>NC_088378.1:85483214-86087500 GCF_037993035.2 Macaca fascicularis | reverse complement strand
ATTACAGGCACCTGCCACCACACCCAGCTAATTTTTGTATTTTTAGTAGAGATGGGTCTTCACCATGTTGGTCAGGCTAGGCTCAAACTCCTGCCCTCAGGTGATCTACCTGCCTTGGCCTCCCAAAGTGCTGGGGTTACAGACGTGAGCCACCACGCTTGGCCTTCATTCACTTTTGAGAGCAACAAGTGTGTTTCCTGTTTAAACTCTGTAAGAGGAAAACGATAGTTTCCTTTCTTGAGGTTCTGATCTTGGAGGCATCCTCTTATGAAATCCTTAAGTTTCATTCCTCACCGGCTCTGCAGAGATAGCATAATTCAATGGGAGGTCTAAAGCTGCACTGATCAATAAAGTAGCCACTAGACACATATGGCTGTTTCAATTAATGAAAGCTAAATAAATGACTATTTGGTTTTTCAGTTACATTAGCCAAACATATGTGTTCAATAGCCCCATGCAGTTGGTTGTTACTGTACTGGACAGGGCAGCTATATAACCTTTCCATTACCTCAGTGTAGTGTGATAATAAAAAAATATTAAAGTAAATAAATAAATAACATTTCCATAATCACCAAAAGTTTTATTATTTGGTGCTATTATAAAAGTTAGCCTGCCCGCCCCAGATTCCCCTATAAGTCAGGATTTTCAGCCCTACTTTACAGCTGTACTCCTGACACTGCCTGGCCCAGTTTCTCACTGCCCCAGACCTCCCAGTCATTTCCCCACTCCCATGAGGGCTCAGGAACCACCTGCTTCTCTTTCTCTCTATTTAGTTCCTCCCATCTACCTTAAGGATGTCAACATCCACACAGACAGTTGTCCCACACCCTGGTCACACAGTTCCCCAATTCCTAGACTCAAATTGATTTGTGCAACATATTTTTATAGAGCACCTACTCTGTGCAGACACACGTTTCTATAGAGCACCTACTCTGTGCAGACACTGCCCAAGCCATGGGGAGGGCATATATTCACGGTCCTCACGGGGCTTCCGACCTAGTCGAGGAGGTGGATGATAAATCATGTGACACAGTAGGGTAAGGAATAGAGAGCTATGGGTTGGAATGGAGGGCTGTTTAGATGAGGTGACTGGTGATTCTTCTGAGTCCTGGAGGGAGGGAGGGAGTCATGAGAGGACCTGAAGGAAGTAATTCTGAGAAAACAGCAGAGCAAATGTCCTGAGGAGAGCCTGACTTGCATGAGGACAGCCTCCCATTTGGCAGCCATCTCACCCAGCCATTCACATCTGCTTTCCAAACTCACCCACCCTCTCGTCCTTCCACCCTGCTGCTGCCTTCCACGTTGTCCCGCCCTATTTGCACATCCTCCAGATGTGTAGGTGGTGAGGTAACAGAGGCTCAGCAGAAGTGCCTAATTCCCCTTCTCACAGAGCCCTTTGAACCCTGCCCTCATGTCCCCTCCCCACAGCTTCCTCAGCTTCTCCCCCTTTCATGGCTCATTCCCATCAGTATTCAAACTGGATTCTAGGTTCTTCCACCTGGAATTACAACTAAGCAGAAAACCCATCTAAACTCCACATCTTCCTCTAACTCTCAATTCATGCAAAATGCATTGAAAGTGATGGCAATATACGTGTGTTGGTTATATTATTTAAACATTTCCTTTTTTAAAAAATGTTTAACACTTTTATTTTTTTAGAGCAATTTTAAGTTTGCAGCATAATTGAACAGAAGGTACAGAGTTTCCATATGCCCCCTGCCCCTAAACATGCATGGCCTCCCCACTGTCAGCTTTCCCCGCGGGGCGGTGCATTTGTTACAACTGATAATCCTGCATTGACACAGCATTAGCATTAGCACCCATGCTGCCACTGCTGCTGCTGCTGCTTATTATCATCATCATTATTAGAGACAGGGTCTTGCTTTGTCACCCAGGCTGGAGTGCAGTGGTACAATTGTAGCTCACTGCAGCCTCAAACTCCTGGGCTCAAGTGATCCTCCCACCTCAGCCTCCTGAGCAGCTGGGATTAACAGGCACACGCCACCATGCCTGACTAATTTTTTTTTCTTTTTTTTTTTTTTTTTGGAGAGACAGGGTCTCACTATGTTACTCTTGGCCTCAAGAGATCTTCTTGCTGCAGCCTCCCAAACTGCTGGGATTACAGGCGTAAGGCACCACCCTCAGCCTAGTGTTGATATTCTCTGGGTTTGGACAAATGTATAAGGATATATATCCACCATTATGGTATCATATAGAATAGTTTCATTGCCCTAAAAATCCTCACTGTTCCACCTAAAAAAAAATGTCTTTCCCCCCTCGGTAAATAATTAACTCTTCCAAATAGCCATCTTCCACAGGCTGCTGGTGCTGCCTCACTCCAAGCCCTTTTGCCTATTTATGCCCAACCCCTGATCCTGCAGGTGCTCTTGCTGAGGTCTGGCTTCTCCGCAGCTGCAGACATGAAGGTCCATGCTTCTGCCAGAAACTGTCTTTCAGGACAAGGTACTCTGGTTTTCCTCCTACCTCTCTGACAGGCGCTTCTCCATGGCAGTGTCCCCCTATTCTTCAGCCCATCCCTTAAATGTCAGTGTCCCCAGGACCTTGTCCCAGCCATCTTCTCTCTCTACACTCTCTTTGGCAGACCCACCTAAGCTGATGGTTTAAATTGTCATCAACATGCTGATATTCTTAAATCCCTACCCTCTACTCTAAACCTTTATATCTGACTGCCTAACTCAACATCCCTAATTGGCATCTGATCCTATAGGCATCTGAACTCAGATATAATTCAGATCCTATAGGCATCTGAACTCAATGCATGCATAGTTTGGTTTGGGCCGCACTCAGTTTGAAGTGGCATAGGTTGAAGAATGAATGAGCATTAGATGAGAAGCGGGATGGGGTGGGGGGTGTGGTGGGAATGAATGAAGAGAATGAAGCGGCAGGGACAAGCAGAGGCCAGACCGGGCAGAGCCTTGAGAGTCATGTTAAGAATTCTGTCTTTATCCAAAGGCAATGGGAAGACAGTAAAGGGTGTTAGGCAGATGGAAGAGGAAGCTATGATAAGATTTGCTTTTAGACAAGCCCATTATAGCTTCACAGGTCAAAGAGGAAAGTCCAATTTAACTTCCTCCCTTATGGCTGAAATATGGGACCTCCGTCCAGCCCCCTTAAGCCATGTATAGTCATGCTCAGGTGCTGCCAAGGAGCTTTCAGCACACTGATCTCTTCCTCAAGCCTTGCCTCCAGGAGTCAAGTGGGGCCAGGCCTGGGTCTCTGGGCAGTGTCTGTATGAGGGGCCATGTACAGACGCCCCATGAAAGACGCTCCCGGAAGACAGATGAAGAGCTCAGCCCGAGGGCTTAGCAGATCATAGACATTAAACCGTAAGTGCAGCCGGCTCACTGCCCCTCTGACTCACAGGGAGTAAATCCCTCCTGGTCAGCACGGTTTCCACATCCATTTAGGGAAAGGCTTAGGGGAGCAGAAGTCCCAGAATGCCACCACCCCAACAAGAGAGAGATTTAAATCCCACTGCCATTGAGGGCCCAGAGTTTTTTTAAGAGATCAAGCCACTAAGATCTGAGCCTTGGGCAATTTGCGAGAGCCATATGTTCTCCATTCATCCTTTCACGGGAGATGGCCCACACAGTCTCGGCCCTCAGACCCTAGACTCCTTCCTGAGCCCCCACCCACCCATGGCAGGACAGCCAGGATCTTCATGGAACCTCAACCCGGCCTTCGGGTGAGGGGTGAGGGAAGAAGAAAAATGGATCCAATATGCCTTTGGAAGCAGGGTTAGTGTCATCACGTTGTGATTTTTTGGCAATAACAGCAACCAGGATAACCAGGTGTTCATGGATGCCCCTCCTCCCCGTGCAGGCCCTGAACTGCAGGACATTAGGCTGACCTCACCCCATCTTCACATACCCGTGGGGAAGGGCTCACCGCCCCGCTTTTCAGCTGGAGAAGCTGAGGTTCAGAGAGAGCAGGAAACATGGCCACATGGCTAGACGGCGGCAGAACCAGGGTCTGAACCTGATTTTCCTGAATTCCCAACTCCTTTTCCTTTGCCCAGACCCGCAGCAGTAGATGAGGGTCACCGTGTGGCTGGAAAGCAAAGCTGCTCCTGCATCCAGCGGAACAGAACCACAATGCAGACCCAGGAAGGATGGCCGAGGTAGAGGTACTGAGGAGGCAGCAGATGGGGAAGGAAGCTACAGAGCGGGCTCCAGGTTGAGACCTGCAGGGGCCTGACAGTGCTGTCCAGGGCACAGCCCAGAGTCTGGTTTATCCTTCAGCTCTCAAGGGAGAAGGGCCTCCCTTGGCAAGAAAGAATGGCAATCGTGTGGTCAGGAGGCCAACTTTGGCAGCAGGCCAGGAGGAGTAGGAATAAAGTTGGGAGGCTCAGAGCTGGGAGAGCAGAACAAAACCAACCACAGCCAAGAGGAAACAGACTCGCTCTGCAGCCATTTAGTGCATAGAGACACAAAGCAGCAGAAAACAGGGACCGGTCTTTGTAAAAGCAGCTGCTGGGCAGAATCATTGTTCTGTGTGCATGCCTTGGCCGGGGTGAAACCGGGAAGGCTTCCAGGTTCAAAGAGGTCTTCACAGTGTGCGTGTGCGAGGGTGACCATATGCATAGTGTGTGCCCGTGAAGCCACACATGCGGTACGTGGTATGTGTGTGAGTGTGACTGTGTATGAGAGTTTGTATGTGAACAGAACTTCTAAGAAAAGTCGCTGTCCTAAAGAGATATAGCACTCTAAGACTGTAATCAGAAACAGTCAGGTCATTTTATTCTTATTTGTTCGTATAGCTTGACCCCTGCATGTCAATAATGAAAGTAATTTGGAAAAATAAATTGTCAGAGGCTTGGCTGAAATGTTCACAGGGAGGCGTTGCCCCATTGACGGTCTGACCATGTGTGTACTCTCATGGATGCAGAAAGGCCCAGAACCACATTCCCTGTCCTTTTCCCCAGCCTCAGTTCAATAAATATTTTACTTCCTTGTGATGTATGTGTTCATCTTTTTCCACTTTAACACCTCATGGGCTGGATTTCAACAAAGTCTCCTCCCCGCTAAGAGTCAGAGCCAGCTGTGCCCAGGCTCATGCAGGGGTCTGGGAATGAGACTGTGGACTTCTGAGGAAAAGTGACAGAGGTGCCGCCACAGCCCAACCTGCCGAGTGGGGTCCCTGGGTACCCCCGAGGAACTTGTGCTGAACCCCAGTTCTTACAGAATAGACAGTTTTGAACAGATTTTCCTCCAGTCTAAGTAAATGAGGAACCTACATTCTAGTGTTGGGAAGCCACTAGCAGGCCGTGTGACTTACTCACGCCCCTGAGCCATTTCAGCATCTGTCAAATGAGTTGATTTGGGCAATTTCCCAGTGTGTCCATGGGGTAGGAATCCTACAAGACAGTCCAAAAAACTGGATTTTTTAGTTGTTTCTGAGAAGTGCTGCATAATTTATCCCTCTCTTCAAGATTCTCACAGTGCCTATTTGCATAACAAAAGTTCTAAAAGTTCTGCTGTAAAGACATCTGTTGAAAATGGTCTAAACCAGGGTTTTCCAAGTTTTGGTGACCCTGGAACCCCATTTCACTCAACAGCCATTCACGTTTCCCAAAATTAGAGTTCAGGGCACTTGCTGGCCCAGAAGACATCTGAGGCTCCTTCCAGTTTAACAGCCTATGGTTCTGGTAACACAACCCGCATGGGTTGTTCAGAGCAGGGCCTCTTCGCATTGTTCTGGAGGGTTCTGATCTGTTTGCCTTCCGCTGAGTAGAACTAGGCCCCAGAGAGAGTAATTATAGGCTGGGTGTGCTGGTTCATACCTGCAATCCTAGCACTTTGGGAGGCCAAGGTGGGTGGATCACTTGAGGTCAGGAGTTTGAGACCAACCTGGCCAACATGGCAAAACCCTGTCTCTACTAAAAATACAAAAATTAGCCAGGCATGGTGGTACACGCCTGTAATCCCAGCTACTCTGGAGGCTGAGGCAGGAGAACTGCTTGAACCCGGGAGGTGCAGGTTGCAGTGAGCCAAGATTGCGCCACTGCACTCCAGCCTGGGTGACAGAGAGTCCATCTCAAAAAACAAACAAACACAAGAGAGTAATTACCTCTCCCAGAGCAGCAGTTGCCACTGGGATACTGGAAGTAGAGGCCGTAACTCTTACTTATATTCAGGGTTTTTTTTTTTTTTCCTAAAAACAAGAAATCAATTAAACTTTAACATACATTTTTATAACAGCACATGTATATGATTTGTAAGTAAATATGCATGTATTAGAGATACAGTTTCAAAAACTTGTCATTGACAGCAGTGCATGATCAAAAATGTTTGGGGACGACTGACCTAGAAAATGTGCCTCAAGATATTAATTTATATTCAAAATCACTAGTTTATCTGATGCTTAGTAGAATGGAAAATAAATGTGTAACATGCCACACATGGTGTTTCTATCTTAGCTGCTTGTTCTTTTCTTATCTCCATGTCTAACAGTCCTTATGTCTACTTCAGGCCTGGAGTATGATGCTTTGTATGTCAATTCAAAATAAACTTACTAAGGAACTTAGATTTGTAATGTAATGATTTTGAATGCAGATCCTGGGCCACTATTTCTTGGGAATGTCTCCATTACATCATGAAATTGCATTCACTGTGGTCCACACATATATTTCTGATAATTAAGCAAATTTCTGAACACCTCTTCTAAGATTCAAAACAGTAAAATGAAACCCAATATTATTATAAAGTTATTCTCTGGCAAATAATTTAAGGAAGACAACTCATATGCATTTTTTTCTTAATAGTTCAGGCTAGGTTCCTATATAGAGTTCTCCCCGAAATACATGAGTGTAATTATTTAGCAGGTCACCGGTTGTAACCCTGAGAAACAAAGCAGCACAATGTGATTTGTACAAAGAATGATTTTACCCACTATGTCTCCAACTATTTATATCTGCCTCAAATTAAAATGCTTTGGCTGAACACAGGCATCCAAATGGAAGGCTCACCACAGTCTAGTTCTGCTCTCAGTGCTGGTGACACATACAGTATATGTGCCCAGTGAGAGGCTGCGTTCAGCGAAGTAGCTGGGTTCTCATAGGGTGATATCAAAATAGGACCTGTACCCCCTGGGGAGCCGTCCCACTGTGCCACTGCTGCTGCTACTATGCAGGGTAACCTCCCTCCTTTCCCACCCACTTTACCTTGGCTTGGGCATTTCCACCTGCCCTGTCCATCGCTTCCTCTTGGGCTTTCTGCTCTCCACAAGAACCATCAGGCAAAACAAGAACAAAATGAGTCTTATAAAATAAGGCATTTTGTGGATGTCTGTGAGGCAAAAAGCTGCTTTCCAGTAGCCTGTGGCAGAGCAAATCGCCCCCGGCTTGACCATTGATCCGTCTGCTGCCTCCTGACGGGTTGCTCAGAGGGGCTGTGAGGGCAAGGCTGGCCAGGCTGGTTGTCCCAATTTACTATTTGATACTGACGCCCCACTCACCCCCTCCACTCCAGGCTGTGACACAAGCACCAAGCTTTGCCCTCCCTGCTGATTAGTGATTGGCCATTAGTCAAGAAGTTTGTCCTGTCATGAAATTCTGCTTCCGCTGAATCCTAGAATAGCTTTGGCTAAAGCTGTTATATAAAAAATTAAATCTCTTGAACATGCCAGCTTTGTGCTGAGATTATTGGTCCATCTTCTGACTGCATAAAACCAGTCTGTCCCATCCACCAGGGGGTCAGCTCGGATTCCAAGTAGATTTGCAGAGAGGACTTGGTGGACGTTTAGATGGGTACATAAATGTGTTCAGGAAATGCTGAGTAAACATGAATGACCTGTTTCCTTAGGGTTGATTTATTTATGGAGCTAAGAGAATATGCTTTGCCTATGAGCACGGCTACTCCCTTTCTCACAAATACAGATCAACTTTTTCTAGTGAAAACATCAAAGCACAAAATACATTTTTAGTTTGAAGGATGGCATCAATCAAATAATTCATGATTATGTAAGCTTTTCTTCCTACTATGAGCATTAAATTGACTTTGGCCTTTAACCCTAAAATGTATAAAATCAATCATAAATTAGGCTTGATTCCTATCCTGGGATATGGAATTAAGCACGTTAGAATTGTAGAGATACATTGCTTGCTATGTCCTGGCAATGGAAAATTTCATGGTAAAAACATAGGGAGATGAGGATGGAGATCAAGAGGTGGGATAGCCGTAAGTGAAACAGAATTGGGATTTTAGTGTGTATAAAAGAATCAAAATAAGTTCTTTGATTCCCGTAAGCAAAGTGAGATGGCATGATACACTTTATTTTATATATTTTTTTATTATACTTTAAGTTCTAGGGTAAATGTGCACAATGTGCAGGTTTGTTACATATGTATACATGTGCCATATTGGTGTGCTGCACCCATTAACTTGTCATTTACATTAGGCATATCTCCTAATGCTATCCCTCCCCCTCCCCCACTCCCCACAATAGGACCCGGTGTGTGATGATTCCCTTCCTGTGTCCAAGTGATCTCATAGTTCAGTTCCCACCTATAAGTGAGAACATGCGGTATTTGGTTTTCTGTTCTTGCAATAGTTTGCTCAGAATGATGGTTTCCAGCTGCATCCATGTCCCTACAAAGGACACAAACTCATCCTTTTTTATGGCTGCATAGTATTCCATGGTGTATATGTGCCACATTTTCTTAATCCAGTCTGTCACTGATGGACATTTGGGTTGATTCCAAGTCTTTGCTATTGTGAATAGTGCCACAATAAACATACGTATGCATGTGTCTTTATAGCAGCATGACTTGTAATCCTTTGGGTATATCCCCAGTAATGGGATGACTGGGTCAAATGGTATTTCTAGCTCTAGATCCCTGAGGGATCGCCACACTGTTTTCCACAATGGTTGAACTAGTTTACAGTCCCACCAACAGGGTAAGAGTGTTCCTATTTCTCCACATCCTCTCCAGCACCTGTTGTTTCCTGATTTTTTAATGATTGCCATTGTAACTGGTGTGAGATGGTATCTCATTGTGGTTTTGATTTGCATTTCTCTGATAGTGAGTGATGATGAGCATTTTTTCATGTGTCTGTTGGCTGTATGAATGTCTTCTTTTGAGAAGTGTCTGTTTATATCCTTTGCCCACTTTTTGATGGGGTTGTTTGTTTTTTTCTTGTAAATTTGATTGAGTTATTTATAGGTTCTGGATATTAGCCCTTTGTCAGATGAGTAGATTGCAAAAACTTTCTCCCATTCTGTGGGTTGCCTGTTCACTCTGATGGTAGTTTCTTTTGCTGTGCAGAAGCTCTTTAGTTTAATTAGATCCCATTTGTCAATTTTGGCTTTTGTTGCCATTGCTTTTGGTATTTTAGACATGAAGTCCTTGCCCATGCCTATGTCCTGAATGGTATTCCCTAGGTTTTCTTCTAGGGTTTTTATGGTTTTAGGTCTAACATTTAAGTCTCCAATCCATCTTGAATTAATTTTCATATAAGGTGTAAGGAAAGGATCCAGTTTCAGCTTTCTACTTATGGCTAGCCAATTTTCCCAGCACCATTTATTAAATAGGGAATCCTTTCCCCATTTCTTGTTTTTCTCAGGTTTGTCAAAGATCAGATGGCTGTAGATGTGTGGTATTATTTCTGAGGGCTCTGTTCTGTTCCATTGGTCTATATCTCTGTTTTGGTACCAGTACCATGCTGTTTTTGTTACTATAGCCTTGTAGTATAGTTTGAAGTCAGGTAGCATGATGCCTCCAGCTTTGTTCTTTTGGCTTTGTATTGTCTTGGCAATGTGGGATCTTTTTTGGTTCCATATGAACTTTAAAGCAGTTTTTTTCCAATTCTGTGAAGAAAGTCATTGGTAGCTTAATGGGAATGGCACTGAATCTATAAATTACCTTGGGCAGTATGGCCATTTTCACAATATTGATTCTTCCTATCCATGAGCATGGAATGTTCTTCCATTTGTTTGTGTCCTCTTTTATTTCACTGAGCAGTGGTTTATAGTTCTCCTTGAAGAGGTCCTTTACATCCCTTGTAAGTTGGATTCCTAGGTATTTTATTCTCTTTGAAGCTATTGTGAATGGGAGTTCATTCATGATTTCGCTGTCTGTCTGTTACTAGTGTATAAGAATGCTTGTGATTTTTGCACATTGATTTTGTATCCTGAGACTTTGCTGAAGTTACTTATCAGATTAAGGAGATTTTGGGCTGAGACAATGGGGTTTTCTAAATATACAATCATGTCACCTGCAAACAGGGACAATTTGACTTCTTCTTTTCCTAACTGAATACCCTTGATTTCTTTCTCTTGCCTGATTGCCTTAGCCAGAACTTCCAACACTATGTTGAATAGGAGTGGTGAGAGAGGGCCTCCCTGTCTTGTGCCAGTTTCAAAGGGAATGCTTCCAGTTTTTGCCCATTCAGTATGATATTGGCTGTGGGTTTGTCATAAATAGCTCTTATTATTTTGAGATACATTCCATCGATACCGAATTTATTGAGAGTTTTTAGCATGAAGGGCTGTTGAATTTTGTCAAATGCCTTTTCTGCATCTATTGAGATAATCATGTGGCTTTTGTCTTTGGTTCTGTTTATATGCTGGATTACATTTATTGATTTGCGTATGTTGAACCAGCCTTGCATCCCAGGGATGAAACCCACTTGATCATGGTGGATAAGCTTTTTGCTGTGCTGCTGGATTTGGTTTGCCAATATTTTATTGAGGATTTTTGCATAGATGTTCATCAGGGATATTGGTCTAAAATTCTCTTTTTCTGTTGTATCTCTGTCAGGCTTTGGTATCAGGATGACGCTAACTTGTAAAATGAGTTAGGGAGGATTCCCTCTTTTTCTATTGATTGGAATAATTTCAGAAGGAATGGTACCAACTCCTCCTTGGACCTCTGTGAATTCGTCTGTGAATCCATCTAGTCCTGGACTTTTTTTGGTTGGTAGGCTATTAATTATTGCCTCAATTTCAGAGCCTGCTATTGGTCTATTCAGGGATTCAACTTCTTCCTGGTTTAGTCTTGGGAGAGTGTAAGTGTCCAGAAAATTATCCATTTCTTCTAGGTTTTCTAGTTTATTTGCGTAGAGGTGTTTATAGTATTCTCTGATAGTAGTTTGTATTTCTGTGGGGTCGGTGGTGATATTCCCTTTATCATTTTTTATTGCGTCTATTTGATTCTTCTCTTGATTTTTCTCTCTTTTCTTCTTTATTAGTCTTGCTAGCGGTCTATCAATTTTGTTGATCTTTTCAAAAAACCAGCTCCTGGATTCATTGATTTTTTTGGAGGGTTTTTTGTGTTTCTATCTCCTTCAGTTCTGCTCTGATCTTAGTTATTTCTTGCCTTCTGCTAGCTTTTGAATGTGTTTGCTCTTGCTTCTCTAGTTCTTTTAATTGTGATGTTGGGGTGTCAATTTTAGATCTTTCCTGCTTTCTCTTGTGGGCATTTAGTGCTATAAATTTCCCTCTAGACACTGCTTTAAATGTGTCCCAGAGATTCTGAACAAAGATATGTTGTATCTTTGTTCTCATTGGTTTCAAAGAACATCTTTATTTCTGCCTTCATTTCGTTATGTACCCAGTAGTCATTCAGGAGCAGGTTGTTCAGTTTCCATGTAGTTGAGCAGTTTTGATTGAATTTCTCAGTCCTGAGTTCTAGTTTGATTGCACTGTGGTCTGAGAGACAATTTGATATAATTTCTGTTCTTTTACATTTGCTGAGGAGTGCTTTACTTCCAACTATGTGGTCAATTTTGGAATAAGTGCAATGTGGTGCTGAGAAGAATGTATATTCTGTTGATTTGGGGTGGAGAGTTCTGTAGATGTCTATTAGGTCCGCTTGGTGCAGAGTTGAGTTCAATTTCTGGATATCCTTGTTAACTTTCTGTCTCGTTGATCTGTCTAATGTTAACAGTGGGGTGTTAAAGTCTCCCATTATTGTATGGGAGTCTAAGTCTCTTTGTAAGTCTCTAAGGACTTGCTTTATGAATCTGGGTGCTCCTGTATTGGGTGCATATATATTTAGGATAGTTAGCTCTTCCTGATGCATTGATCCCTTTACTATTATGTAATGGCCTTCTGTGTCTCTTTTGATCTTTGATGGTTTAAAGTCTGTTTTATCAGAGACTGGGATTGCAACCCCTGTTTTTTTCTTGTTTTCCATTTGCTTGGTAGATCTTCCTCCATCCCTTTATTTTGAGCCTATGTGTGTCTCTGCGTGTGAGATGGGTCTCCTGAATACAGAAAACTGATGGGTCTTGACTCTTTCTCAGATTTGCCAGTCTGTGTCTTTTAATTGGACCATTTAGTCCATTTATATTTAAGGTTAATATTGTTATGTGTGAACTTGATCCTGTCATTATGATATTAGCTGTTTATTTTGCTCGCTAGTTGATGCAGTTTCTTCCTAGCATCGATGGACTTTACATTTTGACATGTTTTTGCAGTGGCTGGTACCTGTTGTTCCTTTCCATGCTTAGTGCTTCCTTCAGGATCTCTTGTCGGGCTGGCCTGGTGGTGACAAAATCTCTAAGCATTTGCTTGTCTGTAAAGGATTTTATTTCTCCTTCACTTATGAAACTTAGTTTGGCTGGATATGAAATTCTGGGTTGAAAATTCTTTTCTTTAAGAATGTTGAATATAGGCCCCCACTCTCTTCTGGCTTGGAGAGTTTCTGCCGAGAGATCTGCTGTTAGTCTGATGGGCTTCCCTTTGTGGGTAACCCGACTTTTCTCTCTGGCTGCCCTTAACATTTTTTCCTTCATTGCAACTTTGGTGAATCTGACAATTATGTGTCTTGGAGTTGCTCTTCTCGAGGAGTATCTTTGTGGCATTCTCTGTATTTCCTGAATTTGAATGTTGGCCTGCCTGGCTAGGTTGGGGAAGTTCTCCTGGATGATATCCTGCAGAGTGTTTTCCAACTTGGTTCCATTTTCCCTGTCACTTTCAGGCACACCAATCAGACATAGATTTGGTCTTTTCACATAATCCCATATTTCTTGGAGGCTTTGTTCATTTCTTTTTCCAGTGAGTGTTGCTGTCTGATTCTTGCTCTGGAAGCTTCGTCTCAGAGGTGTACCCCACCGTGTGAGGTGTCGGTCTGCACCTAGTGGGGGATATCTCTCAGTTAGGCTACTCAGGGGTCAGGGACCCACTTGAGCAGGCAGTCTGTCCGTTCTCAGATCTCAACCTCCCTGCTGGAAGATCCACGGCTCTCTTCAAAGCTATCAGACAGGGGCATTTACCTCTGCTGAGGTTTCTGCTGCTTTTTGTTTAGCTATGCCCTGTCCCCAGAGGAGGAGTCTACAGAGGCAGGCCAGCCTCCTTGAGCTGTGGTGAACTCCACCCAACTGGAGCTTCCCAGCCGCTTTGTTCACCTACTTAAGCCTCAGTGATGGTGGGCGCCCCTCCCCCAGCCTCGCTGCCGCCTTGCAGTTAGATCTCAGACTGCTGTGCTAGCAATGAGGGAGGCTCCCTGGGCGTGGGACCCTCTGGGCCAGGTGTGGGATATAGTCTCCTGGTGTGCCGTTTGCTAAGACTCTTGGTAAAGCACTGTATTAGGGTGGGAGTTACCCGATTTACCAGGTGTTGTGTGTCTCAATTTCATTTGGCTAGGAAAAGGAATTCCCTTCCCCCTTGCACTTCCCAGGTGAGGCAATGCCTCGCTCTGCTTCCACTCTCGCTGGTCGGGCTGCACCCGCAGACCAGCGCCAACTGTCCGACACGCCCTAGTGAGATGAACCCCACACATCAGTTGAAAATGCAGAAATTACCTGTCTTCTGTGTCGCTCACGCTGGGAGCTGGAGGCTGGAGCTGTTCCTATTCGGCCATCTTGGGCATGCCCCCGAACCACTTTATTTTTGAAAGAATTCCTAATTGGGATCAGTTGGATCAGGGAACTTATGATGACAAAAGAGGATAAGGTCCTGCTCTGAGGGAAGGGAAGAAGGGAGAAGAGAAAGGAAGACAGCAGAGTGAGATACTCAAGTTAGTTGTAAGGTAGCATACATTTGGTGCCTGTGCAGATAGAGTAGAAGGTGAGAGAGAGAAAAGTCAACAATAATATCAAGAATTCTATGGTGGCTCACACTTGTAATCCCAACACTTTGGGAGGCTGAGGCAGGTAGATTACCTGAGGTCAGGAGTTCAAGACCAGCCTGGCCAACATGGTGAAACCCCATCTCTACTAAAAATACAAAAATTAACCAGGTGTGGTGGTATGTGCCTGTTAATCCCAGCTATTCAGGAGGCTGAGGCAGGAGAATCACTTGAATCTGGGAGGTGGAGGCTGCAGTTAGCTGAGATCACACCACTGCACTCCAGCCTGGGTGACAGAGCAAGACTGTCTCAAAACAAAAACAAAAACAAAAACAAAAAAAAAAAAGGAAGCTAGAGCATGAGCCTGGAGTTCAGAAGAAAGTCTAGCTGGTTCTATTTCTAGACTACATAAATAGATCTGGAGCTGTAGAGACCAAGTGAAAATTTTCCCTTTGCCCCATGAAGGATCACTGAAAAATCAACTGACAAAAGGAAGATTAATAGGAGAAAAGGCATACAGATTTATTAACATGCATGGGGGAAAATCACATTATGATTACCCAATTACCCAGCATGGTACAGACATTTATATACCCTTTTTCATAAGGAAGAGATGGGGGATGTAGACAATTCTTTTGAGGGACAGTAAATCATTAGGGAGGATGAATGGACCCAGGAGGAAAGTGAGGGGTGGAACTGCACAGGAACGAAAGTTGTCTTATACAGCTAAAGTCCAACAGTTAATCTCTTAAAGCTGCCCTCAGAAGACTAGATGAAAAGTCTGTCTAGGTGCAGTGAGGACTCTCAGTCTCTTCTCTTCTCAGATGGTTGATCTTTCCTGGTTATTTTGTGAGATCCCTAGGGAGGGGGTCTTAAGTGCATTTAAACGTTCTTAGATAGGGAAATTCCAGAGAGTCCCTTCCAATTCTTTGTGAAAGAAGAGCAGAGAGCCTGAACAATCAGTAGGTTAATAAAGAAATTAAGACAGAAATTTAAAATTTTTTTGAAATGAAAAAAAGTACAGCATACCAAAGCCTGTGGGATACAACAAAAGCAATGCTAAGAGAGAAGTTTATAGTATTCAATGCCCATAAAGTAGAAAGATCACAAATTAATAACCCCCTATGGCACCTCAAGGAACAGGAAAAATAAGAAGAACCCTGAGTTAGCAGAATAAAAGGAATAACAAAGATCAGAGCAGAACTAAATGAAATAGAGACCAATAAAATGATACAAAGAATCAACAAAACTAAAAGTTGTTTTTTTTGAAAACATAAAGAAAATTGACAAACCACTAGCTAGACCAGGAAAAGAAGAGAGAAGCTCCAGATAAACACAATCAAAAATGAAAAGGGAGACACTACAAGTGATACCACAGAAATACAAAAGATCATCAGAGTCTGTTATGAACAGCTTTATGCTCACAAACTAGAAAACCTAGAGGAAATGAATACATTTCTGGAAACACACAATCTCCTGAGATTGAACCAGGAAGAAATAGACCTCCTGAACAGACCAATATCAAGTAGACCAATATCAAGTAGCAAGATTGAATCAGTAATTTAAAAAAAAAAACTCCTAAAAACAAAAATAGCCCAGGACCAGATGGATTTACAGACAAATTCTACCAAACATACAAAGAACTAAAACCAATCCTCCTGAAACTATTCCAAAAAATCAAGGAGGAGGGAATTCTTCCTAACTCATTCTATGGGACCAGTATCACCCGGATACCAAAACCAGACAAGGACACAACAACAACAACAAAAACTACAGACCAATATTCCTGATGAATATAGATGCAAAAAATCCTCAACAAAATACTAGCAAATTGAAAACAACAGCACATCAAAAAGTTTATACACCATGATGAGGTAGGATTTATCCCAAGGATTCAATGATGGTTGAACATACACAAATCAATAAACATGATACATCACATAAACAGAATTAAGGAAAGAAACTATGTGGTCATCTCAATAGATGCAGAGAAAGTGTTTGATAAAATTCAGCATCCCTTCATGATAAAAATTCTCAACAAACTAGGCATAGAAGGAAGATACCTCAACATAATAAAGCGCATGTATGACAAACCCACAGCCAACATCATACTTAATGGGGGAAAGTTGAAAACCTTCTAAGAAACTGGAAGAAGACAAGGATGCCCACTTTCACCACTCTTATTCAATATAGTGCTGGAAGTCCTCACCAGACCAATCAGGCAAGATAAAGAATTAAAAAAATTCTAAATTGGAAAAGAGAAAGTCAAATAAATTATCCATGTTTGCTGATGATATGATCTTGTATCTGGAAAACCCTAAAAACTCCACAAAATCCAACCATGGAGGATGATGAAAAATTTAAAAAGACTCCACAAAAGCCCTCTTAGATTTGATAAATGAATTTTGTAAAGTTTCAGAATACAAAATTAATATACAGAAGTCAGTAGTGTTCATACACATCAAGAAAGATCTAGCCAAGGACCAAATCAAGAAGGCAATCTCATTTACAACAGCTAAAAAAAATAAAATAAAATACCTAGGAATATATTTAACCAAGGAGGTGAAAGATCTCTTTAAGAACTACGAAACACTGATGAAAGAAATCCTAGATGACACAAACAAAAATGAAAAAACATCCCATGCTCATGGATTGGCAGGATCAATATTGTTGAAATGGCCATGCTGCCCAAAGCAATCTACAGATTCAATGCATACCCTATCAAATTACTGAAATCATTTTTCACTGAATTAGAAAAAAAAATTCTAAAATTCACATGGAACTGAAAAGAGCTGGAATAGCCAAACGAATCCTAAGCAAAAAGAACAAAACTGGAGGTTTTACCTGACTTCAGATTATACTAAAAGCCTGTAGTAACCAAAGCAGCATAATACTGATATAAAAATCAACACATAGAGGCCGGGCGCTGTGGCTCAAGCCTGTAATCCCAGCACTTTGGGAGGCCGAGACGGGCGGATCACGAGGTCAGGAGATCGAGACCATCCTGGCTAACACAGTGAAACCCCGTCTCTACTAAAAATACAAGAACTTAGCCGGGCGAGGTGGCAGGCGCCTGTAGTCCCAGCTACTCGGGAGCCTGAGGCAGGAGAATGGCGTAAGCCCGGGAGGCAGAGCTTGCAGTGAGCTGAGATCCGGCCACTGCACTCCAGCCTGGGTGACAGAGCGAGACTCCGTCTCAAAAAAAAAAAAAAAAAAAAAAAATCAACACATAGAACAATGGAACAGAATATACAATCCAGAAATAGAGCCACATACCTACAACCAACTAATCTTTGACCAAACCAACAAAAATATACACTAGGGAAATGACACTCTTTTCAATAAATGGTGCTGGGAAAACTGGATAGCCATATGCAGAAGAATGAAACTAGACACATACCTTGCAGTATACAAAAATTAACTCAAGATGGATTAAATACCTAAATATAAAACCTGAAACTATAAAAATCTAGAAGAAAACCTAGGAAAAACTCTTCTGGACATTGGCCTGGGCAAATAATTTATGCCCAAGTCCTCAAAAACCAATGCAACAAAACCAAAAGTAGACAAACGGAGCCTAACTAAACTAAAACGCTGCCTGCACAGCAAAAGAAACAATCAACAGAGTAAACAGATGACCTACAAAGTAAGAAAAAATATTTGCAAACTATGCATCAAAGGGCTAATATTCAGAATCTGCAAATAACAACCACAATAAAAACAAGTAACTCCATTAAAAAGTGAGCAAAGGACAAGAACATTTTTCAAATGAAGACACACAAGCAGCCAACAATCATGTAAAATGCTCAACATCACTAACCATCAGAGAAATGCAAATTAAAACCACAATGAGGTACCATTTTGCACTAGTCAGAATGGCTATTATTATAAAGTCTAAAAAAAAAGATGTTCACAAGAATGCAGAGAAAAGGGAATACTTACACACTGTTGGTGGGAATGTGAATTAGTACAACATCTGTGGAAAACAGAATGGATAGTTCTCAAAGAACTAAAAATAGAACAACAATTCAGCCATCCTACTACTGGGTATATACCCAAAAGATATCAAAAAGATACCTGCACTCATATGTAACAGAACAGGAGCTTCACCATCTTGTACAAACACCACCATTTTAAGTTTCCCTTGATTAAAAAACAAAACTGCCTAAATCCAGCCCCAAAACATCAGCCTAATGGCTGTCAGAATAACCAGAAACATTCCAACCCCTAAGATAAACCCACTCCAACCAGAAACATGCCAACCCAGCGACAGCTTCCCCTCTAACCAGAGACATTACAACCCTGCAGTAACCTTTCCCTCACATAGAAACATTCTGAACCCACGATAAGCCCCCCTCTTCCTAAACCCTTAAATATCCTTAGTCTGTAAAAGAGAACACTCCTGACCAAAAAATCAGCCAGAAGCCCCTCTCAGGTTTATTCTCCAAAACAAACCTGTCTTTGACTGTTGAGCCACTTTTCGTATTTCTTTCCTTTTTCTTTAACTCTAATATGTTTTCACTGCACTATTTATGATAGCAAAGATATGAGACTGATGTGCTGCCTCCTGCACTAAGGAGGCAACTTCCATAGCAAAGCTACAGAATCAACCTGTCCATCAACAAAGGATTGGATAAAAAAAAATATATGGTATCTATGCCATGGGATGCTACTCAGACATGAAGAAAAATGAAATCACATCTTTTGCAGCAGCATGGATAGAACTGGAGGCCATGATCCTAAATGAAATAACTTAGAAACAGAAAGTTAAATACTGCATGTTGTGTAAGTGGGAGCTAAACAATGGGTATACGTAGACATACCAAATAGAATAATAGACACTGGAGACTTCAAAAGGTGGAAGGGTGGAAGGGGGATGAGGGTTGAAAAATTACCTATTGGAGGTCAGGCTTGGTGGCTCATGCCTGTAATCCAGCACTTTGGGAAGCCTAGGTGGGTGAATCACCTGATGTCAGGAGTTCGAGACCAGCCTGGCCAATATGGTGAAATGCCATCACTATAATAAATATAAATAAATACAAATACAAAAAATTAGCCAGGCATGGTGGCATGCACCTGTAGTCCCAGCTACTTGGGAGGCTGAGGCAGGAGAATCCCTTGAGCCCAGGAGGCAGAGGTTGCAGTGAGCCGAGACTGCGCCATTGCACTCCAGCCTGGGCAACGAGAAAGATTCTGTCTCAAAAACAAACGAAAAACAGAAAAATTACCTATTAGGTACAATGTTCACTATTTGGGTGATGGGTACACTGAAGTCCCAGATGTCACCACTAAGCAATACATAAGCATGTAAGAAATCTGCACTTGTACCCTCTAAATATATAAAGATAAAAGTGTTTTTAAAAAGAGGAGCAGACAGACAGGGATATAGGAGGAAGGTCAGAGAGACCTTGCTTTTGAGACTTATTTCTGAGGCCTTTCAATTTTCAAAGCACGCAACATGCTGAATCATTTTCTGCCTCCAACAGAGGCATTAGAGTATGGCATGTCAACTTAAAATCATGAGACTGATACATTTGGAAAGGAGAGATTTATTTCTTATAAAGAGTTGTAACCTGCAGGCTGGGAAACAAAGCGTCAGGCTGAGACAGAAAGTAGGCACTTCTAGGGAGGGAGTATGTTATGGGAGTTTTACACTTGAGGATTGGCTAGGCATGCATATTTATCAGGATATAAGGAGCTATGAATATTTATGAGAGGACATCACAGGTGAATAGCAAATATGTATGTCACATATGTCCCATTTTCATGTTAGGGTGGAGACTTAATATTAAAATGCAGCAAAATTAGTCTCTATACCTCAAAACGTGAAACAGAAGACACAGAAGTACCTTGTGTGCAGCCTTCATGGACAGAACTGCAGAACCAGTCTGCAGTTAGTGGTCACTTATCAGGAAGGAATGCCTTGTCAGTTATCATGTGGAAACTGCAGGAGGGGAGGGAAGTTCCCCTGCAGCGTTAGGCAATTGGCTAAAGTCAGCAAAGGAGTGTCTTGTGTTCTTTGTCTTTCTAAGTCTGGTTTCTGTTTAACTCTTAGGAAAGTCTGGCGAGTGTTAGTGAGGAAGGGGGTTCAGTGAGGCATGACTGACCTTCCCATGGCTGGGAGATGTAGTTTTTAAAGTTTTTCTGGGGTCACCTTGGCCAAGAGGGGTTCATTCAATTGGGCACTTAGGATTTTTCTTTAATTTTATTTCAATAGCTTTGGGGGTACAAGTGGTTTTTTGTTACATGGATGAATTATATAGTGATAGATTCTGAGATTTTGGTGCACCTGTCACCTGAGTAGTTTTTTATCCCTAGTCCCCTTCCCAACCTTCCCTTTCTAAGTCTCTTCTAAGTCCATTATATCACTCTGTATGCCTTTGGGTACTCACAGTTTAGCTTCCACTTATAAATGAGAACATATAGTTTTATACACCAACAACAAGCAAGCTGAAAATCAAATCAAGAACTCAATCCTTTTTACAACAACTGCAAAAAATAAAATAAAATAAAATAAAATACCTAGGAATATACTTAACCAAGGTGGTGAAAGATCTCCACAAGGAGAACTAAAAAACACTGCTGCAAGAAATCATAGATGATACAAATGGCACACAACGCATGCTCATGGATTGGAAGAATCAATATTTAAGTCTTTGCACAGAATCTTGGAGAATCTTCACTCTTAAAGGATGGATGGAGCAGCCAGAACAAAAGCATAGAAATGTCAACCTAAAATAATGATGAGACTGCCAAAGCAATCTACAGATTCAATCCAATTCTCATCAAAATACCAACATCATTTTTCACAGAATTAGAAAAAGCTATCCTCAAATTCATATGAAACCCGAAAAGAGCCCAAATATCCAAAGCAATCCTAAGCAAAAGAAACAAATCTGGAGGCATCACATTACCGGACTTCAAGTTATACTACAAGGCTGTACTTACCGAAAAGCATGGTACTGGCATAAAATTAGGCATGTAGACTAACGGAACAAAATAGGGAACACAGAAATAAAGCCACATACATACAGCCAACTGGTCTTTGACAAAGCAAACAAAAACAAGTTGGGGAATGGACACCCTATTTAATAGATGGTGCTGGGAAAACTGGCAAGTCACGTCTAGAAGAATGAAACTGGATATTCATCTCTCACCTTATACAAAAATCAACTCAAGATGGATCAAAGACTTAAATCTAAGACCTGAAGCCATAAAAATTCTAGAAGGTTGCATTAGAAAAACTCTTATAGACATTGGCCTAGGCAAAGAATTCATGACTAAGACCCGAAAATGATTTTATTTTTATTTCACAGGTGGTAGTTTAGCTATAGGAAAGGATGAAATCTTCAGGGACGTAGAAGAGGTCAAAGTTCAAGCACAGAATCTTGGAGAATCTTCACTCTTAAAGGATGGATGGAGCAGCCAGAACAAAAGCATAGAAATGTCAACCTAAAATAATGAAAAAACTCAGGATCCAATTAGAGTTCATTCAAGTGCAAAGTGTGAGGGTGGCCATCAGGGAAGCAGAGCTACACCCAAGAATGGTGATCAATTGCACAAAGTGTGGGAAAAAATGAGGATTGTTTATACAAATCAAAACAAAAGAAAACAAAATAAAATAGTGGTGCTGAATAGAATTATGTTTCCCATACAAAAGCTCACCTGTAATATTTGATTGGCTGCTATCGATTATACTCTGAGAGGGTTGCTTAACATTCTATTGCAAAGAGGTGACAATCACAAGAGTCTCCATTTCCAATGTCATTTAGCCTAGGTTTGAATGAAGAATGAGGTGTCTGGTTAGCATGTAACATTTCAACACAAAGGTCAGGAAATAATGGTCATGTACCAGAGAGGAAAAACAGCCATGTTTCCAGGGCTTAACTTTTCCCCGTGGCTTAATAAATCTAGGAGGTCCTAACATTTTATTTTCTTCTTACAAAAGAACTAGAAAAGAAGTTGACTATGAAAACCAAAGAAGGAGCTTCAAAGAGGAGGGTAGTCAACATGCAGTGCTGTGAAGAGGTCAAGCAAGGTGAAGGCAGAAAATAGGTTACTGGATCTGGCAACCAACACATCATTCCTGGCTTCCGTAACTGCAGTTTCACTTGTGAAATGCGGCAGGAAGCCAAATTACAATGGGTTAAGTAGGTACTGGAGGCTGGGAGTAATTCATTACAGGGACTAATTCAGTGGTTCCCAAATCTGACCGTGCCTCAGAATTATCAAGGGAATTTGTTTAAAAGTCCTACTCCTCCTGAAGACTTAGTAGTGGGAGGCATGAGGCCTATTAAAGTTCTTTTCCATAGATTTTGTTCAAAGGATCTTTCTTTTCCTTACTTCCATTTGGAATAAGCTTATAAAGGACTGGCTGGAACCCTAGGATTGTGCCTGGATGTGTAATCACCCAAGTTCTCCTTGCGCACTGTCCAAACAGAGCCAATTTATCAAGACAGGGGAACTGGAATAAAGAGTTTAATTCATGCAAAGCTGGCTGTATGGAAGACTGGAGTTTTATTATTACTCAAATCAGTCTCCCGGAAAACTCATAAGGGATTGTGGCTTTTAAAGATAGTTTGGTGGATAGAGGGCTTGTTTTGGAAAAGGGCCATTACTGTCTTTGTTTCAAAGTTAAACTATAAACTAAGTTCCTCCCAAAGTTAGTTTAGCCTATGCCCAGGAATGAACAAGGGTAGCTGGGAGGTCAGAAGCAAGATAGAGTCAGGTCAGATCTCTTTCACTGTCATAATTTTCTGTTATAATTTTTGTAAAGGCAGCATAAGATGTTGGTTTTCAATAAACATTTGTTTTCTTGCATGTAGACAACTATAGGTCCTACCAATTTTTTACTTTAAAGCCCTTTTATCCATCGTTTTATCAATAGTTCAATTGTTGTAATTATAGTCAGGAGAAAACCATTGTTGGATGGTATAATTTTTTTTCTGAAATCACAACTTTATTGAAATATCATTCACATACCATAAACTCACCCCTTTAATGTGTGGCTTTTGGAACATTGGAATATTCAGTTATGCAGCTCCCCTAAAAGAAGACTCATACCCATTAGAAGTCATTACCCTTTCCCATTCCCTTCAGCCCCTGGCAACCAACACTAGTTTCTGTCTCTATGGATTTGTCAATTCTGGACATTTTATGTAAATGGAATGATATAATATGCAGCCTTTTGTAACTGATTTCTTTTTTTTTTTTTTTTTTTTTTTTGAGACAGAGTCTCGCTTAGTCGCCCAGGCTGGAGTGCAGTGGCGGGATCTCGGCTCACTGCAAGCTCCGCCTCCCGGGTTCACGCCATTCTCCTGCCTCAGCCTCCCGAGTAGCTGGGACTACAGGCGCCCGCCGCCTCGCCCGGCTAATTTTTTGCATTTTTAGTAGAGACGGGGTTTCACAGTGTTAGCCAGGATGGTCTCGATCTCCTGACCTTGTGATCCGCCCGCCTCGGCCTCCCAAAGTGCTGGGATTACAGGCGTGAGCCACCGCGCCCGGCCTGTAACTGATTTCACTCAGCATAATGTTGCCGGGGTTCATCAATGAAGCCTGTATCATCATTTCATTCCTTTTTATGGCCATAATATTCCATTGTATAGATATAACATATTGTTTATCCATCAGCTGGGCATTTGAGTTTCTGCTTTTGGGCTATCAAAAATAATGCTGCTATGAATATCTGTGTACAAGTTTGTGTGTAAATGTTTTCATTCCTTTTGGATATTATATGTGGCAGTGAAATTGCTGGGTCATATGGTCACTTTATGTTTAACTTTTTGAGGAACTGCCAAATTGTTTTTCAAAGTGGCTGCACCATTTTACCTTCCCACCAGCAACGTATGCGAGTTTCAGTGTCTCCATATCCTCATCAACACTTGCTATCTGGCTTTTTTGTTCTGACCATCCTTGTGCGTGTAAACTGGAAACACTGTGGTTTTGATGTGCATTTCCCTAATGACTAAGGATGTTGAGCTTCCTTTCAGGTGCTTATCGGGCATTTGTATATCTTCTTTGTAGAAATGTCTATTCAAATTATTTGCCATTTTAAAATCAGGTTATTTGCTTTTTATTACTGAATTGTAATTATTTAGGTATTTCAGATACAAGTCCCTTATTAGATATGTGATCTGCAAATATTTTCTCCCATTCTGTGTTGTCTTTTCACCCTCTTAATGGTGTTGAGACACAAGAGTTTTTTATTTTGATGAAATATAATTTTTGGTTGCATGTGTGTGTTTTAAGAGATAGGATCTTTCTCTGTGGCCCAGGCTGGAGTTCAGTGGTGCTATCACAGCCCACTGTGACCTTGAACTCCTGGGTTCAAACAATCCTCCCACCTCTACCTCCTGCATAGCTAGGGCTATAGGCTAATTTAAAAAAAAAAATTTTGTAGACACAGGGTCTTGCTATGTTGCTAAGGCTGGTTTCAAACTCCCAGCCTCAAGTGATCCTCCATCTCCCAAAATGCTGAGATTCTAGGCATGAGCCACCATGCCAGACCTGCTTGTGCTTTTGATATCATATTTAAGAAACCACTGCATATCCCATTGTCATGTTTACTAAGTTTCCAAGAACTTTATAGTTTTAACTCTTACATTTAAGCCTTCGATCCATTTTGAGTTAATTTTCTTATATAGTGTGAGGTAGTAGATGGTATAACTTTATTTGCTCATTTTTCTCAGGGCAGGGTATAGCCCCAGTGGATCAAGGTCAGAGCTGTGGGAAGGCCCCGGAGGCGTTTGCTGAGGTCTGATTATGCCAGAAACCTACATGGGACTCTAGTCACACACAGCCTTGTGCTTTATGTTAAGGGTTTGGCCCTATATAAGAGCAACAGGAGAGAAGGGATCAGGTCTGTATATTGAAAACTCTGGCTGCAACGTAAGGAATGGAGTGAGACTAGAGACCTGTTAGGAAGTTACTGCACCAATTTGGAGGAGTTAATAGCTAAATAGGGTAGTGCCTAGTTTGGGAAGTGGAGAGATGTGAGAGAAATATTCCAGGAGGTAGAATGGATGAGAGACAAGACTGGATGACGTAAAGAATACAACCTTTGGTCAAAAACAGGGTACGAGTAAAGTCACTGGTTTTATTGAGCAGCTCAAACTAGTTCTGAAGGCAACTGTTCAAAAGGTGTTCCCAACAGTTTTGAGCAATGCACAGCCTCCCATAAAACCTTAAAAAGTACATCTGTTAATGTGCACATTAGTCTTTGTTAGTCAAGTTCACTAAATGCATTAACCTTACATATACTTTCAATTAAAGAAAAACACAGAGGCTTTGAAGGGGTGGCCTACCCCTCCACACCTGTGGGCGTTTCTCGTTAGGTGGAATGAGAGCCTTGAGAAAAGAAATGAGACACAAAGTATGGAGAAAGAAAAAGTGGGCCCAGGGGACCGGCGCTCAGCATACAGAGGACCCACGCCGGCACCGGTCTCTGAGTTCCCTTAGTATTTACTGATAATTATCTTTACCATCTTAAAGAAAAGGAAGTGGCAGGATAATAGGATCATTATAGGGAGAAAGTCAGCAGTAAGACATATGAAGTTCTCTGTGACATGAATAAGTTTAAGGAAAAGTGCTGTGCCTTGATATGCATATGTAAACAACTCCATAAACCTTTTTAGTGCATAAAGAGCAGCATTGCAGCTAGCAAGTCCCACCTTTCACCCTAAGGCGGTTTTCTCCTTTCTCTGTAAACAGGACATACAATCGGGTTTTATACCGAGATGTTCCATTGCCCAGATGGACAGATGCTTTTCTCTATCTCAACTGCCAACAACCGCCAAGAGGCCTTCTTTCCTCTTGTACTAGTCCTCCTCAGCACAGACCCTTCACGGGTGTCAGGCTGGGGACGATCAGGTCTTTCCCTTCCCACGAGGCCATATTTCAGCCTATCACACTGGGAGAAACCTTGGACAATACCTAGCTTTCCTAGGCAGAGGTCCCTGCGACCTTTGGCAATGTGCATGTCCTTGGGTACTTGAGATTAAGAGAATGGTGATGACTATTAACCAGCAAGCTGCCTTCAGGCACTTGTTTAACAAAGCACACCCTGCACAGCCCAAAATCCTTTAAACCTTGAGTCACCACAGCACATGTCTCTTGCAAGGACAAGGTTGGGGGTAGGGTCACAGATTAACAGCATCTCAAATACAGAACAAAATGGAGTCTCTTATGTCTACTTCTTTCCATATAGACACAGTAACAGTCTGATCCTTTCTTTCTTTTCCCCACAATGCTTTTCAGTATTTTGGCCTAGGTTTTTGTTCGAATGAGTCCAAATGCGTGAGGTTTACTTGTTTTCTGATTCTGATCTATAAAAATGGGTGGTCTCAAGAGACCAAAAAGTTTATTCATAGCCAAAAATGACAAAAGGAGTTCTTATTCTCCTGAAATAGGAAATTTTGTATTCCCATAGTCAAAACAGTAAACAATTTTTGAAATTAAAGTTGAGAACCTTGAAATTCATTTATTTCAGTAGAATAAAACAATAAGCAGCATGAAAACATAAAGTGCTACATAAAAGTCCCATATTACATAAATTTTGAAAAGTTCATTGGCTTAAACAGTTACAGGTGAAACAGATTACGTATTTTTTTCAAGCATGCTAGTTTAATTACCTTGATATCTCATCATGTGCTATGTTGGTCAAAGAAAATGTCATGAGTTGTCTAGATCTGAGGATTAAAGTAAGGAGGAGTCCTCAGCCTTTACTTACCAGAATATCCATCCAGTTTTAGCTGTATGCTGGAATTAAGGAGTTAAAGTAGGACTTTAAAGATAATAGTTTTATGAAGAGGCCTTTCAGTGGGGCTTGGACAAAAAGGGCCCCAAAGACCAATTTTGCTCATTAACCTCACGCTGGGGGTCAGATTGACAACTTAAGAGTTTTTAGGTAGCATATGTGAGGTAAAAGGGAAGAAGAAAATGGTGCCCCTTTCAGATGGTGCTTCAGGTGCTAAAAAATATCCCAACACAAACAAGCAGGTGGCTAGCTGACAGGTGAGGGAAGAGATGCAAGTCAGATAGCAAAGGATCTGCATGATGCAAAATCTTCTTGGCTTTTTATTTAACTTAGCAGTGAATGCAGCAGGATTGGCTTAAAGTATAGGTACACCCCATGGAAATGTGCAACAAGATCACATCGATCCAGAGGCTGGCTCAAGTTTGAGGGGAAATGGAGGGAAGACTGTTCCTAGCACACAATCTCAGCAGGGGTTGAGGTCGTGGGGATTTCTTTCTTCTCCTATGAAGCTACCTGGTTTTCCCAGCTGGGTCGGTGACTTCTTGCTAGGAGACCACTGAGCACTGAACCAAGGTTTCTAATATGTTTCAAATCAAGACTTTTAGAATGTATTTTCTTACGGCAATAAAGTTATAAAATGGTAACCTATGATTTTCCTCATATAATGAGATCTTCATAAAGTCCTTGAGCTTTTTAGACTTTAACAAATTCAGCTACAGATATAAAAAATAATATGTAAACACTTTTAAAACGAAAATTTATTAAAGTTTAAGACAATTCTGTATTATATAATAGTGTACAATATGTTCTTAGTTTAAATGTAGAAATAAAGGAAAGTTGTCTCTCAGATGAAAACAGAAATTATGTCTGACAGTTAATAGAACGAAAGTTCCATAAACAGGAGTAAAAATTAAATTTGCCTTTAAAATGATTTTTTAAATTATTTCTCTTGTCCATAATTTCACTTAGTTAAAACCACATAAGGACTTTATGAATACCCTCCCCTATACTATTCAAGATATACATATGGGCTAACTTTCGTGGGCTGATCTAGAACCTAAATACCATTTCCAATATTGTCTGACTTGTAAAAAACTTAACTTACAAATAACACTTTTGGAGCATAACCTATTTGAAAGCTTGGAACTACCTGTATTTAAAAATTAAGTCTTCATTAACAACACCCTCAAGAGTGCCCTCAGTGCTGCGAACTGAACATGCTGAAGGCAACGTTTTTCTGTGATTATATGGTCTCACCAGCCATTGTGATGATAATATTATCTACTTGTGGAGCTAGCTAGAACTAAGTTATATATTGATTTTTCCACTGAAAATTCCTTCCTGGGCTCTGACTAGGTGGACAATTCTAAGTAAAGGTTTTTCTAACTTCTATCAGTTACTTGGGCCCTGAGGTTTTCTATTAAAATAGTACACGAAATATTTCAATATTATGCATATTCCTGGAATAATTAAAATTTATACTGATTATAAAGCTAGGCATATAATACATCCCCAAAGACATACATTTCAAAGCAGAGCAAACATTCAAATCTTAAGAACCCCCCATTTAACTTCTGGAAGAAAATCAAGCATCTCCTGGCTTGGGCCCTTTCTTCCTTAAAACAAAAATCTATGGAAGACTGTTTTATTTCTTTTTAAACTTGTGGATATGGCAGCAGGGGGCAGGGAGCGGTGATGATAACAGCATATCAAAGTGGTTACAAAGTACTCCCTCTTCAAGTAGCATCCAGTGACAAAGATGTGATCTCATTTCCTCATAAATGTTTGACTGAAATAAAATTATTTTCACTGAAGAATGTTTAGGACACAAATAAAGTCACAGAATGAGCAATCCCTATAAACATCTCCTATAAATGACATTTTAAGGAAGCTACTTGAGGAGTTTTGCTTTCCCTTTTTAACTCTTCTATCCCTATACATTCTACATACGTAGAAACAGTGTACTCAATAAGTGGTATTGAGTAACTAGTAATACTCACTGGAACTTAAAACATCATCTTTTATCCAAAAATTTCAAAGAGCTATATAGGAAAGTATTACAAATTTACATAAAAAGAAGGTGAAGCATGAGAAAAAACAAGTTATTTCCCTGCAAAGCAGATCAAATAGTGAGACAAGGAACTTTGACTTCCGGTCCCTTTAAGCAGGACATAACTGCTAGACATAGTATGAATGTCTAGATATATTTATACTAAACTTATAAGGATCAAAAAAGGAATGAAGGGTAAATACAAAATAACTTTTTTGTAAACAATTCTTAGATTATACCCAATGCAGAATGTTTAATGAAGCAGTTGAGTCACAGCTCTTAAGTCACAAAACAATATTATAACTCAAAGTCAAATATGTATTCATTGGCCAGATATATTCGTCGGAATATAAGAGCTGCCAATGCCAAAGTCAGGATGACAATCAGTACAGCTGATCCGCCATGATCAGTGTGGGTGTCTCTTGGCTGGCGGCCCTGGATTCCATCTGGTGAAGTAGAAGACCTTCTCTGACTCTGCTGCTGGGCCCGGCGCTGTCGAGGGCTCATGGAGGTATTCTTAGCTACAGGTTGGGTAGGTTGATGAAAGGATGCTGCCGAGGAATTCTGGACTCCATACTAGGAAATTTTAAGAAACTTTGTTTGAAACTGGCAAATAAGTTTGTAAATATACTTGTTATCTATCCAAGAATACACAGAATCTCAGAGGACAACATATGACTAAAGGCAACACTACCAAGAATGATTGTTACTAATAATATATCCCTTGGGGGGCATCTACATTTAGGTTCAAAAAAAAGTCATAACTTAGGACAGCTTTTTGACCTTTTAATAGTTTTATTAATATATTTAGAAAAACAATCTCTTAAAACATTGACTGTAGATGATATTTTAACACATACACTTAATGAAAATATTTATATACATATAATGTTTTAATTTAATTAAAAATGTCAGATGCCTTTTGTCTCTATTTTTTTTAATCTTTTTTTTTTCTTTAAGAGATGGGATCTTGTTACATTGCCCAGGCTGGTCTTGAACTCCTGGGATCAAGCGATCCTCCTGCCTTGGCCTCCCAAAGTGCTGGGATTATAGGCGTGAACCAATGTGCCCAGCCTCAGATGCCTTTTGGATGGTATATCACTGACTAAAAATCAAGTGCCTTGATATTATAAAATTCTAAATTGTTTCCTATTTAAAACAATCATACAGCACTTTGGGAAGTTTAGGCAGGAGCCCAGGCATTTGAGACCAGTCTGGCCAACATAGTGAGACACTATCTCTACAGAAAAATTTTAAAACTTAGCCAGATGTGGTCATGCCCACCTGTGGTCCTAGTTACTTGGGAGGCTGAGGGAAGAGGATCACTTGAGCTCAGGAGGTTGAGGCTTCAGTGAGGTATGATCACACGCCTGCACTCCAGCCTGAGCAACAGAGCGAGACTCTCTCTTAAAAAAAAAAAAAAAAATCACATTCTTAGTTGTCCCTAGTGATACATATATATTTATATATATAAATGTTTCTATAATAACCTAGAATAACCAGCATGTGTGAGGGAGTTTTGCTTTTTAATAGAAAAAGAAATGGCTTATTCAGAACCTTGATTCCTGCCCTGGGAAAAGGAAAAAACCTGACAGACTGCAAAAACAAAACTGCCATCAATGTTTTTCCCATTTCTACATTTCCCATTGCTTTTTGATGCTAAAATATCTGCATCAAAAAGCAACAGATGGCCTGATATTATCTGCTGCATTTAAAGTTTTGGCAATCTCTTGCCTCTCAAGGCTAACAAAAAAAAAAAAAAAATCATAGCTTATCTGGGATTTGATGTATAACATCTCAATTAATTTATATTACACTTAATGTAAAATAACCACCCTTAGCCAAACCAGGTTTCAGTTACTTTCATAGTGATCAAATTATATAATCATACTCTGAGAGAGTTTATATGTATATAAAGTTTTAAATAATTAAAAACTTAACTTGCAATTGTAGACAATTTATTGCTTGTTGGTATTTTAACCAAAAATGGTCTCAATTAATGACCTATGTCTATGAACAAGAATTCTAAGTTTTATGTATTAAATCAAAATGAGAAATACTACTATAATAACATCGTTATTTGTACACTCTAATTTACTTAAACTTCTTGATTTACTTAATTGTATTCCTAGCATTTTTTAAAAGTACCAATCCTAAGATTCATTCATTCAGTCAACAAATAAACACTGACAATCTACTATATAGAAGGCACTAAGCCAGGCACTAGGGATACAGTGGAGAAGTTGAAAGAGACCCCTGATCTTCACAGAACTTACATTCTGCATGTAGCTGTTGGCTACTGTGTTGGACAGAGCAAGTCTAAAGCAAATTTTTGGCTCTAGGACTTTATTAAGTCAGTATCTTAATGCAGCTGAACAATCCTGCCAAAAATAGTGTCTATTCAGAAAGTGGCTAACATATGGATATTTTGTTTTATTCAGAGTCTAACACTATATTAAAATTAACTTTTCAGACAATCATAGAATTCTGGAGGGATAAGACAAAAATTATTTAATCCAGCCCCATTTAACAAAAAAAGAAAACTGAGGCCAGAAAGCATGAACAACTTGCTCAACATAATATAATTCATTAGAGGGACTGATGAGTTAGAATCCAGTTGTTAAGAGAACCAAATTTTTCAGATATTTGATCTAGTATCTTCTCCTCCTATTGCAAACAATGATAATGATAGAGACATACATATATATTGAAAGATAAGAGCCATACCGATGTACTGGCCGTAGCACCCTGGAATGTTGTAGGTATATCATCTTGTAAATCAGTTAGTGAAAAAGAGTGGTTTAAGTCTGACTCAGAAATAGTCTTTCCAGATGAATTGACTTCTGCCTATAAACAAGATAGGCCCAAGAGCAATGTTACAACAGGAAACATACACAATCTACAACCTGCTAAATCCCTTCTGTTGGATTTAATTGCTAGTTTAACATCTATTATCAGGCAGTTAAGCACTGAGCACTCTTGTGTCCAACACTGTACTAGGTATCATAGGAAGAAGCATGAACAACACCTGTTCTCAAGACGCCGTTACTTGATAAGGGACAAAACTAACACCCATGGTTCACAGTCCACAATGCTAAAAAGCTCTCAAAACTCAAGGTTTTCTTGGTAATTTTTAGGCAAAGCCTGATATGAGCTGATGTAAAGCTATGAATAGTCTTTATCCCACATTAGTGTAAACATTAATCCCACATTAATGTAATATTCTCAGATTTGCTGAGGAAATCCTAATGGATTTGATTATGAGGTGCTGCCCCAGATCGCATGGCAGGTTAGTTAATATATGGTATAGTAAGATCTTTTCTTAAGTCTGAAAAATTCTCATGTACAAAACACATTTGGTCCTGAGATTTTTCAGAAGCAATTTTAAGTGTAATAGGAATCCTCAAAAGGAAGAAAGTAAACATATTCTGAGCTCCTCCTCCTCCAGGCACTACAATAGAAGAGAAGGGAACTGGTCCTGGAAAGACAGACAGTCCATAGAGAAGTGGACAGGGAGGAGGAGAGAGCATGCTGCTTAATGCAGGTTGACATTTCTGTCTGTGAAGCTAATTAAATTCCAGGAGGATTAAATACTTAATACTTTATATATGTATGTATTTATTTATATTTTTTTGAGACAGAGTCTCGCTCTGTCACCAGGTGGGAGTGCAGTGGCACCATCTTGGCTCACTGCAACCTCTGCCTCCTGGGTTCAAGTGATTCTCCTGCCTTAGCCTCCCAAGTAGCTGGGATTACCGTCATGCACCACCACACCCAGCTAATTTTTTGTATTTTTAGTAGAGACGGGGTTTCACTGTGTTAGCCTGGATGGTCTCAATCTCCTGACCCTGTGATCTGCCTGCCTCGGCCTCCCAAAGTGCTGGGATTACAGGCGTGAGCCACCGCACCCAGCCAATATTTTCAATAATTAAATATTTAATACTCAAAGTATTAAAATACTATATAATCCTATGGTTGGGTAAAACATATACAGAAAAAAGGGATATATGGGAGGGATGCCAAATTAACAGTAGCTGTTTCTTGAGGGTGGGATTATGAATGTCATTTTCTTTTTCTTTCTTTTTCTTTTTTTGTTTTTTTGAGATGGAGTTTCACCCTTGTTGCCCAGGCTGGAGTGCAATGGCGTGATCTCGGCTCACTGCAACCTCTGCCTCCCAAGTTGAAGCAATTCTCCTGCCTCAGCCTCCCAAGTAGCTGGGATTACAGGCATGCACCATGACGTCCAGCTAATTTTGTATTTTTAGTAGAGATGGGGTTTCTCCATGTTGAGGCTGGTCTCGAACTCCTGTCCTCAGGTGATCCGCCCACCTCGGCCTCCCAAAGTGCTGGGATTACAGGGGTTAGCCACCATGCCCAGCCATCATTTTCTTCTTCTTATCTATATTTTCTGTAATAATAGCTAGAATTTATTAAGCACCAGGGACAGTTCTGAATGCAACCCATGTATTACATATATTAATTCAATCCTCACAATAATCCTATGATATAGGTACCATTATTATTTATAGATAAGAAAAAGGCACAAAGTGAGTGGTTAATTAATACGTCTGACATCATACTACTACTAAGCAACAGAGCTGGGATTTGAACCCCGGCATTGTATACCAGAGTTCAAGTTTTACTCACTCACTATGCTATAAAGCTTTCATGAATGTAGTTAGGAATTCTGTAATAAGAAAAAACTTCCATGCCAGTATTAAAACATTTCATGTACCCTATACATATATACACCTACTATGTAACCACACAAATTAAAAATAAAAAAATATGAAAAAAGAAAAACATTTGCAAATGTTATATTGTAATAGAACTGCATTGCTTTCCTTTCTATGCAGAATACAGCAGTAAACAAAAGGGCTACAAGATTAGAATTTATTTAAGAATTTATAGTACCTTAAAACTGATTTGCCTAGCCAGTTCTTTGGCTTCTTGGTCAGCTTGGCTCAAATCGCTTCCAGATTTTAAAGGCAACAGGACATCCTTCATGGCAGAGCCACATCCTTCACAACAGAAATCTTGTGATCTGGTAGAAAACAATTTTTTAAATGAAAATAAATCAAATAGTTAAATGTTTAATTTCCTCTTACTGAGACACTCAAATGCTGAATCATTAAACTTAAAAGAAAGGAACACTGGAAAATTCCATATCACATTTATCCACATGCTATGAATTAGACAATTAATGTAATAATTATAGTCCTGAGACAAGTAAATCTTAGGCTGGCTTTAAAAAAATCCAGGGCTCAGATCCTATTTTTTCCAATAACTATCTAAAGAAAAATAAGTTTTACATCTATACAATGAGAAAATTGTCTATTATACAGTCCTTGAGATCACATATAACAAAACTATTTTAAGGCTGTGAAAAAAAGTCCTTTAACAAGATCAAATTATGTTAGCAGAAATACATATAAAGCAGTAAAGAAACTAATTAAACATAGAATTTACAGATATTTCTAGAAAAAAAAAAACCCTCACAAATAGAGTATAACTTGAAAGACTTGGGAGAACTTGCAGAAATTCCAAAGACTTAATTTATTACTGATTATATATTAAGTAGAGACTCAGGATATGTCTGTTAACTAGACTATTTTCTAAAATATATTTCTCTTTCCATTTTTCCCTTTGTATTCCAGATATAGTCAAAACTTCCTTGACGTTTACAAGAGTCATATGAGGATATGAATTACTGAAAGTAAACATGCATCATATATAAAAATATATAGTTACATTGTTGAACTTCTTTTTAAAAAATTGTTTTTCATAGTACTTCTAGTTCTATTAATTAAAAAACCTTAGGTCTTAAAGAACATACTATTTAAAATTATGAAATATCATATAAACAAAATATATGTAAAAGTAGCAATAATTTAGTTTTTCTGTTTGTTTGTTTGAGACAGGGTCTCCTTGTTCTATCACCCAGGCTGGAGTGCAGTGGTGCAATCATGGCTTGCTGCAGCCTCAACCTCCCAGACTCCAATAATCCTCCCATCTCAGCCTCTTCAGCCTCCCAAATAGCTAGGAACACAGGTGTGTGCCACCACGCCCAACTAATTTTTTTTTTTTTGTAGAGACAGTGTCTCCCTATGTTGTACAGACTGGTCTGGAACTCCTAGGCTCAAGTGATCCTCCTGCCTCGGCTTCCCAAAGTGCTGGGATTACAAACATGAGCCACTGTGCCCAGCCTAATTTAGTATTTATTGATGAGTATTTCTTGTTTTTCCAGAAGTGGCACTGTTGTCCACACGCCTTTGAGAATTGGTTATATGCAAATTATTTGCTTCAAAATGTATTCACGTTTAACTGAGTCAGATGAAACTTAAGGAGAGTGTTTATTTTGAATTTATTAGTTTATCTACAGTGGTAGCACACTACCTTGGTTGAATAAAAAATCTCTTTGTTTTTTTTGAGACAAGGTCTCAACTCTGTCCCCCAGGCTTGAGTGCAGTGGCACAATCATGGCTCACTGCAGTCTCAACCTCCCCAGGTCAAGCAATCCTTCCACCTCAGTCTTCCAAGTAGCTGAGACGCCCAGCTAATTTTTGTATTTTCTTGTAGAGATGGGGTTTCACCATGTTACCCAGGCTGGTCTCAAACTCCTGAACTCAAGCAATCCACCTGTCTTGGCCTCCCAAAGTGCTGGGATTACAAGTGTCAGCCACCATACCCAGCCCAAAACAATTTTTTAAAAGGTTTCTATTGTAGACTGAGAATCTAGAATATATAGTGAGAAGCCGAGAAGAACAAGAACTCCAGTTTTGTTTTGTTTTTTTAATCTTGCACATGAAATCAAATGGATAAAATCATCTAAATTGAATGAAAACAAATACTATGTATTCAAAGTACATAGTGTAATCTATCAAGAGTTGTACAAATAAAGTACATCCCCAGAGTTTGGAAATAAGATTTAAAAAGAAAAGTTGCTTATAAGACCAAGAAGTCTACCAAATCTTCCAGATGCTAAAATCTAACTATTTGATTTAGCAAATATCTGCGGAGGGCCTACTCTGGGGTGTGCTAGGGTAAAATATGCCATAATTTAATTAGCATAATATGTCTGAAGGGTGGTAGGCAGCAGACTCCAGAGCAGAAAAATTATCAACATCAAAAATTAGGTATCAGCGCTACTCAAAGAGGGGCTACTCTGAACGGAAGGACTGATCTTGGTTATATAGACAAAAATACACCTGCACCTGAAAAAAACAGAGAAGGCAGCACTTCTCTGTTTGTGATTGCCCCTGGGCAATCACAACTTGATAGAGAAAATCTCTTTTGCTTTATTCCAGATCACTTATTAAGCACTTGCTATGAGCTAGATGCAAAGATGGATAAAGTGGATTCTCTCCCGGCCCTCAAGGGGTTTGTAATCTTGTGGAAAGCTACAAATAATTGCTCTGGTTCTTTTCCATCTGTAATTCCATATAAGTGGAAACAAATGACTGGTATTGTTTTCCAGGAGAATATATCTCCCACTGTATTAAAAAAAAAATAGTGAAATAGTATCAACGACTTTTTAAGACTAGATAGCATTAAATAAATTACTTAGATTCTGGTCACTCCAAGGAAATTATTACAACTGAATTTCTAAAAGAGCAAAACTGAGATAAGATCCTGTAGCTACAGTCGCTCAGAAAGTAAGTCACATAGTAAGAGGCAGGCCCTACCTCCTAATAGCCATTACCCTGAATACCATTCAGACCTCAACAAGAATGAAATGCAAAACTTACTTTTTGGCAAGTGCTCTTCTTTCCTCAGGAGTGTAATCTAGAGAACCTATGGCTCCCTCTCCTTTTGTTGGCATAAACCCAATGATGGCTAATAATGCTGTCCTTACTGAAATAAAAAAGTAAATATCAATCTAAATTGCTTTGTAAAAGCAACTGGGTTTATTCTGGAAAAAGAAAAAAAAGAGAGTATTATACTTCATAACTATGAATTGACTGAAGTTATAAGAGATTTATATTCACTATAAATTAACACTTACTACTCCACGAAGGCTGCCAAGTTTCAGGATGATGTCCTGAGATGCTCAAACAGATTTTCTTGCCCACTTCAAATCGTCCATTAGCCTGAGGAATAAACAATACATCTAGAAAATTAAATACATGTGTTTAATGTTTATACTTTCTAAGTAAAAATATACTATTTATATATAATAATTTTAGAAATTATCTTAAAAAGATTTTTTAAAAAAATGTAACCTCTAATGGGGCACAGATTTTTTTGTCCTTATAGACTCCAAAAATACTTGTTGGATGCTGAATAATAAAAGCTGTTGTTAGAAGGTGTTTTACAGCACCTTTTGAAACTGAGTTGCACAACTGAAATCTAAATAATTAACACATAAAGTTTTACTGGCCAGCGAAGTGGCTCACGCTTGTAATCTCAGCACTCTGGGAGGCTGAGGCGAGAGGATCACTTCAGGCCAGGAGTTCAAGACCAGTTTGAGCCACCTAGTGAGACACTGTCTACAGAAAAAGAAAAAAAAAAAAGAAAGAAAATTAGCCAGGAGTGGTGGCGTGTGCCTCTAGTCCTACCTACTTGGGAGGCTAAGACAGGAAGACTCCTTGAGCCCAGGAGTTCAAGGCCACAGTGAACCATGACTGCATTGCTGCATGCCAGCCTAGGTGACAGTGTGAGACCCTGTCCCCAAGAAAAGAAAAGAAAAAAAAAAAAAAAAAAGAAGAAGAGAGGAGTATCAGCTAATACTTGTTAAGCAGCTTCTATATGTCAGGTACTTTATGGTGTGATTACAATTACCAAACACAAAATTCCTTTTGACTGATGAGAAAACTGAATTTTAAAGACATTATGTAACCCACCCATAGTGTAATGGAAAGAGCACCAGTCAGAATCTAGGCCTACTGGCTCTTAAACAAATGCTCTCTCTGTTATACAAAATAGAGGTAAAAGTAGCATTAATTTGGTATTTATTGACGAATACCTGTTGTTTCACCATTTGCTACTCCATGTGGGTCAGATGTTTAACTTAGATAGAACAGGATGAAGACTGAGAAGAAGCAGTGAGATTTCTCAAACTAATCTCTGAGACTGGTGTAGTTTCATGTTTCAACAGGGCACTATGTGTGGAAGGTGGACTGCAGCAGGCTACACTAGAGAAAGGATGCCTTGGAGGTTACCAAAGAGAAAAATAGGCACAGCTTAAAGTGGTAACAGATACAGGGGAAGGTTTTTGTGTTTGTTTTTGCTTCTTTCAAGGTTAGGGGATAATTAAACATAGTTAAAATTAAAGGAAATGAGAGAAGAAAAGCATAACAATTGAAGAGGAATTAGATCAATAGTTTTCCTTGGCCAGGTATGATGGTGACTAGCACTTTGGGAGGCTGAGACGGGAGGATTGCCTGAGGCCAGTAGTTCAAGACCAATGAGACCATGTCTCTACCAAAAAGCTTTTTAATTAGCTGGGCACAGTGGCATGTGCCTATAGTCCCAGCTACTCAGGAGGCTGAGGTGGGAGGATTGCTTGAGCCCAGGAGTTTGAGGCTACAGTGAGCTATGTTGGGCCACTGCGCTCCAGCCTGGGCAACAGAGCAAGACCGTGTCTCTAAAAAAAAAATTTTTTTCCTTCACATGAAGAAAAGACATGTAAAGTTGGAGAGAAAGAGAGAAATTCTGAGATATAAATAGTAATAATAATGCTAACACTTATTGAATACTCTGTGTCAGACTCTATTCTAAGAGCTATACAATAAGATATTGATACTTTTCATCCCACATAAACTCAGTGAGGTAGGTATCATTATTCTCTTTGTAAAGATGAGAAAACTGAGGAAGAGAGTGTAAGAAAGGTGGGAAGTTGAAAGAGACAATGTGATTACAAGGCACAATAACATTAGCTAACCTTTAGTGAGTACTTATGAAGTGCCAGATGTGTATGCCCAGCGCTTTTCATATATTAATTCATTGAATCCTAACAACCATGATGTGACATTTATGCATTCAGTTGTATCATTTTTACTTCTCGGATGCATCAGCTTCCTAGGAATTATTTTGGAGGAAAAAAATTGTAGTCCCAGGGCCTGGACCCCAAAAGCAAAATTATACTGTTCTAATATTTCTTAATGAAAATGATTTGCTTACTATATTTTGCACCTACCAGGAAGAGTTAAGTCATGAGCATTCTAAAAATCCAAAATTCTTACCGTTAGGAGAATAATGCTTGGTGGTTTCATGGGATACTCTGGTGGCAGTACTATCCGCCCATGATAAACTCCTCCATCAAAATCGGAGTCTGGAGGCCCTCTAACCGTGAAGTGCCATTCAAAAAGGTTATCCTGAACAAAAACAATAATCCACAAGGAATTAATAATATTAAAAAGTTTGATCATTTTATCTCAATATCAGAAATATTACCAAGCAAGAAAAACTAAATGCTTTATATTATTGCTAGTATAGTTTCTAATGTATGAGATGTCTTGAGAATGTAAGTGATAAATTAAATTTATAAGTGAAAGCTACTTAATCTAGCTTTCATGTTCCATTGAGCTAAAATCTTTTATAATAAACACATTAAAAATTTCTGTTATATATTCATAGCTTACAGGTTTAAATTAGAAATTAATCCTTAAAAGAATAGCAAATTATTATAATTATATAATCAAAAAATTACTATGTTTGGGTTATTTTAACAAATCTTTAAAAATTAATCCTTATAGATACCTAAGAGCTTATTTATAAAATGGTAATATTAATATATTTAATGTCATCTTACAGTTAATATGTACTTTTCAGTATACAAAATACTTGCACTTAAGTTATATTTTTATTCCCACTGTTACCATGAAAACCTGCCTGAGTATATTTAAATGCCCTCCTTTTACAATGAGAAGACTGAGAGAGGTAGAGATGCTTGTACAAAAAGCCTTGAGTAGCTACGGAGACCCATCAAGAGGCTTCCAAACTGTAAAGTATCTTTCCACCTTCCCTCCCTCAGACTCAAGATCTAACCTCGGCTGGGTGCAGTGGCTCACACCTGTAATCCCAGCACTAGCACTCTGGGAAGCCAAGGTGGGCAGATCACGAGGTCAGGAGTTCCAGACCAGCCTGATCAACATGGTGAAACCCCGTCTCTACTAAAAACACAAAAATTACCCGGGCGTGGTGGCATGCGCCTGTAATCCCAGCTACTCAGGAGGCTGAGGCAGGAGAATTGCTTGAACCCGGAAGGCGGAGGTTGCAGTGGACCGAAGTCACGTCACTGCACTCCAGTCTGGGCAACAGAGAGAGACTCCATATGCAAAAAAAAAAAAGATCTAACCTCAACTTAGCATCTGAGACCCATTTTATAAAGACCACAAAATCTGTTTCTTCTAAAGTGGCTAATGAAATATTCAGGAATATGGTGAATAAAATGTCAAACTACATCACACACATCTGTAATGACTCAAAGCAATGAAAAGCAATTTTAAAGAATTTGTTTTAAATGTTAAAATCCATATGAAGAACATGGAGATAGAAACTAACCTCTAAAGGTTGCGCATGGTAATGATCTGTTGGATCTTTCAATTCTGCCGCTTCTTTCATTAAACGCTTAACAGCTAAAATAAAATTCATAAAATAGAGATATTTAAAATATACTTTTCTGAATGATTAACACAGACTTACAAGCCTAATGAAAAATGTGTAGAGAACTAGTGCAAATGAGCATATGGCAAAGGTTTAATTATAAGATGATGGGAATAAATAGAGGGGGAGAGGAAGGAAATAGTTGCTAGGCATTAACACTTTAAAGAGTTACATATTAAATATATAGTGAAGACACTATTTTTATTTAATAAGTACTTATACATACTTCCTATACGGTGGTATTTGTTGAAGTGCTTTTACAGACATTAATAACTCATTTAACCCTTAATACAACATTACTAGATAGGTATTATTTTTATCCCTATTTTCCAGATGAAGAAGCCGAGACACGGAGAGATTATATAACTTGTTCAAGGTCACACAGTAATGACAGAGATGGGATTCCAACACAGGCAGTTTGGCTCTACCCTGTTACAATATCTTTATTAACAAAAAATGTATCATCTGGATCTCATGCTCGGTGAACAGGAAACACCCCTATATCCTCCACCTCTTGGGACTTTCCATCCACTATCTTGCATTAAATTAACGGACTCTCCCCTGAATTCACTGACTCTCCATAGCCCTGATGAAATTCCTTCTTGAAATGATTCTTCAGCTTCACTAAAACCTCCAGTCCACTGACCCCACAACTTTCTTCACCCCTCCTATACTTATATTTATTTTCCTCTTTATTCACACCCTTGGCTCTCAGGAGTCCCTCTTTCATGCTCCCTTAATAAAATCCAACCGTGCCTGACCCAACCCAACCATCTTATTTGGTGTCTACACCCAAACAGCTGAGCATTACTGAAAGGAGGAAAAAAAGTCAGAGAGGCTGGTGCAGTAATGCCATTACGAGTCATTACCAACAACCTCTACTGGGATACAATGCCACCTACTGTCCCCACATTTCTCTAGTAAGCCTTCAGCCTACTCTTTCCACCTAGCACTCCAAGATTATTTTCCTCTGTTTCAGTTAATGGCAGCCAGCTTTTTATCTCCCTGATGAATGACTGCTAGCAGGAGCTGCTCAGATGCCTATCACAATCTACAATCCTATCTGTATCTGCACCCTTTGTCCTCTATTGGCTCTCAAAATTCAATCCTTTGATATGCGCTCTGGATCCTAACCCCTCTCATCTCAAGCTTCTGGTGCTAAAACATGTCAGGATACTTCAGTAGGATGGCTGAGCCAGGGAAAAGGCTTCTCAAAACTGTGTTTGCAACCACTGTTACAGTTCAAAAGAGAGGTGTGCACCAGATGCTGGGAGGACAGGCTGGGCATCTAACTTTAGAGCAGATGGAAAAGAAAAGGAGTCAGGTACTGACATGTGGGGAAAAAAAAAAAAAAAACAGTAGAAACTACCCAGGTAGATACGAATAGGAAGAGGTAATAATAAAAGTAAAATGTGTAGAGGCACAGGTTGGAATGGTATGGGGAGAGAGATTAACTGAGAAGCAACCCCTACACGTATACAACCACAACGGTTTGGTATGTATCAGGACTTTTGCATAAAATTTCATTTGAGGCCAGGCGCAGTGGCTCACACCTGTAATCCTAGCACTTTGGGAGGCCGAGGCAAGTGGATCACCTCAGGTCAAGAGTTCGAGATCAGCCTGGCCAACATGGTGAAACCCTGTCTACACTAAAAATACAAAAATTAGCCAGGCATGGTGGCAGGCGCCTGTAATCCCAGCTACTCGGGAGGCTGAGGCAGGAGAATCGTTTGAACCCAGGAGGCGGAGGTTGCAGTGAGCCGAGATCGTGCCATTGCACTCCAGCCTGGGCTTTAGAGACAGACTCTATCTAAAAAATAAATAAATAAATAAATAAATAAATAAATAAGGCTGGGCGCAGTGGCTCACGCCTGTAATCCCAGCACTTTGGGAGGCCGAGGCAGGTGGATCAACTGAGGTCAGGAGTTTGAAAGCAGCCTGACCAACGTGGTGAAACCCCATCTCTACTAAAAATACAAAATTAGCCGGGCGTGATGGCGCATGCCTGTAATCCCAGCCACTAGGGAGGCTGAGGCAGGAGAATCGCTTGAACCAGGGAGGTGGAGGTTGCAGTGAGCCGAGACTGTGCCACTAGATTCCAGCCTGAGCAACAAAAGAGCAAAACTCTGTCTCAAAAACAAAACAAAACAAAACCCTCCAGGCTGGAGGGCAGTGGTATGAACACGGCTCACTCACTGAAGCCTCAACCTCCCAAGCTCATGCGGTCCTCCCACCTTGCTCTCCCCAGTAGCTGAGGCCACAGGCATGCACCACCATGCCTGGCTAGAGCGGGGATCCCACTATCTTGCCCAGGCTGGTCTCAAGCAATCCTCCTACCTCAGCCTTCCAAAGTGCTGAGATTACAGGCGTGAATCACCATGCCTGGCCAAAAAAAAGTTAAGTTACTATCCTACTTCATAATTATTAATATTCTTTTCCATTTCTTACTCTGAACTAAGTCCCTATATGCAGAGACTTTGTTCACTGGAACATCAACTATTTATTGAGTTCCTACTAGGTACTAGATGCTACAGCTTCATGCATCAAGAAAATATGGCTTTGGTCACTACAGACTTACGGCTGGGAGGTGCAGTCAAAACAAAACAGCATGATAAATGCTATATTTGAAACATGTACATACTGAGACACCCTCTCCCTCCAAGTCTAGAGACTGGGCTTTGGTCAATTCCTTGAACACACTTTACCTCCCCCCCACTCTTGGCCTTTCTATACAGCTTTCCTCAGGGCCCAGGCTGCTCCGGCCCCATCCTCCACCTCACCATCTAGTCTGGCTACCCTAGACCTTTAAGTAACTTATCAGGAACGTCTCTATGACACCTTCCCTTGTCGCCACCACCCCCACCCCACCAACAGTGCTTGGAGATTCCAATTTGGGCAGATCAAAATCCCTGAGGCGTCCTAGGGAGGGGTGGAGACTAGGAATGCTCTCTGAATTAGTCTGATTAGATTTAGAAACCACTGCCCTAGAGACCAGGTTGAGTCTCCTTGCTCTATGCCATCATAACACTGTATTTTTCCTCTTATGAAGTTCGTCTCACTTGTAATTACTTTTTTAATATCCGTTTTTCCTGCTAAGCAATAGTAATGACAGTGTAGCAGTAGTCTCCTCAGGGCTTAGCACATGGTAAGCACTCAAATGTTAGTTGAATTATATTTTACTATCTTCTCTCAACATAGCTCTAAGAATCCAAGTAAAGGCAATGATTTTTCAACTTAATAAAACAAAATCCTTCATTCAAAGAAAGCTTAATGAGAACCCCACAGGTGAAACAAAAACCCCAGGGCCGCTTTGGTTGCAGAGGCCAGTGGAAGGACCTGCAGGCTATCTACTCCCCATCCTTCCATTTCACTCCTGAAGGGATCCATGGAACAAGGATGGAAAACCCTGCTTTCAAGCCACATAAACCTATCATTCCTTTAAGTTAATATTATTAGATAGAAATACAATTACGGAAGCTGTTATGAAGTTAATTAGTTTGGAGATGCCAAAAAGATTGTTTTTCCTTCATTCCTCATCAACTGGCTGAACTCAATAATGATTAAGCTGAAGTCAGATTTTATGTCATTCTATACCCTTATCACATTTTCTCTGCCTCTCCCCTACTCAGCTCACCTAAACAGGAAAGAAGAAGATAAACACTCAAAAGTTGTACTTGGATATTATGAGAGATGTATAAAGGGTCAGAATTGTTATAAGAATGTATCTGTACCAATCCTGTAAAGGAACAATCATTAACGATCATTGGTTCAACAACTAAACAGCTGATTTTATTAGTTCCTAAGTCACTCAAGCACATATCATGTAAGAGCTAAGGGCATGTAGCCAAGAGGTGAGATTAGTCTCGTTTCCATAATCTATTTTTTCCAAAAATAACATATATTATGAATGCTTCAGTGAAAAGAAACAGGGACTCGATTTAGAGCTGCATTAAAATTCTGACTCTGACATTTTGTAGCTCTAAGTCCTTGAACAAGTCACTTGATCTGATTGTGGCTCGATGTTTAATCTGTCAATTAAGAGTCAATAATTTCTCCACAAAATTCTCCTTTCCTTTTCAGCCCTCTTTCTTGCCCAGGCCCTGACTCATTAAGGTTGAAAATGGACTGGCATATAAGGCCTTCTCAATGATTCTTCCTAACTCAAAACCATGCCTCAGCAGATGTCGCTGGCCTTATGGTATGGCTCCCTGGCTCCTGAGGAGAAATACCAGTGTTAGGAAACAGTCGCGGTTCAGAATGCTGCCTGGCAACCGGGCTACAGCATAGTCTGCCCCTCCTGATACTTCATCTCTCGCTTCTACACGGCTAGAGAGGAAACTTTTTTATTCCAGCTCCTCTCCTACCTCTTGGAAAGGTTGTTCCATGGAATCCTTTCTCTGTGGTGAGATAAGATGTGCCAGGAAACGAGGGGGTGGCCCCTGGATGCCTGCTCTTGTTCTTCCTTCTTATAGAGGCCACATGGGCACTCTGGAGCTATGCTCTAGGTGCTGTGGGCCTAGGCATTAGCATTCTTCACACACCGGGGCTAGCTCACTAGGCTCACATTGGGGTTTGTATCCCGCTGACAATAAAGGGATCTTCTACAGGCCACTGTGTCCCATATATGGATTTCTCTTGAAAAGCAATTGATATTATCAATTCCCAAAGCATGAATGAAATTCAGGAGACACGTATATTAAGGAAGGCATGCTCCCTAACTGCCTCTTCCTGCTCCCATAATGAACGTACTTAAGTAAATGCCTACAGAGTGATGTTTCTGCCCAGGAGGACCCTGCAAAGGTATCAGTTCAACAAACATTTAAAGAATGTCCGAGTGTTGGAGATAAAAGAATGACCAAGACCTGCTTCTTGTCTTCCATAACACTGAGTAGAGAAAGACATGAAGATAATTACAACACAAGTGGTAATATTGACCAAGTATTTATGTACAAGTATATGTAGGAACTACTTTAGTCTGCCTAGGGGAGCTAGACAAGGCTGAACCTTAAAGCTTGAAGAACTATAGGAATTTCAGATGGATTTAAAGGAAGGCATTCTAAGCAGAGGTTCCAATGGGAACCAAAGCATGTAAGTGAGAAAAGCTACTCCAGCTGGAGAGTCATTCAGGCAAAATGGATAGGTAAAAATGCAGGCCTGGTGCAGTGGCTCTCACCTGTAATCTCACCAATTTGGGGAGCCAAGGTAGAGGGAACACTTGAGCTCAGGCGTTTGAGACCAGCCTGGGCAACATGGTGAAACCCTCCTCTCTACAAAAAATATAAAAATTAGCTGGGCGTGGTGGCACACACCTGTGGTCCCCATTACTCGGGAGGCAGAGGTGGGAGAATCGCTTGAGCCCAGGAGGTTGAGGCTGTAGTGAGCTGTGATGGCACCACTGCACTCCAGGCTGGGAGACCCTGTCTCCAAAAAAAAAAAAAGAAAATGCAAAAGAGCATAAGAATGTGGACAATGAGGCTGGTGAGGAAGGCCAGGGTCAATCATTAGGCCAAGCTAAGCAGTTTACTTTGAACTTTATCGACAGCTATCAGAAAGCTACTGAAAATTTTTCAATTTGAGGGGTAATCATTTTTTGTTTTAATTGATCTGGTGACAACAGTGACTGATTAGACATATGTGTTTGTGTGTGTGTGTTGAGTTGTGTGTTTCAGGGCAGGGATGGAGCAAGGAAGCCGACCAAGAAATAAAAAATGACTCCCATAGGTGCCTGAGTGCTGTCTATCCATGGGATATGAAATATTAGGGTAAACTGCAAGTTTAGGGGAGGAGAGGAAAACTATGATTTTCGTCTTTATACTTGTAAAGATTTTTTTTGCTTTATGGGAAATAAAGATGAAGACGTTGAGTCACCATAAGTTCTGTGTATCTATAGCTTAGGAAAAGGGTCTGAGTTGGACATGAAACCTTGAGTGGATTAGTGTGAAGGTGCAGTTGACACCAATGGCATGCACAGGTTACTCTTAGACTTCTGGTGGAGGCAGTGGGTACTTTTGCACCAGTCTCTTATACTCCTATCACCTGCTGCACATGTCAATGGCCCCCGATGAAGAAGCTGCCAAAAGAGGTGCTATATACACATCTACTCACTTTGTACTATAGGACTCTACTTCCTTGGCCAGAGCGGACCCAAACATGGGTCAAGTAAATTGATCCATAGACAACTACTGACAGGTTAGTCAGAGGCTTTGAGGTGATCCTACACAACAGCTCTACCCACAATCACAAGTCCATTCCAAAAAACACCATAAAGGAAAAAGTTTCCCCACCTATGAAATGAACAAATTTACTATATCCACATGCTACTACACTGGCCCTTAACCAACTATCTGTATTGTCTTCACTTCATCTTTCCACTCATACATCAAAGACAATCCCACATCAGATAAAGAGTAAAAGATTATGTCTCTCCCGTTGTGTGGTTGTTTTTTGTTTGTCTGGTTGGTTGGTGTTTTACGTGTGTGTGCACCCTGCCGTACGCAGGAAATTGGAGTTTTCAGTTGCTCCCCTTCACACAGGCATTACTCTAAAAATAACACAGGACTGAGAATAAAGCAAAGGAAGGAAGTATTTTCACGATGCCTCCCAGCATTTTCAGTAAGTCCCATATCTCACCTAATTCAACTTCTCCATGAACTCCAAATAATTCACACATTAACAAAAATAGAGTTTTAAGAAGCACTGTTTTTTTTTTTAGAACCGCAACACTATCTTTGAGGAAATGAAACCAAAAAAAGGAAGCAATTTATGACACAGTTAGAAGCATGTCAACCAAAGCTCAACCAGCTGACAATAGTTGACATACTTTGGAAATGTACAAAATTCTGAAGAATTTTAAAAACATCATCATAGTATTAAGTCTAACCTATCAAAATTGAGCGATGTTTTCTGACAACAATCTCTTGGGTTCCACCAGTTCTCCATTCCAAACTGCACTACTACTCACATGTGCATTATTCTCTGGACCTTTCACTGAGCACCTCTGCTGTCCTAAGGAACCATGTGACCAGGAAGCCATCATACATTTTTACCCAAACAGTTCTAGTTAAATCTACCACAATGTAAAGAATTCAATCATTTTACCATCTACCTTAAAAATTAAGCTTTTCTTTCCCTCTTTCTCTTTGGTCTTTTCTTCCTCCCTCCCCACCCCGGGGTTCTTTTTGTTTTTTGTTTTTGTTTTTGTTTTTTTAGATGGAGTCTCGCTCTGTTGCCCACACTGGAGTGCAGTGGCGCGATATTGGCTCACTGCAACCTCAGCCTCCACGGGTCAAGCCATCCTCCTGCCTCAGCCTCCCGAGTGGCTGGAACTACAGAAGTGCGCCAACACCATGCCCAGCTAATTTTTGTGTTTTTAGTAGAGACGGGCTTTCGCCATGTTGGCCAGGCTGCTCTCCACCTCCTGGGCTCAGGCCTCCCAAAGTGCTGGGATTACAGGCATGTGCCACCGTGCCAGGTCTTCATCAGATTTTTTTGAGGAGTCAGTGGCCCCTAAAATATTATGACCAATTCTACACACTTGGTCACCTAAGGACATTTCTGAGCTTGACAGCACTCAGGTTAACAAAGCTCCCTCCAATCAATATCCTCAGGCTTTTCTGGGGTTTTTGCATATTCTGAAACCATACAAAAAACCCAAAGATTCACAATGTCAACTCTTTCCATAAGGATGCTAGTCTTGCTAATTCCTACTGAGAAACAGCTTTTTTTGGAAGGAAATGTTAAGCAACGCAAAAGTTAGTGAAATCACTAATACCCTAGAGTTTATCATGCAGAGTTAACTGTAGAGTTTCTTCCCCCTGACAAAATGTATCAAGGTACAGATAGAAAAAATACCATTTAGAGGATCCAATGATTTATTTCAAGCCTGTTTCATTAAGCTGAGAAAGCTAGTTGCTTATCTTTATAATGCACCAGAAAGTAAAGGTTAGTATTGCTGGGACTGCTTGTGTAAATAAAGCAGGATCATTAAATGCAGGAAAGGAATCCTACGACTGAAGACAGATATGTTTCATATTAGCCAGTCTGGCAAAAATCAAGGTTAGCTCTCAAGAACAGGGCTCAACTAGGTGTTTTTTTTTGTTGTTGTTTTGTTTTTGTTTTGTTTTGCTTTAGCTCTACAGTTAACTGGTTTAGTTACAGAACACTTCCTTTATGTCTGTAATTGCATTCGCCCAAGTGCTGCAAATAGGATGTTTAAACGACTAACTCCTCAAATGTGAGTAAATCAGCCGGCTAATAGTCCACTGACAGCGACGGGGAGGGAATTAACGACGGTGTTCAGGATGCAGGTACAGCGAGGGGGTTGCTGACTATCGCCCACCCACATCACCTTTACACCTGTTCTCAGGGATGAGTTTCTGACCCAGCTCTACGGGACCGGGCGAAGACGAGAAAAGGGGGAGGCTGGGTGCTGCGGACGCTGGCCGGCCGGGGGATTGGCAGCGGGCGTCCACCCGGCCACCCCGCCCTGCGGCCTGCACTTCCCGGGCAGGCGGCGGTCTCGCGTAGAGCGCGAAACCAGGAGCTGAGCCGCGAGTGGCGCCAGACGTGAGGGGACCGCGGCGACCGCCCCGGGGTCCAGGGTCACTCCGCACTCCTAGCCCAGGGGCCCCAGCCCTGCTCACCCGGACTCTTCAGGTTGTAGCGGGTCTCCATGGCGGGTCGCTGGCCTGGCTCCGGCCTCCCGGGCAGCTGCCACCTCCTCTCCACGCGGCCGCTGCCCAGGTCTCAGCGCGGCTCGGGCGGACGGGGCCTGGCCGAGGAGCCTTGGCAAATGCCGCCCAGTCCAGCCCGGACTGCGGGCGGGTGGCAAGGCTGAGTGCTGGCGAGGCGCTGGCTTCGCGATGGCGCCGCCTCCTCCGCTGCGCCCCCGCCTCCCTGAGTGCCTGGCAGGCACCGGCGCCGGCCGGGGCGTCGCTGAACCCGGCGCCCGGGCTGGAGGTCAGCCTCCTCCGGTAGCCGCAGGCCCAGCCCCGTCGCGGCCGCCCGGCTTGCGTCACCCGCCCTCGTCCGGGATTTGTGAAGTTGCCCTGACGTGGCAGTAGCTTCGTGGCGGTCGGTCCCTACCCAGCCGCCGCCGGCCCCGCGAAGCCGGCTTGGGGAGCTGCAGGAGCGAGCGGCGTCCTAGTCCTCTCGTTCCGGCCCCCGGAAACCGGCCTTCCGCCGGACCCTCTGGGGTCCGTCCCCAGGCGCTGGCGGGTTTCACCGAGGAACCGCGCGGCGCGAAGCGGCTCCGGCCCTACCCGCTGTAGGCGAAGTCTGGGATCCCCGGGCCCTGGAGAGCTCAGAGAGGGCGCCGGGCTCCGGCTGCAAAGCTGTCCGCATCCGGCTGCCCGCGCGCGGTCCCGCGGGGTCTGGGAAGGGCTTTGTTTTTAGATCCAGTCCCTGTTGCGGGGGGCGGGAGTTAAGTGAGGAGGGGGAAAGCCAGTGATAAGGGAATGGAATAGGAATTTTTTTTTTTTTTTTTTTGAGACGGTGTCACCGCTCTGTCGCCCAGGCTGGGGTGCAGTGGCGCGATCTTGGCTCACTGCAGCCTCTACCTCCTGGGCCCAGGCGATCCTCCCACCTCAGCCTCCAGCGTGGCTGGGACCGCAGGTGTGTGCCATCACGCCCGGTTAATTTTTTGTATTTTTGATAGAGACAGGGTTTCGTCGTGTTGGCCCGGCTGGTCTCGAACTCCTGGACTCAAGTGATCCGCCCGCCTCGGCCTCCCAAAGTGCTGGGATTACAGGCGTGAGTCACGGCTCTGGCTGGAGTTGGATATTCATAATAGTTTTTTTTCTTGGGTAGTGTATTAGGTGCAAGACGCTGTTTTAGGCATTGCAGGAGTTTTGGGTTTTTTGGTTTGTTTAGATGTAAAAGCTGTCAAAAAAAAAAAAAAAAGGAATTACATTGAATTTGAGGGAAAGCATACAAATATGAAAGGTTAAACTTCAAAGGACACACTTCCTGCTTCATTGTCCAATGTGTGGGATCGAGAGAGAGGACTGAGTTCAGAAGTCTCAAGGAGTAGGAACCTACCTTAGGAAAGGAAAGGAGGGAGGGATTGGGAAGGTGGGGCGGATAGAAAGGGTTAATCAGGTTGGGCAAGTTTTATTCTGTTATATAAAGATATAAAACTCTTAAATTTGATTTGTTTTCTATTGTTAATATAAATCTGAATTTCTTGGTGAAATTGGGAGGAAAAAAGTGAAGGGTATCTAAAATTAGATGGTATCTTTTAAACCATTCCCTGAGGTTGTTTTCTGTATAGTAAACTGATAATCTGATTGGCTGAGACATGCAAACAAAACCAAACTCCAATGCTGTTTCATTCATTCATTGTGTTGAATCTTCAGATATATCTAACACTTGACACCCTCTCCTGCCACAGCTCTACAAAAACCCCTAATTTGTGCAATAGGCCCTACCACAGCAAGGCCTGCAAAGCAGGTGCTGTATATAATGCGCTCCTATTTGATAGCTGAGTACTAGAAGCCTTTTGCTATTCAGCCTCCAGGTCCATCAATCTCTGGGTGCAGTTGTCTTCTGGGGCTCTTCTTTAGCCACCACCACCTCCTCTGCTCCCTGGGGCTCTTCTCCCACTGGACTGGTTCAGTAGAAATAATCTCTCCTTCCTTGGTTAACAACAATAACAATTTATTGTGGACATGTGCCCATAACAATTTAATTATGGGCATATATCAAAGCTTAATTACAATCATGCTCCAAGATCAAAGCCAATTCCAAAATTTCTCTCAGTAGAGACATTTACAGAGAAAAGATAAGTGGCCGGCCAGGTGCAGTGGCTCGTGCGTGTAATCCCAGCACTTTGGGAGGCCGAGGCAGGCAGGTCACCTGAGGTCAGGAGTTGGAGACCAGCCTGGCCAACATGGCGAAAACCCGTCTCTACTAAAAATACAGAAATTAGTTTGGTGTGGTGATGCGCGCATGTAATCCCGGCTACTTGGGAGGCTGAGGTAGGAGAATCCCTTGAACCCAGGAGGTGAAGGTTGCAGTGAGCCGAGATCAGCCTGGAAGACTGAATGAGACTCCATCTCAAAAAAAAAAAAAAGGCCGAGGTGGGTGGATCACTTGAGCTCAGGAATTGGAGATCAGCCTGAGCAACATGGTGAGACCCATCTCTACTAAAAATATACACACACTCAAAAATTAGCCGGGCATATGTACCTGTGGTCCCAGCTACTCTGGAGGCTGAGGAGGGAGGATCAGTTGAGCTCTGGGGGATGGGAGAGGAGGAGCAGGCTGCAGTGAGCCATGATCGTGCCACTGCATTGCAGCCTGGGTGATAGAGCATGTCTCAAAAAGACACAAAGAGAAGAGTAATTTTATTTAAAGGTTACTGAATTCTTGACTGACGGTGGGAAGGGAGCTCATTTCCCCGGAAAATTTCTTATCCAAAAATTACTTATTTTTTAAATCTAGAACACTTACTTCTTCCAAGAAAAATTTACAAATTATATCAGGTAAAGGTTCAATCCCAGATCAAATTTGGGGTAATTTTTCTTTACTTTTGATGATCCTAAGGAAAACTCCTTTGTTTTTCATTTCAAGATTTTTTTTAATCCTTAAAGCCGACTTCGTAGCTAACAAAAATTACAAAACATGAGGTTTAAAATGTTTCAGAATCTTAGAAAACATCTTAGAACCACAATCCTTGACCTGTGTAATTCATCTTTTCCTTAGTTAGGAACCAGAAGTTGTTTGAAGTGCAAGCCCTTTCCCCACCACCATTTGCATCCTTGTGCAAGGTCTGGACTATAGTTTTTTAGCATCTATTGTGTATCAGGCACTTGATATACCGTCAACTCATTTATTCTTCACAACAGCCCTGGAAGTGGTGGCACCAATTATTTATACCTATTTTACAGATGAAGATAATTGAGGTCTCAGAGAAATCAAGTATCTACTTCTCAGTTTTTTCAACTACAGATTATTATCTTTCTGGCATATGATTTTTTTTGTGTTAATGAGAGGAATTTTTCTAGTTTTCATCTATTTCTTGATTTGGTTTGAATACTTTGAAATATATTTTATAAAGGTTCTTAAAGCTTCAATGACTTATTCAAAAAAAGCTTCAGTGACTTATCTAGAAAATGAAAGAACCGTGATTCAAGTCCAGGTCTTCTGACTCTGAAACTTGGGTTTTTTTGCTACACTAAAAAGGAATCAGGCTGTTTTGCATCATTTGATTTTTCCACTATTTGAAAAAAGGATATGCTTCTTAGAACCTCCAAGCTATTCTTGGTTCACACACATATTCTTTAGCACTGGAAACATTTTTTAAATGATTTTCTTCTTGATCATAAAAGTAATACAGTGGTTGTTCAATATGTGGAATATGAACAAAATCCAAATCTCTCATAATCCTCCTGCTTAGAAAAGGCTGTGATACAGATTTTGGTGTATTTACCTTGAGCTTTGGTTTATAAGGCATAGGTATTTTAAGAACTGATATCCCATTATACCATATATACTTTTCTATATTTAAAATATCTGCCATACTTGTTTTGCCAGTTGCAGTGCTATTATCACTTAAACTGATAGTGTGAATTGGCTTATTTTACATCAATGTCTTCCTAGAGTAAAATTTTAAAAAAGAAAAATAGAAAGCCATATATAGACTTTATTGCATTGCTTCTCAGTCTTTTGGCTAAGATCAAATATAGACTTTATTGTAAACATTTTGTTAATTACCTTGAATATAATACTTTTTTTTTTTCAGAAAAGAAAAAAAAAACACACACACACACCTACTATAGTTGTTTCTCTTGTTTTACCCCCAGGATTCCCCCTTGGGATTGGTTAATAAGAAACATGGAACATTTTCCCATGGGGATGTAGCTGGTATTAATGTAATGGAGATGTTAGTTATTACCAGGGACACAAGTTTAAACTCTGGTTACCTGAACAAAAAAGGCAGGAAGGAGCTCTCGGCACCTTACTGCATTGCAGGTCTCATAATTACGCTTTTGCTTACCATCTGGCAGCCGGCTGGAAGATCTAGGAGAGAAAATGCTTCTGGTTTTTTTCTTCTCAGTTTCTGCTACGTTCAAGATATGTCTTGCTTGTTCATTCTATTTTAACACTTTTCTAATGTATTTCAGGAGAAAATATTATGGAGGGATATCAAGCAAATATATTTGAAATACAGTAGAGTGCTTAGAATACTAGTTTAGTAGGTTCCTTCACCAGATGACTTGTGTACCATTTCTCATTTTAAAAGGTTTTCCTATAAGTAAGCAAAGAAGTGTTTTCTAAATAAAATAGTTGTTTGCAACATTATTAAAGTAATTTTTAGCGTAGCTTTCTTAATTTGTCTTTTCTTTGAGACCGAATTTGCTACCATAGCTTTGAATTATCTATCTCTCTCAAAATTTCAACTTTTGGTGTTAGGGATGAGGAAAAGGAAGCTGCTTAGTATTGTGGCTTTTGCTTTATTTGCATAGACTGCATCTTGTTTTTCTCAAAATTTAAAGGTGTTTTAAAAACTAGTAACAAAATTACAATACTTATTCCTTAGTTCTGATGAACTGATGAGTTTGAGTTATTTCATTTTCTTTCTTTCTTTTTTTTTTTTTTTTGTTTTTTTTTTTTTTGTTTGGTTTTTTTTGGGCAGGGGGAGGGGGGACGGAGTCTCGCTCTGTAGCCCAGGCTGGAGTGCAGTGGCTCCATCTAGGCTCACTGCAAGCTCCGCCTCCCGGGTTCACGTCATTCTCCTGCCTCAGCCTCCTGAGTAGTTGGGACTACAGAGCCCGCCACCACGCCCGGCTAATTTTTTGTATTTTTAGTAGCGACAGGGTTTCATCGTGTTAGCCAGGATGGTCTCGATCTCCTGACCTCGTGATCCACCCACCTCGGCCTCCCAAAGTGCTGGGATTACAGGCGTGAGCCACTGCGCCCGGCAAGTTATTTCATTTTCTAAGTTTAGCTCTAAAGGAAACACCTGCAACTAAAACTGTCCTTTCTGGGGGAGAATATGGTGTGCACTGCGGTGTGCTGGTAGACAGCTGCCAACCGCTTCGAAAGTATGTTCTTCCCTCCTTCTGAGTCCTCTCCTCATAGCTATTCAAAGCGCTGTCCTTCTGCCTCTACCTTTCTTCTTGTGTTGCGTATCCTGTCATCCCAATTTGTCATTCCCTGGACCCCTTTTAGCCACTTGCTGATTGATGAAACTTGGTCACCAACAAACTAACCTGAATAGCTTAGAAGTCTGCTCTTCCTTGGGAGTAGTTTCAGCTTCAAAAGTCAAGAATTGTCTGAGTTCAATACTTTTAAACAAATTTGTATTTTATTCATGATTATGGCATCTACAAACTTCCCAAAAATAATGTCATAGATATGAGAAACATTCTTCAGTCTCCAGACAATGCTCAGCATATACATGATTTATGAAATTCTTAAAGTAATTCTGCAGCCACGGGGCATTTCAACAATATTATTAATGTCTTCAGAACCATCAGTACTATACTGCTTCCCATTAAAACCCAAGTTACAGTTGTAGGCATACTTTGAATGATAACCACATTCTCAAAAGAAGTCAACTTCTCAAAAGTAGTCCTGTACTTTTTTCAGCACTAAACAACCAGAAGGTATAGGTATGCCACAATCTGCCTTCTAGCATCTTGTGAGAAAATACTGGGGCCAGTTTAACTTCTCTGGGGAATTCAAGTTGGGTTTAGGTACAGATGCTGGGTGGGCGTGATGGCTCACACCTGTAATCCCAAAACTTTGGGAGGTGGAGGTGGAAGGATCGCTTGAGGCCAGAAATTCAAGACCAGCCTGGCTAACATGGTGAAACCCTGTCTCTATACAAAAAAAGTTGGGGGAGGGGTGGGTACAGATGATCAGATGCTATTAAATAGTAATATATATCATATATGCAGAATGGAAAGCAAAATTTTTCCAAAAATATCATTTCTTAGAAAAGAGAGTCATCTTGTGTTTTTGTCTTTGTCCTTTTTGAACAAAATACTCTTCAGGAAGACAGTAAGTTTTGAAAGGGCCACAAGCAATAGAAGTTTTCTATCTTACAAAGGTCACCTAGCAAAATCAGGGGGGAAAAGGCAAAGACAGATTTATTCATTATTCCTTAGGGTATGACCTCGGTTAACAAGTATTGGAGATCAGTAAGTGGGCTTTTAAATAGTAAGTGGGCTTTTAAATAATCATTGAACACAGAAATATAAGAAGTACTTATTTGTGGTGATGATGAATATGTAGGGAAAAAAACTCTGATGTTTAACAAACGGTTCTTGAGATGTAGTAAAATCTCCACTGACAGCATTCTACTCAATTTAAGGCATGCTCTACCTTAGATAACTAGGAGGGAACTGTTAGAGGACTCAGAATGTTGTTTCAGTGATGATAAAGACCCAGTTGTAAACAATGCATGTGAAGTATTTGAATAAAATTTTTTGAGGAAAAAGCAGTTTTTCTAAATTAGTACCATTTGCATAATTTGTGATATTAGATGTAAATGAGTATTTAAATACTGAATCAATAAATGGTTTAAATAGGCTTAAAATTATTTACATTCATAAAAGTTTACATTTGAATTATAGGTTAAATAATGTAGACTTTTAAAGCTGCATAATCAAGTTGGAAAAAATACTAACACTTGGGGTATTGATGTGTATGTAGGTATGGAGGATGCAAGAAAGCTCCCCTAGGTGATTGCAACCCTAATCCCCCACCATCTCCCCTCCCTATCCCTTTAAACAACTACAGAGAAAACTGTGTCTCCCAAATTATGAGAATTGTCTAGGGTCGTTATTTAAAAATACAGATTTCTGTATTTCTCCCTGGAGATTCTGATTCAAGGAGACCAGGATGGGGTTGGGAATCTGCATCCTTAAGCACTCTAGATGATTCATAAAATTAGATAACTTTGGAAAATATGGGCCTAGAGCATTAAATGAAACAGTACTATGTGTATTGGTGGCACTGTTTATTGCATCTTATAAACCTAAGTGAATTCCTTCCTCTCCCACTGAGATGGAAAGATACATAGGACTGGTCTCCCTTTACTGTACTGCTTCCCAGGGAAGAGAAGCAAAAGCCTAATTACCAAGGCCACTTTATAAGCGGTCTGGGTGAAGGCCAGAACTAGTTCCAGGTTATTGGCTATCTAGGTGAGGAAAGTTGAATACTACAGGGCTTAGCTCTCTGCAAAGCCAGAGGAGAGAAAACTAAGTAGGAGCCTGAGGAACTTAGGTAATAATGAAAGCAGGAGGCAAACAAAAGCAGCTTATAGGAATGGAATTCTCCACATGGTGATGAGGGTTAGCATGGGACTGAGGTTTAATAGTTGGCCTTTCATGAGTGGGGGCTTGGTTTCATGACTCAGTTTTGGAAGAATAGAATACTGCTGGCCCCAGGAGCGTATTAGTAAAGATTGAGGAAGCAAGATGGACAAGGTCTCAGGCAGCTGGACACCAGTTAATGCCCCCACCCTCCTGAGCGTAGTCACTGGATCAGCTCCCTTTCAAAATAGCACAAAAGGGCAAACTCATGGATTCTTGATAATAGATAAGACCAATGTCATCTGAATTACCAAAGGACCCCTTAGGAGTCAGACATGAGCTCATGAGTCACTAAACTCCATGTAACGCTATCATATTATAGTTAAGGATAGAGTCTATAATAAAAATGATCCTCTCAGGCCTACAACCCCATCCACCCTTTACCCCTAATCAACCCAGCATACAAAAATACCCAAGATGGCAGTGAGAAGAAAAACCACTCTAGTAAACACTAGAAAGTCATGATCAAATGAAAGAAAAATTCAAGAACTTACTCAGAATTTCCCATTTGTTAAGATCTCTTAATTAACAGAGAAGGAAACTATTTTAGGTTGGAAAGAAAATCCTTAGATATTTCTGATCTGACCAATGGGTTCATTCTAACACTGCTTTACATACCACAGGTTGTGACTCATTAGTGGATTGTGAGACCTTTTTAAAAAGCAAATGAAAGAGAAAATGCCAGAATGCATTGCATGTAGAAAGGATATAACTTGGTAAGTTTTTTTTTTTCAGTAGTATTTGTATGAGTGTGTGATAGTTTGCAATGTGAACTGTATTTATTGTTGCTCACAATAACAAGTTTCAAATGGATTTCACAAAGGTGAACCACAGTTCTGTCCCAGGGCAATTTTACATAGCGTTCAAACGTGGCTTCAGGCATGGGTTCACATGGATGTTCTGCTTTTTAAAGATGGTTTAGTTTCTTAAGATTGAATATGAGAACTACACTTCATCTCGGCTTTAACTGCTAGATCATTTATTGAAACCATAAATGTAATATTCTACAAAGAAACGACTGTTGACTTGTAAATATTTGTTGCACTGTTCTTACCGTTGTTTTGGATTTTTTTTTAAATCATGGAATTAAGTTGTTCCTTAGAATAATATGGTACTCCAAATTGGTATCTCAAAATCGTGAACGAGACTACTAGAGCTTATATTTTCACTTTCCCAGGACTATTGCAAAATACTGATGATACAACTGAAATAAAATCACTGCCTGAACTTAACTGTAATTTATGATAAAAGTAGGTCTTTTGAGGACCTCTAGGCCAAGTACAACACATTTTAAAATCACTCAGTCTTTCAAAATTCTAAATGATGTGAAAGAGTTCTGCATTTACCGTCAGATTGTTCTCACATATTCTACTGTTCTTGATGACATGTTAAGAGAATATAAACATTCTTAGGCAACACTCTTATTAATACTTCCCTGGTACAAACAGATTGAAAAGGGTAGAAAAGTAAAATAAACTTTTTTTTTTTTTTTTTTTTTGAGACGGAGTCTCGCACTGTTGCCTGGGCTGGAGTGCAATGGCGCAATATCAGCTCACTGCAACCTCCACCTCCTGGGTTCACACGATTCTCCTGCTTCACCCTCCCAAGTAGCCGGGATTACAGGCACACACCACCACACCTGGCTAATTTTGTGTATTTTTAGTATACATGGGGTTTCACTATGTTAGCCAGGCTGGTCTCGAACTCCTGATCTCGTGATCTGCCCACCTCGGCCTCCCGAAGTGCTGGGATTACAGATGTGAGCCACCATGCCCGGCCAAATAAACTTTTTATTAAATCTAATTCTGGAAATGACATTGATGTCATAAATGTATTAAGCTGGAAAAGTATGAATACTAAAATAACATTTAAAAATTCCTACTTTTAAGATAATTCACTTCTAATTACAAGGAAAAGCACCACATGTCAATAAACATTTCCAATTTACAGTCTACTTCTATTTAGTCTTAAATTAATGGTAAATATAGCTATTGATCTATTGGTTGAACAACTCAATTTCTTGGATGTTAGCTATTATTATCCATGGTCTCTGCTGCACACAATGGTAAAGTCCTACAGAAGTGCAGTTCTAAAAACTGACATCTATAAGGGCCTATCAAAAATTAGTTTACTTTTCATTATTTTTAGATATTAAAATCCTTTTATCTCCAGTATCTGCCTTTTAGCCATTTCAGTAGCACAGCGTCTGGAATATAATTGGAACCCTATAAATATCTGTTGGATAAAAGAACATTGTTAATTTCTCTCAGAAAGTCACACCATCATAGGATATTTAGCAATAATTATTGACAAAATAATCAAAACTCATGGCTCCTTTTATTTACCCCACACTCTTTTGGGCATGCTTGTCCTCAACATATTGAGGGAGAATGAAACAAGTCCGGAGATGCAGCAAGGCCAGGGAGCAGGTCTTGTGAACTTTGCTAAGGAATTTGGGCTGATATCTAGGAGTCATGGAGAGCTTCAGACCTGGAGAGTATTAAGCAAGGAAGCTTAAGAAGGTCAGGAAGCAAGGAAGGTCAGAATTGTGGTGGTTCAGAGAGGCCACTCGGGGTCTGTGCGAAGGATGGATGGATGGGTGGATGGGTGGATGGGTGGATGAACGGATGGGATAGAGACACTTGTTAAACAGCTACTAAAAGGTCTGATGCAGTTGCTCATGTCTATAATCCAAGCACTCTGGGAGCCCAAGGTGGGAAGATCGCTTGAGCCCAGGAGTTTGAGACCAGCCTGGGCAACATAGCGACATTCCATCTCTACAAAAAAAAAAAAAAAAAAAAATTAGCCAGGTGTGGTGGTGCACACCTGTAGTCCTAGCTACTCGGGAAGCTGACATAGCAGAATCACTTGGGCCTAGGAGTTTGAGGTTATGGTTCGCTGGTATCGTGCCACTGTACTCCAGTGTGGCAACAGAATGAGACTGTCTCTTAAAAAAAAAAAAAAAAAAGCTACTAAAATCCAAGTAAAAGGAGATGGTGGTCTAAACCAAGACAGCGGCAGAGGAGATGGAGAGAATAGATTCAATAGACCTTTGTAAGGCTGAGCTGAAAGAACCGAGTGACTGACTGCAGGTGAACAGGAGGGGAGGGAAGAGTCAAGAATGAGGCCCAAGTGTCTGGCAGAACTACAGGGAGGAAAGTCACACCATCATAGGAGATTTAGCAGGAAGGAAGCCAATTTTAGACATGTTAGATTTGAGGCTCTTCACCTATAGAAGATTCTAGTAAAGGCATGCTAATTGCAATTTAAGATATAGATCTGAAGGTCAAAAAAGAATTAGGATGGAAACGTACCTTTTTGGATTTTATTCCAGATCAGTATTTTATTTTTTTTACACATATTGAAATCTCAAGGTAAAAAGTTGAATACAGTTAAGACCAAAGGCTTACTATCTCTTAATTTTCTGAGCTTGAAATATAACTATTGCCTATTAGAAAACCAAATGTCTGTAAAAGGTATTTACATTTTCTTTAGATATTTAGACACTTAATACCATCTTCAGCATTAGTTATTTAATGGATTAGGAATAAAAATGCGTGATCTTTGACTTTCTTCTCTGGGTGAAGTACATTTGGAAGACTGCTCCTATTGGTTCTATGTCAGGGCAGCTCATGTAAGAATAGGTATTTCTTTCTCAATATGCCAGCATTCACGCCCATGTAGCAATGTAGTAATTTAGGTGGATAAACTCCAATGAATCTGGTGGGCTCTGATACACTCTCCTGAATACCGCCCACCTTTTGCATCCTCAAATGGCACACCCCATAGTCTTAGTCCACCAGACAAATCCTCCAAGTGCCCGTCTTCATATTTGTGAAAGGAAGCTATTTTTTAAAAACATTTGGTGAAGCTGCTTACAGTTGTAGTTGGGAGAGTGGGCTTACTAGCTATATGATCTGGAGCAAGTTATTATTTCATCTTTTTGACCTTGGTTGCCTCGTCTGAAAAACAGAAATGGTAACAGTACTTACCTCTTGGATTTATGAATTTTAGTAATGCAAAAGTACTTCAGAGCAGTGCCTGGGGCATACTGTGTACTCAATCAGTATGTAGTACTACTAAATACTTCTGTTGAAGACAAAATTTTCTTTCTCTTAAGCTCAACATCACTACTGATGTAAAATCTTGGAAATAATTATTTCAGATCAGGTTTTCCAATCAGAAATAGGATTTCATATTTGAGATATAACATCTAATGCTAGCCCCTCTCTGAGAACTCCTAGGGGATCTGAAAAAGGTCATTGTAGGATGGAATCTTACTAAGCAAAGTTAAGAATGATAAGGTAAACTGTTAGGAAAAGGATTTCCATATGACTAGGGGATTAGGGCCACAGCAGCAAGAATTAGTATCTGAAGTTTACTAAAGTAACAGTTCTACAGCCCTAACTGGCATGTACCCATCAAAAATGTGGAGATGTAAGAGAGTTTAAAAATAAAACCATAAAGTAGTGAGATTTATCATCATTTCTATAAAAGGAGAGCTGGTTAATCAGGACAAATAAATTTTACCAAATGGATGTAACAGGGCCAATGAAACAGTGACATACATGTATGGTAAGCAACCTCAGAAACAGGAAAGGCTGTACTTCCTTGTCACCAAAGAGACCATTCTGCTCCCAGAAAGCTTGGTTATGAATATACTTGAAATGAGAGCTTTACCAAAGCATGAACCCAGGACACATGCTTTTAAACTGGCAGTTAACATTCCTGAAAGCCATGGCTTAACAATAGTTATAAGTGATGTACTGCTTAAAGTAAAACATGAGCTATACCTGATTACAAATTACATCCAGTCTGTACAAGTTGAATGCATACCATACTTTAATAACCAAGACAATTCGGCTGTTTTTCCAGAGTATATTTCAGAGTTGGCATATAACCCGTATGTAACAATATTGCTATGATTTTAGTCATATTTCAGGGTCCAATATATGTTCACAAAAGAACAGTTTGTGAATGTCAACCAGTTTTTGCTTTATATTCCTTCAAAAACATTCCACCCTGGTCATTCACACTAATCTAATCACTGAAAATAACCAAAATAATTCACAGTCTCACCTCTATGTAAAAGTTCTAATTGGCTCAAAAGGCAAAGGACTGCCCCTGCTTTTGAGGAAGGAAACCTGCAAGGCAAGTTCTCAATCCCTAAAACCAAGCAAAACTGTTCCAGTGCAGTTGCTGTAGCCATGTATTTAGGCTTCGTATTTATAGAATTAAATTTGAGAATGAAACATGGCCATACACATTGCAATAAGCTGCCTCCCATATCAAAAATACAATGCAAAATAACTTGAAGACATTTCCAATAACACATATTTGAAAAACTGAACGCTTAGAAATAACTCCTGCATCTTTCTTTAATTAGGAAGTCATTGCCACACTTACAAAGTTAGAGGCAGTAATCTATATTAGCGTGTGATTAATCAAAGAGTGCACTTACTACCATGAACTTGGGCCCTATGTCATAGGATTATTTTTGCCTTTCCCCCAAAGAATCATTTGCTCTTGAAGTAATAGGCTTTTTAAGGCACATTTTAACAAAAACCCATCATATACCCAGCTTAAACATGGAAGCTCCACCTGGTTATAGTAATAAATATACCTAAGTAATGTGTGATTTACCAAATAGGCTAGTGTCTCTAGCTTGAGAATAAAGTCATATTAGAAAACTGATTCTTCATTTGCTTATTCAAAGTGAAACAACATGTAAAAAATATTAGAGAATTAGATTTACAACAATAGCCCATAAGTGCCAGGTCTGTTGGCAAAGGTCCAACAGGATATAGCTCTGGAGATTAGGGAGCCCTGGGCTCCTAACCATCCAGGTTTCGGAGTAGGAATCATGAGGAAAGGAGTTAGGTCACCTTAATTATTTTTAGAAATCTCCTTTCAAAATGCACAGACCCTTGGGAGGCTCAAACCTTAAACCCCAACCAGATATCATCTTAAATTCAGTTACCAGCTTCAAAGAAACAGGACTTGGGGAGAGGAAGGAGAGAGGTTGGAAAGAAGCCACAGAGAGAAGTGGGAAAGTTTAGGCTGGGCGCAGTAGCTCAGGCCTGTAATCTCAGCATTCGGGGAGGCCAAGGCAGGAGGATTGCTTGGGGCCAGGAGTTTGAGACCATCTTGGGCAACACAGTGAGATCCTGTCTCTACAAAAACAAAATTTAAGAATTAGCCGGGCGTGATGGTGCACACCTGTAGTTCCAGCTACTAGGGAGGCTGAGATGAAAGGATCCCTTGAGCCCAAGAGGTAACAGTGAGCTATGATTGTACCAATGCACTCCAGCACAAGCAACAGAATGAGGCCCCCTCAAAAAAAAAAAAAAAAGTTTCAAGTATAAGTTGCTTTAGGGACTTTATATATTTTGCTAGGACCAACTTTGATGTTCTTAGGAGGCTCTGCTTTAAAAAAAAAAAAAAAAATCTCATTTTCTAATTCCCCACAAGCATGCCTTAGGGTGCTAGCCCTGGAGATGCACATAAAATCATCTACTTGGAATGATTTAGCATAGGTGTAGATTTAGGACTCTTAATTTCCTGTTAGTCTAAAGTAAACGTAAGTGAAAGAATTTCACAGAAACAATTACACAGCTAATTGTAATGTCTCTCCAGCCATCCTTTTCCCATTGACCTTTAGGGGTCTTCAGGATGACTCTTCAGCCTTGCAGAGCATGCTGGTGGCAGGCTGAGCTGGGCTCATTCATAAGGTGAGAACAAGTGGCGTACACGAGGCACGTTATCACCAGTGAGAAGGAGATGTGGCGGTGACAGAAGTGACTGACAGGATGGAACTCCATGGTGGGGATCTGCGATTTGTTCTATTCACTATGGTCATAGAGCAATAAAGAACTGGTCCTGAAGAAGCATTTTAAATGCAGCACACCAGACCATCGCACAGGGCCGGAAGTCCAGAATTGTATATATGTTTTTTAGTCTGCAGTTGCCCATCACATACTTTTGGGACAAGTTTGGGCCTCTGATGTTACTTTAGCCCTGGGTGGCAGGTACAGAAAAACCTCCAGAAACCCTGCAATTCAGTGACATTCTTACTTCTCTCCAGTGATCGGCACCATTTTGGAAATCTGGTCCCAAAGTTTCAAAAGAATAGTAATGCAACAAAAAGAAATAACCTCTCTGTACAAAGTGATTATAGAGATGTGTGTTGAGGTAAAGAACTTCATAAAAACCGTTGAGCAGGGAAGCACAGCCACCACTATAGAAATTTTTAGGTAAGTCTGGTGCTAACATTATTCTACAAAACTGTTTACACCCATTATAAATAGGGGACAGTTCTTATTGCTCCTGGAGCTTGTAGCTCCAATCTGTTCCAACTCCACTGAAAAATGATTTTTCTCAACAACTGGTAGCAAAGATTTCCAAATTTACAAAAAGTCATTACCAATGCATCACTTTTTGATTAATTTCTGATTGCCATATAGATGTGGACTACAGTATGCATGTCCTTGACACCAAGTACAGAAAAAAAGCTTAGAAAAGTTGTTTTATCAAAGTTCAATTCAATGAGAAACATGAAAAAGTGCAAAATATGTACAGTTCCTGGCAGTTCTTACATGGGATTTTTTTGAATACAGACCATAAAAGTTTACATTTGTGTAATGAAAGGACAATGGATTTCACATCACTGTTAATATACAAGTTTTTTGCTTCAAAGTGCTTACTTTATTTATAAAAGACAAGATCAAGAGAGTTGCAGGAATTTTTTTTTTAAACAACAAATCCATGGTATGTGTCCCAATCTCCTTCTTCCTCTTCCTTTAGTGCAACATGGCGCAGCAGTCTCATGGATAAGGTCTGGTTTCAAAAGGTGTTCCTGAAACCTCACCTACAGCAGCACTCTAGGGGCCCCATTAGGGGTGGCTCCCTTTTTCTTCTGCAGCCGATTCTGAACCTTTCGGGATTTTACTACTTTCATTCTCACCTCAAAAACTTCATGAATGGCCTTCCGGAAGCAATGAAAATTATAGTCAATTAGCCCTGGAGAAGAGAACAAAAATACTTATAAATGTCACGTCGAAATAATCTCCATCTTTTCATGGGACCCACGGCCAGGAGAAGCCAGTAGGGGGCAGTAGAGGATGGTCTTAGCGTAAGGACTACAGATTTCCCTGGGATGTCTGCAGTTGGCTTTCAGAAATTGCTATAAACCTTTAGGAATTATAGGCAAAGTCTTGTGAAGGAAAATTTTTCCTGAGGCAAGGTTCCAGAGCATAGACCATATTTTCAAAGGTTCCTAGGACCCTAAAAGATTTAAAGAACCACTGAACTGAACTTTTTTTTTAACCTTTCAGAATTAAAGATTTCTTACAATTAAGAGAAATCTGTAATGAAAAATGTGTCTCCCCAAAAGGCGTTATTAGACTGACTCTGAGTAGAGGCAGACCGTGACTTGGAATCCCAAAGCTGTGTATCAATCAATATTTACTGAGTATCTATTATATTTAAACCATTCTCATAAGCCCCAGGGAAAGCGAAGCCCCTAATTTCAGAGTGTTAACAGTCATCTCACGAACTCCAGCGGAAATTCAACAACCAATGACGCTCAGCTTTTCAGTACTAAGTATTTTAAGTGGAGAAATAGTAGGAGAGAATCTTCTTGTGTTTTCAGAAATATATCAGTGACACAAAAAATAGAATAAAAGATAATCCAAAGTCTTGAGGAGTGCATTTTTCATCATTACTAGTAATTTGTAAGTCCTGAGAGCAACGTTATGTTTACACCAATTAGGATAAGGTGGTCAGTTCTATTTACTATCTTTAAATTTATTAAAATAACTAGCCCAACAATTACTTCTATCTATCAGGGGATGCTTCTAGAGCCCCATCCAAAGGAAGAATTAGGATTCCAGCCAAGGATTAAATTCTTCAAACTAGTTATACAACTAACTGCAAGGGGAGGGCGCCATCTCGGTTTCCAGGAGCAGGAAAACCTCTGAGTAGTGCCCTCTGCTGCTTCTGCAGAGATAGGGAACCACTAGTGCAGTAAAACCAGCAGTCAGTTTCCTCAAGGAAAGACCACTGACACAAGCAACGGGAAAAGTAATAAAAACAAGGGAGCAAATGAACGATTTTTAAATGGCAATTTGAATATGAGATGTGAGAGCCTCAAGATTCTCTGCTTTTATGTGCAACAAAGTGTCCTAAAAAGCTTAGCTAAAAGAACTTGGCTCAATGAGAAGGGTACAGTGAAATACTCAACTTGGGAAATTTCAGACATATCCTATTGTTCTTATTTTTGAGGCAGGGTCTCACTCTGTCACCCAGGTGGGAGTGCAAGGCTCGGTCACAGCTCAGTGCAGTCTCAACCTCCTGGGCTCAAGCAATCCTTCCACCTCATATTTTAATTTTTTCTAGAGATGAGGTCTCACTATAGTGCCCAGGCTGGTCTTGAACCCCTAGGCTCAAGCAATCCTTCCACTTTGGCCTCCCAAAGTGCGGGCATTACAGGCATGAACCACTGGCACCCGCCCCTATTGTTCTTGACAAACCTTAACATATCTTTGCACATTTCAAAATGTAACAGTAATCTTGCTGTGTTTGGAGTTTTAAGAAGTAAAAGTTCACAACTGAGACTTTTTAAAGACAGTAAACATCCATAAACAGTGTTTGCTATTTCAACCCTCATGAAAAGCTTTTGAAAATACGTGAACAGAGACATAAACAAAATAAACACTCTCTTCACCCCACCTACAGTTCATAAGGCCCCACATCCTTCTCTGGTTCAGGAGTTCTCAACCCTCGCTGCACAGTAAAATACCCAGGCACCAAGCACACCAGGAGGCCAGGCACAGCACAGTACTTTGGGAGGCCGAGCAGGGAGGATCACTTGAGGCCAGCAACCTATAGCCCTGACTGCCATAAAGTGGTGGTGTGATATTGAGAGAAAGTCATTTATATTTTCTAGGCCTGAGTAAAATCATCTGTGAAATGAGAGGGTGAAACAAGGTGTATTCCTGTCTATCTTTAAAATTCCATGATCTATTATATAATCTGTTCCTGTTTCTAGCAAAATGAAAATAAGGAGTAAAAGATGAACACCATTTAATTTAAAGTTTTGAGGCCAAAGGACACAAAAAGCAATTTGGTCAGTCATGGTACAAACAGGAAAAATACAGGACATCACTAAGCAGCAAGAAAATGTAAATTCACATAATATACCAGCTTTCAATTATCAACTTTTAAAAATACTAATACCCAATATTGATAAGAACACAGCAAAATAAGTATTGATATTCTCTTTACAGCATAAAACCGGAAAATCTTTCTGAAGAACATTTTGGTAACATGCATTAGAAGCCCCCAAAATGGGCCTACCCTTTTGATCTAAGTAATTCCACTTGAAATTTTTCCTTAGGAAACAACCAAAGATGCACATAAATATTTAGTGCAAAGGAGGTCATAATGGTATTATTTATCACATCAAAATCTAGAAACAATATAGATGTCTGAAAATAGAAGAATCTAATACAATCATTAAAATGATGTGGTTAAGCCGGGCGCGGTGGCTCACGCCTGTAATCCCAGCACTTTGGGAGGCCGAGGCGGGCGGATCACAAGGTCAGGAGATTGAGACCACGGTGAAACCCCGTCTCTACTATAAATACAAAAAATTAGCCGGGCATGGTGGCGGGCGCCTGTAGTCCCAGCTCAGGAGGCTGAGGCAGGACAATGGCGTGAACCCGGGAGGCGGAGCTTGCAGTGAGCCAAGATCGCGCCACTGCACTCCAGCCTGGGGGACAGAGCGAGACTCCATCTCAAAAAAAAAAAAAAAAAAGATGTGGTTAAAAAAAGACGGTGAATTGGAAATATGTCTGTAATAATTTAAGTGAAGGTTATAAGGTAGAATTCATCATGCAATCTATTATAGTTCTTTTAGAAAATGCATATGCAAGAAAGGACTGGAAAAGTATACAGGAAATGTTACCTGAATGAGAAACACTGATAATTATTGTTTTTTTGCTAAATATTTCTAAATTTTCTAAAAGAATCTATTACTTTTCTGATAAAAAGAAACAATCTAAATTATGTTTTCATAGCCAATGAATTAGGAAAATGTCATTACATATATAAGTGAAATACATATAAAACTATAGTAGAATATAAAACTATATTAGACAATATGGCCCCAGTTTTGTTGGAAGGAAGGAAAAAAAAGGAATGAAGGAAGGGAGAAAAGGAGCGAGGGTAGGAGGGAGAGGAAATAAGAGAGGAAGAGAGCCGGACGTGGTGGCTCACTCCTTTAATCCCAGCACTTTGGGATGTCGAGGTGGGAGGATCCCTTGAGCCGAGGAGTTTGAGACCAGCCCAGGTGAGAATTATGGTGAGACCCCAATCTCTACAAAAAAAAAAAAAAAAAATTCCAGGTGTGTTGACATGTGCCTGTGGTCCTAGCTACATGGGAGGATGAGGTGGGAGGATCACCTGGGCCCAGGTGGTCGAAGCTGCAGAAAGCCGTGACTGTGCCACTGCACTCCAGCCTAAGTAACAGAGCGAGATCCTGTCTCAAAAAAAAAAGAGAGAAAGGAAGAAACAAAATTCCAGAAATTTAACATGGGTTTAGCTCTAGATGGTGAAATACGAGGTTTTATTCTATATACTTTCCTAAATTTTCAAAGCATTTTTAATTTAATGGATTTATATTGCTTATAATATAGGAGGAAAAGGCTATTTCAGGATATGTTACTATTACATATTCAGGATATGTAACTAATTATTTGTTGGAGATTTTTTTTTAACCCAACAAATTAGTAAACCATACCCTGTTATTAACAAAAGTCCCTAGCCACATCAGTAAGCTAGGGACTTTTGTTAGTAACTTTTGTTTAGATATTATAGAAAGGGGAAATTAGTTTAATTGCTTTTGTTTCAAAATAAAACTGAATTTGATCCTAAAAAAATATTCGGTGTAGTTAAGTATATTCATGGTCTTCCCTTTTCGGAATCATGATGCCATCCCTGTGTTCTGAAGATTTAAGAAGTATTTTGAGGCTGAACAGAAGTCAAACCACCTGTTGTCCCCTCCTTTACGTGGGAAGAACAAAAGATCACACGGTTACCTAAGACCTTCTAGAGATGTGGACCAAAGTGGAGACCTCCACCCTCAATATAGACTGGGAGTCTGCTCCCTGGTAAAAGACTTCATTCACTGCCTGGCAACAATGCCCAGCTAGCTTCCCCCTAGCAGAGATGCCAAGGCGCCTGGGAGGATCATGGGGTTCCCCTTCCACCTCGCTGCAATCGCAGATGCACCACTAGAGGGCAGGCCAGTTCACTGGCCCAGAAGCTGACACTGTGGGCAGGAGCCCACCCAGCTCTGGCCTCCCAGCCAAGGGGGCCTGTGACTGGCATCTGGAAGTTTTGAGGGGCATGCTGTTGTCCCACATTCAACAAACAATACATGCAGTAGCAGTCTGATGCTTCTTTTAATGCTTCTTTTAAATCATACCAAAAAGTTACCTTTTCTTTCAAAGCTTTCCTCTCTGACAAAGCAAACGAGAGCCAGGAACTTTGTCACCTCTTTTAAATAAAGCACGGTTGTATTATTAAGCTTTATGATGGCTGTGGATTCCTTGTCATAGGGGGTTCCTGCTCCATCTTCTTTGAGACTAAATGGGGACAGAAACCAAAACATATGTGACCATTGAGAAAGAACTAGAAACTAAGCCAGTGACAGAGACTGGCTTTAAGCCACAAAAAGTGATAATTGTAAGTTGTTTACACTTGCAGTGCCTTTCAGCAAAAGATCTCAGAAACACACGGGCACAGAAACATACACAGTCCTCAACAGTCACTTCCTACTGACAATGAGTGGCTATCTGCAGCAGCTGGGCCACTCTCTAGGCACCTGAAGAAGCCAGCTGAAGGATGAGGTTAGCTCTCCCCACCTCCGTGGCCAAGGGCTTCTTGTTTTCTCATCTAGAATAGCCGGGCTGTTAAAAGCATGGTCTGATGAAAGACTAAGAAAGGCTGAAGATATGTTCCAAATTCAAGGAGTCTAAAGAGACCTGAAAGCCAAGTGCTAGACTGGATCCTGAATTGGGAAAAACTGCTATAGAAGATAGAATTGGGACCACTGGGAAAATCTGCCTATGGTCTATATATTAGATAATAATGTAGCCATGCTAAATTTGCTGAACTGTGAACTGGTTCAACTTACTCTCAAATGGTTTACCCAAAAAAAATGGATACACAATATGTATTAGAAAAAGAGAGATGTAGCAAATATGGCAAATTGGTAAAAACTGATGAATCCCAATGAAGAGTTGTACAGGAGTTCATTTTACTACTCTTGTATATTTTCTGTAGGTTTGAACGTTTTTTCAAAATAAAGAGTTAAATAAGATATATAGGTCTATTTGGCCAGGCACAGTGGCTCACGCCTGTAATCCTAACACTTGGAAGGCAGGTAGATCACAAGGTCAGGAGTTCAAGACCGGCCTGGCCAATATGGGTGAAACCCCGTCTCTACTAAAAATACAAGAATTAGCCAGGCACCACGTGGTGGCGCACACCTGTGATCCCAGCTACTCGGGAGGCTGAGGCAGAAGAATCGCTTGAACCCAGGAGGCAGACATTGCAGTAAGCCGAGATCCCACCATTGCACTCCAGCCTGGGTGACAGAGCAGGACTCCGTCTCAAAAAAAAAAAGAAGATATATAGGTCTATTTAAGAAAAAGTGTGATCTGTAAACACAAATGACTTGAGTTTGAATCTCAGTTCTTTTATTTGCTAGCTATGTGAGCTTGGACAAGTCGAATAAGTTTCTTTGAGCCTCAATTTCCTCATATGTACACTAACAGTAATTATTTCAAAGTTTTCTAATGAAGACTAAATGAAATAATGCATATATAGCACTAAACATAATGCTGAGAACATAAAATACACATTTATTATTACAGCTTTAATGACTGAAACTGCACCTTCTGAAGATACCTGTGTAATAAAAGAGTTATGAATTCTTTCCTCACAGGCAAAGGACACTTCCCTAAACCTCTTCCCCCTTACCTAAAACTGTACGTAAATTTTCTGATTTATTTTTACTCCCCAAATTTATGAATAACTGACCAGAAATTTGACTTAATTGGAATTGTGTTAAACCTTATCACATTCACTAAGAGCTAGCACTTATTAAATATTTACTATGTGATATGAACCAGTCTTAGTTCTCAAAATGCATTATCCTCTGTCTGCTATAAGAATCCTCTAAGTTTCTTTCTTTTTTTTGTTGTTGTTGAGACAGAGTCTCGCTCTATTGCCCAGGCTGGAGTGCAGTGGCATGATCTCGGCTCACTGCAAACTCTGCCTCCTGGATTCACACCATTCTCCTGCTTCAGCCTCCCGAGTAGCTGGGACTACAGGCGCCCGCCACCACGCCCAGCTAATTTTTTTGTATTTTTAGTAGAGACAGGGTTTCACCGTGTTCACCGGGATGGTCTCGATCTCCTCACCTTATGATCCTCCCGCCTCAGCCTCCCAAAGTGCTGGGATTACAGGCGTGAGCCACCGCGCCCGGCCAAATCCTCTAAGTTTCTAAGGAAACTGAGGCTAGAGGAAAATAAGATAACTTGGTCAAAGTTGATGATAGGGGTAAAGCCAGGACCTCAAACCTAGATATGGCTAATTTCAAAGTTTATTCTTTAATCCTGTAAATACACAAGGGGGTAGAGTATCAAGCCAGATTTAATGAAAAGCCTGAATTGCACAAGAGTATTTTTAGGAAATGTAGGTTTTTAGTTTTGAGAGTATTTTAAACTGCTGTATACATGGCCACTTAAAAGTAAATTGTGAGGCTGGGTGCGGTGGCTCATGCCTGTAATCCCAGCACTTTGGGAGGCCGAGGCGATCACCTGAGGTCAGGAGTTCGAGAACAGCCTGACCCACGTGGAGAAACTCTGTCTCTACTAAAAATACAAAATTAGCTGGGCATGGTGGTGCATGTCTGTAATCCCAGCTACTCGGGAGGCTGAGGGAGGAGAATTGCTTGAACCCAGGAGGCGGAGGTTGCAGTGAGCCGAGATCACGCCATTGCACTACAGCTTGGGCAACAAGAGTGAAACTCCATCTCAAAAAAAAAAAAAAAAAAGTAAATTGTGGAAGTTCGTTTTTTTTTTTTTTTTTTTTTTTCCAAAGGATTCAACTCACTATAACCTACCAAAACATTAAAGAAAAACCTTTTAAGTGCTGGACTTCAAATGTTAAAGATGCTTTAACAGAATTCGTTAACTTCCATTGCACTGCTTTTAACTACTATATTTTAAGGCCCAATCTCTCTTGCTTATAAGTAATGTTCTGAGAACAAGAAACTGAAACATTTAACATGTTTTATCCAATGAAGAAAATGGCATTTAAAATTTCCAAGTAAATACAATACTATATAGATATTAAACACTGTGTTTATTAGCAGCATTTAATAATACAGGAAAATTCTTAGGTGATAATGTTAAATGAAAAAAGCAGGATATAAAATTTTACATACAATGTGATCTCATTATCCTAAAAATTACGCATGGAAATAAGAACAACTATATAAATAATGTAAACACTGACTGTCTCTAGGTGGTGAGATTATGGGCTACTTTAATTTTATTCTTTAGACTTTTATGTATTTTCTGCAATGAGCATGCATTACTTTCACAATCAGAAAAAGGTAAACATTAAACAAATTAGAAAAACAAAAACTCCACCAAAAATTACAAGTAGATATTGATGAGGTCTGCAATTGCAAAAACTGTTTTACTACTCAAGTGTTTCATCTGTAAGCAATGAAAACGCATGAAGATAGAACATATTTCAAAATGTGTGCGTGTGTGTGTGTGTGTGTGTGTGTGCATGCGCGAGCACAGAGCTGCCAGCTGGGGCACAGCCTCAGCTGAGAAATTCCTGAGGCACCAGGTCACCTGATTCTAGGGCCTGCTGGTCTCCACTGGGCAGCTGGGGCGGGGCAGCAAGGCCTCCAGTTACAAGACCACCTGCTTCCTCATTGCCTAAGAGGGCCCCAGGCTCTGCACACAACCCTGCCTCCTGCTGGTTAACAGGACTGGCTTATTGCTGCTCTAGCAAACAATCTGAGGAAACCCCAGAGCCCACAAACCGTCTGTGACCCAGACTGGTTCTTACTGAATCCTGTGGGTTCTCAGAAAACTGTACTCCACCACAGAAAAACCAATCTGACAGCGAAGCCAGGCTGCCTCCTCCTAACCCCTCCCTACCCATGTTTGTTTTAGCTGGGTAGAAGTAACTCTGATTAACATCATTTACATGAACAACTTACCACTTACATCTAATGACCATATGGCACAATAATGATCATGCACATTGTTAAGCATGTGCCAGATTAATTGTGTTGTTCATTGTACTTGATTACCATGGCAATCTGCACTGTAATCAGGGTGCGTTCATCTTCCATGACTATTTCAAGGTCATCCACTTAAACGGTTTAAAAATAATAGAATGCTTCAGGGCAGTAATCTTGGGCAATAAGGTCTATTTCTAAAGCCAGATGTCAGCATTTAATAATAACAGTAATAATAAATTATGGCAGCTACATTTATCCAGGGTCTACCAGGTGAAGGCACGTTATGAGCCTAATGATATTTCATCCTCGCTACAATCCTGTAAGTATCATTTTCCGTGTGTGTGTGTGTGTGTGTGTGTGTGTGTGTGTGTAACAGTTAACAGAGAGAATCTGAGCTGAGTGGGCAAAGGATTTTTAAGTAGTGGAAGAGAGAAATGGAGACTAGACTCTCACAAAAGCTGACGAAAGAGGCAGAGTGTCAAGTTGTGTAAGGCAGGTCACAGGAAGTGAGTAAAGAGGAAGATGAGCAGAAGTTTTACCTCATCAATTAGATGAGGATGTCAGATACAATACAGATAGCAACACCTTAACATCTTAATAAGATGAACAACTAGTTCACACCCAGTCAGTCTGTACACCACCTGTTCAGCACATTTATAATTATGTAGAATTGTTTCTACGTCGGGTAACATAATCAGTTTCCCCCACTCCTTGTTAATTTTATATTAAGTGTATAGGAAGTTCTGTTTTCTAGGAATGATATGTTAACAAATTTTTTTCAGCAGAGGATCAGGAATCAGATCTGAATTCAAATTCTATTTCCAGTCCTTACTGATAGTGTGAGCAAGGGTAGGAAATGTAACCACTTTGAATCTCAGTTTTTTCATCTGTAAAGTGAATACAGTACAGTTGACCTTAAACAACACTGATGTGAACTTCCTAAATCCACGTATCCGTGGATTTTCTTCAGCTTCTGCCACTCCTAAGACAGCAACATCAACCCCTTCTCTTCCTCCTCCTCAGCCTACTCAATGTGAAGACAATGAGGATGAAGACCTTTATGATGACCCACTTTCATTTAATAAATAGTAAATATATTCTTCCTTATACTTTTCTTGATTTTCTTCTCTGTAGCTCACTTTATTGTTAAGAATACAGTACATAATACGTAACATACAAAATGTATGTTAATCAACGATTCATGTTATCAGTAAGGCTTCCAGTCAACAGTAGACTATTAGTATTAATAGCTAAATTTGTCGGGGGGAGATATCTGCGGCTTTTTGACTGTTCAAAGGGTTGGTACCCCAACCCCTGTGTCGTTCAAGGGTCAAATGTAATTCTTGCCACATAGAATAGTTGAGAATTAAATGATAACCTGGGCACAGTGGCTCATACCTATAATCCCAGCTACTCGAGAGGTTGAGGTGGGAGGATCATTTGAGCCCAGGAGTGATCTATCCTGGACAACACAGGGACACCTTATTGCTAATAAAATAAAATAAATAATACAAAGCATGCAATAAGATTATTCGCATAATGCCTGGCATTTGCTCAACAACTGTTATTATTGCATGCTAAATGGTATATTTATATATAGATTTCAGTCATTTAAGACAAAAATGTTAAACTCAAGTAAATGTAAATGCAAAATGCCTGAAAGGTCATGAAGGAAGGATGGCTTGATTGTGGCCTTAAAGAATGTTGTACTTACCCATAAATACAAGAGATGTCAATAACCACATCTATCATATCACAGCAGAGCTCATAGGTTTGCATATCCACTGGAGTACTATCAGTTGCAATATAAATTTTACTGACCACATCAAACAGAAATGCCTTTTCAATTCCAGAATTCTGAAATAAAAAAAAAAATTGCTGCCTTAAAGCAACAGCCAACTTCAGACCATGTCATAACTACACAAAATTGAATGCCATTCTCAATGTAAAATACAAATGAGCAAAACTCAAGTTACAAAAATTTAAATTGTACCATTTTATTACAATTTAAACTTCACTGTCATAAACTTCTTTATACTGGACTTGCATAAGAAATAAAAAGTAGAGGCTGGGCGCGGTGGCTCACGCCTGTAATCCCAGCACTTTTGGAGGCCGAGGCAGGCAGATCACCTGAGGTCAGGAGTTTGAAACCAGCCTGACCAACAGGGAGAAACCTGTTTCTCCTAAAAATACAAAATTAGCCAGGCATGGTGGTGCATGCCTGTAATCCTAGCTACTTGGGAGGCTGAGGCAAGAGAATTGCTTGAACCCGGGAGGCGGAGGTTGCGGTGAGCCAAGATGGCACCCCTGCACTCCAGCCTGGGCGACAAGAGCGAAACTCTATCTCAAAAAAAAGAAAAGAAATAAAAGAATTTGAATTATCACAAATTATTTATTTTAGGTAATCAAATTGGGCAATATTTCCTAACAGAGATGTATACCTGCAGTTAGGAAAAGGCCAAGTAAAAATACTTTTACTGACTGTAAATTTTAAAATAAGCTTAGAAACACTAAACAAACACACTCAAAATTGTGTAGTGATAGAGTAAACGTGAGTACAACCAACAGTTCTGCCTCAATTCAACTCAGCAGAGCCTACCTGGAGCTGGTAGTGTGTAGGGTTCATTCAGCACATCATTCACAGCGTGTTAAACTTATAAAAAGCTATTCAACCATCTGCGTCTTACCAATAAAACCAAGCTTTACATTCCCTACCTCTGGTGGGGCTCTATTAATATTTAATGATTGCCTACAACTTGAATAAGCACTCCAGTTATACCACTGAAGTGCAGGAATGCATTTGAGTACATTTTATTTTTATTTTTATTTTTTTTATTTTTAGAGACAAGTTCTCGCTCTGATGTCCAGGCTGGAGTGCAGTGGCATAATCATGGCTCACTTCAGCCTCAAACACCTGGGCTCAAGTTCCTTCCACCACAGCCTTCCAAGTAGCTGGGACTACAGGCATGTGCTATCACACCTGGCTAGTTTTTACTTTTTTTTTTTTTTTTTTTTTTTTTTTGTAGAGACAGGATCTCACTATGTTACTTAGGCTGGTCCCAAACTCCTGGCCTCAAGCCATCGTACAGCCTCAACCTCCCAAAGTGGGGCGTGAGCCACCAAGCTGGGCCGGGAGTTAAATTTTAAAGGACCTAAAACAACACGTAGGAGTAATCTTTAACACTCAAATGACCTTGAAATGCTATAGGAGCAGTTGGAAATAAGATCTTTTTCACTCTTGCAATGCTATTTTCAAATTCTACAAGTGACGCAAACAGGAGCATATTATTTACTTACTGAGATAAAGATGTTCAGCAAATTCTCCAGAGTTGGGAGTTGTGGAATCAGTTTCTGAACCACTTTGCTAAAAGCTTCAAATATTGAATGATCATATATGCTTGTCAGATAAAAGCTGAAAGAGGAAACGGTATTTCATCATGTTTTCCCTTTGAATGAGGAACAGGCTGCTTAGGCTATGTCAATACACCGGTCATCTGCCTTCTGTATCTATAGTCCTAACACATAAAGTCCAGCCCTCCTCAGAGTTTACAGTGACCTCGGTAAAAAGCAAGCCATTCCTCCCCACCTCCCAAAAAGCCCGAGCTGTGCCTATTCTCATCTGCCGACTGGCAAGCTTAAAACCGCAGCAATCTGTGTCCATCCCACAGCTTCCTGACATTCTGCAGGACAATCCATGCCAGATCATCTTTACACAAGCCTCTTAGGTTGTCCCATTAGTAACTTCTATTCTTGATATTGAAGCAAATTTTTTTTCCATTTCCCAATTTACAAAATGAATGATGCATGTACTACCTCACAAAAAATGACAGACATTGTTTTCCTTTGTGAGGATTCCTATTTGGATTGTTTTCAGGCTACTCCTTTACTTATAATTACAGATAATAGCTTTATCGAGAACTGTAAACTTTAGCATCAACTAACTACTAGAATTATATTCATGGGTTTTCTATAATGTGTTTTTCATGTGAGGGGAGAACCTTAGCTTTGACCATTTGTTAAAAAACAAAAAAACACTGCTTTCACTAAAGATTAGCATTAGCACATGCAAAGCTCGTTTTCCCCAATCCTACCGGTCTACAGCGTGAAACAGGGTAAAGAAGGTAAATTACTGCCCATGCCAAGCCAATCATGGTGACTCCGAACCGCAAACTGGCTTTCCTTCATCCTTTATTGGGATCCTTAAGGGGTTTCTGTTCTCACCTGAGGTGAATTTTTTCTAATCCAGCATCTGCAAGGTCATCGTTTGCCCGCTGGTGAATATCTCTTTGGGTTTCAATTTTGTGGTCATCTGACAGACCATCCACTTTATGAATAAACACCTCGAAGTTGATGTCGGTATTCACTTTGTAGGCCCTGGTCACCGTGAGGTGGAGCCTGGCCAGGGCTTCCATGTAATCGTCCTAGGACCAAAGGCAACGCCTGTGAGAGAAGGCCACTTTGCTTCCTGACCCTCCCCCACACACACTGTTCACCTGGAAACTATGTGGCTGCAAACCCCTGAAATATGTTGCAACGGTTCCCCTCAACAAGCTGGCTTCTTAGAATTACAGTGTGAAAACTTAAGTTCTGTTAACAAAAAGAGGAAAAAGAAATGCTTTAAAAAATGCAGCTGATTTAGGCAGTTATGACTGAGGTTGATGACAGTCATAAAGATCAGAGTTGGCAGGGTACGGTGGTTCACGCTCCCAGAACGTTGGGAGGCCCAGGCGGGCAGATCATGAGGTCAGGAGATCAAGACCATCCTGGCTAACATGGTGAAACCCCTTCTCTACTAAAAAAAACAAAAAAATTAGCTGGGCATGGTGGCGGGTGCCTGTAGTACCAGTTACTCGGGAGGCTGAGGCAGGAGAATCGCTTGAACCCAGGAGGCAGAGATTGCAGTGTGCCGAGATCACACCACTGCACTCCAGCCTGGATGTCAGACTGAGACTCGGTCTCCAAAAAAAAAAAAAAAAAAAAAAATTCAGAGTTGTGGTTTCAGGAAGAGAAATGGACCCAACTCCACATAAGACCTTCCCCAGAATACTGTTCATCCTAACTTTTCCAGTCTCTTGTGAACTGTGATGAACAATTAGAGATAGAGGCATGATACAGGCCACTGGGCAGATGGGGAAGGAGGTGGGGAGCAATTTTAAGAACCACTGGTTCAGTGCAGAAGTCAGCAGACCACAGTCTGCAGGCCCTGTGCCTGTTTCTTAAAAGTAAGTTGTATTGGAACGTGCTCAATTGCTTTCATATTATCTAAGGCTGCTTTTGTGCTACAGTGGCAGAGTTAAGTTTCCTCTAGAGAAACTCCTCAGAGACAGTACAGTCTACAAAGCGTAAGATGTTTGCCATCTGGCCTTTTACAGAAAAAGGCCCCTGGTCTAGAGTAGTTGCCCCAAACAATACTAACTTTTTTCTTCTTCCCATGCCTATAAAATGAACACCTGTGTATTCATCTCTGTTTAAGAAATGAAACATTTACACCAAAGCCCTCTGTGTTTCTCCTCATCCTCCCAACCCATGCTATCCCCCTACCCCCTCATCCTCTAGAGACAACCACTATCCCAAGTTTAGTATTTATTCTCACTCATGTATACATTAATACAGACATATATATCCCCAAACACACAGAATTCATTTACATTGTTTAAAAATGGAAAGAAATATTAAGTTGTGTGTATATTATAGTTTGCCTTTTTCATTCAACACTGTCAGTGAGATTCACCTACATTGAATGTTATGTAGTACATAACTACAGTACATTAGTTCCTTTTAATGGCTCTATAAAACTTCCTTTTATGGATGATCTATAATTTATCATATATTTGCCTGCTGATGGACATTGTAAATATTTCCATGTATATGTGATTACAATGATATGTGTACAGTCTCATGTACATGTGGCTTACTCTGAAGGGTGACTTGTCGGGTCATAGGTAGGAGTGCCTTGACCGTACCTGGAAGTGTGTAAACAGCATCTGATGCTTCAGACCCTCACCAACAATTGGTGGTGTCAGATCTCTTATTTATTGCCAATTTGAAGGGTGCGAACAGGTCTTGTTTTCATAGCAAAAAAAAAAAAAAAAAAAGGAAAGAGATCTGTAGGACAGAATCTAAATGTCTTCCCCCACCGCACCTCACCCCCTGCCACTTACGGCGTTCCAATACAACTTACTTTTAAGAAAGTAAGAAAACAGAAAGCCAATATAATTAGGGGTGTTTTCTGGCATTTTTCTATGCTTCAAACATCAATAAAAATGTATCCCTAGTCTCTAGGTAAATCAAATATTAATTATATAAATAGGAAACTATGAAGAGGGAAAAACGCAAATGGAGTCCTTCCCATCCTTCACACTCTACAGAGTTGTTTAGAATAAAAGACAAAAGCCAGGAGCAGTGGCTTGCGCCTGTAATCCCACCTACTGGAGAGGACTGCTTGAGTTCAAGACCAGCCTGGACAACACAGTGAGACCCCTAGCTCTAAAAAAAAAAAAAAGTGTATGTATGTGTGTGTGTGTATATATATGTGTGTGTGTGTGTATATATATATGTGTGTGTGTATATATATGTGTATATATATATTTAACCAGGCTTGGTGGTGCGCACCTGTAGTCCCAGCTACTCGGAGGCTGAGGCAGGAGAATTCCTTGAGCCCAGGAATTTGAGTTTACAATGAGCTATGATCCTATGATCATGCCACTGCACTCCATCCTAGGTAACAGAGTGACAGCCCGTCTGTAAAAATTAAATAAAATGAGGCCGGGCATGGTGGCTCATGCCTGTAATCCCAGCAATTTGGGAGGCCGAGGCAGGCAGATCACAAGGTCAGGAGTTCGAGACCAGCCTGACCAACATGGTGAAACCCCGTCTCTACTAAAAAAATACTAAAATTAGCCGGGCGTGGTGGCGCATGCCTATAATCCCAGCTACTCAGGAGACTGAGGCAGGATAATTGCTTAAACCTGGGAGGCAGAGGTTGCTGTCAGCCAAGATCAAGCCACTGCACTCTTTCCTGGGCAACAGAGCAAGACTCTGTCTCAAAAAAAAAAAAAAAAAAAAAAAATTAAATGAAAAGCAAATGTCGGATGCTGGGTCACCAGATTAAGCATTAAAAACTAAAGGTATTACTGTATGGTTCCACATAGATGAAATTCTAGAAAAAGCAAACTAAAGTGACAGCACTTCAGTGGTTGCCTGGGGCTCAGCGTTTCAGGACACCACCTGAGAAAGGGCACAAGGGAAGCTTTGGGGTGGTGGAAATATTCTATAACTTGAAGGAGAGGTGGTTACATGGTGTACACATTTGTCAAACCTGTGGAACTGTACGCTTAAAATGAGTGCATTTTATTGCATGTAAATTACACCTCAAGAAAATGTTACTGCTGTCTTTAACTGAGGACGGGAGTTAAGGGAACATGTCTGTGAGCAAAACTACCCAATGTCAAGAGAGCATCACATCTCCAAAGATTGGAAATTGCTACTCTAACCTCCCTGCCAAGCATATAAAATGGTCTCATTACCAACTAACTGATAAAGAAGCATGTAGCTATAAGGACTAAAAAGAAGAAAATACTTGGTTGGTTAGAACAGAAGGATTGCAAGTGATTTTTCCCATTGTTTATTACTTTCTATGACAAATAAACATTGATGTGAAATACACTGCATAGTTTCTACTCTGAAATTAGATCTGGGGATTATGGGCAGGTCACAAACACCAGCACAGGTCAAGAAGAAACTCTCTTTTGGATCCACAGGCACATGTGCGAGGGCTTCAGGAGATATGGTGCTTTCTGCAGGCTGGGGAGCAGGGCTGGGGTGTCACCACAGATCACGGGAACCACTCTTGCTTTCATTCTTTTTTATTTCATGACATTCTCTGAGGACACATTTTCTCCTTGGGGATATATTTATCTGGCAATCCTGTGACTGTAAGGAATTCATGAACAAAAAAATAAAAATATGAGGTGTGAGACCAAAATAGCACTGCTTAGAAATAAAGGAAAGGGGCTGGGTGTGGTGGCTCATGCCTGTAATCCCAGCACTTTGGGAGGCTGGGCAGGTGGATCATAAGGTCAAGAGAATGAGACCATCCTGGCCAACACTGTGAAACCCTGTCTCTACTAAAAATATAAAACTTAGCTGGGTATGGTGGCTACTCAGGAGGCTGAGGCAGGAGAATCACTTGAACCTAGTTAGCGGAGGTTGCAGTGAGCCGAGATCGTGCCACTGCACTCCAGCCTGGCGACAGAGTGAGACTTCATCCAAAAAAAAAAGAAAGAAAGAAAGGAAAGGACACTCAAGTGCTGTGGAGACACTTCCCTAAAGTTTTGATTTTCCTGTCAGTGCTTCTAATCACATCCAATAAAAGTTCCTGCAAACATGATTTTTACACACTGCTTCCAACAGAAAAGTATACTAGGTTTTGAAACTGCTTATTTAATTATTCCTTATTTTAAATAAATTACAGCATTCAACAATGCTTTTCCTACTCTTTATTTTTATGTGTGTTTTTTTTTCTCTTTTTGAGACAGGGTCTTGCTCTGTCACCCAGGCTGGAGTGCAGTGGCACAATCATAGCTCATTGCAGCCTCAAACTTCTGGGCCTAAGTGGTCCTCCCACCTTGGCCTCCCAAAGTGTTCGGATTATAGACATGAGCCACTGTGCCCAGCCTCCTCTTTTTAAAAAGTATAACTTTAGGCCAGGCGCAGTGGCTCACACCTGTAATCCCAACACTTTGGGAAGCCGAGGTGGGTGGATCACAAGGTCAGAAGATTGAGACCATTCTGGCTAACACAGTGAATCCTCATCTCTATTAAAAATCAAAAAATTGGCCAGGCATGGTGGCAGGTGCCTGTAGTCCCAGCTAATCTGGAGGCTGAGGCAGGAAAATGGCAAGAACCCAGGAGGCAGAGTTTGCAGTGAGCTGAGATTACGCCACTGCACTCCAGCCTGGGCAACAGAGCGAGACTCCGTCTCAAAAACAAACAAAAAGTATAACCTTAAAAAATGAACTTCTCAAACATTCCTATATCTTTCTCTGCCCCACAAAAAACACCCAAGAGAAGAGCCAAGCATAGTAGCATGCATCTGTAGTCCCAGCTACCTGGGAGGTTGAAATAGGAGGATCACTTGAGCCCAGGAGTTTGAGGCTGTAGTGGGTTATAATCACACTTGTGAATAACCACTGTGCTCCAGCCTGGGCAACATAGTGAGACCTCGTCTGAGGAAGAAAAAAAAAAAAAAAAACTAAAGAAACACAATTAAAATAAAAAACACATTTACCAACCTAAATTGAAGGTCTGCCTTCAATTTAAAAATAGATGTACCTATTTTAGCCATATTATAACCATATTAGAAACACCTAAAAGAGATTACACTGTACATTTAAATTCCCATAAATGCAAATTGCTATGTAAGCACAACATGGTAATTAAGCAAGTACTTACTAACCCATTGTCTTGTAATGATGAGTCATCTGGTTGGAAATCTACTCACCCATGGGTAGGCCTACTACAGCTACCCAGTTCAACAACTACAGAAACAGCTGCTGCGTGACTTAGGGAGAAAAATGGAGCTTAGAAGAGAGAGATAAGCATGACATTCCTAGAGCCTCCCCTTCCCTACAGCAGCATGCACACACCCCATCCACTCCCCTCGAGCTCCAAGCTCCCTAATTTATGGTGCTGGCAGACCTGAGACAGTAAGGCAGGGGATACTGCCAAGACCACAGATGGGCCAGAAAACAGGTCAGTACAAGTGGGACAGTCAGAAAAGCAGCTGCTGACAGCAGGCCCTGGATGTGGTGCAGGTAACACACGTGTTTCTGGGTAGACCCATGGGAAGAGAGTAAACTGCTGATCACAGATCAGGCATTGGATTTGAAGTCTCCCTCCTCCACACCCCTACCAAAAAGGAAAGAAAGAACCCCTCTAACCATTGGCCATGCTCCCACAGCCATACACGTACACAAATGCAGCCACTTGGAACTGAGAGGCTTAGTTGAAAATTTTGTTATTACTATTAAACAGGCACCTAGTTGCTGAATGAACTTACGATCCTCTCAGGCATGGGGAGTCTACTCAGAGGATGGTTCTCGAGCATGGGCTCAGAATAGTATTATCAGGAATAATCTTTGTAACACTTCAGCCCTAACAGCTCTGGTGCTCCTAGAAGGGCCAGGTGTGCTTAGTGGGGCAATGCACACCCCAAGCTGGCCAACTTGTCTCAATGTGGGTCCACAGTTCCAGGGAAAGGGTACAACCTGAACCTCAGAGTAGGTTCAGTGCATGCAGAGAAAGGCTGATGCCATTTATTTCCCCCCAGCTGCAAAAGGGAGCCCTTGGGGAGCCTTCAGGCTGTGCCCAGACATGGATAGTTTGGAAAGTACCAATGCCCCATCCTGCTGCACATCCCCTTCCTAAAATGTATCTGCCTGACACGCACCTGTGGTCCTACTGTCTCCCTTTGCCTCCCCTTTACACCAACTCCAGCAGAAAAGCCCCAGGATATAAAAAACCCAGGGTGCCAAGGAGCCAATGAGGAATACTGGAAAAGAACCTGCTACAGGGATGACTCGCGACTGGGAATGGGGCTCTTCAAAGCATAGGGAACGGGTTCCCAATTCTTTGCTTCCAAAAAAGTGAAAGGAGAACCTACTCCGGAAGCCTGTTGATAAACTACTAAAAGTAATTTTTCACAATAGAAAACTGGGTGATTTAGGGGATATAACTTGGAAGGAATCTGAATAGCTAGACGAATGCTAGAATAAAACTCACCTCATATCCACCTACTTACTTATGTGAACAAAGTTTCTCAGTGCTTATAACTATATAAACAAAAAACAAAAATAGAACTGATGCCAAATATTGTCTTATTCAAGCATGGATACATGAACTGGAAAAAATATCAAACATCCATCTTCTTAAGAGGGATATTTATCTCAAATTTTACTTTTTATATTTAATAATCATCTATAAAATACATAATATAATTATATTGTCTTAAGCAATAATTATAATAATTTGTTTCAGGGTCGGGCTCAGTGGCTCACGGCTGTAATCCCAGCACTTTGGGAGGCCAAGGCGGGTGGATCATGAGGCCAGGAGTTCAAGACCAGTCTGGACAACACGGTGAAACCCCGTCTCTACTAAAAATACAAAAATTAGCTGGGTGTGGTGGCACGCACCTGTAATCCCAGCTACTCGGGAGGCTGAGTCACGAGAATTGCTTGAACCCAGGAGGCAGAGGTTGCAGTGAGCTGAGATATCACGCCACTGCACTCCAGCCTGGTGACAGAGTGAGACTCTATCTCAAAATAATGATAATAATTTGTTTCAGAAGAAAAATGTTCACACCTAGAACTTTATCTTCATAGGAAATAATAAGCAGTTGAAAATGTAAATTGATATACATGTTTTTGTTGCAGAGAACCTGTGATCTTTTGTAGATCAAGGGTTTTTTTTGACCAAGGGTACCACAGTGGGGATGACATATTTGGCCTGAATGGGCCTCTCCATCAGTGAGGTTTCCTAGGTCTATGATTGGCTGAAGTGTCAATTGTTACCTGATGCTCAATGGGTTGATTGTTGGTCACGGATGGAGCATTTTATCTTTGGAAAAGTCTGAGAGCCCTGACCAAAAAACACTTGTTTGGTAGAAAGGTCTATTCCAGAGTTTAAAAACCAAACCAAAAACATGGCATGGGGTGGAGGGGACCGGCCAGGCCATCATACCCCTGAGACTCTGAGCTTTACCTGTGAGTCAATGACAAATATCAGTGCTCCTGTTCCCCGGAAGATCATCTCATAGTCAAATGTAGGGTCAAAAAAGTCAATCTGTCCTGGGAAGTCCCAAATCTGAAAATTGACAAAGGAGCTGTTGGAAACATCTTCCCGGCATATCTTGTTAGTGCTCTCCAAGAACAGTGTTTCGTTGGGAGACATTTTGTGAAAGACAACTTTCTGAATAGATGACTTGCCGCTTCTCCTCAGGCCCATGAGCAGGATTCTCGGCTTCACTTCAGTGCTGAAGGGGTCGCTGAAGTCCAGAACTGGAGAAACCACAAAATGAGAATGAAGGTGAGACGCTTTCACAGCGGTTAATTAGAGGAGTTTCACTTCCACCTCAAATGTGATTTATGATTCACAGATGATGCCACTCTTCCAAAGAGAGTGCTAACGGCATCCCTCCACTTAAACCCCAAGTCTTGCTGACTTCAGAGCCTGAACACTTAACCACTGGTCTATACTTCCCACCAGGCAAAAGGGACAGCTTTTGCTAAGTGCAAAACACTCAACAATGCAGTCTCGCCACTTCTCACACCGTCCCAGGGGCCAGACACCAACATAATGCCACATCACAAGCAGGGACTCAGCAGCGCGAAGAGAGATTTATTTCCCGGAGCAGACTGTCTGTGGAAAGAATCCAGGTCTGAGCATTCAGGAGCCATATTGTTCTCTGAGAAGTCATCACTAAAGAGATGCTTGGTGACGTGAGTTATGCCTCTCTCAGTCACCCTCCTCTGGCTAGTAGTCTCCCAAGCCACGGAGGCCTGGAAAGTGCCTTGGACTAGATGTCGCAGGTTTGGACTGTGTTACACAGCCGAAGCAAAGTCTGTGAGAGGCAGACATCTCTCAGGCCCACCCTGGTTCGGGGCCCCCATCCAGTAAGGTAGCTACTAGCCTAATACAGCTATTTAAATTAAAATTGATTAAAATTAGCAATTCAAATTCTCCTCCTATGAGGTTTCTAGAGAAGCCAAGTTCATAGACACAGAATGTTTTCAGGGCTCGGGGGAAAAGAGGAATGGGGAGTTCTATGTTTAATGGGTATGTAGCTTCAGGTGGGGGAATATAAGAACATTCTGGAGATAGATGGTGGTGAGGGGTGCATAACATTCACATTGTTATGTGCCCCCACCACCAAAAATGGTTAAAACTGTAAATGTTATGATGTGATATATATTTTATCACAATAAAAATTTGGGGTTTCCTCAGTTTCATCATGGCTAGTACTCAACAGCCACATCCAGCAAGTGGCTAACATACGGGACAGCACAGACACAGAACAGCAGTCCCCAGCCTTTTGGCACCTGGGACCAGTTTCATGGAAAACAATTTTTCCAGGGACCAGTGGGGGTGGCGGGGTGGTTTCAGGATGATTCAAGCAGGTTACATTTATTATGTACTTTATTTCTATTATTATTGCATTGTCCTATATAATGAAATAACTCTCAAGTCACCATAATGTAGAATCAATGGGAGCCCTGAACTTGTTTTCCTGCAACTAGACAGTCCCATGTGGGGGTGATGGGAGACGATGACAGATCATCAGGCATTGGATTCTCACAAGGAGCATGCAACCTAGATCCCTCACATGTGCAGTTCACAACAGGGTTTGCACTCCTATGAGAATCTAATGCCACGGCCGATCCCTTGAGCCCAGGAGGTTGAGGGTTGAGCCAAGGAGGTCGAGGCTGCAGTGAGCTCACACCTCTGCACTCTAGCCTAGGTGACAAAGTGAGACCGGCTCAAAAACAAACAAACAAAAAAATACGTAGAATTTAACAGTGGTGACAATTGCACACCTTTGTGAATATACTAAAATCCACTGAGCTCTGTACTTTAAAAGAGCAAATACTATGGTATATAAAGTATATCTCAATTTTTTTAAAGGTTTCATGAATACACAAAAATAAAAAACCCAGTATGAAACTCAAAGAAGGATCAAGAAAAGAAACCAACGTCTTAAGAAAAAAAAAGGGCCGGGCGCGGTGGCTCAAGCCTGTAATCCCAGCACTTTGGGAGGCCGAGACGGGCGGATCACGAGGTCAGGAGATCGAGACCATCTGGTTAACACAGTGAAACCCCGTCTCTACTAAAAAATACAAAAAACTAGCCGGCCGAGGTGGCGGACGCCTGTAGTCCCAGCTACTCGGGAGGCGGAGGCAGGAGAATGGCGTGAACCGGTAAGGTGGAGCTTGCAGTGAGCTGAGATCCGGCCACTGCACTCCAGCCTGGGTGACAGCGCGAGACTCCGTCTCCAAAAAAAAAAAAAGAAAAAGAAAAAAAGAAAAAAAAAGGAGCAGTGGCTCATGCCTATAATGCCAGCACTTTGGAAGGCTGAAGTGGGAGGCTCACCTGAGGCCAAGAGTTCGAGACCAGTCTGGGCAGCATAGAGAGACCTCTCACTGTTTAAAAAAAAGTTTCTTTTAATTGGCTGGGAATGGTGACATGCAGCTGTCATCCCAGTCACTCGGGAGGCTAAACTGGGAGGATCCCTTAAGCCCAGGAGTTCAAGGCTGCCATGAGCTTTGATTGCACTACTGCACTCCAGCCTAGACAACACTGCAAAACCCCTCTCAAAAAAAAAAAAAAAAAAAAAAAAGAATATAAACAAATATAGAGATGTATATATATTAAATTATTTTCCTAAATGTCTTCTTTCCTTCTTAACTGTACCTCATTATGTCTTTCTTTTTCTCTGGTCTAACCTAATCCAATACAGACTGAAAAGTAACCAACAATTTTTCCCCCAAAATTCTACAATTGTCTAAAACACATGTTAATACTTGATAATATCTTAGTAAATTTAATTTACTATATATAATACTTTGATGTTTGAATTCAATAGGTGTAGGCAAACATACATATTTCAGATAATACAATGACTGAATAAAGAAAAATTAAGTAGGTACAGATGTGCATAGACATTACTCCACTATAAGCAACTCCTCAGCCCTACCTTATCCACCCATACTTTTCCAGTTCAACTGAATCCAATTCAACACATTGCTGATGACATACAATGTAGGCAGTAATGTGGAAGTAAATGACCCAAAATGTAACCAGCTTTCTTCTTCATCAGTGATTATATGCTACCCAGTCACAGTACTGCCATTACAAGTCAATCTTAGCAAGAACAGGGCATGAACTGAAAATGAAACAGGACTTCAAGTTTAAAAATATCAGACAGATAATATGTTCATCTTCCCTTCCCATACTAAATTCCTAAAAATAATAGAAATGGTATGCATAATAAACAAATAGGTGGACAATGAAACATGGATAGCTAAGTTTGAAACAAAAAGGAGAACTCAAAATTGACAACCAGGAAATCCTTAAGAAACACAAAGATCAGACTGAAGAGGGAATCTACAGTCCTTGACTATGAATGGCAGAGTTCTGCTGTAGAGTGTAGAACTGATGGAATCCCACCATAGGAAAGATTATGAAGACAAGCAACAGAGTCATTATTTGGAGAATAACAGTGAAAACAGCCAAGCAGATAAACTCTGTGCACCACGGCCCACTCACCTAAACTTACCCTACACACACACTAGGATATCTTCTAGGTGAAAGCAGTAAATGGAGGAGGTTGGGCATGAGAAGGAAGTCAGTGCCCTCAGTGCTAGTGATGCCCAGAAGGACAAGGAAGCATCCCCACAACTGCCCTAAAAGTCCTCTCACCTCCCCTAACTCTCACTACAATGTGTGGAATAGAGCACTATCAGAGGTGGACACAGTACCATCTTCCCTCCAACATTTCCTTGAACATCAAATATTCGAGTAATGCCAAGATCAGGGAAGACAATATAGACTCAACAAATGGAAGAATGTACACCTGAAGAAGCAGAGTTAATGACGGAATCAGAGCAAACTGTCAAGCTAAGTATACTTCAAATACTCAGAGATATGAGAAAATATGGCATTCATGAAACAAGAACAGACAGTTTCAGAGGAAGAGCAGTTATCAGACAGTGTTAGAGGAAGTGCAGTCATGAAAAAGGGGTATATAGATCTTGGCAATAAAAAATGTATGCATTAAAAAGCAGAATAAACACAGATGAAGACGGAAATAGTGGACTGGCTAGTCAAAGTCTCTCAAGATGCAGTACAAAAGAATAGAGCCCTGGAAAGTATGAAATCAAAGTTAAAGTGGCATCAGGAATAAGATTCAGAAGAACCATTATTCTACCAAAGAAGTTCCAAAAGGAGAGAATGCAGAATATGAGGAGTAAGCAACATTTGACTAAATAATAGATAATCCTTTCCTATATTAACAAAAGATAAAACTCAAAATGAACAAACTCACAAAATAAAATGGAGAAACTTAAACAAAAACAAGCCCACACTTACAAAAAAATCATAGTGTAACTTCAAAATATCAAGGATATCTATAGGAACAAAAAGAGAAGTGAAAAAAAATTAAAAAGCAAGGATAATAATAAAATCCTTAGAAGGGGGAAACGATTACCTATGAAAGAACTAGAAAGACATCAGATGCTTATCAACAACACAGATATGAGAAGACAACAGAATAGATCTTAAAAAGACAAAAGGAAAAAAAATCTGTGAACTCATTAATATACCAATCATATCATTTCTCAAATGTGACAGTGAAATAAAGACATTTTCAGATATTCAGGGACTCAGAAAGTTTATTGCCCACTTAATCCCTTTGAAAGAATTACTCAAGGATGTAACTCCTGAAAGAAAAATACACCCAAAATGCCATACAATGTAATCAGCAATGGAAAACAATGAATGGTAAAAGAGAGGTAAGTCAAAGAATGCTATGGTTGCTGCTAGAATAGCATAGTTAAGTATTTTTTTTTAATTTAAGGATAACCATTTCAAATATAAATATGTACCAAAATGCATTTTAAAACAATCCAGAAGGATACACAGCAAATGGCAAAGTGTAGGTAGAAGGAGAATTTAGGGGGATCATGAAAGGGAATTTGGTTTTAATTTTTAAAATGAGGCCGGGCGCAGTGGCTCAAGCCTGTAATCCCAGCACTTTGGGAGGCCGAGACGGGCGGATCACGAGGTCAGGAGTTAGAGACCATCCTGGCTAACACGGTGAAACCCCGTCTCTACTAAAAAATACAAAAAACTAGCCGGGCGAGGTGGCGGGCGCCTGTAGTCCCGGCTACTCGGGAGGCTGAGGCAGGAGAATGGCGTAAAAACCCGGGAGGCAGAGCTTGCAGTGAGCTGAGATCTGGCCACTGCACTCCAGCCTGGGCGACACAGCGAGACTCCGTCTCAAAAAAAAAAAAAAAAAAAAAAAATTTTAAATGAAATATATTCACATATACAATTAAAATTGGTTTTGAAAAGGAAAGAAAAACAATTTTTAATGTCTAGGGAGTCATGAGGGACACTGAAATGGGAAGACGGCCAGGCCTGGTGGTGCACACTTGTAATCCCAGCACTTTGGGAGGCTGAGGTGGGAGGATCGCTTGAGCCCAAGAGTTTGAGACCAGCCTGGTCAACACAAAGAGACCCTGTCTCTACAAAAAATTTAAAAATTAGCCGGACATGGTGGTGGGCATCTGTAGTCACAGCTACTCGGAAGGCTGAGGTGGGAGGATCCCTTGAGCTCAAGAGATTGAGGCTGCAGTGAGCCATGATTGTGCCACTGCACTCCAGCCTGGGCAACAGTTAAGACCCTGTCTCAAAAAGAAAGAAAGAAACAATAATTTGTTGGACATGGTGACACATGCCTGTGGTCCCAGCTACTTGGGAGGCTGAAGCAGAAGGATTGCTTCAGCCCAGGGGTTTGAGATCAGCCTGTGTAATAGTAAGACCCCCAACTCTAAAAAACAGAAAGAAGGGAAAAGAAATAACAACTTAAATCTATAGAACTATAATCTGTCAATGAAAATAAGTAAATAAAACAAAATTTACAAAGTAAAAAGAGACAACAACTGACACACTGTTTTATGTTTTAATTTGCAAAGCTTGGACCTTTAAGTTTAATTCCAAAGAGGCACAAGTTCACTGAAAACCTTTCATATTCCCTTTCACTTTATTTGCCAAACACAAATGTTTCAAAACATAAAATACTCCTTAAATTGTGATCTCAACTCCACATTTTCTCTTTCAGCTGTGCTCTTAGAGTTTCTGTTTTATGCTTACAATAAATATGTGGGTTAATGGGCCCAAAGTAGTTGCTTGGTAAATGTTGGTTAGACAACAAGATATGTAAAACATGGTTCCCATCTTAGAGAAACTTAGAAATTCAGTCCAAACTATGAGTGTTGGTGTAAAGACAGACAAATAGATCACTGGAACAGACAGGGAAATAAACCCACACACACACAGACAACTGATTTTTCACCAATAGGTAAAGCCACTTCCATGAAGAAAGGACAGTCATTTTCACAAAATGACTGATGGACCAACTGTACATCCATATGCCAAAAAAAAAAAAAAAAAAAATTTCAACTCACATCAACTCAAAATTGGTTGGCCTAACTGTAAGACCTAAAACTATGAAACTTCTGGGATAAAATATTTATGACTTTCCATTAGGGAAAATTTTCTTAGATATGACACCCTCCCCCCAAAATTGGTAAACTGGATTTTATTAAAATAAAACTTCAATACCCATGAAAACTAAAAAAATAAAATAAAAAGAAAGAAAAGCACAACAAATCCAAAAATGAAGAATCTGTTGGGACTTAAAAGAGAGCAGCAATTCTCAAAAAAGTAATAATCAAGTAAAAGAAAAACATCAAATGACATTGTTAAGTAATAAAGACAAGACAGAGGAGAAGAAAGTATCTGCAAATCGGCCGGGCGCGGTGGCTCAAGCCTGTAATCCCAGCACTTTGGGAGGCCGAGGCGGGCGGATCACAAGGTCAGGAGATCGAGACCACAGTGAAACCCCGTCTCTACTAAAAATACAAAAAATTAGCCGGGCGTGGTGGCCGGTGCCTGTAGTCCTAGCTACTCAGGAGGCTGAGGCAGGAGAATGGCGTGAACCCAGGAGGCGGAGCTTGCAGTGAGCCGAGATCGCGCCACTGCACTCCAGCCTAGGCAACAGCGTGAGACTCCGTCTCAAAAAAAAAAAAAAAAAAAAAAAAGAAAGTATCTGCAAATCATGTATCTGGGAAGGGACTTGTATGCAGAATATATGAAGAACTCTCAAAACTCATTAATAAGAAAACAAATGACCCAATTTTATTTTATGTATTTATTTATTTACTGAGACAGTCTTACTCTGTTGCCCAGGCTGGAGTGCAGTGGCTCAATCAGAGCTCACTGCAACCTCCACCCCTCAGGCTCAAGCGATCCTCCTGCCTCAGCCTCCAGAGGAGCTGGGACTACAGGCACGCCCCATCACACTGAGCTAATTTTTTGTAGAGACGGGGTTTCGCCATGTCTCCCAGACTGGTCTTGAACTCCTGGGCTCGAGCAACCCATCCACCTCAGCCTCCCAAAGTGCTGGGATTACAGGCGTGAGCCGCTGCACCCAACCAATGACCTAATTTTTTTTTGTTGTTTGTTTTTTGTTTTTTTGAGACGGAGTCTCGCTCTGTCACCCAGGCTGGAGTGCAGTGGCACGATCTTGGCTCACTGCAACCTCCACCTCCGGATTCAAGTGATTCTCCTGCCTCAGCCTCCCAAGTAGCTGGGATTACAGGCACGCACCACCATGCCCGGCTAATTTTGTATTTTCAGTAGAGACGGGGTTTCACCATGTTGGCCAGGTTGGTCTCGAACTCCTGACTTCAAGTGATCCACCCACCTTGGCCTCCCAAAGTGCTGGGATTATAGGCATGACCCACCACACCCGGCTGACCCAATTTTAAAAGTGAAACAAGCAAAAGATTTGAAGAGACAACTTGCCCAAGAAGATTTATGGAAGGTAAAAAAGCACAGGAAAAGATACTCAATACATCATTAATCATTATAAAATGTAAATCAAAACTATAATGAGATACTATTACATACCCACTAACATGGCTAAAATTAGGAAGACACAGAGTAACAAGTGTTGGCAAGGATGTGGAGGTACCAGAACTCTCATGCACTGCTGGTAGAAACGTAAAATGATACTGTTTTGGAAAGCAGTTTGGTGGTTTCTTAAGAAGTTGAACACACACCTATCTTATTATCCCTTCCATTCCACTGCTGAGTTTTTACCTAAGGGAAATGAAAGTTTTTGTCCATATAAAACATGTACACAAAGATTCATAATAACTTTATCTGTAATAGTCAAAAACTGGAAACAACCCAAATGTCCATCAGCAGGTGACTAGATACACAAATTGTGGTGCATCTCAGCAATAAAAAAAATAAACTATTGATACACATAACCTGGATGAATCTCTAATTATGCCAAATGAAAGAAACCATTACTCCTCTTTCATAAATTTATTTTTAAAAATGTAAACTAATCTAATCCACAGCGGCAAATAGCATATCAGTGGTTACCTAAGAAATGGAAGAGGCAGGGCCGGGCACAGTGGCTTATACCTGTAATTCGAGCACTGTGGGAGGTCAAGGTGGGTGGATCACCTGAGGTCAGGAGTTCAAGACTAGCCTGGCCCACATGGCAAAACCCTGTCTCTACTAAATATATAAAAATTAGCTTGGCATGGTGGTGGGTGCCTGTAATCGCAGCTACTTGGGGGGCTGAGGCAGGAGAATCACTTGAACCCGGGAGGCGGAAGTTGCAGTGAGCTGAGATTGCGCCACTGCACTCCAGCCTGGGTGACAAGAGCAAAACTCCATCTCAAAAATAAAAAAAAAAAAAAAAGAAATGGAAGAGGCAGTAGGCAGTAAGGAAAGGTCAGAGAGAGGAAGAGGTATGGGAAAATGTTTGGAAGTGATGGATGTGTTCTTTATCTTCATTGTGCTGATGGTTTCACAGGTGCATACATATGTGAAAACGTATCAAATATGTGTTATTTTATGTCAATTAATTGTTGTAATTGACAGTTACAGTTGTTATTAAAAAAATGTAACCTCAGAGATAAGAACAGAAACCTTAACAGTTATAGTTGCTCTGCTATCACCTCCCAAACAGCAAGTGTTTAATCAATGCAAAGTAGAGGGAAATACTTGTGGGCCAAGGGAGAGACCCATTGGATCACACAGATTACGAATGCAGATTTAAAGTACTGCAGAATTTGGATGGGGTTGAGAGAAAGAGCGGGCAGGAGGTCCTCCAGAAGAGGGAAGTCCAAATGTGAGCAAAGGCACAATGCCTTGCATGGAACAGGAAAATATGCATGCAATGAGAACTCATGGCTATCGTGTATGAAGGTGCCTACAATGTGCCAGCCACTACTTTAGGCATTCTACATGCTTCATCCCATTCATGCTCCTTCAAGAACAGATACTATTGTCTCCATTTCACAGGTGAAGAAATTCTGGTTTTGGTGGAGTGTTCACCGAGAGCTCTCACCACCAGAGCCTTCATCACCAATCAGAGCCTTTACCACCAATCAGTTCTCTATTTGTCACATTAAATACTAAACTCTACTTTAATTTGCATATCTTATGACTTAAAGTTTACAGGCTTAGAAAGGTCAAGTAACATTCAAACTGAGGACTGGCCCACTCACGGTCTATGCATTCTCTTTCTGCTGTGCAACACTGCACCCAATTAATGCAAGCAAAACTCCTCGTTAAATTATGTGCAAGTGCAAAAATATTCAAGTGTTTATAAATGCCTTTCTTCCCAATTTATACAGCTAGATATGGGCGTAGATTTTAATGTTTCTCCAGCACGGTCTGTAAGTCTCTATGTGGTATGATCATCCACGCTGATGACCTGTAGAAGTTGAATCTCCTCCTCCTGGGAGGGTGGCGAAGTGACAGACACCACTGTGAAGCGGGGAAGGAGTATGCATGCATGTTTACATACACAGAAACGCTGGGGAACTAAATACACATACGGCTGCAACAACACATACAGCTGGAAGTATTTCCTTTTCCCTGCCTGCCAAATTCAAGCACGGGCCACCAACCATTAAACAGCTGAGAAAGGGTGGCCTGGATCAGCAAGAACACCATCAACTTTGCAGGGACTCCCTGGTTCCGAACAGATGCATTTTATTACATTCAACTAGGGTGTATGGAAATACGCTGTGTAGGCTGGGTACAATGGCTCACGCCTATAATCCCAGCACTTTGAGAGGCCAAGGAGGGCAAATTTCTTGAACCCAGGAGTTCGAGAGCAGCCTAGGCAACATGGCAAAACCCTCTCTCTACTAAAAAATATATATATTTTTTTAATTAGCAGGTTGTGGTGGCTCGTGCCTATAGTCCAGTTACTCAGGAGGCTGAGGTGGGAGGATCACCTGAGCCCAGAAGTCAAGGCTGCAGTAAGCTGTGATAATGCCATTGCACTCTGTACCACCATGCCCAGCTTTTTTTTTTTTTTTTTTTCTTTTTGTAGAGACAAAGTCTCCCTATGTTGCCCAGGCAGGTCTGGAAGTCCTAGGCTCAAGTGATCCTCCCACTTCAGCCTCCCAAAGTGCTGGGATTACAGGCATGAGCCACTGTTCCTGGTCTGGGCTAGACATTTCTACAAACTTCACTGGCCCAGTGAGGGAGCATAAGTCTGTTCTACCCCTGAGGAATCTCGGGGAAGGAACCTGCCTAAGATCATATGACTGGTCATCTGAGTGCTCACCCAGAACCTTCACCACCATCTTTCTGTCTGTAACATTTAATACTAAACTGTAGTCTATTTGCATGTCTCATGAATTAAAATTTACAGGGGACCTTCTCCTTGAGGTGTTCTACAAAATGGCTTCATTCCAGCTGCTCTTCAAATATTTTATATCTGTGATTTCCAAACCTTAAGTCAGAACACATTAATCTTCATAAAATCAATTTGTGGGGATTAAACAGCAACAGCATTAAACAATGACAAAGACATTTAAAAAGAAAAAAATCTAGAAAATATTGGAGCACATAGTATGGCATAAGAGTAAAAATACGGCTTAGTGAAACTTTCTTGGGTTTATTTACATGTATGTGGGTACTCGTTCAGAGTATAAACGTTTTTTACTGTGGGCCAGGGTAAAAAATGTTGTAGGCCACAACTTCACATCAGGAAAGGTTTCTTACATGTCAGAAATGGACTGCTGACAAAAACCTTCCTTCTAATCTCCTCCCACCCTCTCCTCAAGTATCTTCTCATAGAGCCCGGGTAGCTTAGCCCCAGTAAAGCGTTAATCTGAGGATCCAGGGTTCAACTACAGGCACTTAAAAAAAAAAAAATTCCGGCCGGGCGCGGTGGCTCAAGCCTGTAATCCCAGCACTTTGGGAGGCCGAGACGGGCGAATCACGAGGTCAGGAGATCGAGACCATCCTGGCGAACACGGTGAAACCCCGTCTCTACTAAAAAAATACAAAAAAACTAGCCGGGCGAGGCGGCGGGCGCCTGTAGTCCCAGCTACTCGGGAGGCTGAGGCAGGAGAATGGCGTAAACCCGGGAGGCGGAGCTTGCAGTGAGCTGAGATCCGGCCACTGCACTCCAGCCTGGGTGACAGAGCGAGACTCCGTCTCAAAAAAAAAAAAAAAAAAAAAAATTCCCTAGAGTACAGCTCTGAGTTCCCCAAAGGGTCTCACTCTACAATAGGCGTGGTAGAGGCAGAGCTTATGCCAGTAAAGGGAGGCACCTCAGCCTCTCAGCCTCCTGCAGAAGGCTGGGCTTTCTCCACCGACACCTCCCTAAGCATTAAGCTCTGTCTCAGGCTTCTAGGCAGGCAAAAGAGAATGAAAGATGACAGCCCCACTGAAAGGAGCAATCAGGGGACAAGTCTTTAAAAATCTGCTATGGGAGGGCTCCCCTTCAACCTACCCAGGAAGTTGCTGTAGTGAGATGAAATGTACAAGAGGGCAGTTTGTTCTCATTTCAGGAAGGTTCCCTGAACACTGGCCAAGCGTGAGGCAGGGCTGCAGATACAAAGAAAAACGATTCATCTCCCAGCAATCAGAGGGGAATACAGACATGAGAAACTGGCAATTACCATGCACAGCCAGCTAGGTGTTCTAGGCACTGAGAGAGGCTCCCTGGAGGAGTAGTATCTGAGTCTTAAAGAAGAGGAGGCATGGACCAGATGAATGAGGGAAACGTTGTTCCAGGAAGAGATTTGCAAGTTCAGGAAACTGGAGGTTAGGGAATGCAGTTTGAAGGCAAGATGAGGCAACACTGTCCAGGGGCTTCCCCACAGCATTTTTTTTTTTTTTTTTTTTTTGAGACAGAGTCTTGCTCTATTGCCCAGGCTAGAGTGCTGTGGCATGATCTCAGCTCACTGCAACCTCTGCCTCCCGGGTTCAAGCGATTCTCCTACCTCAGTCTTCAGAGTAGCTAGGATTACAGGCGCCTGACACCACACTCAGCTAATTTTTATATTTTTAGTAGACAGGGTTTTCACCATGTTAACCAGGCTGGTCTCGAACTCCTGACCTCGGGTAATCCATCTGCCCCAGCCTCCCAAAGTGCTGGGATAACAGGTGTGAACCACCTTGCCCGGCCCCCCACAGCATTTAGAATAAAATCCAAATGCCTTCTTCTCCCCCTCACCCATGCCTGGTTCATCTTCTCCACTTGTTCCCTCTCCTTCAGCAACACTGGCCTTCCAGAAGGTTCCTCACCTCAGGGTCTCACCTTGCTCTTCCCCCCACCTAAAAGAGCTCCTTCTCCAGTTCAGCCCAGCTGCAATGTCACCCCCACTGCTAAATCAGGCACTATCACTTCCTGGGCCATAACCCTGTGCCTTTTTAATAGTCCTTATTACTATTAATAGTCCATCTTTAGTACGTTTGTCTTCCTGTTTGTTTACTTGTTTTTTGTTTGTCTCTCTCACATATGCACAGGCAAAATATAAGGTAGCACATGGCATGAGTTCAATACATATCTTTGAAGAAATTGGTTGATGGAGAGGTGACTGGCTAGCTCAGGAGTGTGATGCTGGGATGTTTGGATTTTACCCTAAAGCATTGAGGAAATCCTCAGAATTTTTTAGGGGGGAGTGGGGGGACAAAGTCTTGCTCTGTCACCCAGGCTAGAGTGCAGTGGCGCAATCTTAGCTCACTGCAACCTCCACCTCCCAGGTTCAAGCAATTCTCCTGCCTCAGCCTCTCGAGTAGCTGGGATTACAGGCACGCACCAGCACGCCTGGCTAATTTTTGTATTTTTAGTAGAGACGAGGTTTCACCATGTTGGCCAGGGTGGTCTTGAACTCCTGACCTCAGGATCCGCCAGCCTCCACCTCCCAAAGTGCTGGGATTACAGGCGTGAGCCACCAAGCCCAGCCTGGAAATCACTAAGGATTTTAAGGGGAGATTAATGTGATTTACATTTCATTAAGTTCACTCCAGAAACACTCCCTTGCGGGAGCCAGGATGGAATTAGGAGGTTGTTCTAGAACATGAATGACAAAGAACTAAGGCACAGGCTGTGGAAACAGGCAGAAGAAACGGACTTGTGAGCTCAAATCCGTGTCACATTAGGCATGGCGGACAAAGGAGACAGAAGCCCTGGGTTCCTGACCTGGCAGCCCATTCACCAAGAAGGTTAGGGGGACGGAGCTGAAAAAGTATTTGAACTTGTTGAGTCTGAGGGGCTTGCTGGTCTGCAGCTTACGTTGGGAAAGGACCCAAGGCCTCAGAAGGGAGGTAAGAATGTGACAGGCTTGAAGCAGGGAATGGAGGCTGCTGAGCTAGCCCATGCCTGATGGTCCTTTTCCCCTGACCTCGTTGGGTGAAAGTGAGGGCATTATTTGAGGAGTTTTAGCCTTGGCCACAGCTCAAAAACTAACCCACTCCAACCTCTCACAACCAGCGGTTGCCATTTACTGACTGCCTACATAGCACACAGTGTCATGTCTCAAGGTGGTAACACTCATCCTTTACAAATGTCAATGACGCCTCCCATGCAGGTACTCATCAATAGCCATGATGTTTCAGTCAAGCAGGCTGAGTAAGCTCTAGAGATCTGATATACAACAGGGTACCTACAATAGCATATTGTATGCTTAAAAACTTAAGGCAGATCTCATGTTAGGTGCTTTTACCATAATGACATTTTAAAAAACTGTCAAGACATCAAGTACCAATTCAAAGGTACTTAGGGAACATCCAGGCATTGAGAACCTTTATGTCTGTGGAATATTATAAGGCAACAAAGTGGTCTTTACCTGGGGATATATACATTATATATATAGCTCTGTGTGTGTGTGTGTATGGCCATGGATGATAACAGACTTCCTGATTGGTTTTCTTTTTCTTTTTCTTTTTTTCTTTTTTTGCGAGAGAGGGTCTCACTCTGTCACTCAGGCTAGAATTCAGTGAGTGGCTCAATCACAGCTCACTGCAGCCTGAAACTCCTGGGCTCAAGTGATCCTCCTGCCTCAGCCTCCCAAGTAGCGAGGACACACCACCTCCACCACACCTGGCTAATTTTTTAATTTTTTAATTTTTTTCGGGGGGGGGGCGGTAGTTAGAAGCAGGGTCTCGCCATGTTGCCCAGGTTGGTCTTGAACACCTGGGCTCAAGCAATCCTCCCACCTTGGCATCCCAAAGTGTCGGGATTACAGGCATCAGCCACTGCGCCTGACAACTTCTTGATTTAAATCTTTATTCTCTATATTCAGAAAACATCAATGTGGCCTTTTGCCATTTTTCCCATATGGGTTATTACACACATACTTGAAGAATAAAAAACAGTTGCCATTTGAAGGGGTATTAGGTATTGGTAAGCAACTTCTGCCTTTCTATAAAATTTTAATATTATATTCCAAAGGGGGCTGTATTCCTATTAGTCTAACATTTGGGCCCAATAGCCTGTGTAACACAAAGTACAGAAAAATATGCGGCCGGGCGCGGTGGCTCACGCCTGTAATCCCAGCACTTTGGGAGGCCGAGACGGGTGGATCACGAGGTCAGGAGATCGAGACCATCCTGGCTAACACGGTGAAACCCCGTCTCTACTAAAAAATACAAAAAACTAGCCGGGCGAGGTGGCGGGCGCCTATAGTCCCAGCTACTCGGGAGGCTGAGGCAGGAGAATGGCGGGAACCCGGGAGGCGGAGCTTGCAGTGAGCTGAGATCCGGCCACTGCACTCCAGCCTGGGTGACAGAGCGAGACTCCATCTCAAAAAAAAAAAACAAAAAAAAAAAAGAAAAATATGAACACATGATTTTGCAGTTTGTAACTTAACAAAATTAAAATTGTTAAAACAAACTGAGGCCGCAGTGCTTACCCACAGCAAACACTCAATAGATGTTTGTTGAGATGATTACGTGAAAGTGACTGAGCAGAATTTGAGGCTAAATTAACTGAAGCTTTAAAAAGAAACTTCATGTCTGACTTTGGCCCAGATCAGCACTTGGAACTGGGTATCAAGAGGATCAGCTTTATGCCTAGGTGAAGGTTTATTTACTGTGGTCAGGGACACCAAATAGACCTCATATCTCCTACACTCGGTGCTATCAATACCCAGATTGCCCAAAGATCCCAGCCTTCAAACTGGACTGCTGTAGACCCCAGGAAATTCAATCACCCAAGGAACAGCACTATGGGGAGGGGTCATCAAATTGGGCCATATCAATCTTTAATACCTGAAGGCTAATCACTTAATCCGGAATTATCCAGTAACCAGCAGAGCCCTGTCAAAAACCAAGAGGACTTAGTAAATAGAAAAAGAAGAGAGAAAAAGGTGGATTAGTGCTTTGAGTACAACAGGGCTGCCTGGGGACCCCGCCTGACTGATCTGAGGGTTAGGAATGCTTACAACAAAGAAGAAACCAGAAATCAGGAAAATGGGAATTGAAAGCCAATATTCACCTCATTACACAACTCTTAAGGTTGGCCCTGCCATCCTAAGCTCGAGGGTATCTCCAGGAAGAATGAGATATCATATGAAACGCACTTCACAAATTCTAGTGCATTATCCGAATGAGAACTATTATAATTAAGGAGAGTTCTCTGAGAGGTAACATCTTTGAACAGGCTCAAAACAGGAAAATAAACTATTTAATGCAAGAATTAAGATAACATAGTGGCGAAGTGATAGCAAGTGGAATGGCTGAAAAAGCACGGTGTTAGTGTCAGACTAGGGTTCAAGTCCCAGCTCTTCATCTACTAGCTATGTGACCCCATACATGTCCCCTTGCCCATGAGCCTTCATTTCCTCCTCTATCAGCATACACATGGACACGCACACAGGCACACAAGGACACATACACAGGCACAGAAACACACACACTCACTCCCCTTCCTTTTTTCCCACTCCAAGCCTAGGCAACAAGAGGGTCTTCAGTGGAATGTGACTATAGTAAGAGGCTCATTCAACCTTAAGGGAAAATTAGAATTTCTTTGCTATTAGTATTCTGTGGGATCAACAAAGGCTTAAGCCTCTATGTGCTTACGGTTTTAGGAAGAGGCCTCTGGTGTGTTTCTATTTGCAACTTTCTCTGTGGCTCCTTTACATTTCTGGAGCTTATGTTGATCAATGGAACTACTTACACATTCAAGACCCAGGAGTTCAATAACAAATTCTAACCCAAGTGAGAATGAATCATATGAATAATAATACTACTACTAACAAGAGCTATGCAAAAATCATGAAGATTCACCGTCCATTTGATTAACTACTTAGCAGGGAAAATTAAATGCAAACAGAACACATATTTTTCAAAGGCATAAAGATTTTTGAAGGTGATTCTTTTATTTATGCATGAAAACTAAATCTTTATGAAATCCTCTCAAATCACACTGGCAGATAACTTAAAAACATGATAAATACCACATATGAATATTTCCTTAACATATGTATACAGTAGCAGTCCTAATGATAAGGGGAGTGCTGGGAAGGGAAGGGTGTGGTCCCTTTAAATGATTTGGAAGGGAGAAGGGAAGTGCCAGGTAGAGAGGAGGGTGTGGTCCCTGGCTAGGGCTGCACCCCGACAGGCCTAGGTGAGGTCAGGCATTTCCAGCCCAAATGTTGCAAGACCACCCTGGCCTGCCACATCCCCGTCCTGTGCCTATAAAAACCCAAGAGCCTAGCAAGGCAGACACAGAAGCAGCTGGACATCGAGAGGAGCACATCCGGGGAGGAACACACAAGCGGCTGGAAATCAAGAGGAGCGGATGGGTGGAAGAAGATTCAAGAGGCTAGACGTCGAGAGGACATTGGAAGCACACCAGGTTGGCCAGAGTAGTCAGAAAACAGGTGCCTGACTCCAGGGGAAAACCATCTCTCTTCTGGCTCCCCCATCTGCTGAGAGCTACTTCTACTCAATAAAGTCTTGCACTCATTCTCCAAGCCCAGGTGTGATCCGATTTTTCCGGTACTCCACGGCAAAAACCCAGGATACAGAAAGCACTCTGTCCTTGTGACAAGGTAGAGGGTCTGACTGAGCTGGTTAACACAAGCCCATAGACAGCAAAACTAAAAGAGCACCCTGTAACACATGCCCACTGGGGCTTCAGGAGCTGTAAACATCCACCCCTAGACACTGCCGTGGGGTTGGAACCCCACAGCCTGCCCATCTGTGTGCTCCCCTAGAGGTTTGAGGAGTGGAGCACTGAAGAATCACGCCAGACCCCCATCACACACCCTGCGAGGGGGACAAGGGAACTTTTCCCGTTTCACTAATATGTTCTGATTTACTAATGTGCCTTCTTACAAACTTTTTAACCATCACTTTGAGAGTGCACTAAGGTTGGCTTTATGCAGTCCTCTATTTTACACACTGAGAAACGGAGCCGAAGTCTTTCTCGGAGGACCACAAGAGGAGAAGGTCGACCAGCAAGCACCCTGGACCCTGTAGCCCAGAAGTGAAAAAACTTTTTGTCTTTTGAGTGTCACAGCAGAACTAGGAAAGGCCATTACAAGAGAGATCTAAGGCTATGGCACAGGAGGGAGAACAAAAATATTTTTTAAAAAAATAAAAGAATACCAAAAGAATAAAGGAGGTAGAGAAGAAAGAAAGAAGAGGCCTGGTGCAGTGGCTCATGCCTGTAATCCCAGCACTTTGGGAGGCCAAGGCAGGCAGATCACTTGAGGTCAAGAGTTCAAGACCAGCCTGGCCAAGATGGTGAAACCTCATCTCTACTAAAAATACAAAAGTTAGCTGGGTGTTGTGGTGGGCACCTGTAATCAATCCTACCTATTGGGGAGGCTGAGGCAGGAGAATCACATGTACCCAGAAGGTACAGGTTGCGGCGAGCTGAGATCGCGCCACTGCACTCCAGTGTGGGCAACAGAGTGAGGCTCCATCTCAAAAGAAGGAAAGAAAGAAGAAAATGAGCAGGAACGAAGTGGCTATGCTAAAAGTGAAACTGTCACCAGCATTTGCTATGGGCTGGGGGAGGATTGAATAACACGGGTGGTGAACTTGGGGCAGACTCGGTTATCTTTGAAAGACAAAAGATGATCTCTCAAACCCAAAGCCATCAGCTCTTATCCAGAACTTGTTGTTTGTTTCTGCCTCCTGTTTCCATTAGACTACCCTCTATCTAGTATTAAAATGGAAGAGATCGCTAATAAAAGTAGACAGTTAGTATTCTCTGATGCCCTGAATCACTGACACAGGTTTATAAAACGTCTGATATAAAAAGATACTCTCTAAATACAGGCATTCAAACAAGTATTTACCTAAAGTTTAACTTTGATCACATCATGTTAAACTATTCCATAGTTTCATCTGTTCCAACTCTTCCGTATTTCCAGGGCCAGAAGCAAATCCAAGAGACAAGCTGTGTCCAAAGCTGTAGTCAACCCAGCTCTTTTCCGATAAGGCAGAATTAGAAGAAAAGGGGCTTACATTTCAACACACTTGATCCTCTTCTAAACTTCGCTCACTTCTAGCCCATGATAGGGCAGTAGAAAAGTCCCCTGGTATCTCTGGGCCATGATTTCAGTATCAGTATAACCATTATCTCTACTTCCAAGGAACAATGAAAAGGTGAAGTCACTAATAATCTTTAAATATTTTAGGAAAAAGCCATGCAGTCATGCATGCCTATAATCCTAGCTACTTGGGAGGCTGAAGCAGGAGGATTGCTTGAGCCCACAAGTCCGAGACCAGCGTAGGCAACATAGAGAGACCCAGTCCCTTCCCCACAAAAAGCTGACATTAATGAACCAATGATTAATATATATGAATTGCTGGATTCACCCCATCTACATCCTTCAGGAAGGAAGACCCTGGATCTTTCATGCCTCCAGAAACCTACACACAGTCACTTCTTCAGACCCTAACGGTGTGCACAGGCTGCTATGAAGACAAAGACTGAACTTCACCGGACTGTGGGTGAACAGCTACGTTAAGCCAAGTTTCTCCTAAAAAATGGGAGGGGTTTTGGGGGGAAAACAATTTTACTTTCTGATTAAATATGATCTTGTAATTGCTTTCCTTGTTATTACAGTTTTTAAAGCACAGTGATTTATTAAAAGATTTAAAGTCCATGAATCTAAAAATAATCATTATTTTTGGTGCAATTGTTTTTAACGGCCTAACCATTGCCTCCCCTCTGGGAGTTTTATCTGGAGTGTGGGGATTGAAGGTGAGACTCACCTTACCTGTAATTAACTACCATGAAAGCAAGGTTGAGGAGGTGCCCAAATCTGCCCTAACAGAACTAATGTGCCTGAGAACACTTTTGTTATTCATGAATAAAATATGGAGTGGAAGCCAGAGAAGTGCAATTTAAGTCTCACCTTAGTTGCCCTATGTTTTCAAACTTAGTACAATGTGGTAAAACTTACAAGGCGCACTCGGTTTAAAAATAAGATCAGAGGTTCCTTTATAAGTCCCACAGACTGAGGGAAATGAAAACTGCTTTACATAGCCACCTTCAGTCCGCTTCTCTTGCACAGCTCCTGATAAATTGCTTTGCAACTTAACTGGCAAGACTAGTTGGTCCCACATCCCACCCTCAGCCTCCCACCTGCCAGGGTAGATTTCTGAACTTAGTGGGAAAAGCCCCAGGTCTCCACTAAGTGCAGGCACTAAACCAAGCTAGGAAGGGGAAAGGGGAGAGGGGTCCATTACAGAAATGCTTTGCTAGTGGTTCAAAGTATATCTTTTCTCAGAATAGGTCCTTTTTTTTCCCTACATTCTACTTCTTAAGTTTGAGAGTAGGTAAATGTAAATTTTTTTTTTTTTTTTGAGATGGAGTCTTGCTCTGTTGCCCAGGCTGGAGTGCAATGGCGCAATCTCGGCTCACTGCAACCTCCGCCTGCCAGGTTCAAGCAATTCACCTGCCTCAGCCTCCTGAGTAACTGGGATTACAGGCGCGCACCACCACGGCTGGCTAATTTTTTTTTTTTTTGTATTTTTTTTTTTTTTTTTTTTAAGTAGAGATGGGGTTTCACCGGTAAATGTAAATTTTACCAAAAATAAAACAAGATTATAATGCAACACGTGAATCAGCCTTTTGAAGCGCACAGGAAGGGAAGTCACAAATCCCAACCTCCCCCTCCCAAACCCCACTCCCCAGACCATATCAGCTGGCCTGACAGCCATCAGGAACAGTCCTCGCTGGAATTGCTGACTGAGGAGCCTGTCTGCCACTAGAGAGCAAATGTTCTGACAGAGATTCTGCATCAAGGCCTAAACCCGAAAGTCAAAGCCAGGAAAATCTGGAAAGAACAGAGGTCAAAATATAATGGAGGAAATCTGAGCAGACCACCTATCCACAGCAGGCCCAGGTGGACAGAAACCAGGCTTAAGCAAAGTTTGCCGAGCAAACATGTTGCTTTTCTCACAATATAAATACATTTAATCCTTTTATAGCAAGATCCCAAGCTGATCCCAAGAGCTCATTCAGAAGGATTTTATTATGCAAGTCACCAAAAATCAGTTACAGGCAAGTTTGCCTTTAGGTTAACAGCTAAGGAGCCTGGAAGTCTGGGCTCTGGGAAAGCCCTTTGTTCCAGGAATCCCGTCCCTCAAGCAGGGCTTTAATTTCACTTCAATTTCAAGTCCCCAAATCAAATTTTAAAAGTGCCCACTTAAAGAACTGCGGAATAAACGAGGGGTCCAGTACTTTTTCTGGACCCTCCAGGCCTCAGGACAGTATCAAATTACAGGGCTTTCCCTCCTGGATATGGCCCCTCCACCCCCCACTGTTTTTCTTTTTTAAAAAAGAGAATCCCACACACACCCTACTGTGTCCACCATTTCAAATACCTTGCTAATACATCCCTATTCTGCATCTCTCTGGAGTCTTCTAAGAATCTGGGAGGAGCTAACAACGGAATTTGAATAATAATGAGGCGACTGAACAATTTAATTACGGAAGGTAGCTCTAGAGACTCCAATAAAAGGGCTGAAAGGCTTTATCTACAAAAATGTGGCCTGGTGCTCAACGGTAAGACCAATTACCGGGAGTGCAGAAGACAGAAAGCACAAAGGTGCACACATCAGTTTAAGCAAATGAGGAATCAGCACAAATCATCCAAGAGAGAAAACACTATGAAAAAGTGTTTTCATAGTGGGAAGGCTGCTTTCTCATCTACCAGGTGCAAGGCATAGTGTTAACTTTATTTCCTTTCTGATTCATTGAAAGTCGTGCCTGCCAGATGTAGAATACTGAAACTACCCTCGTGAGAAAAGCTTTGTATAGAGAATTTAAAATAAGTTCAGTGAATTCTCAATAAAAGTTCTTTAAAAATCAATAGTCACAAAGGTACTTGTATCTCTCACACGATTTCTTCAGTGTGAAACATTAAAGTTAGTTCCTTCTCTTGGATGCATACAAGTTTCACTAAGAATAACATCATGTTTAACAGTCGCTTTCTATTGACCTTTCCAAGTGACCTTACAATAAAGGAACTTTTGCTCACTTCTGAGGGAAACTAAAAAAAGTTTAACCTTTCTGGAATACCAAAAGGCTCTCAACTTCCTTAGACCTTAAGAAAACGCAGGAAGCCCCCACAAGCTGAACGATTGCTAAAACCCGCTTCTAGAACAGGAAAAAGAGTTTGCTTCAATGGCAAAGAATTCCCCCGCCGCGCGCTCCCTCCCGGGCAGGCACTGCCATGTCCAGGTGGTGATACCGAGAGCAGATAAGGTGTCCTGACAACGGTGTTTGCGTGGATCCCGGGAAACCTGCGGCCACTCGGCGACTCCCAGAACAGCTTGGCGAGCATCCCCCCGCCGCCCCGCGGGTCTCCCCAGCCAACACCTGGGTGGACCCCTCCTGCGGCGACGCGGGGCGAGACTGACACCCGCAGCTGCCGACGACTCTGCCAGTCACGCTGCCGCCGGCTGCCTTTTTTTAGCCACGACATCTGACCCTGGCTTCAACAGCACCGTTAAGGGAGAGAGGTCCCAGGACGCGCCCGTGGTCCCCTCCCCTCCCCAACCGCCAGACGCTGCGGAGAACTTGGGGTGAGGGGCGCGGGAGGCACCGGCTCTGAAAGGGGCAGAAGCGCGCGCTCCTCCGGCCCAGACGCTTCCTCCCTCCTTCCCCTTTTCCACCGATCCTGGTTGCCCCTCCGCCACCAGCACCGCGCTCCCTCATTTGGCAGCTCGAGGTCATGCTTCTGGCGTCCCTCCCCACCCCAACCCCTCAACTCCGCTCCCCTGGACCCCCTCCAAGTCTGTGACCAGCGCACTGCCGGGCTGGGGCGGGAAGATGCCAAGAGGAGGAAAGGGGCGCGAGCCGAGGACGCGGGGAGGGGGGGCGCTCACCTCCCTCCTCTGTGCCGCTGTCCGGATCCGCGTCCGAGGAGTCGGGCCCGTCTCCGTAGTCCGCTAGCCCCACCAGCTCATCCTCCTCCTCCTCCTCCTCCGCGTCGTCCTCGTCCTGCGGCTGCGGCTTCCCCAGCACCTGGCTCATCGCGCCCACCGGCTGGCCGGCCCGGGGACGGCGGGGGTCCCGGGGTGGGGGCCAAGCCTCCTAGCCGGCCGGCCGCAGCCTATTTCTGAAGCGGAGGTTTGTCTAGAGCTCGGCGGGGGCCGGCGGAAGCGGGGGCCGCGCGTCCCCCAGCGGGCGGCGCCCAGGTCCGGGTCCCGCGGTTCCCAGCGCGCCCGAAGCCCCCTCCCCCGCCCCGCCTGCCGGCGGAGGAGTCAGCCGGAGCGCGGCAGTTCCTCCCCGAGGAGAGAGAGAGAGAGACTGCGTGACCCGAGTCACCTGACACACACTGTCACACACTCACATACACACCCCGCACGGGCGCGCGCCCGCCCGGCCGCGGGCACCACTCGGCGGGGCGCTGGGCCGAGGACACACACACACACGCACGAGGAGAGCAGGGAGGCGCGGGGCCCCTGCACCCTCCCAGACACTCACACGTAGACACACGCCCAGTACACGGGGCCCCCGGGACGCCGCGCCGTCACCCACCGCGGCTGCGCGCCAGGGGCCCCCACGCGCCGCTTCTTCACGTGGTCCCCGCACAGGCGGGGGAGGGGGCGCCGCACACCCTGAATGTCCCCCCGTCGTCCCACTCCCACACGCACACACATCCGCAGAGCCCATACCGTGGGCGGATGCCTCCTGCTTACAGTCCCGAGCTAGGGTCCCAAGTGGGTGGCCTCCCAACACTGTGGCGCGCCCAGATCCCCCACCCCAGAGCAGCGTGCCCAGGACACCTTGTGGACGCTCAAGAGCCCCAGGCGGAGAACTCAGATAAATGCACAGTGGAGGCGCAGTCTCCATAGCAATTGTCTTTTAGTGTGCCTTTATGGTTCAAAGTGCTTCCCACCAAGAATATTCAAAAAGCAGGCCTACCCAGATGTAAATGTTTCTGAAGAAATCACATGACTCCTGGCTGCTTAGACTAAATAATTCCTCTGCAGCTTTTTGGAAAAGGTCTCAGTGTATAACACACTCAGGGGCTATTCATGGCCACCTCCTCATGTCTCATTGTTGCATAGACTGTAATCCCACATAAATAAAATATTTCAAGGCTTTTGTGGGAGTAGGGGAGTGGCGGTGGTGGGGGGGCAATTCTCAAATAGGAATAGCAGCAACGTGGAGTGAGACTCTAAAACCTGCATTCCTCCTTCACAAGCTTTTCACCACGGAACACACTGTACCTACCCTTTCTGGGTACTGCAAAAAATCACGTGGATGAACTTCCTTCTGTGGAGTACAATAAGAAAAAACCGGCTGGTCAGCATGATGATCCAGCTCCTACAGGTGCCAGCAGCTCAGCCGGTGGAGCAGTGCAGAACCGGCGGGAAGAAGCTCGGGCAGGAGACTCTCGGGGGCCCAAGGGTGCTAACCTCCATACGAAACATTTATTAACCACTTCCTATATGCCTGGGGCTGGGCTAAGTAGGGGGTCCAAGAATGCTCAGGGCCGTGTTCCTGCCCTGAAAGAGCTCGCAGTCTACCAAATCATGACTCATGTCCTGGATTTTTTTAATTTCTGAGTGTAGAAAGTGGATGCAGACACTTTCCAGAAGGTGGCTGCTTCTAATTGGAAAGGTCCTGAGATTTTCCAAGGGAGGCAGCCACTATAATTTGGTATCACTGTATCAGTTAAGGTCCTTCCCAGGATTAAATAGATGGTACGTGCAAACTGAAGCCTTCAAGTGAAGGAACAATTTACAGGGGTGTAGACAGAGTTCAGGGAATCAATGCGAGTATTAGCAATAGTGGGAAGAAAATACCACCCCTAAATTTACAGGAGTGAAGGAAGGGAGCTATAGTCCTGGAGAGGGGCCGCAAAACAGGAGCTGTAACTGATGAGGAAGCTGCTGCTGCCAGCATTGCCTCACATCAAGAAGAGAGCAAAGAAATACCCTGACCTCTCTCTCTCTCTCCATCCATCCTCCCTCCACTCTCCTGTGTCTCCCATTGGCTAAACCCATCTGGTAGCCAGAAGGCAAGGGAGACTGGAACCTAGTCCAGGACAGAGGTTGGTTAGGGAGGGCAGGGAGTGGGTCCCAGGGTGGGGTGAGGTGCAAGGAACATCACCAACACAAGCAGGCACTACTTACTCCCATCAGAGGCAAGTTACTTAAGCCCTTCTGAACTTGATTGTTTATCAATAGAATATCACTCCTTGTAAGGATTATTAGGAAGATTAAATGAGGGGAAAAAAATCTCAAGTACTTACAAAGCTCATTTCCTAGGAGTAATTTTCCTAGCCTATTTTCATCCCTTCCATCAAAGGAAACCTCAGGGAGGAGGGCCTCCCAGAGTGTGGCTGAGGACTTTCAGCTATCCTATAGCTAGCCCACCAGCCTCAAGAGGCCTTTGAACTGGCCTGATTCAAACGGCAAATAACAATTTGGGAGATCCTAGAAGACTGTCCAAGGTCAACCCAGACTCAGATGTATAGGGCATTCCTGGGCAGGTTGCCAAGTGTGTATGCCCCATGGACCCAAGGGATCAGGAGAGGGCAGGTCATAATCCAACAGCCCCACTGTGCCTATGGACCAGAAAGGACAGAAATGTCTGATGTCCTCTAACTTCCCCAAGAAGAGAGATCTTAGAAGGAAACAGTAGATTGTGGCACACTCCAAGATACTTAAGAATTGGACCATTCTTTTTTCTTTCTTTCTTTCTTTTAACATAGAGTCTTACTCTATCACCCTGGATGGAGTGCAGTGGCACAATCTCAGCTCACTACAACCCCTGCCTCCCGGGTTCAAGCGATTCTCCTGCCTCAGCCTCCCAAGTAGCTGGGACTACAGGCATGCACCACCACACCCAACTAATTTTTGTATTTTTAGTAGAGACAGGGTTTCACCATGTTGGCCAGGCTGGTCTCGAACTCCTGACCTCAGGTGATTCACCCACCTCGACCTCCCAAAGTGCTGGGATTACAGGCATGAGCCACCACACCCGGCCTGGACCATTCTTAAGAATAGAATAAAATCCCACAAAAAAATCAGTAGAAGTCAAATCCTCAATTATATTCTACCCCAAGCTAGATAAAAGAGTCACATACAGATTTAAGATATTCTAATTTACTACCATTTCAGAAATGTATAGTTGAACAGAACAGGAAAAGCTTTGATTGCTTTTTTCTTTTGCTGACATCATTTCAGTACTGTCAGCTTTCAAAGAAGAGATATGTTGAAAATATCCTAGAAATAGAAGTTCTTGAATTTAAAAAATCATGTGTGTAGAATCTTTCTGAATTTAAATAAAAACTGAAAAAAAACTACAAGAACCCTGAAAGCCTTTAAGACACTCAGCGTGGGATCTGCTCAGCGCATTGGCTGCTGCCTTGGCCGCTCTGGACTGGAGCTCAGCCTATGTCTAGGGATGTCTCCCCAGGAGAGTGCTCCGAAGAATGTGAGGATTTGTCTCTGGGCTACCCATGGTTCTTGCTGTTGTATGTAACCATGGCAAGTATGTAACCATGCCTTATGCTTGACAGGTGCTTAATAAATGCTTATGGAAAGAAAGAGAGAGGGGAGAAAGAAAAGAAGGAGAGAAGGAAGGGAGGGAGGAAGGGAAGAAGAAAAGAAGGGTGGGAAGAAGAGAGGAAGATAGTACATGGTTCTTCACACAGATCTAGCCTATTTCTAAGAGAAACTTCAGGAAGAAATAGCAGCCAAGTTTTCTACTTGCTCCAAACCTTGAGAAATGCCACAGTGTGGGTAAATATGAAGTGTTAGCTATAAGACAGCAACTAGGAATGAGCTGACATGCAAAAAGAGCATAAGTCTTAGGCCTTCATCTGTCCAAGACTGCCTGAGATCTGAAGAGACTACAATATCACGATGACTAAATGCTTATTTTATTTAAACTAACTTTTCCTTCTAAAAATAAAACAAACAAACAAACAAACAAACAAAACTCTTAACTTTTAGGCATTTTTAGCATCATGAAAGAAGAGCTTTGTCTATTACCCATTAAAATTTAGAGCTAACATTTACTGAGGTTTTCTACAAATGAGGAGGCACTGTTCCAAGATAATATGAACTTTAAAATATTCCCTTTAAGAATGTGATATCATCCCCTCTACTTTATAGATAAGAAAATACAAGTTAAACAAGTCACCCAAGGTACTGCACAGAATGGATGGAGGAACTACTTTGGAACTCAGCCTGACATGAAACCTTAGTCCAAGCTTATACACCCCGTGGCCCACGATGGCTTTGAAAGCAGCCCAATACAAATCCATAAATTTTCTTAAAACATTATGAGATGTTTTTACTATTTTTTTTAGCTCATCAACTGTCATTAGTGTTAGTATATTTTATATGTGGCTCAAGACAATTAACTCTTCTTCTTCTTCCAATGTGGCCCAGGGAAGTCAAAAGATTGGACACCCCTGCCTTAGTCCTATTTAATGGCCTAAGGCTAAACTCTACATAAAGCCATTGAACTGAAAAGGGTAGAAGGGAAGTGATGAGCTGCTCCCAATCTCCTAAGAAGCAAAGCTCATATAGACACTCAAAAAATGGATCTGTTGCCTCAGCCAGATTTAATTTGCAGGATACACTGAGAGGAAAGGGGGAAAAAAAACTGGAAAACTTCCTAACCAACAAAAGAACGAAAACTTCTTGTTATAATACAATTGTGGATTGTCATCATTCCTTTTACTAGGAAGACAAATGGCAAGTGATTTAGTACCCTTTCTGGTTTATGTTATTTCTATACTGTATGCTAAGCCAATGTGTAAAATCCAAGTGTACTTTGGCTTGAAAATTTGAATTTTAAAGGCAAGAAGTTTGTCTCCTAATTTCAGCGAATTATTTTGCTGTTACCAGTTAGATGTCTTGTGATGACAAGGAATATGAGAGCTATTTAAAAGAAATCTGTACAATGTAGGCAGAATAATTGCAGTTCTGAATAGGGCAAGCAATTAAATACAGCCTGCATCCTGCATCTTAGGGTATTTTGAGGCATCTCATGGCATTGTGCCTGGTTCCTGGGATTCACATGTTGAAAGCTTTTCACGCTTTCTTTTTAAATATGTATTTAAAGCTATTCATCCTCTCTTGAAGCAAGCAAAGGAAAGAGCCTTCTATAGAATCCTGCTGGACTCATTCTAACCCAGGGAAGCCAAACAAATTTCTAAAGAGGGCAGCTCACAGCCTCCAGTTCACCTAAGACGTTTGATGATCTAATGAAATCATTAAAAATTATTGAATAATTTTTGAGAGGCAATCCCTCATGAAAGAGATCTTATTAAAATGTTTTACAATTTAAAAAACATGCACATGGTAAAATCGTCCAACAACACAAAAGAATATCCAACGAAAAGCTAGTTTCTCTCTTTCTTGACCTACAGCCCCCCAGTTCTCTCTAGAGGGAAACACTTGGTCTTTAAATGTGCAGACATACTCATAACCATTACAGAGATTATATTTTATAACTTTGTCACTTTAACAGTTGATGAGCATCTTTTAAAGAAAGAAAATGAAGAAGATGGAATTTTCAGATCTGTGCTTTGAAGGAATTTTCAGATCTGTGGTTTGAAGGAAAAAAACAGAGGGAGGTGAAAGAGTAGCTGAGGGTGAGGGAAGGAGGCTGATTTTGATGGGGTAGCCAGAGAAGACCTCTCTAAAAATGTGACATTTTAGCTGACCAGGAGAAGGAGAGAGCAAAATGAAAGTCAGGATGAAGAGTGTTTCCGAGGAACTGCTGTTTTCAGCAACTGAAAAAACCAAGAAGGGGCAGGGTTTGGTGTTGGAGGAAAAAAAGGGCCAATGTAATGAAAGAGCAGGAGGATGGCAGGCACAAGGGACAGGCAGTTTTTTCAGCCAGGATAGGGAGTTTGGATTGTATTCTAAGTGCCACTGAAAGCACTGAAGAAGTTTAAGAAGGGAGGTGGCTAGGCGCAGTGGCTTACATCTGTAATACTAGCACTTAGGGGGACCAAGACAGCATAATCTTTTTGAGCCCAAGAGTTCTTGACCAATCTGGGCAACACGGGACACCTTGTCTTTACCAAAAAATAGAAAAAATTAGCCAGGCATGGTGGCATGCAATTGTAATCCTAGCTACTCAGGAGGCTGAGGTGGGAGGATTACTTGAGCCAAAAGGTCGAGGCCGGAGTGAGCTGAAATTGTGCCACAGCACTCCAGCCTGGGTGACAGAGCAAGACCCCCCCCAAAAAAAAGGAAGGAAGGAAGGAAAGAAGGAAGGAAGGAAGGAAGGGAGGGAGGGAGGGAGGGAGGGGAGAAAGGGAAGGAGGGAGGGAGGGAGGTGGGTGAAATGTGTTGTATACTTTTCTTAAAGCTCACTCTGGGCCAGGTATGGTGGCTCATGCCTATAGCCCCAACACTTTGGGGAGCAGAGGCAGGAAGATCACTTGAGGCCAGGAGGTCAAGACCAGCCTGGGCAGCAGAGCAAGACCCTGCCTCTATAAAAAAAAAAAAATTAAAAATTAGCTGGGCATGGTGGTGTAAGCCTGTAGTCCCAGCTACTCAGGAGGCTAAGGTGGGAAGATCACGTGAGCCCAGGAGTTTGAGGTTACAGTGAGCTACAGTAGTGCCACTGCATTCCAGTATGGGCAACAAGGCAAGACCTTGTTTCAAAAAATAAGAAATAAAATTAAAAACATAAATAAATACAAGCTCACTCTGTTAGATTGTTTCCAAGGTGGCCGCAACCATCCATCTCACCTCACATGCCTTTTTGCAAATGGACCTTTGCCATTTCTCCCTCTGTTTCCACTTCTCTTGAATCTGGGCAGGCCCTGTGACTTGCTTTAACCAACAGAATGTGGTAGAAGTGACAGGGACATAGTGCAACTTCTGAGAATGGACTGTAAGAGGACTTGCTGCTTTCTTGGAGCCTTGAGCCATATGGAAAGAATACTGGGCCAGCCTGCTGGAGAGTCCCCATGGATAGTGAGGTTCTGGAGGATGCCAGAGCACGAGGCCCCAGCGTTCCAGCCATCCCTGCTGAGGGGCTAGACATGTGAGTGACACCACCTTGGGTTCTCCAGCCCAAACTTCAGTCATGTGAGAGAGTCCAACCCACACTACATGCAACACAGCCTTCCTATTCCAGTTGAACTTGCCCTGCTCAGCTAACCCATATAATTGTGAGCAAATAAAATGACTGTTTCTTGTTTTTCTGTTTTGATTATTAAGTGGCCGGGCGCAGTGGCTCACGCCTGTAATCCCAACACTTTGGGAGGCCGAGGTGGGCAGATCACCTGAGGTCAGGAGTTCAAGACCAGCCTGGCCAAATGGTGAAACCCTGTCTCTACTAAAAGTACAAAAATTAGCCAGCCATGGTGGCTGGCACCTCTTGTCCCAGCTACTCAGGAGGCTGAGGCAGGAGAATCACTTGAACCCAGGAGGTGGAGGTTGCAGTGAGCTGAAATCGTGCCATTGCATTACAGCCTGGGTGACAAGAGTGAAACTCCATCTCAAAAAAAAAAAAAAAAAGATTTGGGGTGGGCTGGACAGAGTGGCTCACGTCCTAGCACTTTGTGAGGCCGAGGTGGGCGGATCACTTGTCAGGAGTTCAAGATCAGCCTGGCCACCATGGTAAAATCCCGTCTCTACTAAAAATACAGATAAACTACCTGGGCATGGTGGCGCACATCTGTAGTCCCAACTACTTGGGAGGCTGAGGCATGAGAATCATTTGAGCCTGAGGGGTAGAAGTTACAGTGAGCCGAGATCACACCATTGCACTCCAGCCTGAGCGACAGAGAGACTCTGTCTAAAAAAAAAAAAAAAAAAGGAAGATTTGAGGTCATTTGTTCTGCAGTGGTAGATAACTGATGAACTGATGAACTGATTAACATATTCTGGCTGATATGGGAAAAATGGATTGTAGGGGACTTACAGGTGGAAGCAGAAATAACAGGTAGGCCACCGCAGTTGTAAGAGAGAAATGAGTGAGAACAGTGGAAAGGGAGAGAAGTCAATAAACTTGAGATAAATTTTGGAGGTGGAACAGATAAGATGTATTGACAGATTTAATGTGGGTGGTCGGGGAAAGGACTGCTCCCAAGTATTTGGTTTGAGCAACCGGATGTAAGGTAATGCTGTTTATCAAAATAAGTAAGACCCAGATAGGAACAGAATTGGGAGGTGAGAAGTGAATCAGGGTCCTAGATTTCTAACATCCTAGTTACTGTGTATTGCTACAGAGCAATCTCTCTTAATCCTGCGATTTTGGCCATTTCTTAGATATCTATCATGTTGTCTTTGAAGTAAATAAATGAAGTTTTCTGACTGCAAGCCATGAATGAACTAAAGATGACTTTTGTGATTATCCAAAAAAATGTCTCAACCTAGTGAGATGGAATTGCTACATAGGAACTTTTATTAAAAATTAACTTTTAGTGGCTCAAGCCTGTAATCCCAGCACTTTGGGAGGCCGAGACGGGCGGATCACGAGGTCAGGAGATCGAGACCATCCTGGCTAACACGGTGAAACCCCGTCTCTACTAAAAAATACAAAAAACTAGCCGGGCGAAGTGGTGGGCACCTGTAGTCCCAGCTACTTGGGAGGCTGAGGCAGGAGAATGGCGTGAACCCGGGAGGCGGAGCTTGCAGTGAGCTGAGATCCGGCCACTGCACTCCAGCCTGGGCGACAGAGCATGACTCCGTCTCAAAAAAAAAAAAAAAAAAAAAAAAAAAAAAATTAACTTTTAGGGCCGGGCGCGGTGGCTCACACCTGTAATCCCAGCACTTTGGGAGGCTGAGGCGGGCAGATCACAAGGTCAGGAGATCGAGACCACGGTGAAACCCCGTCTCTACTAAAAATACAAAAAATTAGCCGGGCGCGGTTGTGGGCGCCTGTAGTCCCAGCTACTCGGGAGGCTGAGGCAGGAGAATGGCGTGAACCCGGGAGGCGGAGCTTGCAGTGAGCCGAGATCGCGCCACTGCACTCCAGCCTGGGCTGGGCGACAGAGCGAGACTCCGTCTCAAAAAAAAAAAAAAAAAAAAAAAAAATTAACTTTTAGGCAGGGTGCGGTGGCTCACGCCTGTAATCCAAGGACTTTGGAAGGCCAAAGCAGGGTGGATCACTTGAGGTCAGAAATTCAAGACCAGCCTGGCCAACATGGTGAAACCCCATCTCCAGTCTCTACTAAAAATACAAAAATTAGCCGGGCATGGTGGCGCTGTGCCTGTAATCCGAGCTACTCAGGAGGTTGAGGCAGGAGAATCACTTGAACCCGGGAGGCAGAAGATGCAGTATGCCGAGATTGTGCCATCGCACTCAGGCCTGGGTGACAGAGCAAGACTCCATCTCAAAAATTAAATAAATAAATAAATAAAATAAAAATAAATTGGCCGGGCATGGTGGCTCACACCTGTAATCACAGCACTTTGGGAGGCTGAGGCAGGTGGATCATGAGGTCAGGAGTTTAAGACCAGCCTGGCCAAGATGGTGAAACCCCATCTCTACTAAAAATACAAAAAAATTAGCCAGGCGCAGTAGCAGGTGCCTGTAATCCCAGTTACTTGGGAGGCTGAGGCAAGAGAATCGCTTGAACTCAGGGGAAGGAGGTTGCAGTAAGCCAAGATCGTACCACTGTACTCCAGCCTGGGCAGCAGAGTGAGACTCTGTCTCAACAACAACAACAAAATAAATAAATAAATAAATAAATAAATAAATAAAAATTAACTTTCATCCGGGTTCAGTGGCAGGTTCCTGTAAGTCCCAGCTACGCCTGAGGTTAAAGGATCACTTAAGCTCAGGACTGCAAGGCCAGCGTGGGCAACATACCAAGATCCTGTCTCTAAAAAACAAATTTAACTTTTTATTCATATGGACTTTTAAGGACAAGCTTCTGATATAAATAGTGCTATCACATGAGAGCAGAAAGCTGTCTGTTGACAACAGAGTCAGCAGTACAGAGGTATTAAATGCTCCACATGTCTGTAGATTGGTTTGGACTTGGCAACCCCTGCTTTGGATGGGAGAGTTACATCAACTTATATATTCAATGATATAAGTAAGCAGATACTCCAAGAGAAACAACTTGATTAAAAATTCACTAGAATGAAGTCTCAGAACTGTCACTTACACATACTGTTTTACATTACCTAACAAAAATAGCAGGCACTGTCAGTCAGCTACCTCCAAGCCATTCCCAAACCTTCTTCAAGCCCACTTTCCAAATTGGAGAAGGGAAAATCAGATACTTTCCAAGACTCTTTCACATCTGTTCTTCCTGCTGTAAGGAGGAATCCTGCTGGGGAACTTCTAGGAAAGAGTTTGCTTCCTGATAAAAGAGGCTGACGAATCAGAAGAGTCCTCTGATACCACCATTTCCCAATTTGAACCCCATTTGTAAGAACATGGTACTTGGAGGTGGGGAGGCCATTTTGTAACCATGAAATGACCATGCAACCCTGAGGTTGAAGATAAAAGTCCATGATGGGAATAGCAGTGTAAAGAGAGGAAAGCTCCAGATGACCTTGCTGAGCAGGTGCACTCTAACTGGGAATGCCTACTGCAAACTTCTTTTTTTTTTCACCCAATGAGAAAAGCCATAACTTTATTAATAATACAAACAGCACAAATTTCAAACCAAGCTGCAGTTACTCTTTTGAAACACACACAAAAAGTCCTCATCTTCAGATTACATTAATTCCATGATAGCATTTACAATATCAGCACTGTTGTGCTTCAGGAGTCGGACTGCCTTTGCTCACACATTTGCTTGTGACAAGACCTATCCTATATCTTTAAGTTTCATACCTGTCTCCTCAAACTCCTCCTCTTCCCTCTCCTCTTGTACAGTTAAGTCTGTATGTTTTCTTGAATGTTTGAGACAATTTCACCTTGAACTTTGAACTTCTCAGCAGCTCTTAGCTGTGCTTGTTGAGATAAATCTTTGATCTTAGTTTCCCCCCATCAACTGTGTAGGTATTTGAAGCTAGGCTCTTGTAGACATCTGGTTTTGTGATAACAAAGAGGATATTCTTAGATTTCAGGATAGCGACTCTAGTAACCTTCGTAGTCTCTTGTAGCCTTTCACAGACCCAGTTTGGATGTAGCCATAGCCTTCTGTGACTTCTGTTCTTTTCTTTCTTTCTGTCTTTTGAGATGGAGTTTCTCTCTGTCTCCTAGGCTGGAGTGCAGTGGCGCAATCTCAGCTCACTGCAACCTCTGCCTCCTGGGTTCAAGTGATTCTCCTGCCTCAGCCTCCTGAGTAGCTGGGATTACAGGCATGCGCCACCATACTCAGCTAATTTTTGTATTTTCAATAGAGACTAGAGATGGGATTTCACCATGTTGCCCAGGTTGGTCTCGAACTCCTGACCTCAAGTGATCCATCTGCCTCAGCCTCCCAAAGTGCTGGGATTACAGATGTGAGCCACCGTGCCTGGCCATGTACCTACCCTTCACTCCAACTGTGTTTTGCTTTCTTGACTGGTTCTTCATCGAATGCGGCTGCTGCTGCCACCTGGGCTTATTGTGTGGAATTTTGTTCCTTGAGTTCTGATACTGATTCACTGTCAGATTCACTGTTCCTTTAGTTCTGACACTGATTCACTGTCAGATTAAATGCCAGATCTGTGCAGGGAATATAAAGATGGCAGCAGAAAGAGCCCACACTTCTTATTTCAGGAGAAAATTATAAGTCTATTCCTTAAGCTAGTGCTTCCCCACCTTGTCTGGTAATGGCACACATAGAAAATGATACTACTTGGGCCTAAGCGGTGGCTCACTCCTATAATTCCAGCACTTTGGAAGACTGAGGTGGGAGGACTGCTTGAAGCCAGGAGTTCAAGACCAACCTGGGCAATATAGCAAAACTCCCATTTCTACAAAGAAATTTAAAAATTGGCTGAGGCAGGAGGATCGCTTGAGCACAGGAGTTCGAGGCTACAGTGAGCTATGATCACACCACTGCATTTCAGCCTGAGCAACAGAATAAGACCCCATCTCTTACAAGAAAAGAAGAAAGAAAGATACTATTTGTATGGTGCACTGGTGTGTAAATGGACAGGCTACTTACAGCCAGAGGTGACTGGCCCAAACACTTTAGTCACCCTCAGGCCTTTGCTAGCTGCCCTAAAGGCTGAGGGGATCAAAAACTTGACCATACCTATAAGCCATTTATGGCACACAAGTGATGGTGGCAAACTAGTTGGGAAGTTCAGCTTAAGCCATGTGGGTGGGGTGCTGTAAACTTTGCAGCAACTGACACAATAGATATCCTTTATGAGTGGAGGGAAGAAAGGATGGATGAAGCTTGATCATACACTTGGTGATGAAATTCAGGAGTCATCATATTCAGAGGATCCTGGTAAAGGTGTCTCTGGATATTACAGGAGACAATTAAGACTCCTCAAGAAAGTGACCATGGCTGGGTGCAGTGGCTCATCCCTATAATCCCAGCACTTTGTGAGGCCAAGGCAAGAGGATCACTTGAAGTCAGGAGTTCAGCCTGAGCAACAAAGTAAGACTCCATCTCTACCAAAAATAAAGAATAAAATTACCTAGACACAGTGGCATGTGCCTGTAGTCCCAGCTACTTGGGAGGCAGAGGCAGAAGAACCACGTAAGCCCAGGAGTTTGAGGCTGCAGTAAGCTACGATGGCACCACTGCACTCTAGCCTAGGTGACAGAGAGTAAGACCCTGTCTCAAAAAACACTGGAGGGGGAACCTTGCTTTTACTTCTCTCTGCACTTTTTCCTTTGTTCTTCTCTCTGCATGAAAACTGGCTTTCTCTGCTTTTCCCACCAGAGGGCAGGAGACAGCTGCCCCACCTTCCTGGTCCCAGTGATAGTGGGCCCATCCTCTGGAACCAGGCTACCTGGGTTTAAATCCTAGTTCCATCCTAAGTAGCTGTGTGACCTATAGCAAGTTACTTAACCTCTCTGTGCCTCAATTTACTCATCTCTAAACTAGTGATAATCTAATATACCTCAGTAGGGTTGTGGGAAGGAATTAAATCCATTAAACTGTATAAAATAATTTAGGACCATGTATTACTCTGTTTCCATGCTGCTGATAAAGACATACCTGAGACTGGGCAATTTTACAAAAGAAAGAGGTTTAATTGGACTTACAGTTCCACTTGGCTGGGGAAGCCTCACAATCATGGTGAAAGGCAGGGAGGAGCAAGTCCTGTCTTACACGGATGGCAGCAGGCAAAGAGAGAATGAGGAAGATGCAAAAGCGGAAATCCCTGATAAAACTATCAGATCTTGTGAGACTTATTCACTACCAGGAGAACAGTACGGGGAAACCATCCCCATGATTCAATTATCTCCCACTGGGCCCCTCCCACAACACGTGGGAATTATGGGAGTACAATTCAAAATGAGATTTGGGTGGGGACACAAAGCCAAACCGTATTAGACAATAATCACTATGTAAGTGTTAGCTATTATTATCTTTAATTCCCAGGCAAGAAAATCTGATTGTCTGAGTTTGAGCCAGTGTTTCACTCCTGGCCTAATCCCCTAATCGTGCACTATATATCACTATGTACTAGTCCTCTAGAGCATTTATCTCAATTGCAATTTAAGATTTTAATGAGGACTGTATTCACCACTAGACTGTGGGACCATCTTCTTTTGTCCACCATTCTATTCTCAGTGCCTAGCACAGTAGCTATAATATGGATGAAATATAATTCTAGTGTATACCACTTACATTGTATTTTATGTGCAGCATAAACATATAATATAAATATAAACATAAATAGCTTGATGGTGGTCAAGTCCCAATAAATATGTGTTGATGACTGAATTGATGTTCCCCTCCACTATGGCTGGAGATGCCGCTGTGTGGCTGCAGAGGTCTACCCTCAGGGATGGAGAGGTGGTTCCTAATAAAGCGGTGTAAGCCGAACAGAAACCTCCAAATATATCTGCCGTTGTCAGGCACAGGGAACACAAAGTCAAATAGATGTTGGGTAGATATTGTTGGCAGCATAACTAGTTCCTCCCTCTCACCCCCTTCATCCTTAGTTTGGTAACTTTATTTATTTATTTACTTTTGAGATGGAATCTTGCTCTGTCACCCAGGCTGGAGTGCAATGGCGTGATCTCGGTTCACTGCAACTTCCACCTCCCAGGTTCAAGTGATTCTCCTGCCTCAGCCTCCTGAATAGCTGGGATTACAGGCGCCCGCCACCACGCCCAGCTAATTTTTCTGTTTTTAGTAGAGATGGGGTTTCACCAGAGTGGCCAGGCTGGCCTCTAACTCCTGACCTCAGGTGATCCACCCGCCTTGGGCTCCCAAAGTGGTGGGATTACAGGCGTAAGCCACTGTGCCCTGCCTAGTTTCGTAACTTTAAATGTTGGGTGTCAGCACATTCAGGGAAGGAACCCCAGACCCAGAAGTTGAATCATGGTTAGTCTACGGTAATTATGGTAACCACTCCCCTATCTTTGTCATCCAGTGGTAACCAATGACATGTGAAAGGATATATGTCTCGGGGGCATCTGGTAAGAAGTTGTTCCCCAGTTGAAATGAATACAGTGGGAAAGCCTGCAACCTTTCTTGCCTGGATGTCATCAAAGACAAAAGCCAAAACTGAGGGTGGTACAGTAGAACTATGACAGAAAGAGCCCAAGACCACATATGTTTATCATATAAATTACTACTTTTTTTTTGAGACAGGGTCTCACTCTGTCACCCAGGCTGGAGTGCAGTGACACAATCATGGCTGACTGCATTCTTGACTTCCTGAGCTCAAGCGATCCTCCTACCTCAGCCTCCTGAGTGGCTGGGACCACAGGTGCACACCACCACACCTGACTAATTTTTTTTTTATTTTTTGTAGTGATAGGGTCTCCCTATGTTGCCCAAGCTGGTCTCAAACTCCTGGGCTCAAGCAGTCCTCCCACCTTAGCTTCCCAAAGTGCTGGGATTACAGGTGTGAACCACCCTGCCCAGCCTACATGTTTTTGTTGTTGAAGCCACTCTAGGCAAGCACACTCTTGTAGCCAAACACAATGTAACTGATAACTATAGTCCCTTTACCTTAGGAACTGAAAATGAGGAAGGAAGACAGATTAGAAAATCAGAAGCTTAAAGTTAGGAACAGAGAGTGATGACCACTATCACCACTCCTATTCCACAATGTCCTTGACTGCATAAGATTGGAAAATGAAACAAAAGAATTGTGACACTAGAACTGTGCCATTTATTTTATTTTATTCATAAGATAAAAAATTGATAAATTGGACTTTGTCAAGATTAAAAAACTTTTTTCTGCAAAGACTCTGTTAAGAGGATGCAAAGACAAGCTATGGACTAGGGTGGAATATTTGCTAACCAAATATCTGACAGAAGCCTCGTATCTAAAAAGTATAACGAATTCTCAAAACTTAGGGGGAAAAAATTCAATTAGAAAATAGGAAAAAATATTTCACTGACAAGGATATAGTAATGTCAAATAATGAGACACGAGAAGATATTCAACACCATTACATTAAGGAATGCAAATTATTGTTGTTGTTATTATTATTATTATTATTAGAGAAGGGTCTCACTCTGTCACCCAGGCTAGAGTATAGTCATAGCTCACTGCAGCCCTGAATTTCTGGGCTCAAGCAATCCTCCTGTCTCAGCCTGCTGATTAGCTAGGACTACAGGCTTGTGCCACTATGCCCTGCTATTAAATTTTTTTTTTTTTTTGTAGAGGCCGGGCGCGGTGGCTCAAGCCTGTAATCCCAGCACTTTGGGAGGCCAAGACGGGCAGATCACGAGGTCAGGAGATCGAGACCATCCTGGCTAACCCGGTGAAACCCCGTCTCTACTAAAAAATTCAAAAAACTAGCCGGGCGAGGTGGCGGGCGCCTGTAGTCCCAGCTACTCCGGAGGCTGAGGCAGGAGAATGGCGGGAACCCGGGAGGCGGAGCTTGCAGTGAGCCAAGATCTGGCCACTGCACTCCAGCCTGGGCGACAGAGTGAGACTCTGTCTCAAAAAAAAAAAAAAATTTTTTTTTGTAGAGACAGGGTCTCACTATGTTGCTCAGGTTGGTCTTGAGCCCCTAACCTCAAGCAATCATCCCTCCTCAGCCTCCTGAAGTGTTGGAATCACAGGCATGAGCCACCACCCCCTGCCCAGAAATGCAGATTAAGACCACAGTGAGATACCACCACATAACTACCAAAATGACTGAAATTAAAAAATAGTGACAACACCAAATGCTGCCAATGATACAGAAAACTCAGATATCTCACACATTGGTGGTGGGAAGTGTAAAATGGTATAACCACCCTGGAAAACAGTTTGGCAGTTTCTTATACACTAAACATGTGACTACAAAATGACCCAGCAATTGCCCTTCTGGTTTCTTATCTCAGAAAAGTGAAAACTATGTCCACATAAAAACAAGTATACAAATATTCATAGCAGCTTTATTCATAATAACCCAAACCCAGATGCTGTTCAATGGGTGAATGGCTAAACAAACTGTGGTATATCCACACTGAGGAATACTACTCGGCAATGGAAAGAATCAACAGTTGACACACACAACAACTTGGATGAATCTCAAGGGCATTATGCTGAGTGAAGAAAAAGGCAGCCTCAAAAGGTCACATACTGTATGATTTCATTTACATAATATTCTGGATTTTTTTGAGATGGAATCTTGCTCTGTTGCCTAGGCTGGAGTGCAGTGGTATGATCTCGGCTCACTGCTACCTCTGCCTCCTGGGTTCAAGCAATTCTTCTGCCTCAGCCTCTTGAGTAGCTGGGACTATAGGCACACCACCATGCCCAGCTAATTTTTGTTACTTTTGGTAGAGATGGAGTTTTGCTGTTTGGGCCAGGCTGGTCTCGAACTCCTGACCTCAAGTGATCCGCCCGTCTTGGCCTCCCAAAGTGCTGGGATTACAGGCATGAGCCACTGTGCCTGGCCTACGTAACATTCTTAAAATGACAAAATTAAAGAGATGGAGAACAGATTAGTGATTGTCAGAGATTAGGGATGGTGGCGGGGAGGGGGTTGGGTGTGACTATAATTAAGTAGCATGAGGATGATTCTTTGTGGTGATGGCATAGTTCTGTATTTTGATAGAATGGTGGTAATATGAAACTACATATGTGATAAAATTGCACAGAGCTACACACACACACACACACACACACACACACACACACATATTGTACCAATGACTCAATATCATAAAGATGCCAATTTTTTCCAAATAGCAGTAGTAGGAAACATTCTTGCTCCCATTACATGAAGGCTGCAGATTTTTTGTGGCCATATTGGACTCTACACAATTCCATTTGTCTTTTCATTCTGGGATCCCCACTGAAGGTGCAGCCACTCTTTGGGGCATGATAGTCTCATGACAAATGGCAGAAGTTCAAGGGAGGTAGGGGAAGCACTAAAGCATACAATGTATTTTAAGCTTCTGTTCCAGTGTGGTGTAGGCCAAAGCAAGTCAACACAAGCCCAAAACTAATGGAGCAGACTGGGTTACCCCACCTATAAAAAAGCATGGCAAAGATGGGAAGGGTACGAATAATTGTGAATAAACAATGCAATCCACCACATATGTTTACTGAGATTTCAAATTAAAATCTCGAGTTTATCATAACAAATGAATTAGAAAATGTCTATGGAGGAGCAAAGAGCTAAGAATACTTGAGATTTTTTTTTTTTTTTTTTTTTTTTTTTTTTTTTTTTTTTTTTGAGACAGAGTCTTGCTCAGTCGCCCAGCTTGGAGTGCGGTGGCGCCATCTCGGCTCACTGCAAGCTCCGCCTCCCGGGTTCACGCCATTCTCCTGCCTCAGCCTCCCGAGTAGCTGGGACTACAGGTGCCGCCACCTCGCCCGGCTAGTTTTTGTATTTCTTAGTAGAGACGGGGTTTCACCGTGTTAGCCAGGATGGTCTCAATCTCCTGACCTCGTGATCCGCCCGTCTCGGCCTCCCAAAGTGCTGGGATTACAGGCTTGAGCCACCGCGCCCGGCCCCTAAAAAACATTCTTACACACATGCATCGGGAGAAATATTTAAGAATGTTCACAGGCTGCACTGAAGCTAACAACAGGAAAGATAATGAAGTCAGCTCATTAAAGAGATGTTGTTGAAAATAGGAGCAGATTATGTTATCACAAAGCAGTGAAAATGATCATTTGCAGAGCAAACTTCTTTCTCACAAGGCAGAAGGAGGGTGTGCTAGGGTGGATATAAGAGGCTGGCTGTGAGTGAGCTGAACGTAGGGGCAAGAACAGAGCTGCAACCTGGAAGCCTTTCTCATAAAGAGGGAGATTTAGGAGTCTTCTTCGTTGGTTGCCCAAAAACTGTCTGCCCACTTGGAGATGAGCAAGCAAGATCTACAGGCAGCTCAGCCACTGCCTGCTTTGGCTCTCATGAGGCCTCCTGCCAGGAATCCCCATTAATCAAAGTCTGGGAACAAAAGCACACCAGTCAGTTCCCAGGAGCACTCACATGTCTTGCAGGCTGGCTTGGGCTTTCTGTTTCTTTCAGGGTCATTGCTGTGACTGCCCACAAATATAACTTAAAATCTCATCTCAGTGTGACTTTACGGTGATGTTTTAAAAGTCTTTCAGGGAAACTGAACATTTGCATCTTTGGAAGTTTATTCAAGGGACTAGCTAGGAAAACTCAATGTGGAAAAGTACAAGAGAGAAATTATCACACTGAAAGGTCATGTGGACAGGTGCGGTGGCTCATGCCTGTAATCCCAGCACTTTGGGACGCTGAGGGCAGGTGGACCACGAGGTCAGCAGTTCTAGATCAGCCTGACCAACATGATGAAACCCCATCTGTACAAATACAGATGTATTGTAAAAATACAAAAAAAAATTAGCTGGGCATGGTGGCGGGCGCCTGTAACCCCAGCTACTTGGGAGGCTGAGGAAGGAGAATCGCTTGAAACCAGAAGGTGGAGGTGGCAGTGAGCCGAGATTTCACCACTACACTCTAGCCTGGGCAATAAGAGCAAAACTCTATCTCAAAAAAAAAAAAAAAAAAAAAAAAAAAAGAGAAAGGTCATGTGTACAAACCTTGACTTTGGGGGTTATCTGGGAACTCATTAGTAAACTGCCTGGAGAGGAAACTGGAGCTACAAGCCAGCAGAGAAAGGAAATGTATTCTTCTATCAGCTCCAGGTGGAGAGCAACAGGAATGGGGCACAAATCTGAAGAAGGGCTGGGCGCAGTGGCTCACATCTGTAATCCCAGCACTTTGGGAGGCCGAGGCGGGAGGATCACGAGGTCAGGAGTTCGAGACCAGCCTGAACAACATGGTGAAACCCTGTCTCTATTAAAAATACAAAAATTAGCCAGGGGTGGTGGTGGGCACCTGTAATCCCAGCTATTCAGGAGGCTGAGGCAGGAGAATTGCTTGAACTTGGGAGGTGGAGGTTGCAGTGAGCCGAAATCGCGCCACTGCACTCCAGCTTGGGTGACAAAGCGAGATTTCGTCTCAAAAAAAAAAAAAAAAAATTATAATAAAGAAAGAGAAAAAAAAAGAAAAGTCAGATTCACGATAAGCTTGTCCCAAAGCCTCAGGCACGATCGATAGTCCATTTTAGGGTGCTGCCTGACTCCTCTTCCATCTCTCCGCCTTTGGAGAGCAGATATCTGTCCATGCTTCTTCAAAGAGTGGAATGAGATCCCATCCATCTGTACATGGTTTCAACAGTAGCTTATGGAATGCTTCCTGCGTTCAGGGAGCTCTTCTAGGTACTGAAGAAGTGACTGTGAATGACAATAGACAAAACCAGACTGAGATAATGGTATGTAAAGTGTGATATGAATATGGGGGTCAGGCTCGCTCAATGCTTTTGCCGTTTCCATATGGGATGATTCCAACAAGCTACTTATAGTCAAGCTGCTAGAAATAAAGGCTTCCTTTCCCCTCTCCAGCTACCCCAATAAATCTGGGTCATTCATCATTGTTGTTCAGTTTGCACTGAGCAGCCCCAGTTAAGTGAGCTATGGTTATATTGAAATATCCACTTGGCCACGAAATGAGCGAAGGTGGGAGGTTCCTCCTGCTAATTCTCCTCACCTTCCAATACACTTCCTGGCAACCCCCAAGCGGAAAACCTTACCCTACTGTAGGCCCCCCTCCTCCCACTCTTCAAACGGCGGCGGCCCCAGCCAGGAGCGGGCTGCAGACCAGGGCCAGTCCCAGGGCCTCCGGGGTACCCCCTCTCTCTCCCGAGGGTCCCTGCCGTGCCCCGACTCGCCGCTGGGGGGCGCTGCGGCCTCGGAGTAGGAGCCGCCGGCGGGGCGGGGCGGGGCCGGCGGGACTGGGTGGAGGGCCCTGCGGCGGCGGGCGCGGCGGGCTCGGCCACAGGTAACCCGCAGGATCCGAGAGCGCTGCCTGGCGCGCGGGCAGCTGGAGGCACGGCGCTAGGCGGCGCCGAGGCCCTGGGGCCGCCGGAGCCAGCGAGAGCCCGTCCCCGTCGTCGCCCCTCGCCCCCACCCTGTCGCCAGCCTCGGTCCCTGCGGCGCGGACGTCCGGCGCGGGAGAGAAAGGTACCAGGCGACCTCGCCGGCTTCCTGGGACCCCCGCTTACACCGGGGTGGGCGACTGAGGTCGGGGAGGACGCTGTCGGGGGAAGGGGGCGCTGCTCCCTCGGCACCCCAGGATCGCCGACTGCCCGCGGGGGAGACCCGGACACTGCGTCTCGCCCCCTGGTCTGCGGCCTCCGAAAACGCCCGGCGCGAGGGGTTACCCCCCGGGGCGCCTCCTTCTTCTCCCGGCCTCAGTTGCCTCCCTGGAATATGGAACTTCGGGCGAGGGAGGTGGAGAACTTTCTTCTGGGGCTCGTCCCTTGTTCTCCTGCTCGCTTGCAGTTTGAAGGAAGGGCGGTGGGGGCGGGGGTCCGAGTACCCCGCGGTCTGCGGCGCGGAGGAGGGTCGGTCCCGGGCCTGCGGCCGCCTCCGAGTGACCCCGTCCCTCCCCGCCGTGGACGACCGCACTGGGGTGCAGGCGCAGGAGGAGAGGGGCCGATACTCCTTAGGAGCCCCATCGACGAATCCTCAGCAAGTGGCATCTCCCGGGGTCCAGGGAGCCGGCGTGCTGTCTGGTTTGGGTCCAGACATCCGCTCACCGGAGCTTATCTTGGGCATTTAAGCGTGTTGCTTCCGGTAGATCTCGGGGACAGGAGGGGAAGTGCAGCATTATTTGTGACCCGAGAGGGACTCGAATGCCTCAAAGCTGGTCAAGAATGTTTCCCCCGCGAGGTAGCATGAGATGGGTCACGTGGTAGTAAAGAGCCACTTTGGGCCCGTGAGACGGAGTTCTGATTCCACCGCTTGTTAGGTGTATGACTTTGGAAAACCCACTACTTTAAACCTTCGTTTTTAGAACTCTAAACTGCAGGTATCGTACATAACCTCGTAGTATTGTGTTCATGCAGTGAAGTGATGCGAATGAAGTGCTTGGCATTGTACTCTTGTGTGTTGGACACCTTGTTTTGCAAACCTGTTGGATGTTGAGTTCATTCATGCTTAGGTTCTGTTAGGCCAGTGTAAGTGGAAAGAACTTGGGCAATGAAGACAAACACAACTGGGTCCAAGGTGGTCCCATCCATGGTGTACTGATTGGGGATTTCTCATCCCCAAAACACCAATAGCAACCTTGGCAGGGTTTTTGTTGTTGTTTTGAGACAGTTTCCCTCTGTTGCCCAGGCTGTAAGCTTTGAACTCCTTAGCTCAAGCGATCCTCCCACCTCAGCCTGGGACTACCACACCTGGCTAATTTTGAATTTTTTTATTTTACTAGAGACAGAGTCTCACTGTGTTGCCCAAGCTGGTCTCGAACTCCTCCTGTCTCAGCCTCCCAAAGTGTTGGGATTACAGGTGTGAGCCACCATACTGGTCTGCAGCCTTGTTCTTGAGTGTGATAGGTGTGTCTATACCGATGCGTGTTACACTTTGTCATCTTTAGTATTTGTTTAGCATATGGTAACAAAAAATCTTTTAAAAATTAGGGATACAGATTAAAGCTGGGGAGCATTTTCTGCCCTCTAGGTCATACTGGAGATGGGGGAAGGGTAGAAGAGGGATGAAGAGGAATTAAAGAGACCAGAAAACAACTAGTCGCAGTGTTGGGAGGTATAAACCAATGGTAATTTTTTTAAATGCGAATTTGTTAACTCCTTATTTTTTCATGGTGGCACCGAACATTAATCTTAGTCTCCCACTTAAACTCATCAGCCTCCCCAAAGCCTTTCCAGATAAGCATATGCTCTGTGTAAAAGCAGACTGCCTGCGATCCAACGCAGCTTACAGACAAGGCACACTTCCAACTCCCAAGGCCTCTTTCTTGTATGGAGATACTGGTGCTGCCACCGTGAAATACATCATACACTCAGACAGTATAAACCTTACAGTGCAATGGAAAGAATAACAATAGATCACACTGAAGTATGTGTCACCCGGCTGAAGAACTAGAACATCCCCAGGCCCCTGGAGCCCCTGAGTACCCCTCTCCGTGGCCATCCACTCACTTCTCACCTCCCACCCAGGGAACCACTATTCTGGATGTTGTGTTAATTTTTTCCCTTGCTTATATGAAAAACCCTGAGGAAAGGAAGTTTCCCAACAAGCATTTCCACAATAACCTGGATCGTTCTTTTTTTTTTTTCTTTTTTTTCTCAACGAGCGTTATTATTGAACTTAAAAGCAGGCTATTGAGGGTAAGACAGAAACCACAAAAAAGCCGAAAGTCTTAAAGTGGGGGGATCTTTGAGTCTGTCTTTTTCCAGGTTTCTCCTGTCTCCCTGGCACGGATCCCGAAGGTGTGTTCTGTCTGTGTAGGGGAGACCCAGTCTCTTCCAACATAGCTTGGAGGCTGTAATTTTAAAAGCTTTGCTTGAGTCCCTAAGAAGTGGGAAAACAGTAATTTGGGTGCATGTGTTTTAGAAGTTTTTTTAAAATGCAAATTATCCAGAAGGCATTGTGTGGGATTTGAAGGATTAAGCTAAGAGTGACCTTTAAAAATGGTTTTAACAACCCAAATTCCTCTTTTCCTGGTTGGTATGTTTGTGTTACGGTCTTTAAGTTATTTCTTCAAGGTCACATGGCTTTCCTTGGTGAATCTTACACTATTCTATTACTTCTTGGTTAAGGCAAAGATTCCGAAACTTGGTTTCATGGAGCCCTTAGTGTCTGAGTAATTTTTTCACAATTCCCCTAGGCTTCAGTAGTTAGTAATTTTTTCATAATTCCCTTAGGCTTCAGTAGTTAGTAGTTAGGTTCAGACAACTCAGTATTTACTTAGAAGTTGTTTGAAAAAATAACATATATAAACTGAGAGAAAAAAATATTTTATGTCTTTTAAAGTCACAATTACTAACCGGATGTGTATGCCTGTACTACTTCTCAAACCTTGGGATCGTGTTGGACACTGCCACTCTCATTTCCTGTTTCACATTAATATTTCCGCTGCATTTGGCTTTTATCACAGCAACCACAGAAAACCCAGCTTTGCAAAGATGTATTGTCATGGATAGGAATGTAACATGATCTGCTGTTGAAACTGCAAACTACCTCCAGTTAGTAGGTTCAGCAATGTCCAGACATGTTCGGTATACTGTTTTCCATGGAAATTTTAGAATTTTCTGCATTGCCCGTTTGAATTTGCTATAGTTGCAAAACACCCAGTCAGGGGGTCCAAAATAGTAAACTTTGAAAACATTATGCTAGGTGAAATAAGTTAGTCACAGAAGGGACAATATTATATGATTCCGCTTATATTGGGTGCCTAGAGTAGTCATACACATGGAAACAGAAAGTAGTTCCATGGTGGTTACCAGGGGCTAGGGGGAGGACAGAATAGGGAATTCATGTACTATTTTTGCAACTTCTATGTGAGATTAATATTATTTCAAAATAAAGTTTTTAAAAGTTTTTTAAAAACAAGTTCTGTTGATAGTGCCCCACTGTGGGACTGTACCAAGGCACTGAGGTTAGGGACAGCAGCAGAGAAAAACTTAGGGGTGACATTACCTCTGTTTCCCAGCTCTTCCTCATCCCGTCAAGGGGGAAGAGATGGAAGAAATAGCTATGTTCTCTCTTTTTTATAGGGAAGTGTCTGCATTATTTACTAGTGGTTTCCTTTATAAACCTGAGGATCAGCTATTAAATTTCCCACTAAAACAAGAATTCTTAACCTGGGGTTCAGTGGTGGGCTACGGATACTCTAAGATCTCCCGAAATTATGTATAAGTATTTAAGTGAATGCTCTTATGTATGTTTGAGGGGGAAGAAGTTCCATAGCTTTCATCAGATTCTCAAATGGTTTCCTAAGTCAAAAAAGGTTAGTAAGCACTATAAGGAAATATTTACAGAGCCCTACCCACACCCACCCCATAAAAGGCCCCTTTATTTGGATGTCTTATCCTGTTTCAGTTCTCTCTTATATCTTTCCCCCACCAGTTACAAGAGGCTTTCTTTCTGCTCAGACCTCAGATAAGCCTGACCAGTTCTTTTTCCTCAGAGCTCCCAGATATTCATCTGGATCCTGAAAAGTCCAGGACCAATTCCTCAAGAGCCACAGGAAGGCCTAGAATGAACATCTTGGAGTTCTGTATAGGGTAGATGTGAAACTGAAGTTTCACAACTGCCACATCTCTCTCTGCCCTCGTTAGGGTCCAGAAAAATATGAAGTAAATGATAATACATGAGGTACACAGCTTTGGAAAAACTCATGAAGATGGTACTGAATGACTGAAGTCCAGTACATTCTGCCTTGGGGGAGGCAAATTTAATTTTAAGAGTATCTTTTGGTTTACACTTTATGTTCCAAATGTCTTCTAAATATAGCATATAATACATCCTACCTTGTTTCATATGCTGTGATATAGGTGAGCTATAGCATTTACACAGTGTTAGAAAAGATGTTAAATGTCAGAATTTACTTAATAAATAGGTCTCTACTCATTCAGACTGGTTTCATTTTATTTTATTTTTGAGGCAAGGTCTCACTGTCACTCAGGCTAGAGTGCAGTGGTGGGATTTCGACTCACTTCTACCTCTGCCTCCTGGGTTCAAGCCATCGTCTCACCTCAGCCTCCTAAGTAGCTGGGACTACAGGCACATAACACCATGCCCTGCTAATTTTTGTATTTTTGGTAGAGACAGGGTTTCACCTTGTTGCCCAGGCTTACACTGGTTTTAAACTCAGATGAATGGGGTAGGTAAGTGGCAAAAATGATAACCTGCAAGCTCTTCTTACACATATGATTCCTCAATATTTGCTTTTATCTTAGAAATACCTCAATAAATCATGATTTGAGTCTTTCACCAATACAGGTATATTCTGGTAAGGTAGGCTAACTGCTGTAACAAACATTTCCAAACCTCAGTGGTTTAACCTAGCTCACACAAGTCCAAATCAGTTATTCCTGTTGGGCAGCTCTCCTGGGTAGCTGTCCTTCAGGTGACTCAGGGATCAAGGTTCCTTCCTTCTTGTGATGCCACCATCTTCATGTGGTCTCCAGAGTCACTGCAAGCGGGAAAGGAGTATGGCAAAAGGAAATTGTGTTGACTGCCTTCACCAGCAAGTGAAACACATCACTTCTGCTTACCTTCTATTGGCAAAACCAGTCACATGGCCCCACCTAGATTCAAGGAAGCTAGGAAATACAGTCCCTGGCTGGGCAACTGTTTCTTAGCAAAAATAATTTACTTTGGGAAAGGAATAGAACTCTTTGGTGGATGAGTAGCCATTTTTTTGTACAATAAAGTGCTAGTCTTTTTACTGGTCAATTAAATGTAACTGCCTTTATGTAATTTGTTTCTCACTCTTTTTTTTTTTTTTTTTTTTGAGACGGACTCTCGCTCTGTTGCCCAGGCTGGAGTGCAGTGGCGCGATCTCGGCTCACTGCAAGCTCCGCCTTCCGGTTCACGCCATTCTCCTGCCTCAGCCTCCTGAGTAGCTGGGACTACAGGCGCCCGCCACCGCGCCCGGCTAATTTTTTTTTTGTATTTTTAGTAGAGACGGGGTTTCACCGTGGTCTCGATCTCCTGACCTTGTGATCTGCCCGCCTCGGCCTCCCAAAGTGCTGGGATTACAGGCGTGAGCCACCGCGCCGGCTCACTCTTTTTTTTTTTTTTTTTTGAACGAAGTCTCGCTCTGTTGCCTAGGCTGGATGGAGTGCAATGGTACGATCTCGGCTCACTGCAACCTCCACCACCCAGGTTCAAGTACTCTTTTTTTTTTTTTTTTTTTGAACGAAGTCTCGCTCTGTTGCCTAGGCTGGATGGAGTGCAATGGTACGATCTCGGCTCACTGCAACCTCCACCACCCAGGTTCAAGTGGTTCTCCTGCCTCAGCCTCCTGAGTAGCTGGGGTTACAGGTGCCCACCACCGTGCCCGGCTCATTTTTGTATTTTTAGTAGAGTCGGGATTTTGCCATGTTGACCAAGCTGGTTTCGAACTCCTGACCTCAGGTGATCTGCCCATCTCAGCCTCCTAAAGTGCTGAATTTACAGGCGTGAGCCACTGCACCTGGCCCTATTTCTCACTTTCTAAACATATATGTGTATGTGTATATATGTGTATGTGTTTATATATATATATACACACACACACTATATAAATAAAATGTTATGACTTCATAGTGGAGGGTGTGGAGGCGACTTCCATACAGGAAACAAATGTATCATAATTGCCATGAGAGCAAATAAAAATGCCATTAAGCCATCTAGGTTCAGATATTTATTAGGGAATGAAGCATATTTAATTTACTCAGAATCATCCAACCATGTAGAGAATTGTACATTTGAGAAAGATGGGGCAGAGAAAGATTAGCAAAGGACAAGAATATGCATGTCTTAATGGCTTCGTTAATGTTATCATAAGAGTTTAAAACTACTTTAGGCTGCCGGCAATAGGCTAGGTATGAAACTTATTTCCCCTTCCAAAAAAAAAGTTTTTGCCATGGAATGTGTTACATAATCACAAAGCGTATGTGTCACTTTTACTTATTTGCTCTTAAGGGAAAGTACGGTTGTAAAATTTGGATCTGTTTGTCTTATTTGTCTGAAGTAAATTTGTGCCCAAGAGGGTGCACAGCATCAAATGGTAGACATTAAAGGATTGCAAGATCATGTGAAAGATCCCAAGACCCAGTTAGAGTCATGGAGAAACTTCAGTAATGTGCACTAATTCTAGTAATGCTTCAGCATCATTTATCCATTACTAGTTGACATTGGGCTGTTCTACCTAAGGAAAAGGCCCAAATAATTAAAATTTACCATCTTTTAAATCCTAATTTTCTTTTTTTTCTTTTTCCAAGACAGGGTCTCCTTCTCCTACCCAGGCGGGAGTACAGTACTGCAATATCGGCTCACTGCAAACTCCGCCTCCTGGGTTCAAGCAATTCTTGTGCCTCGGCCTCCTGAGTAGCTGGGGTTACAGGTGCGCCACCACACTTGGTTAATTTTTGTATTTTTAGTAGAGACGGGGTTTTACCATGTTAGCCAGGCTGGTCTTGAACTCCTGACCTCAAGTGATCTGCCCACCTTGACCTCCCAAAGTGCTGGGATTACAGGCCTAAGCCACCACAACTGGCCTTAAATCCTAATTTTAAAATAAAATTTCCTGTTTCATGGTGCTCATATTGGTGTAGTGAAGGAAAAAATGTTTTTTCCTCTACTCTTGTGAGTTCTCAGCTGGGACCCCTGTAACAAAACCTAGATTAACAAGAGAAAAACAAATGGAAGTTTATTAACATGTATATTTCATATATACATGGGAGAAAACTCGGGAAAGAGTAATTCTCAAAAAGATTTCTTACAACTCTGGCTTATATAGCATCTTCAACAAAGAACAGTGTACTTTTAGAGAAGTGACAAGACAAAGGAAAAATTCCTTGAGTCTTTAGTGATGGCGAGTTGTAGGAAGGCAAATACATGGGGAACTAATGGCAGATAAAGGCTAGTTAGTGCAGTTTGTTATATAGATGCCTCTGGTGCCATCTCTAGGCTGATAAGGACCTAAAGCTGTCTTCTGTGACGAACCTTTATCCTTCCTGGTGGAAAGGGGAGAAGGGACACCTTTGTTAATTTATGTCCTGCTTTTAGGCAAAAGGGGAAGGCAAAGAGCTTTTCTTTTATCCACTTGTCAGTTGCCTTCAGCTCAAAGTAATCCTTATGCCAAAGTGGCATATTACGGGGTAGCATATCCTGATACTTTTCATTGGAATTAAAGATGCACTAGCTGGGTGTGGCAGTGAGTACCTGTAGTCCCAGCTATCTGGGAGAGGCTGAGGTGGGAGGATCGCTTGAGCCCAGGAGTTTGAGGTTGCAGTGCAATATGATCATGCCTGTGCATAGCCACTGCACTGCAGCCTAGGCAACATAGCAAGACCCCATCTCGGGGAAAAAAAAAAAAAAATATATATATATATATATATAATATATATATACTAGATCAAATGTTGGCAAATTATAACCATGGCCAAATCCAGCTTGATGCCTGTTTCATTCCTTTGCGTGGTGTCTATAGCTGCTTTCAACTGCAATGGCAGAGTTGAGTAGTTTCCACAGAGACTCCCTGGCCCACAAAACCTTTACAGAAAAACATTTGTTGAGGATGCCTTCACTAGATACAAAATTAGTATAACTCAGTTTGATAATAACTCTGTTCCTAGTTAGAACCTACTTAATCTCTGTGGCCCACTGTTATTTCACGTCTGTAGTGGGGATAAATGACCTTGAACAAGTGACTGAATTTATTTTCTCTTTTTCTTTCTCTCTTTTTTTTTTTTTTTGAGACAGAGTCTCTCTGTGTCACCCAGGCTGGAGTGCAATGGCGTGATCTCAGCTCGCTGCAACCTCTGCCTCCCAGGTTCAGGTGATTATCCTGCCTCAGCCTTCTGAGTAGCTGCCATTACAGGCGCCTGCCACCACGCCTGGCTAATGTTTTTGTATTTTTAGTAGAGACAGGGTTTTGCCATGTTGTCCAGGCTCTTCTGGACCTCCTGACCCCAAGTGATCTGCCCACCTTGGCCTCCCAAAGTGTTGAGATTACAGGCGTGAGCCACTGCACCCGGCCAAATTTATCTTCTTGTTAGCTGTCTGTCTTCCAGTTAGCTTCCTTAGACCAATACTTCTCATACTTATCATGTATATATCAACCAAAGAAGCCAAACTCCTGTAAAGTATTTAAAGAGGTTTATTCTGAGCTAACTATGAGTGACCATGGCCTTGGTTCTCTTTTCTTTCCTTTTTTTTTTGAGACAGAGTTTCACTCTTATTGCCCAGGCTGGAGTGCAATGGCATGATCTTGGCTCACTGTAACCTCTGCCTCCTGGGTTCCAGCGATTCTCCTGCCTCAGCCTCCAGAGTAGCTGGGATTACAGGCATGTGCCACCACACCTGGCTAACTTTGTATTTTTAGTAGAGATGGGGTTTCACCATGTTGGTGAGGCTGGTCTCAAACTCCTGACCTCAGGTGATCTGCCCGCCTCGGCCTCCCAAAGTGTTGGGATTACAGGCGCACGCTCCCATGCCTAGTTAATTTTTGTATTTTTAGTAGAGACGGGGTTTCGCCATGTTCCCTAGGCTGGTCTCAAACTCCTGGGCTCAAGCAATCCACCTGCCTCGGCCTCCCAAAGTGCTGGGATTACAGGCCTGAGCCACTGTGCCCAGCCCATCAGCTTGGTTTTATACATTTGGGGAGACATAGATACCAATCAGGCTGAGTGAGGTGGCTTATGCCTATAGTCCCAGCACTTTGGGTGGCTAAGGCGGTCAGATTGCTTGAGCCCGGGACTTCACGACCAGCCTGTGCAACATGGTGAAAGCCCATCTATTAAAAAAAAAAAAAAAAAAAAAAATTAGCCAGGCATGGTGGTGCATGTTTGTAGTCCCAGCTATTCAGGAGTCTGAGGTAAGAGGATCGCTTGAGCCTGGGAGCTCGAGACTTCAGTGAGCCAAGACTGGCACCACTGCACTCCAACAGAGTATAAGACCCTGAGCAAAACCCTGTCTCAAAAAAAAAAAAAAAAAAAAAAAAAAAAAAGGCATCAATCAATACCTGTGAGGTGTATTGGTTTGGTTCAAAGTTTTTCTCATTGGCAATTGGTTGCAAAAGTTATTATCTAAAGACCTGGAATCGATGGAAGTCTCTGGGTTAAGATAAGGGGTTGGGGAGGCCAAGGTTCTTCTTATGTAGGTGAAGTCTCACAGGCGGCCACCGTTAGAGACCATAGATGGCCAATGTTTTCTGTTTAAACCTTTAAAAGATGCTGGACTCTCAGTTGATCTCTTCAGGATGTGGAGGGACTAGAGGGGGTAAGATCTAGTTATGTTAATAGAGATTCTTTGCAGAAGCAATTTTTCCCCCACAAAAGATGGCTCTGTAGGGCCATTTCAAAATATGGCAAAGAAACATATTTTGGGATAAAATACTTTGATTTTCTTCTTTCTCTGTCATGTGATACTAGAGTCAGATTGGAAATTGGTACCTTATTGCTACAAAGAATCTGTTTTGCAGTCTTAAGATCTCTGTTTTAATGTTAATGCTGGTCAGTTGTGCCTGAACTCCAAAAGGGAGAGGGTATAATGAAGCATGTCTGCTTCCCCCACCCCCGCCTGTTTTTCAGGTTTCTTTGGAATCCCTTGGCCCAGGTGGGGCTGAGGGGGATCCATTCAGTTGGATGGGGGAGCTTAGAATTTTATTTTTGGTTTAAATGTAAGAATAATCTGGGGAATATATTAAAATTTGGGAATTCTCAGCCTTACTCCATAGATTCTAATTCACTAGGTCTGAGGAGGCACACATTTAACAATCACCTCAGATTCTGATGAGGTGACCTGTGGTCCACACTTTATTTTATTTTTTGAGACAGGGTCTCACTCTATGACCCAGGCTGGAATGCAGAGGTGTGATCATGGCTCTGTAGCCTTGACCTCTCAGGTTCCAGCGATCCTCCCACTTCAGCCTCCCATCTCAGCCACCCGAGTAGCTGGGACTACAGGCGCATGCCACTACGCCTGGCTAATTTTTGTATTTTTTGTAGAGATGAGATTTTGCCATGTTGCCGAGGCTGACACTCTTTAAATAATTTGAGTCCTTATGGCAACTTGTCTTTTGGTTCCTAAAAATAGTTTGTTTCATAGCTGTAGATAAAGTTCTTGTCTCAACCAGCATTGAAGCCTTGCCTATCTGGTAGGAGAGCTTGGAACCAAGAGGGGAATGCCCAGTGGCATTAATCATTAGCTTCTGGACAGAGCGGTAGGCTTGTCCTATAAGTCAGATCATTCACTGTCTGAGGTTACCTATAGAGATCTCTGCAGCTTCGCTTCCAAATAGAAATGATAGAAAAAGTTGGCACTGGGGCTTTAGTGAATGTGAATGGTTTATATCGGAGCTCAGTTTGCCTCTTGATGCTAAGAGAGGACAAATTAAAGTTAAAATGAGCACTGTGGCCCTGGATTAGCCATCTTTTTAAAAAATCAAGGTAAAAGTTAATAAAAGAAAGAGCTTTGATAAGAGGAAGGACCTAAGTCCAGGCACTTTAAGAACAAACACTTGTTTGTTTATAATTTTTGAATCTCCAGAGTATACTGTCCTGAGTTACATAATATCTATTGAATGGCTTGCTCACTGAAGCCTTTGTTTTCCTCCATTGCTGTTCAAAAACTTAGGAGAGAGCTGCAGATCGGTAATGAATAACAGCAAAACCCCCTGGCACCTGTTGGATTTTTATACAAAACCAAAAAAAAGTTAAAACTTGAAGGAAGAATGACAGAACCTCACATCTCCAGTACCTGATATGATTGAAGTTAGGTTGCTACTGTTTAGAAGCACTGTTTTAAAACTGAGGTTTGATGCCTTAAAACATTTTTCATCTTTGTTACCCTGCTGAAATAAAATCTAAAAGTTTCGTTGGGTGTAAGCCAGGGTATATTGTACTTTGATATATAAACAAACATTTTATCATCCAATGACAGACTTATAACTAATTAGATATTTTCCTGTTGGGATATATCTGGGGAAATTGATTTCAAAAACTGTTAATAGGGACTTTAGAAATTGTACTTGAGGGCTGGGCACGGTCACTCATGCCTGTAATCCCAGCACTTTGCGAGGTTGAGGTGGGCGGATCACCTGATATCAGGAGTTTGAGACCAGCCTGGCCAACACGGTGAAAACCCATCTCTATTAAAAATTAAAAAATTAGGCAGGCATGGTGGCGCACACCTGTGGTCGCAGCCACTTGGGAGGCTGAGGCAGGAGAGTCGCTTGAACCTGGGAGGCAGAGGTTACAGTGAGCCAAGATCACACCATTGCACTCTAACATTAGTGAGAAGAGCGAAACTCCATGTCAAAAAAAAAAAAAAAAAACTATGTAAGACTATCAAAGGATTCCTTTACATAATGAGCTCCCCTAGTCCCTAAATATTTAATATATAGGATAGCTGATTTTATTGCACTTTGCAGATATGTGTTTTTCACAAATTGAAGGCTTGTGGCAATTCTGTGTTAAGCATCTACCAATACCATTTTTCCAACAACATGTGCTCTCTTCGTGTCTCTATGTCGCGTTTTGGTAATTCTCACAATATTTCAGACTTTTTCATTATTACTATGAAAAATTGTTTTGGTGATCTGTGATTAGAGGTCTGTCTTTTTTTTTTTTTTTTTTTTTTGAGATGGAGTCTTGCTCTGTTGCCCAGGCTGGAGTGCAGTGGCACGATCTCAGCTTATTGCAACCTCTGCCTCCCAGGTTCAAGTGACCTCCTGCCTCAGCCCCCTAGTAGCTGGGATTACAGGCACGCACCGCCATGCCTGACTAACTTTTTTTTTTTTTTTTTTTTTTTGACATGGAGTCTTGCTCTGTCGCTAGACTGGAGTGCAGTGATGCGATCTCTGCTCACTGCAACCTCTGCCTCCTGGGTTCAAGTGATTCGCCTCCCTCAGCCTCTTGAATAGCTGGGACTACAGGTGTGTACCACTATGCCCAGCTAATTTTTTATATTTTATTAGAGATGGGGTTTCACCATGTTGGTCAGGATGGTCTCGATCTCCTGACCTTGTGATCCGTCCGTCTCGGCCTCCCAAAGTGCTGGGATTACAGGCGTGAGCCACGGCACCCGGCTCAATTTTTGTGTATTTAGTAGAGACGGGATTTTTCCATGCTGGCCAGGCTGGTCTCAAACTCCTGACCTCAGGTGATCCTCCTGCCTTGGCCTCCCAAAGTGCTAGGCACAGGCGTGAGCCACCATGCCCGGCTGATCAGAGATCTTTGATGTTATTATTGTAATCATTTTGGGACAACATGAACCATGCCCATATAAGAAGGAGATCTTAATTAATTAATAAGTGGCTGTTCCACTGACCAGTTGTTACCCATCTCTCTCCCTCTCTTTGGGCCTCCTATTCCCTAAGACACAGCAATATTAAAATTAGGTGAATTGGCCGGGCACAGTGGCTCATGCCTGTAATCCCAGCACTTTGGGAGGCTGAGGCAGGCGAATCACCTGAGGTCAGAAGTTTGAGACCAGCCTGACCAACATGGTGAAACTCCGTCTCTACTAAAAATACAAAGTTAGCTGGGCGTGGCGGTGCACGTCTGTAATCCCAGCTACTTGGGAGGCTGAGGCAGGAGAATCGCTTGAACCCGGGAGGCGGAGGTTGGAGTGAGCTGAGATCGTGCCGTTGCACTCCACCTAGGCAACAAGAGTGAAACTTTCTTTCTAAATAAATAATAAAAATAAAATTAGGTGAATTAATAATCCCACAATGGCCTCTAAGCATTCAAGTGAAAGGAAGAGTCTCACAACTTTCACTTTAAGTCAAGAGTTAGAATTAGTGAGGAAAGATGTCCAAAACCAAGATAGGATGAAAGCTAGACCTCTTGTGCCAAAGGGCTAGCCAAGTTGTGAATGCAAAGGAAAAATTCTTGAAGGAAATTAAAAGTGCTACTCTGGGGCTGAGCACAGTGGCTTCCTCCTGTAATCCCAGCACGTTAGGAGGCTGAGGCAGGAGGATTGCTTTAGACCAGGAGTTCAAGACCAGCCTGGCCAACTGATATGGTTTGGCTGTGTCCCCACCAAAATCTCATCTTGAACTGTAGCTGCCATAATCCACATGTGTCATGGGGGGGACCTGGTAGGAGGTAATTTAATCATGAGGGCAGTTACCCTCATGCTCCTCTTGTGATAGTGAGTTCTCATGAGATCTGATGGTTTTATAAGGGACTTTTTCCCCTTTTGATGGACTCTTCTCCTTGCTGCTGCCATGTGAAGAAGGAGGTGTTTGCTTCTCCTTCTGCCATGCTTGTAAGTTTCTGGAGGGCTCCCCAGCCCTGTGGAACTGTGAGGTAATTAAACCTCTTTCCTTTATAAACTACCCAGTCTTGGGTATTTCTTTATAGCAGCATGATAATTGACTAATATACCAACGTAGTGAAATCCTGTCTCTACAAAAAATTTAAAAATTAGCAGGGCATGGTGACACGCACCTGTAGTTCTAGCTACTCGGGAAGGCTGAGGTGGGAGGATCGCTTAAGTAAGCCTGGGAAGTTGAGGCTGCAGTGAGCTATGATTGTGCTACTGTATTTCAGCCTAGGTGACAGAGTGAGACCCTGTCTCAAAAAAAAGGGAGGGGGGTTATTCCACTATACCCATGAGTGACAAGAAAGTGAAACAGCCTTGTTGCTATTGCTGATATGGAGAAAGTTTAAGTGGTCTGGATAGATTAAACCAGCCACAACATTCCCTAAAGCCAAAGCCTAACCCAGAACAAGGCTCTGACTCCTGTCAGTTGTGTAAAGGCTGAGAGAGGTGGGAAGCTGCAGAAAAGAAGCCTGAAGCTAGCAGAGGTTGGTTCATGAGGTTTAAGAAAAGAAGCCGTCTCTGTAACATAAAAGTGCGAGGTAAAGCAGCCAGTGCTGATGCTGAAGCTACAGCAAGTTATCCATAAGCTCTAGCTAAGATTGTTGATGAAGATGGCTATACTGAAGAATAGATTTTCAATGTGGGTGAAACAGCCTTGTACTGGAAGGAGAGTCCATTTAGGACTTTTTTTTTTCTTTCTTTTTTCTTTGAGATGGCGTTTCACTCTTGTTGCCTAGGCTGGAGTGCAATGGCGTGATCTCGGCTCACTGCAACCCCTGCCTCCTGGTTCAAGCGATTCTCCTGCTTCAGCCTCCCGAGTAGCTGGGATTATAGGGATGTGCCACCACACCCAGCTAATTTTTTTGTTTGTTTGCTTCAGTAGAGTTGGGGTTTCTCCATGTTGGTTAGGCTGGTCTAGAACTCCCGAACTCAAGTGATCCGCCCGCCTTGGCCTCCCAAAGTGCTGGGATTACAGGCATGAGCCACTGTGCCCAGCCCCATTTAGGCCTTTCATAGCTAGAAAAGACAAGACAATGCTTGGCTTTAAATTCCAAGGATAGGCCGACTCTTGTTAGAGGCTAATGCAACTGATGACTTTAGTTGAAGCCAATTCTTATTTACCATTTGGAAAATCCTAGGACCTTTTAAGAATTATGCTACATTGGCCAGGTGTGGTGGCTCACACCTGTAATCCCAGCATTTTAGGAGACCAAGGCAGGAAAATTGCTTGAACCCAGGAGTTTGAGACTAGCCTGGGCAACATGATGAAACCCCATCTCTACAAAAAATAAAAAATTAGCCAGGTGTTGTGGTGTGTGCCTGTAGTCCCAGCTACTCAGGAGGCTGAGGTAGGAAGATCATCTGAGCCTGGAAGGTTGAGGCTGCAGTGAGCCATGACTGTGCCACTGCACTGCAGCCTGGGTGACAGTGAGACCTTGTCAAAAAAAAAAAAAAGAATTATACTACATCTATTCTGCCTGTGCCCTATGAATGGAACAGCAAAGCCCAGATGACAGTACATCTATTTACAGGGTGGTTTACTGAATATTTTAAGCCCACTGTTAAGACCTGCCACTCAGAAAACAAGATTTCTTTCAAAATTATTGCTCATTGACAATGTACCTAGTCACCCAAGAGGTCTGATGGCATTGTACAAGGAGATTAATATTTTCATGCCTGCTAAACACAACATCCATTCCTCAGCCCATGGATCAAGGAGTTAATTTCTCTTTTCAAGTCTTACTTAAGAAATACATTTTGTAAGGCTATAGTTGCCAAAGAAAGTGATTCCTCTGATGGATCTGGGCAAAGTAAATAGAAAACCTTTTGGAAAGGATTTACCTTTGTAGATGCCATTAAGAACATTCATGATTCATGAGAGGAGGTCAACATTAACAGGGTTCCCAAGAGGCTGATTCCAACCCTTGGGTCACTTTGAGGGATTCAAGACTTGATGGAGGAAGGAAATGCAGATGTGGTGGAAATAGTAAGATAACTAGAATTAGCAGTGGAGCCTGAAGATGCAACTGAATTGCTGCAATCTCATGATAAAACTTGAAAGACTGAGGAGTTGCTTTTTATGGATGAACAAAGAAAGTCATTTCTTGAGGTGGACTTGTGAAAGTTGCAGATACCAGATGAAATCACTTTTTGTCAGACCCAAACAAACTAGAGCCAGGAGAGCATGAAGGGGAAAGCTCATGTTTGCATAGCTGAGATAAAGACTGTCTCAAGGACTTTCCAAAATAACCCCGCAAATAATTCTTTCTTTAGAATTGCAGCAATTCAGACAAGATGCCCTCAAAAGGACACCTGCCCAGTAACGGCACTTTCACCAATGAACCTACACCATCTCTGAGTCCCTGAAACCAATGAGCTCTGTTTTCAAGCAGCTTATGTGAACCTCTCATTCTGCCAATAAAAGCTTCCCTTTACCCTCCCCTCTTCAGATGCATATGTGGCTTAACATTGTGCATCTCGGTTTATAATTCTTTTTTCTAACTCCTGAAGAAATTTAACATATTTGGAGATATTTTTTGGTTGAAAGAATCTATCCTGGGTGAAGATGCTGTAAATATTGTTAAAATGATGACAGAGAATTTAGAATATTACATAAAATTAGTTGATAAAACAACAACTGGGTTGGAGAGGATTGACTCTGATTTTGAAAGGAGTTCTGTGGATAAAATGCTGTCAAACAGCTGTTGCATGCGACAGTGAAATCTCAAAGGAAGAATCAGGCTGGGCGCAGTGGCTCATGCTTGTAATCTCCGCACTTTGGGAGGCCGAGGTGGGAGGATCACCTGGGGTCAGAAGATCCAAACCAGCCTGGCCAACATGGTGAAACCTCGTCTCTACTAAAAATATAAAAATTAGCCCGGTGTGGTGGCGGGCGCCTGTAATCCCAGCTACTCAGGAGACTGAGGCAGGAGAATCACTTGAACCCAGGAGGTGGAGGTTGTGGTGAGCTGGGATCGCGCCACTGCACTCCAGCCTGGCAACAGAGTGAGACTCCGTCTCAAAAAAAAAAAAAAAAAAAGGAAAAATCAGTGGATTCAGAAACTTCATTGTTATCTTATTTTATGAAATTGCAACAGTCACCCCAACATTCAACAGCGATCACTCTAGTCAGTCATTAGCCACCAGGCTTGAGACAAGACCCTCCACTAGCAAAAACATTATGACCTGCTGAAGGTTCAGATGATCATCAGCATTTTTAGCAATAAAGTATTTTTATTTTTGTTTATATATTTTTCAGATGGAGTCTCACTTTGTTGCCCAGGCTGGAGGCAGTGGTGTGATCATAGCTCAGTGCCACCTTGAATTCCTGGGCTAAAGCAATCCTCCTGCCTCAGCCTCCCAAGTACCTAGGACTACAAGTCTGCACCACTGCACCTGGCTAATTAAAAAAACAAAAAAAAATTTTTTTTTATTTGTATAGATGGGGTCTCACCAACTTGCCTAGGCTAGTCTCGATCTCCTGGGCTCCTGCTTTGGCCTCCCAGAGTGCTGGGGTTACAGGTGTGAGCCACTGCACCTGGCCAATAAAGTATTTTTAAATAAGGTATGCATGTTGTTTCTTTTAGACATAATACTATGGTGTACCGAATAGACTACAATATAATGTAAACATAATTGTTATATGTACTGGGAAACCAAAAATATTGTGTGACTCATTTTATTGTGATATTTGCTTTATTATGGTAGTCTGTAACCAGACCCACAATATCTCCAAGGTATGCCTGTATAATTCAAATTACTAAAATTCAGCCGGGTGCCGTGGCTCACGCCTATAATCCTAGCACTTTGGGAGGTCAAGGTAGGTGGATTACTTGAGCCCAGGAATTCAAGAGCAGCCTGGGCAACATGGTGAAACCCCATCTCTACAAATAATTCAAAAAGTTAGTGGGGCATGGTGGCGTGTGCCTGTGGTCCCAGCTACTCAGAAGGCTGAGATGGGAGGTTTACTTGAGTCTGGGAGGTGAAGATTGCAGTGAGCTGAGATCGCACCACTGCACTGCAGCCTGGGTGACAGAGTGAGACCCTGTCTCAAAAATAAAATGAAATAAAATTCAAAGTACATCCTCTTTTCAGGAGTTCATCCTTGTCAGGAAGGTAGAAATACCTTGTGGACTGCATTCTCTAAAGTTTGCAAAATAAACAGCCATCTTCTATTATTAAAATGGTAGCTCTATATCATTTCTTTCTCCCCTCCAAAATGTGTAATAGGTCTAATTTCTCTCTAGAAAACATAATTTCTTTCCATTTTATTACTAAATCCTGGAGAAAAGGAGGCCATTTTGAAGAAAACAGAGCTTGCAGCTTTAAAAACTAATTGTTATTTTGATATACCAAAACCCAGTTTTGCCTTTATGCTCAGTGCATTTCTGTCATTGTACATCCTAAAATGACTAATTTATATTCTTCCCTTGATACTTAAAGAGTCGAAAACCCTAACACCGTACTTATAATTGACTGGTTGTGTTAAAAGTGACCATGTTTTTGTGCATCTAAAAATAGAACATAAAATATTGTATCCGATTTTGCTCCAGGACTTCTGTGGTTTCTTATTACAACCCCCTCTGCTACTCTTTTGAAATTCCTTTAATGTCAGGGACATTTACTTTAAGAGTAAGATAATAAATCTTAAGAGACTTTTAGGCTGGGCACAGTGGCTTACACCTCTAATCCCAGCACTTTGGGAGGCCAAGGCAGGAGGAATGCATGAGGCCAGGAGTTCAAAACCAGCCTGGGAAACAGCAAGACCCCAGCTCAGCACCACTAACAAAATTAGCCAAGTGTGGTATTCCCAGCTACTCGGGAAGATGAGGCAGGAGGATTACCTGAGCCCAGGAGTTGAGTCTGTAGTAAGCTATGATTGCATCACTGCACTCCAGCCTGGTCCACAGAGTGAGGCCCTGTCTGAAAACAAAACAGAAGACTTTTGGTATATGTTGTGAATTTACTAGCTAAGTAAATTGGATGGAGTTAATATCCCAGTTACGTAAAGTTATTCTTCTTATAGTGTTAATGAAAGATAGGTACAAGAGAAAACATTTTCCCCAAATTTAAGCAAATAGAAGCTGTGTAACTCGTGATGGATTTTGTATGAAAAAACAACATCAGAAGCTATTCAGATATTTAAGTGAGGGGGGAAATGTTATAATACTAAATCTAGAAGGGAAACCAAAGTATTGATTGTAACCTACTCAGATGTCATAAATCCACAGCAGAGCTGCCTGAGCCCCACAGAGTAAATGACATTTATTAAGACTGAATGTGTTGTTATACTAGGATCAGGGATGCAAACTGTTTTACTATTCTCTGCAAAGCCTGAACCCTCCACTTGAGAAATAATTTAAAAAAATTTTTTGAAGCCAGTGACTCTCTTTTGGCCTGACAATTTTTTTTTTCTTTCTGATTAACAGTAAGTAATGTATCTTACATCCCCAGGCCCCACACCCAGACCTGGCTGAATTACCTCACTTGGAAACGGACAATAAAGATGCCCTTTACGAGAAGTCTGTTTCATGAAAGACTGGCAGGCTTTAAAGAGAGGAGTGTAAACCTGGCGGCCCGGAAGGCCTGGGTTCTGATTTCATGTCTGACAGCAGCCTTTGTGCCCTCTGCCAAGTAATTTTCTGTGGCTTTTCTTTTCTTTTTACTTAGAAAGGTGACCGCTGGACTGATGGTTCAGACTGGTCCTCATGAACTAGTCTGCTGCTCCCATGGATTTGAGCCAGTGACATTATTTTAGCCTCACAAATTTTCATAAGGAAAATACCCTCATAAAACCATCTCTCTGGTCAGAAATAGAACTTTGCCAGTCACCCCAGAAGCTCCTCCTTGTTTTCCATCCCAATGATCATTCCCTTCCTCCAGCAGTAACTACAGGCAGTTCTTGCTTTGCACAGCATTGTGGTACTGTAAAAATGATCACTCATGCTGAAACACTGATAAGCTATCCTAATAATCAGTGGGAAAAATTGTGACTGTTCTGGAACCTTTAAAAATTTTTGTCAAAACATTAAAAGCCCTTTTACTCTCTGTTATAATTGTACAGGGAAGTGAAAACATAGTAAAGTGTTGTACCCTGTAATTTAAAACATTACCAACACTGAGAATAGAAGATTTTATTTCTTTGTAAAAACTTATCAAGAGTAGTTTGAATAGTGCTTGCCTTCTTTTTTCTCATCATATAACTTATGATATACAACAAGCATCTTTTCTATGCCTTGATGAATTTTTATACTCCTTTTGAAGTTTGGATCAGCTTCCAAGTTTTATACTTTGTGCTTTCCACATTGAGAAGTGCCTCCAAGAGTTCCTTTTTTTGAGACGGAGTCTCACTCTGTCGCCTAGGCGGGAGCAGTAGCGCGGCGTTGGCTCACTGCACCCTCCGCCTCCCAGGTTCAAGCGATTCTCCTGCCTCAGCCTCCCGAGTAGCTGAGACTACAGGTGCACGCCACCATGCCCAGCTAATTTTTGTATTTTTATTACTTTTTTATTTTTATTTTATTATTTATTAATTAATTAATTTTGAGACAGAGTCTTGCTCTGTCGCCCAGGCTGGAGTGCAGTGGCATGATCTCAGCTCACTGCAAGCTCCGCCTCCCGGGTTCATGCCATTCTCCTGTCTCAGCCTCTGGAGCAGCTGGGACTACAGGCGCCTGCCACCTCGCCTGGCTAATTTTTTGTATTTTTAGCAGAGACGGGGTTTCACCATATTAGCCAGGATGGTCTCGATCTTCTGACCTCATGATCTGCCCACCTCGGCTTCCCAAAGTGCTGGGATTACAGACGTGAGCCACCGTGCCTGGCCAGAGTTCCTTTAATGCGAAGTTTTTGCTGGTGTCATTTCTTCATTTTTTCATCTCAATCACTTTTCTCATGTATGTCAGTAACTTTTCTTTATGAAGGTCTTATAGGTGCACGTCTAGAGTCTTTGCGTGGTGGTGATGCCGACATTCCCATGGTCAGCTATTTCTATTATATGTAACTCTGTTTACATTCTATTCATATTTTACTTCCAGTGTTAATCACTTTTCATTTCTTTGCTACACTTTCGTCTTTGTTGGCCAGTTTCTTCCTTCAATTTATTCATTTTGTAAAATGTTATATGGGTTTATCCCTGGGAGATCAGGAAGCAACACAGATACTTGGTTTGCTCTCTGTGCAATAACTGAGTAACAGATGCGGAGTGACCAATCATAGACTTGGAAAGGGGTGATGTAATTGGTCACTGATCATGATGCACATTTGTTAATTACATAGTGATCTGTGGCCAGAAGAGCTATTCGTGAAGTTTGTGCTTCATGTTGTTTCTCAAAGTTAATTCAATGTGGTAAGTGAAATTTGAGGTATGTCACTGGGGCACTGCTGTAGTTTAACTAAACTGGAATTGAAATTGTACATATTGGAATCATGTAAAGTGAAGACTACCTGCATGATTCTTTTATAGCAATCATTTCCTTGTTTTTTTTTTTTTTGGAGACAGAGTCTTGCTCTGTCGCCCAGGCTGGAGTGTAGTGGCGCGATCTCGGTTCACTGCAAGCTCCACCTGGGTTCACGCCATTCTCCTGCCTCAGCCTCCAGAGTAGCTGGGACTACAGGCACCCGCCACCACGCCCGGCTAATTTTTTGTAGTTTGTTTAGTAGAGACGGGGTTTCACCATGTTAGCTAGGACAGTCTCGATCTCCTGACCTTGTGATCCACCCACCTCGGCCTCCCAGAGTGCTGGGATTACAGGCTTGAGCCACCGTGCCCGGCCTGTATTTTTTTTTAATAGTTCTACAATGTATATTTTTAGATAATATAGTATAGTGTTGTCCCTTTAACTGTTTTTGTTGGCTTCTGAGGTTTGTTTGTTTGTTTGTTTGAGAGGGAGTCTCACTCTGTCACCCAGGCTGATGAGCAGTGGCACGATCTCAGCTCACTGGAACCTCTGCTTCCTGGGTTCAAGTGATTCTTCTGCCTCATCCTCCTGAGTAGCTGGAATTACAGGTGTGTGCCATGATGCGTGGCTAATTTTTTTTGTGTTTTTAGTAGAGACAGGGTTTCGTCATGTTGGCCAGGCTGGTCTCGAACTCTTGACCTCAAGTGATCTGCCCACCTTGGCCTCCCAAAGTGCTGGGATTACAGTTGTGAGTCACCACACCCTGTGTGTGTGTGTGTGTGTGTGTGTGTGTGTGTGTGTGTGTGTGTGTGTTTAATCTATGGGTTTACCCTCTGTATTAAGCCATTCTTGCATTGCTATACAGAAATACATGAGACTGGGTATTTTATAAAGAAAAGAGATTTAATTGGCTCACAGTTTGGCAGGCTGTACAGGAAGCATGGTGCTGGCATCTGCTTAGCTTCCGGGGAGGCCTCAAGGAGCTGTTACTCACGGTGGAAGGTGAAGGGGGAGCAGGTACTTCACATGGTGAGAATGGGAGTGAGAGTCGGGGAGGTGCCATATACTTTTAAAGAACGAGATCTTATGAGAACTCACTCACTATTATGAGGACAGCACTAAGCCATTTGATTTGGTTTGGATCTGTGTACCCCTCCATATCTCATGTGGAATTGTAATCCCCAGTGTTGGAGGTGGGGCCGGGTGGGAGGTGATTGGATCATGGGAGCAGAGTTCTCATGAATGGTTTAGCACTGTCCCCTTGGTGCTGTTCTCATGATAGTAAGTGAGTTATCACAAGATCTTGTTGTTTTAAGAGCATGTAACGCCTGCCCCCTCTCTCTTCCTCCTGCTCTGGCCATGTAAGATGTGCCTTTTTCCCCTTCACTTTCTGCTATAATTGTAAGTTTCCTGAGGCCTCCCCAGAAGCTGATGTCGCCATGCTTCCTGTACAGTCTGTAGAACCATGAGCCAATTAAACCTCTTTTCTTTATAAATTATGTGGTGTCAGGTATTTTTTCTCTCTCTCTTTTTTTTTTTTTTTATTGAGATGGAATCTTGCTCTGTTGCCCAGGCTGTGCAGTGGTGCAATCTTGGCTGACTGCAGACTCCACCTCCCAGGTTCAAGTGATTCTCCTGCCTCAGCCTCCTGAGTAACTGGGATTACAGGCACATGCCATCATGCTCGGCTAATTTTTTGTATTTTTAGTAGAGACAGGGTTTTGTCATGTTGGCAAGGCTGGTCTTGAACTCCTGACCTCAAGTGATCCACCCACTTCGGCCTCCCAAAGTCAAGCATTTCTTTATAGCAGGACTAATACGCCATTGGTGAGGGATCTGCCCCACCCCTATGACCCAGTCACCTCCCAGCAGGCCTCACTTTTAACATTGTAGATTATATTTCAGCATGAGATTTGGGAGGTGACAAATATCCAACTCTGTCACCCTTTATCTTAGTCTGCCATAACAAAGTACTATGGACTGGGTGACACAAGCAACAGCAATTTATTTTCTCACAGTTTTGGAGACTGGAAGTCCAAAACCAAGGTACTAGTGGAATTGGTGTCTTCCGAGGCCTCTCTCTTTGGCTTCAGATGGCCACCTTCTCTCTGTGTTCTCACTTGGTCTTACCTCTGTGTATGCGCATCCTTAGTGTCTCCAGTCAGACTGGGTTAGGGCCTACCCTAGTGGCCTCATTTTAACTTAATTACCTCTTTCAGGGCTCTGTCTCCAAATAGTCACATTCTGAGGTATTGGGAGAGCTTAAATATATGAATTTGTTCTGCCCATAACACCCTCCATGCCTTTCTTTTCTTTACTACTTGTCTATCAAAATAGCTGGGCTGTTTACCACTAGTCTCATAAAGCATAAATTATGGCCACAGAAATTTTATATTAAAGCATTAGGATCATCCATGAAGTACAGCATTGAAGATTAGCCTGGTTTAAGTAGGGTAAAATTATGCTGCAGTTACTAAGAGTGTATAACAAGTTACCCTAAAACTTAGTAGCTTAAAACAGCAACAATGATTTATTGTATCTCACTGTCAGTCAGTTAGGGATTAATTAGAAAGTGACCTGACTGAGAGGTTCAGACCTTAGTCCATAAAGGCAATTGCAGTCACATGCCAGGTGGGGCTGCAGTCATCTGAAAGCTTGACTGTGGTGGGATGGTCCACTTCTAAGATGGTGCATTCGCCATCTTAGTTGGTAGTGGTTGCTGTGGGAGGCCGTATCTCCTTTCTACTGGCTACTTGAATTTCCTCATGGCATGACAGCTGGCTTCTCCCAGAGCAAGTGATTCAAGATGCTAAGACAGAAGCTGCAGTGCTTTTCATGCTAGCCTCAGAAGTCAGGTATTGCCACTTTTACCATGTTCAATTGGTCACACAGACTCAGCCTTGATGCACTGTGGAAGAAGCCTTCACAAGGGTGTAATTATAGGGGGTCAGGATTATTGGAAACTATCTTGGAGACAGACTACCATAAATCGGAGTGGTAAAAAGTGTCTTACTTTTGGGAAACCTGTTTGCATGTCTCTATCTTCAAACGCTCACTTACCTTGCATGCATGTCATCAAAATTAAATGTTACTAAATGCTGTCTTTCTACTTCTCGCTTAATGAGGTAATATTTTTAAGAGTTTTCAGGATAAATTTTTATGCTTAATCTCTCTAACAAAAACCATTATACACATCCAAATACATATATTTATCTATTAATAGATTTATTTTCTACATTATCATTTATCTAAGATACTGGTCTTAAACCAAATGGTGGATCATGAACTCTAAAATATGGCAGTAGATTTTGGCTTATGTTGCTGGGAAATATTGTGACTCTCAGGCTACAGTAATAACTTTGCAGCTTGCTGAGTGAAACCTAATACGTTGATTGAGTTATATATTTTTTTCTCAGTTTGTTGGTCTGTTGTAAATGAAAAGAGAATTTCTCATTGTTACAGACTGAATGTTTGTGTCTCCCCCGTGGATTTGTATATTGAAATTCTAACCTTCAATGTGATGGTACTAGGAGGCAGGGCCTTTGGGATGTAATAAAGTTGTGAGTTTGGAGCCTTCATGAATGGGATTATGTCCTTATAAAAGAGACCTCAGAGAGCTCTCTAGGCCTCTTTCCACCATGTGAGGACACAGTGAACAGATGGTGTCTATGAACCAGGAAATGGGCCCTCACCAGATTCCAAATCTTCTGGTGTCTTCATTTTAGACTTTCTAGCCTACAGAACTGTGAGAGATAAATGTTTGTTGTTTAAGCCACTGAGTCTATGGTATTCTGTTATAGCGGCTAGAACTACTAAGACATGAATCATTTTTAATAGTGAAAATAATAAGTGGAAATTATGGGGAAAATTGGTAATAATTTTGGGCTGTAACTGTGGAAAAGTAGAATATATGTGTGCATTAGGGTTTTTTAGAGGGACAGAACTAATAGATGTAAAAGATGTAGATATGAAAGGGAGTTTATTAAGAAGAATTGGCTCACACGATCACAAGGTAAAGTCCCACAGTAGCCTGTCTGCAAGTTGAGGAGCAAGGAAGCCAGTGGTGCATCAGTCCAAATCTCAAAACCTCAAAAGTAGGGAAGTTGACAGTGCAGACTTCAGTCTGTGGCCAAAGCCTGAGAGCCCCTGGCAAATCACTGGTTTAAGCCCAAGATTCCAAAAACTGAAGAACTTGGAGTCTGATGTTTGAGGGCAGGAAGCATCCAGCACGGCAGAAAGATGAAGGCTGGAAGACTCAGCAAGTCTGCTCTTCCAACTTCTCCTGCCAGCTTTATTCTAGCAGAGCTGGCAGCTGATTAGATGGTGCCCACCCAGATTGAGGGTGGGTCTGCCTCTTCCACTGAATCACATGTTAATTTCCTCTGGCAACACACTCATAGACAAACCCAGGAACAATACTTTGCATCCTTCAATCCATAAGGTTGACACTCAGTATTGACCATCACAGTGTGAAATTCCACTGAGGAGTTGTATGTGGTCTTGGCTAGTTCTTCGCCTGTGCTGTGTCCTGGGGTTCAGCACCATGGGCAGCTACTCCTGCCATGCCCTGCCACCCCAACATTTGACATGCAAAAGGGGTAACAGACAACTTTGGGCAATGTGGAGGGGTGTGCACATCTGTGGCGTAGGCACTTTGCGTCCTGTTGGTTCAGAGTTCACCTTTTTTCTAATTGTCTTCTTAAAATGAACATTTTTTGTTTGTTTGTTTTTTGTTTTTTGATTTTAATTGAGACAGAGTTTCACTCTTGTCCCCCAGGCTGGAGTGCAATGATGCTATCTCTGCTCACCGCAACCTTCGCCTCCCAGGTTCAAGCGATTCTCCTGCCTCAGCCTTCTGAGTAGCTGGGATTACAGGCATATGCCACCATGATCAGCTAATTTTGTATTTTTAGTAGAGACGGGGTTTCTCCATGTTGGTCAGGCTGGTTACGAACTCCCAACCTCAGGTCATCCACCTGCCTCAGCTTCCCAAAGTACTGGGATTACAGGCATGAGCCACCGCTCCTGGCTGAACATATCTTTAAATTCATCACCTCAATATACATAAAACCAGCATAACTCAGAGGAGCCTCAGGTTAAAGCTTCTGTGCCAGAGGACTGAACTCTTCAATGTCCATTCTTGCTTGGTTCAGTCCTCTAGCCTCTATTTCCACTGCCATCTAAGGATTTCACCAGCCTTGTAAGCGTTAGGGTTGTTTTATGCTCACTGCAGCCTCAGACTTCTGAGTAGCTAGGACTATACAGGTGTGTGCCACCATGCTGAGCTAATTTAAAAAAATATTTTTAGAGATAGAGTCTTGCTATGTTGCACAAGTTGGTCTTGAACTCCTGGTCTCAAGCAATCCTCCTGCCTCAGCCTCCTGAGTAGCTGGAATTACAGGCACAAGCTGCCGTGTCCAGCTTAGGGTGGTTTTTATTTAAACATTATGACAGTTATACAGAGATGTATCAGGCTCTATCTTCTTTCTGTAAACATTTACTCTGCTTAATTATTATGAACAAAGAAAGCTGACAGTAGTGTTTCTAATGTTTCTAGAACTATGCTGCTACTGTATAAAATTGATTAAATATTATCCTTGAAATATATCCTGGAGAGCATACATTCTAAGAAATAAAGTATTGCTTTTTATTCAAATCATTCACTTTCCCTTTGTGGCAGTCTTTTAGAAATTGCCCTGTTGGAGCTCTTCCTCATGTTTCCAAACTGAGTATCCAGACAGCCTTTTCCTGTAGCACACCAGATATAAGAAAAATGAGACCTGAAAGATCATGATCACAGAGACAGGAAACTTACCTGACATTGATGAATTTGGATAATAATGTAGTTATTATAGCATCAATTAATAACAAATTTTTTCTTTTTTTTACTTAAAGTTTTTAAATATAATTTTCCAATTCTCCTAGATCATTTTTTCTTTTTAAGAGAGAGAATATAGACAATATTTATATGCCAAAGCAACTTAGATAAGTAACTATTAAAACTGGAGAAGCTTCAAAAATACCTTATAGATTAGCAAGTTTCTTTCTTTTTTTTTTTTTTTTTTTTTGAGACAAAGCCTTGCTTGTCACCCAGGCTGGAGTGCAGTGGTGCGATCTCGGCTCACGGCAACCTCTGCCTACCAGGTTCAAGTGATTCTCCTGCCTCAGCCTCCAAGTAGCTGGGATTACAGGCACCTGCCCCCATGCCCAGCTAATTTTTATATTTTTAGTAGAGATGGGGTTTCACCATGTTGGCCAGGTTGGTCTCGAACTCCTGACCTTAGTGATCCGCCTGCCTTGGCCTCCCAAAGTGCTGGGATTACAGATGTGAGCCACCATGCCCGGCCAAGTTTCTTTTTTTAAATGAGGTTTTTCTCTCAAGTTTTGTATTCAATTTGCTAGTTAGGATCATTTCAGAATGAGAGAGTAGAGAGGAAGAGAAAGAAATGAAATAATTATCTCAGAGTCACCATATCTACACTTACTGGAAGGTGCTAATATTATATCGGTGTTCTGGAATTCTTTTTTTTTTTTTTTTTAATTTTTTGAGACAGAGTCTCCTTCTGTCACCCAGGCTGGAGTGCAGTAACCTGATCACAGCTCACTGCAACCTCTGCCTCCCGGGTTCAAGTGATCCTCCTGCCTCAGCCTCCTGAATAACTGGGATTATAGACATGTGCCATCATGCCCGGCTAATGTTTGTATTTATTTATTCTTTTTTTTTTTGGTAGAGACAGGGTTTTGCCATATTGGCCAGGCTGGTCTCGAACTCCTGACCTCAGGTGATCCGTCCGTCTCTGCCTCCTAAAGTGCTGGGATTACAGGAGTGAGCCACCACACCCAGCTTGGTGTTTGGAATTCAAAGGAGAATTTTGTTAATAGTTCCTTGAGGTTTACATATAACTTGGAAGAAACTGAATTTTTTGAATTGGGATAAGCAGTTTCAGGTATCATATATGCCTTTCACATAAAGGCATAAAGGCCTTTTGCATAAAGGCATATATGATATGAGTACATTAGTTGATGGGAGAGAATAGAATTAGTGAGAGATGAGATTTCTTGTGTGCTGCAGTATTATGCGCTGTTTGTAGGAAGTTACGTAGTTACCCAAGTGATACAACAGTGTGAAGTAAGAGATTCATGGCTTTATGTTAAACCAACATGTGTCCATTGCAGAACTGATGCTAATTTAGAATTCAGTTTTTTTTTTTAGCAGTTCACATTCACTCATAACAACTCAGTATCATTTGCTAAATAAAGATGCTTTGGTTTTATTCATAAAAGAAAATTAGGAACATTATTAAAATATGGCAGCAGTATAAGCTCTCTAATGTATTGTAGTTTGTTTGAACTTCACACAGCTGCAGAAATGAATCAACATTCAACCCAGACTTTTGTGAACAGAGTGTGAGAAATGATGTTATTGAATCTTTACATCCCTGGAAGCTTGTCTAATAAAATGAGTAGCTGTCACACTGAGTTTTGTACAATTCATATCATAAAATTATGACTATTATATTTATGTTCTACTGTACTCCACAAGCTCATTAGAGATAACCAGTGCTAGTTTTAAAAATGAAACAGGCCGGGTGCAGTGGCTCACGTCTGTAATCCTAGCACTTTGGGAGGCCAAGGTAGGCGGATCACCTGAGTTCAGGTGTTTGAGACCAACCTGGCCAATATGGTGAAACCCCGTCTCTACTAAAAATACAAAAATTAGCCAGACATGGTGGTGCATGCCTGTAATCCCAGCTACTCAGGGGGCTGAGGAGGAGAATCGCTTGAATCCAGGAGGTGGAGGTTGCAGTGAGCTGAGATTGCACCACTGCACTCCAGCCGCCTGGGCAACAGAGTGAGACTCCATCTCAAAATAGTAATAATAATAATAAATAAAAATAAAAATGAAATGAAGGAAGTTTATAGTGTGTATCTTCTTTTGGGATTAAACTGTTTTTACAGAATCAAGGTTATTGAAATTTATTTGTAGCAGAGATGGGTGAATAATAGACAGTTTTTTCCAGATGTGTAATACAAGCTGTCTGATGGCTTCTATCTGTCCGCCTTAGAAACAAAGACATCTCCGTGCTGCAGGATAGGAAGCTGGAGTGAAGCACCTCCGACTGGTAAATGCTGAAGAATACAGTCCTAACACGTATAAGACACATACAGGAATCACAGTGTCTGATTACACTAACTAGATCGCCGCTGAAATACCAATACCATTTTAAGTCCTAATCTGAGTGGGCTTCACATGCTTCTGTTCTGTCTTTCATATTTAATATATTGCGTTTTGTTTTAGAGAGAGAACAAAGTCTGTTGCATAAGACAATATAAAAGATTGTCTTTGGGCAATTCCCGTAACAGACTTTCTATTTTAACAAATCTCTTAAGTTACTGGAGCTGTTTATTTATTTTTAGAGATGTTTTTACATTGTAGAAAAGTAAACAAGTGCGTCTATGTATTGACCATCAAGATGAGTTTTAAATTTTTTTTTTTTTTTTTTTTTTTTGAGGCAAGGTCTGTTACCCAGGCTGAAGTGCAATGGCACTATCAGAGCTCACTCAAACTCCTGGGCTCAAGTGATCCTCCTGCCTCAGCCTCCCAAGTAGTTAGGACTACAGTCACGTGCCACCATGCCCAGCTAATTTTTTAAAAAATTCTTTTTTGTGAAAACAAAAATCTTACTATGTTGCCCTGACTTGTTTCAAAGTCCTGGCCTCAAGTGATCCTCCCACCTCGGCCTCCCAGAGTATTTGGATTACAAGCATGAGCCACCATACCTGGCTATATTTTCTAACATATATGCTTTTTGAAATGAAATATATAAGAGCAGTTTTATCAGTTATTTTCTCATGTAGTGTTTTTTCTGAGCATTTTCTGTACAACAATTTTTAATAACTGCAAAATATTTTATCATATGGATATACCATAATTTTACTGGTTTCCTATTATTAGACATTAAGGAAGCCTCTGGAATGTCATTTAAAAAGCACAGAAAGTATTGTGCATAAATGTTTTGTACAATTAATTCCTAAAGATGAATTACCAAAAATTAAAGTACTGGGTGCAAGATATGAACATTTTTAAAGATCCATACAATACTTTTCAAATAATTATATTTTAACACAGCATTTAATCAAATTTGAGACCTTATAACTTTTTCAAAAGATATATGAAAATTGTCTGTCACCCAGGCTGGAGCGCTATGGCGCGATCTTGGCCCACTGCAACCTCTGCCTCCTGGGTTCAGGCAGTTCTCCTGCCTCCCTCCCGAGTAGCTGAGATTACAGGCGCCCGCTTGTAATTTCTTTGTATTTTTAGTAGAGATGGGGCTAATTTCTTTGTATTTTTAGTAGAGAGGGGCTTCACCGTGTTTGCCAAGCTGTTCTCGATCTCCTGACCTCAGGTGATCCGCGCGCCTTGACCTCCCAAAGTGCTAGGAATATAGGCATGAGCCACCATGCCTGGTCAAAAATCTTATTTTATAAAAAAAAGTAACTGACCTTCATTTTGGGACCGCTTCAATAAATCTTTCTCATTGAAGGAGCTCATCCTCACTAGTCTCCTTCCTTGGTAAGAATGTCTTTTGTTAGATTCATTATTGTGAAACAAAAATATGATAATGTATATCTGTGTACTGGACATATGAATCAATCTCTAATTTATCAGGTGTAAAACCACAGCCCTTCAATAATAGAGTCTTGCCTTTAATAAGATCTGGAATAATAAAACAAAATAATCCTTTATGAACTCTAACTGGGGAGTACTGTTATTAGTCCCTGAAGTTAAAAAAGCTGTCCTTGTTTTGTAAGAGGTTAATTGTAACACTAGTGGTGATATTTTATCTAGTAGTCTAAATTCCTGCCTCCACTGGCAGGCGCTTCACTTCTCTTTAACTTGATCAAATGTCCAATTTTAGAATAACAGAGAAAAAAGAGAAAATAAAAAAAGAAAGAATAACAGATGGTTAGAGCTTGTTTTATACTGATTCTTAATATTTTTCCCTCCAGGATACAGAAAACGTTTCTTTAGTCCCTTCCAACTTAATCATCCTTGCCTCCATACAGAAATCCCAAGGTGCCCTAGGTGGTTCACAGTGTTAACTGCAAGCACTCATATATCTGTCAGGCCTTTGTTTGGAGGCTAGAGCAGGAACATCACATGATACACAGGAAAAGATCCTGTGTTCTTGCCTGTTCACACGTGACCCACCAGAGTTTGTCAAGAGTCTTCTGTATTTTAATAACGCGTTTCCAAGAACTTACTTTGCTTTCATCTAAACTACCTTGTAACTTCCTTAAGGGAAAATTGTATGCATTTCTGTTTGGAAGTAAAATGGAAAAGACATTATTTTATCCTAGAATGTGAGTTACATTTTTACGTCTGCATAGAATTCTGAGGGGTTATTGATGGGACCTACCTTGGCCTTTGAAGCAGGAAAGGAATTCTCAGGGAATTGGGTGGGCCAGGACAGAGGCAGGGGAGTGCTGCCACATGCGGCATAAGATTTCAATAATGCTATTTGTTTGTGTCAGTGTTGAAGGGAGGGAGAATTGTGGTAGAGAAGGGAATAGGTGACTTTTAAGATAATCTGAGTAAAAACAAAAAGACAAAACCTGAAAGCAGAGGGAACGGTCGTTTTCCAGTCTGCCCTGAAATTCCTCCTCCCTATTTGCTCTGAAAATTCTGGCCCACATAGATCCTCTTTCTTTAATAATTTGTAGTGCATGTAATTACAGATTTTCAGACATATTGCTTTCATTTTTTTTTTTTTTTTGAGATGGAGTCACGCTCTGTTGCCCAGGTTGGAGTGCAGTGGCGCGATCTCGGCTCACTGCAACCTCTGCCTCCCGGGTTCAAGCAATTCTCCTGCCTCAGCCTCCCAAGTAGCTGGGATTACAGGTGCTTGCCACCATGCCTGGCTAATTTTTTGTATTTTTTGTAGAGATGGGGTTTCACCATGCTGGCCAGGCTGGTCTCGAACTCCTGACCTCAAGTGATGTGCCCACCTCAGCCTCTCAAAGTGCAGGGATTACAGGCGTGAGCCACCACGCCAGGCCTAATTTTTTTTTAATGTGAATATTTGCAAAGTGATTAAGAGATCAGGCTCTGGAGGCAGGTCAGCTTTGGATGAATCTGGGCTCCATGACTGCGTGACGTTGGGCAAGCTGCTTAACCCTGGTGCCCCAGTTTCCTCTATTTAAAATGGGAATAGGCTAGGTGTGGTGGCTCACACCCATAATCCCTGTACTTTGGGAGGCCAAGGTGGGAGGTTTGCTTGAGGCCAAGAATCCAAGACCAGCCTGGGCAACATGTTGAGATCCCATCTCTACAAAAAATTTTTAAAAATTAGCCAGGTGTGGTGGCACATACCTGTGGTCCCAGTTGCTTGGGAGGCTGAGGTAGGAGGATCAGTTGAGCCTGGGAGATCAATGCTGCAGTGAGATGTGATCGTACCAGTGTGCTATAGCCTGGGTGACAGAGTGAGACCCTATCTCAAAAATAAATAATTAAAAAATTTTTTTAAATGAGGATAATAATAGTACCTGCCTCATTAGGTTATTTTGGATAAAGTACTTAGCCAGCAAAATTAATACATATTCATTGTAGAAAAGCAGATAATATAGGAAATGAGCAGAAAAGAAGATAATCCTCTCCAATCTTTCTACCCATAGGTAACCACTATTACTGTATTGGTACATACCCTTATATATTTTTTTGTATACACAGTTGACATCATGCTCTTCATGCTGTTTTATAACTTTGTCCCCTAATAGTATATCATGAGGGTTTTCCCATTCTACTCAATTTTCAAAATCATTATATTTAAAACACAGAGCTACACTGAGTAGATATAGTTATATATTTATTAAGCTGTTTCCATAGTGTTGAACCTTTAGGTGGTTTAAGTTTTTTACATGTAATGCTTAAACAAACATTTTTTGTACATTAATTTCACACTTGAGGTTACTTTACATGAAGAGAAATGGAATTACTGAGTCAAAAGATATTTATTTATAGTTTTTAGGCTTTTGACACATACTGCCTAATTGCCTCCTAGAAATTTTGCCAGCAATACATGAGAATTTGTTTTCTTGCCTTTTTGTCAGTATCGATTATTCTTGGTTTTTAAACTTTCAACTTGGTAGATAAAAACATTGTATCTTATTTTATTCTTCTTTGATGATAAAGAAGGCTGAATATTTTGTATGTTTTTAGCCTTTGTATTTTTGTTCTGTGTGTATGTGAAATGCCTGTGAATTTTTTTGCATATTTTTCTTTCAAAGTCTTCACCTTCCTGTAAATTGTGAATTTGTAAGAGTTTTTTTGTTTGTTTGTTTGTGTATTTGGTTTGTTTTTTTGAGACAAGGTCTCACTCTGTCACCTAGGCTACAGTGCTATGGTGTGTTCATGACTCACTGCAGCCTCAACCTGCCAGGCTCAAGCAATCCTCTCACCTCAGCATCCCAAGAAGCTGAGATAACAGGCCCGTGCCACCACACCCAGCTAATTTTTAATTTTTTTGTAGAAATGGGGTCTCACCTTGTTTTCCAGGCTGGTCTTAAACTCCTGAGCTCAAGTTATTCTCCCATCTTGGCCCCCAAAGTGCTGGGATTACAGGTGTGAGCCACTGTGCCCAGCCAGAGATTTTTATATAGAAAAGCTGTCAGTTGACTTCACGGATTTTTTTCAAGCAAGCTGGGTGCAGTGGCATGTGCTGTAGTCTAGCTGTTCAGGAAGCTGAGGCAGGAGTACTTGGCTCAGGAGTTCAAGTCTAGCCTGGGCAACACAGTGAGACCCTGTCTCCTAATTAAAAAAAAAAAAAGACTTAGTTTCAGCAACTTTGTTAAATTAAGGTTGGTCCGTTAAGTTTCATTCATGAGGTCTCTTAGAGGAAAACAACAAATCAGTGGATATTTGTATTATAGTATATGTGGTATATTATTTATAGATATGCTGGGACATTTTTTTCTCTCTGAGTATACCAAGTACTTGTTGGTAAGTTGATTTAACTTTTGGAGTTTGCTTTGTTGGTGGAATACACTTCTTCATTCATCCTGATTGGGTGTTATGAATCCCATTTTGTGTGATGCTTATGACTATCTTGGTTGATTACTCAACTATTTACTAGAGGCTGTCTTAGTATTTTAACTCTTAACAGTCAGCCACAGGGTTTACGCATTGTACTTTTCAGTAACTCCCTTGTAGGTGAAAAGTGGAAGATGGAAGGCCCACAGATTTTGTGGTTTTAGAGCAGTGTTCTTAATGCTTAGTATCCCAGTGCTTTCTATGACTGGAAAGGTGGGATTCTTAGAAAGACCGGAGCAGTTGCAAAAGATTTATGCTTCACTGATTCTCTTTGGAGAGTTATCCCAAGAGCTCCCCGTGTGGGGCAGATAGATGATTGTTGCTCAGCCTTGTACACATATAACTCCTGAAGCTTCTTATGTTGGGGGAGGCATTCATCTGTGCAGTATTGTAGGGTTTGACCATGAAGCGTATATTTGGTGAAACATGGAGCTGAAGTGAATTCTCTTAGAGTATATTTGGAAACTTTACTAGGACTTTAAACACTTTTGGAATTTCAAACAGCCATAAAAATTCTTGTTATACTGAAGGAGTTCCTGAGCCAGTGTGCCTCTCATTTCACCGCCTAAGGGCAAGTTGCCCATAGAGGTCCAAGGAGACACTGCTGATAGCAGAAAGTCTTCCAAAAAGAAATTTAGTGACCCACACCAAGCATGTAGGCTTTGAGTCTTACAGATGGCTTTTTAATAGTTTAGTCTCTTAACATAAGGAAGTTTCTGAAGTTCCAGTCAGAGAGTCTAAAAATTCACATTTTACCTAATAGATGATAATGAGGCTATTTATTTTATCTCTCTGGATTTTTTCACTCGACGTTTAATGAAATATTCCATATTACCTATAATTTTTATTTGAAGGTAAAAATAGACTACAGAAAAATGTATAAAATTTGTATCAATCAGCAGAGCACAAGTCAAGTTTCTACCAGTATTATTTATAAACATTTCGATCTTATTTAGCCATGGTTACGCTGTTTTTGATGGTTGAACTCAATTGAAGGTTTGTTGAGAATTAATTTTTTAATCTTAATTTTTCTATTTTTAAGTGTCTCAAGCATGGGTGTTCAACCTTTTGGCTTCCCTGGGCCCCACTGGAAGAAGAATTGTCTTGGACCACACGTAAAATATGCTAATACTAATGATAGTTGATAAGCTAAAAAAAAAAAAAAAATTCTGTGCATAATTTTCGTGATATCTGTCACCACAGATAAGCAAAAAAGTCCCCTCATTAAAAGAGTTGGACACCTGTGTGGATTGCCTTTTCTAGCTAACCTTTTGTATTTCCCTGGCCCCTAATCTGTATTTAGAATTTTTAGTAGTATTTCGAGAAATATAGATGCTTTCCTAAGGCGTATCATTTTGTAAAAATTGTATTGCAAACCTTTTCTCTTGATTTTCCCTTCCTTAACTTCTCCCTTCCTTTCTTCCCGCCCCTTACCTCCTCATCCCTCATTTATGGGTCTGTTTATTTTTCACCTCAAGAATAATGATTGTTACCTGGGACTTGTCTTATAAATTCAGCTCTTTCTAATGAGGCACTAAAGCTGTCTCCTGGCTTTTGGGCTTTCCTGAGAACTGTTAATTACTTTTGCACTTTCCTATACCCAGCTCAAAAGTAAATTGCAGAGGGAAGAGAGGAGGATGCACCTGTTTATAAATTGTGGTAGTTGAGCAAAATGCTTAATGCAAAATATTAACAGCATAACCTCATATAATCAGCTCAGTCTTGTCTAGAGTAGGTTTACTGCAGCTGTAGCTGTCAGATGTTTCATACTATATACAGACCCCTACCATGATGCCTTTCGTATCACTGTTTATTTGCTGCCACTGTTGTCATTCACAACCTTAGCTCAGATCTCTGCCACGTTAGCTTTTTCATTGGGCTTTTCCTGCCTCCATGTCAAATCCTTTCAATCTGTAAGTCCAACAAGCGGCTGCTGGGTTTTAATATGTCCAGAGCACTGTTAGGAGTGGGTCACTGCACACCCCTCCCAAAATTCCTCCTGAGTACAAAGTTCTTACCCACTTCCAGCCTCTTTACCATAAGCCCCAGCTTAATTTTCTAACCTCATCAATTGTCACCCCTGTTGATCTGTATAGTCTGCTTTTTTTTCAGCAGGCGGCACTTTTCTTACCACCCATCTCTGTGCAGAGAAATCTGACCCACCTGGGAAGCTGAGATGATACCTCTCCTCCAGCATTCCTTTCCAGACCCTTCCAGCTCGCAGTGCTCCTGTGCCTTCTGTAGCTCCTGTGTCACTCGTCTGGAATTAGTTTTACATTTGTAGACCCTTATTACTCTTGCCTGAGGGTAGGAACCAACCCATCCATTTCTAGGTCCCCTCAGCATACTCAGACTGCATGGCCTACAGTCTGTGCTCCGTGTGACATTCTCTTCTGGTTCTTTTCCTTGTCAATACTCTCATCTCTCCTATTGTAAAACAACAGCTACCCCAAACTCTCTTTACCCCAAATTCTTCTCCTTCTACAGCCATTTCTGTACAGCCATCTCTCTCTCCTTTTCTCCATAAATGGTTGTTTTAATGAGTAGCTTTATTGATTTTCCTGATACACAAGCTCATTCAAGAAAAAAATGCAAATAATACAGGACTTGGTGAAGGTAAAAATCATTTAAAATGCCATCACCCAGAGATAAATTACTTTTCACTAAACATCCTGTCTCACTGCACACACATACACACACTCAACATTCATGACACACAATTTTGTATCAATGAAATCACACCTAAATGCTGTTCTATGACCTGCTTTAAAAAATTTCAACATTATATTGGGCACATCTTTATAAGCTAGTTCTTGTTAATCCTCAGGAAAATATTACTGAAAATGGCTGTGAATTATTCCATTATTCCAGTAAGTCAAAAATGATTAATAGGCCAAGCACAGTGGCTCATGCCTATAATCCCACCACTTTAGTAGACCAAGGTGGGAGGATCACTTAAGCCCAAGAAGTTTGAGATCAGCCTGGGCAACATAGCGAGACTCTTGTCTCTACAAAAAATTTAAAAAGTTAGCCAGGCATGGTGGTGAGTGTCTATAGTCCCAGATACTTAGGAGGCTGAAGCAAGAGGATTGTTTGAGCCCCAGAAGTCAAGGTTGCAATGAGCTGAGATCGTGCCACTGCAGCCTGGGTTACAAAGTGAGACCCTACCTCAATAATAATAATGATGATGATGTACTCCCCCTTTAAATGAGCATTTCTGTTTTCCTTTTTTTTTTTTCCCCTCTTATAACCAGCACTATAGTAACATCTTTTATAGCTATCTTTAGACTCTCTTTCCTCCCTGTTACCTTTTTAGGATAAATTCTTAGAAATGAAATCGCTGGGTCAAAGTGTATTTATTCTAGATGCTGTTAATGCCCAACTGCCCATCAGAAAGGTAATGTTGTACCTAGGTAAAGTTGTGAGTGGATGTTTCACTGCCCTCACCACTGTGGATGTTGTCCAATCACCCTAATCTTTACTAGTTTTATGGCTTTATATATATGTTTACATTTATATATAATGCATTTCTTTGAAGACTAACTTTGAATATCATTTTGTAAGTTAATGTCTGTGTGTCTGTGTGCACGTGCGCACACTCATGTGTTTTCCTTCCATTAGACTGCAGTCTTCTGGGGACCTGAACCTAAATAATTTCAGGTGGATCACTTGAGATCAGGAGTTCAAGACCACCCTGGCCAACATGGCAAAAACCTTTCTCTACTAAAAATATAAAAAATTAGCTGGGCATGGTGGCAGGCGTCTGTGATCCCAGCTACTCGGGAGACTGAGGCAGGAGAATCGCTTGAACTTGGGAGGTGGAGGTTGCAGTGAGCCTAGATTACACCACTGCACTCCAGCCTGGGTGATGGAGTGGGACTCTGTCTCAAAGAAAAAAGAAAAAAAAGAAAAAGAAGAGATCTAGGCAGGAAGTTAATTGCTGGAGTTACTAGCACCTGGAAGGTATTGAAGCCATGAGACTGGATGGGACCCCTAGAGAGTAAGTATATATAGACAGGAGGCCCAAGGACTGATCTCGTGGATTACCTAATGTTACAGCTGGGGAGAGGAGGAAAAGCCAGCAAAACAATGTGGGAAAGAGTGGCCAGAAAGTTAGGAAGGAAATAGGTATGTGTGTGTGTGTGTTCGTGTGTATGTGGGTGCATGTGTGTTTTACTGAAAGCTGAGCAAACTCAAGGAGAAAGGATTCACATTTCAAATCCTGGATCAAGTTAGTCCAGGAGTGAGAACTGACATTTGAGCTTAGCAATGTGGAAAACACCAGGGACCTTGATAAGAGCAATTGTAGTGGGGTGGCCGAAGGAAAGCCTGACTGGATTGGCTTCAAGATAGAGAAGGAGGGAGGCTGAGGCAGGAGAATTGCTTGAACCCGGGAGGTGGAGTTTGCAGTGAGACGGGGTCACGCTATTGCACTCTAGTCTGGGCAACAAGAGAGAAACCCCGTCTCAAAAAAAAAAAGAGAGAGAAGGAGGAGAGAAAGTGGAATCATAAGTGTAGACCACTCCTTCTGAGGGAGAATCCACCCCACCTCCCTCCTAGCTTCTGGTGGTTGCTGGCAATCTTTGGTGTTCCTAGCTTGCAGATGCAGCACTCCAATCCCTGCTTTCATCTTCTTAGAGTGGTCTCCGTGTGTACATGTCTCTGTGTCCAAATTTCCCCATTCTATAAGACACGAGTCACATTGGATTAGGACTCACACTAATGACCTCATCTTAATTTGATCATCTTCAAAGACCCTATTTCCAAATAAGTTCACTTTCTGAGGTAGTAGGGGTTAGAACTTCAGCTTATCCTTTTGCGGGGCACCCAATTCAATCCATAACAGCAACCCTTTAAGCTCCCTCATTGTTTCAAATAGCTTATTTGACTTTCTTGGATCTTTGGGATATATAATATATACATTGGAAATAATTTTGTTGGTTTTCTACTTTGTAAAGTCTGTAACTTGAATTTTGCTCCCTTGTCTAATTCCGTTTTACTTTAACCTCCTTGAAAGGTCTGACTACACTTATGATTTCTATTTCTTGACTCCTGGGTCTTTCCCACCCACTGAAACCACTATGTTCTGTATCATTAACCACCAGCCTGAGTTGTGGATGCTTATAGAAGTTCTTGCTGGCAGAGCTCTAATCTAAACTGAATAAGCACCTTACCTTACCTGTAGGGAATTAGGCTTAAAAGTTGAAAGACCACTCAGTCTCACTGGCCCATGTCGGAGTATATGCCTTGGCCCTGTGAGCGGGAACTAATCCCCTTCAGAGAAGGTTCTGCCGGTGCCCTGGTTACCTTGGCTCATACATGGCTAGGAAGAGCCCCAGAGAAAGGGTGGTCACTGCCTGCTCCCAGCCTCCCATCCACCCCCATGGTCACTGCCCTCGTGGTCACTGTCCTTGCTCTGTGTTTTTGTGGTGAACTACTTATACTTTTTATTTAATAGAGTTTGTTTAAATCAGAGATTATTAGATTTTTTTTTTTCTCTAACTTCGCATCCCAAATATCAAATTCAGGCATACCATATAAGTTTTTCCTCCCTTGCCTATGCCTTTTAATCTTATATAACCTTTGATGTAGGTCTAGAGAATTTATTTAACAGCATATTGTTTCATTTAAAAAAAATTTGGCTAGGAGCAGTGGCTCATGCCTGTAATCCCAGCACTTTGGGAGGCCGAGGTGGGTAGATCACCTGAGGTCAGGAGTTTGAGATCAGCCTGGCCAACATGGTGAAACCCTGTCTCTACTAAAAATACAAAAATTAGCCAGGCATGGCAGTGTATGCCCGTAATCCCAGCTACTCAGGTGGCTGAGGCAGGAGAATCGCTTGAACCCGGTGGCAGAGTGAGCTGAGATCGCACCATTGCACTCCAGCCTGGACAACAGAGTGAGACTCTGTCTCAAAAAAAAAAAGAAAGAAAAAATAATTTTTACTCTAAAGGTGTGACTTCTTCTTTACTTTTCCTTTTAAATCTCATCTTTATTCTCATCCTTTAAAGGTTATCTAAGTCTCACCAGAAAATTTCTGTGTACCAAAAGTATAGTGTTTACTAATCAAGTATAAAAACATTATACTTTTGTAAAGTAATGTCTTATGTTACCAATTTGGATGATTTTTCTAAGCATTGTTTTCAGGTACTATTAGTCCAGTTAATGGTGAGAGTTTAGGCTTAAAAACTGTCAACTTATAGCTGGGTGTGGTGGCTCACACCTGTAATTCTAGCACTTTGGGTAGCCAAGGTGGGTGGATCACTTGAGGTCAGGAGTTTGAGACCAGCCTGGTCAACATGGTGAAACCTCGTCTCTACTTAAAATAATAATAATAATAATAATAATAATAATAATAATAATAAGCAGGATGTGGTGGTGCATGCCTGTAATCCCAGCTACTCGAGAGGCTGGGGCAGGAGAATCGCTTGAACCCAGGAAACAGCGGTGAGAGGTGAGCCAAGATGGTGCCACTGCACTCCTGGACAACAGAGTGAGACCCTGTCTCAAAACAAAATGAAACAAAACAAAAATTTTCAACTTGTAATGACATAGATGAAGGAGAAACAGGAGGCAATGTTTATGTGTCGAACTTCTCCAAATAGATGACTGTCTCGCCTTTTGAAACCCTGTCTCAAAAAAAAAAAACAAACAAAAACCTGAAAACTTACTGGGTCTTGTACAGTGACGCCCTCAGGATAGCCTGTGCCAAAGTGTGAACACACTGCCTATAGATTCTTCCAGAAAACCTCACAGTAAAGGATGCTGATGGACAAGGGATCTATGTGTGATGCTACACAGCTCACCCAACTTCCTTTTATCTTTTTTCCCACATCTCTGTAGCTGTCATTAGCTTGAGGTAGAGAAAAAATGTTCAGAATGTACAGTGGTCCCTAAACAAATTATTAAGAGTTCATAAAGGCATTTTCCATCTGAGGATATCTAACATGAATAACTTTTAGAACTTTTTCTTATCTTTTGTTTTGTTTTGTTTTGTTTTTTTGAGACGGAGTCTCGCTCTGTCACCCAGGTTGGAGTCTAGTGGCGCGATCTCCGCTCACTGCAAGCTCCGCCTCTGGGATTCACGCCATTCTCCTGCCGCAGCCTCCCGACCAGCTGGGACTACAGGCGCCCGCCACCATGCCCAGCTAATTTTTTGTATTATTAGTAGAGACGGGGTTTCACCGTGTTAGGCAGGGTGGTCTCGATCTCCTCACTTTGTGATCCACCCGCCTCGGCCTCCCAAAGTGCTGGGATTACAGGCGTGAGCCACCGCGCCTGGCTTTTCTCATCTTTTTAAGTCTGAAAACTGCCCAGTCCAGTGTTGCTCTGGATGTAGGCCAGTGTGCACATCCACCCACAGTGAAAGTGAAACCAACCATGAGTTGAATGAAGTACTATGGGAGTGTTTGTGGGAAGCCTGACAAACCTCAAGTTTGCCTGCCTTTTCTAATCCAGTAGTGGATTCTTGGTACGGCTATAAGCTGTTTCAGACCGTGTGAAACCTAGTGTTAACTTCAGTTTAATTTGAAATTATTTGTGTTTTTACTTTGGCTCCTTTACAGCCAGAGTAAAACTTATTTGATATTCTTGTATTCCAAGTTTAACTTAACCTTTATTCTTGACCTGACCAGAATTTTTAGACTTTGGGTCAACCATAAAGAGGCTCAATATATAATGAGAAATTTATCTCACTTTAAGTTGTCAGAAAGCAACACCCAAAATGCTCTATGTAAAAAAACATGCATAGATGCATGAAAATGCAGCTCATTTAAGAAACAAACCCAAGGAGCCCAAACCTAAAATCTGGACATTTCTTACTTAAGCAAAAATATCAGTCATGCACATATGACTCTCATTCCATGACTATTTTCAAATTGACTCATCACATGCCTATTTTCAAATTAAGTAGTTGCCATGCTCTAAATTGTGTTTATGAAGTTAGGAGCTAAACAGAAAACAATTCTAAAACCTGCTTATTTCAATTGATTCTGTATGTTAGCATATCAGTACTGGCATGAATATGATTGGAACATGCAGGGTTGTAGCACACCCTTGTTTCTGGTTGACTGCCAAAAATAAAGACATCAAAGAAAATAGAAAAACTGGGCAACAAATCATAACTGCATAGGTTTTTCAATTTAGTAGTTATTCTAGATCTCTCTCCACAGCTTTTCCAAATGAAACTGTCCCTCTTACAGCCCCCAACCTCCCACTGTCCTAGATAGATGAGGTGATTGTTCTCATCACCTTTATATTTGTACATGTGTGGAATTGTTTTCATAGGACAGATTCCCAGATGTGGAAATGCTCAAATATTTGAGTGAACACTTAACAAATCCTGCCAGAATGTCCTCCAGAAAGGTTGTACCCATGTGCACATCCACCCACAGTGAAAGTGAAACCAACCATGAATTGAATGAAGTACTGTGGGAGTGTTTGTGGGAAGCCTGACAAACCTCAAGTTTGCCTGCCTTTGCTAGTCCAGTAGTGGATTCTTGGTATGGCTATAAGCTGTTTTAGACAGTGTGAAACAATTTACAGATATCTTTAGCAAAGAACATTTTCATAGGTACTTTTACATGAAAAAATTATAATATTAAAGAATCTTTTAAGATAATGCATAATCCCACTGGATACATTTTTATCTTTTGCAGATTACCATCTACATGTGAATATATTTTACCCCTTGTAATTAATGTGTGTGTGTGTGTGTGTGTGTTTAAGACGGATTCTTGGTTTGTCATCCAGGCTGGAGTGAAGTGGTGCGATCTTGGCTCACTGCAACCTCCGCCTCCTGGGTTCAAGCAATTCTCCTGTCTCAGCCTCCCAAGTAGCTGGGATTATAGGCGCCCACCACCAAGCCCAGCTAATTTCTGTATTTTTTTAGTAGAGACAGAGTTTCGCCATGTTGGCCAGGCAGGTCTCGAATTCCTGACCTCAGGTGATCCGCCCACTTTGACCTCCCAAAGTGCTGGGGTTACAGGCGTGAGCCACTGCACCCAGCCAATATGTGTGTATTTTTATCTTTGACTTTTTCCACAGAACTGTCTTATAAGCTGTTTCCTCTTTCTCCATATCTTTCATCATGGCTATTTAAAAGCTGTATCTTGTATTTTGTTATTATATCATACTTTGTTAATTCAGTTCTTAATATTGAATATTGAATATAAAACTAGATACTTAAACTACATGTTCTTAAGTGATAAGGTTGATTGGTTTGATGTGGTGATAAAAGTAATACAGTGCTTATAGAAAAACTTGGAAGACACAAAAAAATAGGATGACACACACAAATCATCCTGTAACTCCTGTTAATAAATTCTGTGAACATTAGGATATATTTCCTTCCTGTCTTTTCTTAATATTTTATTTTCTTGTTTTACAGTCTGCAACCACGCTATTTGTGAACAACATTCATTTTTACATGTAACTCTTTTTCAAATATCATTTTTCCTTTTTTTAAAAAAGGTGAAAGGCTTTTTTTAATTATTTTTTTTGAGACGGAGCCTCGCTCTGTCGCCCATGGTGCAGTGTAGTGGTGCAATCTCGGCTCACTGCAAGCTCCACCGGGTTCATGCCATTCTCCTGCCTCAGCCTCCCCAGTAGCTGGGACTACAGGCGCCTGCCACCATGCCACCACGCCTGGCTAATTTTTTGTGTCTTTAGTAGAGACGAGGTTTCACCGTGTTAGCCAGGATGGTCTGGATCTCCTAACCTCGTGATCCACCCGCCTCAGCCTCCCAAAGTGCTGGGATTACAGGTGTGAGCCATCGTACCTAGCAGGTGAAAGGTTATTTTTTTTTTTTTCTGGTGAAAGTAATTTGAAATTGTTACTGAAAATTGAGAAATAATCCCAGTCATCTATAATTCCATCACCTAGAGGCAAACATCATTTATAATTTGGTTTATTACCTTCACATATTTTTCTCTAAAAAAAAAATTGAGGCCGGGCGCGGTGGCTCAAGCCTGTAATCCCAGCACTTTGGGAGGCCGAGACGGGCGGATCACGAGGTCGATCGAGACCATCCTGGCTAACACGGTGAAACCCCGTCTCTACTAAAAATACAAAAAACTACCCGGGCGAGGCGGCGGGCGCCTGTAGTCCCAGCTACTCGGGAGGCTGAGGCAGGAGAATGGCGTAAACCCGGGAGGCGGAGCTTGCAGTGAGCCGAGATCCGGCCACTGCACTCCAGCCCGGGCAACACAGCGAGACTCCGTCTCAAAAAAATAAAATAAAATAAAATAAAATAAAAAATTGAGATCGTACACCATCATTGTTTTTTAATTAGGGGGTGGTCACGGACCTTTTTAAAAATCTGAAAAAAATCCAAATTAAGAATTCTTTTTGTACCGAGTGGCCAGTTGAAAAAAAATTTTTTTACTTAAAAAAAAAAAAAGAAAAAAATAGAATTCTTAGTATATACATACATTCATACCCACCCTTTTTCCCTTAAAAACATGATAAAGTAAGCATTTCTGTATAATTATGATCTTTTATAAATATGCATGTTTTCTGATTATTGTGCATTGAATTATCTATGTCCTCAAATTCATATGTTGAAGTTCTAATCCCCAGTACCTCAGATTGTGACCTTATTTACAGATGGGATCTCTACAGAGCTGATCAAGCTAAAATGCGGTCAGTAGAGTGAACCTTGATCCAATATGATTGGTGTCTTTATAAAATGAGGAAATTCACCAGGCGCGGTGATACATGCCTGTAGTCCCAACTACTCAGGTGGCTGAGGTGTGAGGATGGCTTGAACCCAGAGGTTCTGGGCAGTAGTGTGCTATGGCGATGGGGTGTCTGCACCAGCATCAATATGGTGACCTCCCAGGAGTAGGGGCTATGAGGTTGCCCAAGGAGGGATGGAGTGACCCAGGTCAGAAACAGAGCAGGTCAAAACTCCCTTGCTGATCAGTAGTGGGATAGCACCTATGAATAGCCACCGCACTCCAGTCTGGGCAATATAGTGAGACCCTGTCTCTAAAAAAAGAAAATTTAACTGGCCGGGCACGGTGGCTCACGCCTGTAATCCTAGCACTTTGGGAGGCTGAGGCAGGTGGATCACCTGAAGTCAGGAGTTCAAGACCAGCCTGGCCAACATCTCTACTAAAAATACAAAAAATTAGCCAGGCGCGGTGGTGCGCACCTGTAATCCCAGCTGGGGTGGGGGATGTAGGGAGGGGGCGGGGCAGTGCTGAGACAGGAGAATTGCTTGAACCTGGGGAGGCGGAGGTTGCGAGGAGCTGAGATTAGGCCATTGCACTCCAGCCTGGGCGACAGAGTGAGACTCTGTCTCAAAAAAAAAAAAGAGAAAAAAATTTCATTAAAAATTTATTTTAAAAAGGAGGAAATTTGTGAAGAGACATAGAGAAGATGGCCATTTACAAGCTAAGAAGAGAGGCCTGAACAGATGTTTCCCTCACAGCCCTCGGAAGTAGCCTACCCTGCTGACACCTTTATTTCAGATTTCTAGCCTCCAGAACTGTGAGACAGTAAGTGTCTGTTGTTTAAGCCTCCCAGTTTACATAATGCAGACATTTGGATGAATATTTACTTTGTACTAGGCATTGCACTAGGTTTAGGAATACTAAGTCAGAGAAGTCAAGTTCTCTGTCTTGAAGGTACCTAGATTGGCATGTGCATAAAGAACCCTGGGGTTGTGCAATTTTGGGCAATGAACAGGGCATCATGGGAGCCTAGGTTAGGCGAGGGTCGGGGAAGATTTCCCAGGGAATGCATCACTTGAGCTGAGTTTTGAAGAACCACTAGGAGCTTACTTAACTATTTTTCTGTTGCTGGACACTAGGATGTTTCCGGTTATTCATTTTTGCAAACGAGAACTTTCCTGTGTTTTTGGATTATTTCTTTAGGATAGATTCTCAGCAGCGTACCACTGCTGAGACAAGAATATGAAACTAGAAACATCATGTGAAGGGAGCATAATATTCTACCAGATGGAGTTTTCCTGGCTTATTGAATCATCCTCTTTTATTGGATAGCAGTCCCCTGGTGTTCTGTTGCTAGTGTTTTGTTATTATAAATAGTGCTGTAGCGTACATTTTTTGCATAAAGCCTTTTTCCATAATCAGAATTATTTCTTTAGTGGTTGAATCATAGAAATAGGAATTAAGGTGTGAAAAAGGTCTCCTTACTTTTCAAAAATACTGACATATTCTCACTAATAATCAAGTGAAATTTATTAACAGATTAATTTGATTTCTTATAGTCTTTTATATTGTTTGGGTGTGTGTTAAAACAGTTTAATACTTCCCTCTTTTGAAAGCTGAAACTTTCCTAGAAAGTAAAGTTTGGTTTGTATCATGTGTGATGAAGAACCCCTTTTCTTTAAGTTCCCCCTCCGCCTAAAAGAAACTTGCTTAACGGGCACAATACTGACACAAACTTGCCCACACAATTTCTGTGCTGGTTTCTCACTAGCTGGTGTGTATATTGCATTGGCCTCTGTTCATACTCTCCTAGATCGTTGTCTGTCTGAAAGGTAACTATCCCAGAAGATCAGCCTTCCAAGTGAGCTATTTCTATTCTATTTTGTGTGTCTTTCAAAGTGACTCCTGCATTCTCCACCAGACTCAAAATCCCATTTATGTTGGCAACATATCTACTGTAATGGAGTAACAGAACTGCAGTCGTGGTGACACATGGGAATGGGGTGCATGAAGGAGCCAGGTCAGGAATGACAGGGTGCTCTGTCTCAGTGAGGGGATGGTTTGCCAGCAAGGATTGTATTGTTTCCTTCATCTTAAAAGTGAGTATGAGTACATTTTATTGACTCAACAAAATAATAAACATCAAGGGCTATTTGTATATTTTGTATATTTTTTGTATATTTTTGTATATTTTTTGTATATTTTGTATATACAGTTTTGTGTATTTTTTAAAAAGATATCCCACTCACTAATTACTTTTTTAAAATTTTACTTTTAAAAATCAGGAAAAAAAAAAAAAAAAGCAAAGTTGGCCAGAAATAGTGGCTCACGCCTGTAATTCCCGGCACTTTGGGAGGCCAAGGTGGGAGGATCACTTGAGGCCAGGAGTTTGAGACCCGTCTGGGCAACATAGTGAGACCACATCTCTACATTTTTTTTTGTTTGGTTTTTTGCTGGGCATGGTGGTGCATGCCTGTAGTCTCAGCTACTTGAGAGGCTGAGGTGGGACGATCACTTGAGCCCAGGAGGTTGAGGCTGCAGTGAGCCATGATTGTGCCACTGTACTTCAGCCTGGGTGACAGGTAAGACCCTGTCTCAAAATAAAGAAACAAAAAGAAGAAGCAAAGTTATATGTATCTTAAATATTATAGGAGCACACAATGTAGAAAGTGTAAGTATCCCATAATCCTACCCCATAAAGAGAACCCACCATGATCTGCAGTTTAGGACCTATTTCTCTAAATTTTTTCCTTGCGTTTAAAACATACGGTGATGCTCAATTTCATTAACAAAAAATGAAATACAAAGTAAACAAAAAAGAGCATTCCCCCCTTTAGCTCCTAAAGATAAAACAAAAACGTAAAAAGAGTAGTTATATCCACGTTGGTGGCCACATAGCAAAATGGGTATTCTCATACAATGTTGGTAGGAATATAAATTGGTTCAAGTTGAACATCTCAAACCTGAAAATCGGAAATGCTCCAAAACCCAAAAATGTTTAAGTGCCAACATGATGCTCAAAGGAAATGCTTATTGGAGCATTGTAGATTTTGGATTTTGGGATTTGATACGCTCAAAGTATAGTACAACTATTCCCAAACCCCCCAGAATTCAAAATCTGAAAACTTCTGATTCTAAGCATTTCAAATTAAAGGATACACAACCCGTATAATCTACTTAGAGGGCAATTTGTCAGTAATGATCAAAATTTTATGTATGACACATGTCATGTGCATTTCCTCTGTTGACTTTAGAAAAAGAGGAATGTTGATAGCTGTTTTATGATAATGTTACTAGCAATAGTGATCGTGGTAGTGGCAGGAATACTGCTGGTTGTGCTGCTTGTGATAGTGGTACTGGTGGTACGGCTGGCAGTGCTGGTGGTACTACTGCTGCTGGTGATGGTACTGCTGGTGGTGGTGGTACTTCTGGCAGTGCTGATACTGTACCACTGATAGCACTGGTGCTGGTGGTACTGGTGGTGCTGGTGATTTGAGCATTTGCTGCCTTCTACTATGTGATGAAGCTTAACGAAGTCACACCCAAGTCTGCTTTGTACTCAGAACAGTGCCAGGGGGCAGTGTGGGTCAAAGCACTTCTTTTGATTCTCTCATAACATAGGCAGAAAGATAAGCTTCCCAGGAGGAAAGATTTTTACCATTGCCCCTCATAAGGTGGAGATAGCTGGTGTCCATTCAAGCCCCTGCTCACACATTCAGAAGGCACTTCGTAGGAACTCCCTCCCCTCCTTTGCTTCTGAGTCCCAGACCAGCAGTGAGATTCTGCCCTTTGAAATATTTATAACGTTCAATTCACCATAAAACACTTTGTAAATGTAAGTGCTGTAAGTGGCACAAATTATATCAGCAGCTTTTTGAGAAATGGGGGGAAAAGGAAAAGGAATTTAAGGGAATGGGATCCAGTGAGCCAACCTTGCTATTTTCAAACCATAATAAATGGCTGTAGATCTGCATTTTGTAATTTCAGAAATGACTAATGCTTGGACTATTTTTGAGCATTGTAAGAGTGGCTTCATCCCAGTATAAATCGTTCTTTCTACGTTGCACAGATTATGTTGCTTTTTAAATCAATATTTTTATTTCATAGTAATTTTGTTTCCAGGTCTAAAAATCCTGAAATTCCTTTCTTAAGGGGGTCCCTTTGTATCAGCCACTAAGGAAGTCATTGACACCTAACTGGCTTCTCCCAGCACCCACTACGTAGGCTACCCTCTCCCCAGTCCTGCAGGAGAGGCCCCTTGCTCACAAATGCACAGGGGCCAGAATTTTTCACTGTTGGAAATTCTCCTCACCTTGTGTAGATACTATCTCCATCCAATCATCACTCCTTTGTTCTGCTGTTTGGAGCCCCCAGAATAAATCTACTCTTTGTATCCTTCATGTATTGAGGATGGTCACGCCCCTACCCCCACCCTCAAATGATTTCTTCCTCATTGGACAGGATTCCTGGATGTCACCCTCCTGGTTACCTACTCCACTAGGTAACAGACCATCTATTCTCCTGAGTCTCCACCACCTTGTTCATAATACTGTATTTCCGATAATGAATCCTAAAATTAAGTTTGTTAATTTGTTTTTGGCACCCATATCACACCAGTGTCTCATATTGATTTATAAACAAACCAAAACTCCAGACCAGTTGCTTTTTGAGCCTAAGTGCAAGATGTAACATGCTTCTCTGAAATGTTGTCTTTTTTCCTTTGGGCTCATTCTTTCCAGATCCAGATATCTTTTGGAATTCTGATTCTGTCCAGTGGGTCTTATCTAAAGCATTCATCTCTCCTAGCACAGTGTCCTTGGATGACTTGAAAAGCCTGCCTGGTAGATTGCTGATGTATTTACCTAGGCCCAGGACTCTTAAGAGGGTGACAAATCCCCCATAACGAGTTAGCCAAATGCATGCTGGCAGCCAACGGACTCAAGGCTCCTTAGAGAAGGCAGAAGGGTCTGGCTGTCAGAGGGTGCCACAGCTGCTGGGGTGGAGAATCTGCTGGGGTGGAGGATTGGAGGAGTTTTGGTTTGGCCATTGACATGTAAATGTCAGAGGGGCCTGAGGCTGTTCCCCAGTGGACCCTCCCGCTTTCCCACACAAAGCCCTGGTTCTGTGAGGGCCACGGCTTTGCCTTTGTGAGGCCCAGGCCGTCCCAGCTGCAGAGGGAAGTCCCCGTAAGTATTCAGTCTTGTAAAACTGTTCCATTTTACACTGTGGTTGTCGACAGCAAGGTTCTCCCAGCTGCATGGAGTGGGAGTGTTCTCTTTGTAATGCGCTCTTTTCTGGATATAGACATAGGTCCTTTAAAGGTTTTTGAAATGAAAATGAATACTACTAGGTGATTATTAATTTGAATCATGTAAGGAGAGAAAGAGTGATATATTTTTGCACATGTATGTGCATTTACAAGAACAAGATTAGCTACGAGGTTCAAAGTACTTTTTGAATTTTACCTGATATTTCTGAAGGATAATGTTATTTTTGGCATTGTGTTTTCTATAGTCCTCCTCTCTCTCTCTCTTTCTCTCTCTCTAACCTATTTTGAGACAGAGTCTCACTCTGTTGCCCAGGCTAGAGTGCAGTGGTGCAATCTTGGCTCACTCCAACCTCTGTCAAACGCTTCTCATGCCTCAGTGTCCTGGGTATCTGGGATTACAGGTGTGCCCACCACCGTGCCCTGCTAATTTTTGTATTTTTAGTAGAGACGGGGTTTTACATGTTGGCCAGGCTGATCTTGAACTCCTGACCTGAGGTAATCCGTCCGCCTCGGCCTCCCAAAGTGCTGGGGTTACAGACGTGAACCACCGCGCCTGGCCAAGAATGAATATTTTGAAATGTTTTTTCTTTTTTCCTCTGAAACTTCAGTGTCCTAAATTCAATATGTGAATTGTGAAATATGTGATGCTCTTACCACAAGGTAGAGGATATATGTCTTTGTCATGCTGTGGGCTTATTTTTTTATAAGTCCTTTACTAACTGGCCAGCGATTATTTAAAATACAAATTTAGATTTCAGGTTCAGAATTTGGAGTACTGGATTGAGTAAGAGGAAAATCTTGATCTTAAAAAATCTTGAGGTAAAAGGTTTTGTTTGGTAAAGTTTTCCCACATAGGACTCACTTCCTTCACTGCTTACAGAGATGGCGCTTTTAAAGAAAACATTTTCTTAATAAAATACAAATGTTTTCAGATCTCTGCCTCTTTGGTACAGATGCCTTTTGCAATATGAGTTCAGTCCACAGTGTGCATCTTTAAGCCTTGAATATTCAGATACGTTTTTGCTCTTTTAAAAGTAATTACAGTAATAGAATTTATGTTTACACACCAGAATATCCATAATGAGATTGGAAAAAAAAGTGCAAGCAATCAGTCTTCTGTCCAGAAGCCATAAAGTCTGTTATTGAATGTGAAATCTATTCTTAAGTGTCTCTTGCTCTAATGAACTTAATTAGTGGAGTTTGGTACAGTGGAAAGAATACCAAACAAAGTGTTTTGAGACCTGGGCTTTGTCTCTAGCTACCTAGGTGGCCTTAGGTGAATGACTTACGGACCTCAGTGATGGACTGTATCAGTGGTTCTCAACCCAGGGGCCCTTGGAAATGTTGAGTGGGAACATGTCAGGTTGCCACACTGTATGGGAGCATTAATGGTTTGGGGACCCTGGATGTTAGGCATCTTGAAATGCCCCAGGCTGTCTCACCCAGCCCTTTGAAGAATTGGCTCACTCTGAATATCAATGACACCCCCATGAGTAACACTGGACTGGATGATTACTTAAGTTTTTCCTGCTTTGTTACTGTCAAGTTCGTAAATGGAGTATTGGCAAGCATCTAAAATGATGTGATGCCAATACGCTCAGTGTCTGTCTCTCACATTTAGCATTGAACGCTATGTTTTCTGGGGTGAAGTCATATCCGGTAATGCTGGGTCAGGACACTCGGCTGTGGCAACTCAGATTCAGAGCTTTGTTGCTGGGAGAAATCTCTACTATAAGCACAGAAAATACTGACATGGCTCAAAAGCAGGTGCAGAGCTGGGGCTGGGATTTTTGGTTGGCTTTGGATTTTCCTTATATTCTTTCCTCAAAGGGAAGCAGTGGGTTTGTGGCCACATGCTTGCCCCCAGGCCCTGGGCTTTTCTGCTGTAAACAAAGGGCAGCTGCCTCTTCACACTGTTCTGCTGCTGTCCCATTTGATGAGAAAGGGGTTACTCCGGAGCCTCCGGTGCTGCCCTGCAAACCCAAATCCGGCTGCCTGTTGTCACGGGCCAGACTGCAGGAACCATCTAGACAACTCTGACGAGGCAGAAGGGGATTTGGTCTGGAAAAAAGATTCCCGGGGTGTCTAAATTTTTTGGTAGGTTGGCATGATTGAATTACTCCTTATTTGATGGTGAAGTGCTGTTAAATGAAAGTCCAACAGGAAATCTTCTCTCTGAATTGTCGTTTTGTAGAAAGCAAAGGTGAGTTATTACTAATCCTCACCAGAAATTTGCTGTGATGTTTGTGCATATATACAACTCTTAATAGCTACACTGTTCTATTACCTGAAGCATACATTTTAATTAATGTGTTATTTTCCCTATAAAAATAATTTATTTAAAGAAAATTCAAATAAGAAAAATATCAGTAGTAACTACATTTGATACGTATCTTGCCAGTCTTTAAAACATTTTACAAAAATGGGGTCATAATGTATGACGTTTTACAACCTACTTTGTTGACTTTGTAATACATCATGTATTGTTTCTGAGATATATAGTCATGCGCCACATAACGACTTTTTAGCCAGTGACAGACCATCTATACGAAGGTGGTCCCAAAAGATTACGATAGAGCTTATATAGAAACCTGATGTATGGCACTTGAGATTGGCATTGCAGATCAAGCAGCAGAAATGATTGATATTCAGTAATGCTGCTGGGACATTTGATTATATATATATGAAAAAATTATATAAATAAAAATATATATATACCATCTAGGTTTGTGCAAGTACACTCTATGATGTTTTCACATGACAAAATCACCTAACAGTACATTTCTCAGAACGTATCCATGTTTGTAACATGATTGTATTACAGAATTTTACATGACTTCTGTCTTAGTTCAGGCTGCTATAACAAAATATCATAGATGGGTGGCTTAAACAATCAGAAATTTATTTCTGACAGTTCTGAGAGCTGGGACATTAGAGATTAGGGTGTCAGCATGGATTAGTTCTTTTTAAAATTTTTAAAATACATTTTTAATTTTTTTTATTATACTTTAAGTTCTAGGGTACATGTGCACAATGTACAAGTTTTTTACATATGTATACATGTGCCATGTTGGTGTGCTGTGCTCATTAACTCATCATTTACATTAAGTATATCTCCTAATGCTATCCCTCCCCACTCCCCCAACCCCACAATAGGCCCAGGTGTGTGATGTTCCCCTTCCTGTGTCCAAGTGTTCTCATTTTTCAATTCCCACCTATGAGTGAGAACATGTGGTGTTTGGTTTTCTGTTCTTGCAATAGTTTGCTCAGAATGATGGTTTCCAGCTGCATCCATGTCCCTACAAAGGACATGAACTCATCCTTTTTTATGGCTGCATAGTATTGCATGGTGTATATGTGCCACATTTTCTTAATCCAGTCTATCACTGATGGACATTTGGGTTGGTTCCAAGTCTTTGCTATTGTGAATAGTGCTGCAATAAACATATGTGTGGATGTATCTTTATAGCAGCATGAGTTATAATCCTTTGGGTATATACCCAGTAATGGGATGGCTGGGTCAAATGGTATTTCTCGTTCTAGATCCTTGAGGAATCACCACACTGTCTTCCACAATGGTTGAACTAGTTTACAGTCCCACCAACAGTGTAACAGTGTTCCTGTTTCTCCACATCCTCTCCAGCACCTGTTGTTTCCTGACTTTTTAATGATCGCCATTCTAACTGGTATGAGATGGTATCTCATTGTGGTTTTGATTTGCATTCTCTGATGGTGAGTGATGATGAGGATTTTTTCATGTGTCTGTTGGCTGCATAAATGTCTTCTTTTGAGAAGTGTCTGTTCATATCCTTTGCCCACTTTTTGATGGGGTTGTTTGTTTTTTTCTTGTAAATTTGAGTTCTTTGTAGGTTCTGGATATTAGCCCTTTGTCAGATGAGTAGATAGCAAAAATTTTCTCCCATTCTGTAGGTTGCCTGTTCACTCTGATGGTAGTTTCTTTTGCTGTGCAGAAGCTCTTTAGTTTAACTAGATCCTATTTGTCAATTTTGGCTTTTGTTGTCATTGCTTTTGGTGTTTTAGACATGAAGTCCTTGCACATGCCTATGTCCTGAATGGTATTTCCTAGGTTTTCTTCTAGGGTTTTTATGGTTTTAGGTCTAACATTTAAGTCTCTAATCCATCTTGAATTAATTTTTGTATAAGGTGTAAGGAAGGGATCCAGTTTCAGCTTTCTACTTATGGTTAGCCAGTTTTCCCAGCACCATTTATTAAATAGGGAATCCTTTCCCCATTGTTGTTTTTGTCAGGTTTGTCAAAGATCAGATGGTTGGAGGTGTGTGGTATTATTTCTGAGGACTCTGTTCTGTTCCATTGGTCTATATCTCTGTTTTGGTACCAGCACCATGCTGTTTTGGTTACTGTAGCCTTGTAGTATAGTTTGAAGTCAGGTAGCGTGATGCTTCCAGCTTTGTTCTTTTGGCTTAGGACTGTCTTGGCAATGCGGGCTCTCTTTTGGTTCCATATGAACTTTAAAGTAGTTTTTTCCAATTCTGTGAAGAAAGTCATTGGTGGCTTGATGGGGATGGCATTGAATCTATAAATTACCTTGGGCAGTATGGCCATTTTCATGATATTGATTCTTCCTATCCATGAGCATGGAATGTTCTTCCATTCGTTTGTGTCCTTTTTTATTTCACTGAGCAGTGGTTTGTAGTTCTCCTTGAAGAGATCCTTCACATCCCTTGTAAGTTGGATTCCTAGGTATTTTATTCTCTTTGAAGCAATTGTGAATGGGAGTTCACTCATCATTTGGCTGTTTGTCTGTTATTGGTGTATAATAATGCTTGTGATTTTTGCACATTGATTTTGTATCCTGAGACTTTGCTGAAGTTGCTTATCAGCTTAAGGAGATTTTGGGCTGAGACGATGGGGTTTTCTAAATATACAATCATGTCATCTGCAAACAGGGACAATTTGACTTCCTCTTTTCCTAATTGAATACCTTTATTTCTTTCTTTTGCCTGATTGTCCTGGCCAGAGCTTCCAGCACCTGTGTTGAATAGGAGTGGTGAGAGAGGGCATCCCTGTCTTGTGCCAGTTTCCAAGGGGAATGCTTCCAGTTTTTGCCCATTTAGTATGATATTGGCTGTGGGTTTGTCATAAATAGCTCTTATTATTTTGAGATACATTCCATCAATACCGAATTGATTGAGAGTTTTTAGCATGAAGGGCTGTTGAATTTTGTCAAAGGCCTTTTCTGCATCTGTTGAGATAATCATGTGGTTTTTGTCTTTGGTTCTGTTTATATGCTGGATTATGGTTATTGATTTACGTATATTGAACCAGCCTTGCATCCCAGGGATGAAGCCCACTTGATCATGGTGGATAAACTTTTTGATGTGCTGCTGGATTCAGTTTGCCAGTATTTTATTGAGGATTTTTGCATCAATGTTCATCAGGGATATTGGTCTAAAATTCTCTTTTTTTGTTGTGTCTCTGCCAGGCTTTGGTATCAGGATGATGTTGGCCTCATAAAATGAGTTAGGGAGGATTCCCTCTTTTTCTATTGATTGGAATTATTTCAGAAGGAATGGTACCAGCTCCTCCTTGTACCTCTGGTAGAATTCGGCTGTGAATCCGTCTGCTCCTGGACTTTTTTTGGTTGGTAGGCTATTAATTATTGCCTCAATTTCAGAGCCCGTTATTGGTCTATTCAGGGATTCAACTTCTTCCTGGTTTAGTCTTGGGAGAGTGTATGTGTCCAGGAACTTATCCATTTCTTCTAGGTTTTCTAGTTTATTTGAGTAGAGGTGTTTATAGTATTCTCTGATGGTAGTTTGTATTTCTGTGGGGTCGGTGGCAATATCCTCTTTATCATTTTTTATTGTGTCTATTTGATTCTTCTCTCTTTTATTCTTTATTAGTCTTGCTAGCGGTCTATCAATTTTGTTGATCTTTTCAAAAAACCAGCTCCTGGCTTCATTGATTTTTTTTTTGAAGGGTTTTTTGTGTCTCTATCTCCTTCAGTTCTGCTCTGATCTTAGTTATTTCTTGCCTTCTGCTAGCTTTTGAATGTGTTTGCTCTTGCTTCTCTAGTTCTTTTAGTTGTGATGTTAGAGTGTCAATTTTAGATCTTTCCTGCTTTCTCTTGTGGGCATTTAGTGCTATAAATTTCCCTCTACACACTGCTTTAAATGTGTCCCAGAGATTCTGGTATGTTGTGTCTTTGTTCTCATTGGTTTCAAAGAACATCTTTATTTCTGCCTTCATTTCGTTATGTACCCTATATTTTTAATTTTTTTGTAGAGATGAAGTCTTGCCATCTTGCCTAGGCTGGTCTCAAACTCCCGGGCTCAAGAGATTCTCTTTCCTTGCCCTCCCAAAGTGCTAGACGTGCGAGCCACCCTGGTTCAGTTCTGTCAATGCCCCTCTTCCTGGTTTCCTTGCTGTGTACTCACATTTGTAGAGCAGAGAGAAAGGAAGCAAGCTCTCTTGTTGTCTCTTCTTATAAGGGCACTAATCCCATTGTGAAGGCTCCACCCTCATGACCTAATTACCTCCCCAAAGTCCCATCTCCAAATCACATCACACTGGAGTTTAGGGTTTAAACATATGAATTTGGGATGGTGGGTGGACACAAGCATTCAGTCCATAGCAACTACTGGTAATCCACCAAGAGGATGGTGCCAAGGAGTGCAGGTCCTAGAGTTGGACCCTGTGGGTTCATACCTTAGCCCTGACACTTATTAACTGGGCAAATTATTGAATGGCTTTGTGTATCATTTACTCATCTGTAAAATGGGGAGAATGTTAATACCAGCCACATTGGTGTGTTCTGAGAATTAAATGAGATAATAGATATTGGGTGCTCAGAATAGAGCCTTACATAAAGTAAGCACTTAATATCTGTTAAATATCATCTTATCAGCACCACCATCACCATGATTATATGACCATACATTCCACTAACGAATCCCCTGGCATTAGATTCTTGCAATTAAATTCTTTCTGACATCCAGAGTATTACTTTAGGATCATTTTTTAGATGTGGAATTTCTGAGCCAAAGAACAAACAGCAGTTTAAAGATACATATTGCTAGATTTATTTCCAGGAAGCTTGTCTCAGTATTCACTCCTACCAACTTTTCTCAGCATTAAAAAATTCAGCTTGTCTTCCTTCTAACATTCTGTGTGCTGTGGGACCTCCCCATTCCAATAATTTGGAATATAGATTCATTTCATATTGTTCTGGGGCAAGCATTATTATGAAAATGAATTAGCCACAAAACAAATCACATAAAACATTTCATCATCAAATGAAAAGAATAAGGCGGCTCACCTACACTTGTTTTTTCACCTGTGTTTCACCTTCTCTCATTGATCAAGGAATGTTTGTGTGTGAGAGGATGTGAATGTGTAGTCCTCAGACTCTCTTCCCTGCAACCCAGTTTAATGTCTAGACGTACTGCAAGGAAAAACATGATCTTTGGTAACATCATGGGAAAAGTACATGAAATTAGCTACATAAATTGTGAAATAGCAAGTCAGTCTTTTTATTCTGTGATGTGTAAAAATAACTTATTTCATTGTATTTACTTTTACTTTTCCACAAAGAAATTGCTGCGAGTTGGTATGTACAGAGGTAAGATCCACAGTGTACCATTTGTTACTTGATACTAAGTCCTGTGGCCCAGATGCTTTTTCAGCCTGCAAGTGCTACCAAGTGCCCGGTGGTGACTCAGTTCTCCCACCTGTCATCTCTGTTTGGATGACTAAGAACCCTTTCTACAGCATGTTGTGACCTAGCCAGCCTGGCCTTCACCTGTATCCAGTGCAGTATTGCCAGAGGAAGCCTGCTTGCATTTTGTTCTCAGCAGTCCACCCACCTGCATTTGATTATAAACACAAATGCAAACATGAGCATTTAATACACATGACATAATGAAGCCAGGTGTAGTGGCGCATGCTGCAGTCCCAGCTACCTAGGAGGCTGAGGCAGGAGGATTGCTTGAGCCCCAGAGTTTGAGGCTGCAGTGAGCTGTGATTGCACCACTGCACTCCAGACTGAGGGACAGAGTGAGACCCTGTCTCTAATTAGCAAATAAAAACAAACCACATGACAATGCAATTATGAGGGAGGCATCCAGATGATTTCAAATATGTTCAGTTTGTTAGATTCTCATTAAGAACATAGAATGTAAAAATTCTCATTGAGGATTCTCTGATTTCTGAAAATACATTTTAGGCCCCCAGAAGTATGCTTAGTAAAGGCCAATTTGGGTTTTAGACACTGTCCAAGGTACTTTGGATAATTATTGGCATTCCAAAAAGAAATATAGGTTACATTTCTATTGTTTCTTTGGATTGAATATTTGACTCGTTTTTGATCAAGAACAGTGGGTTTTAAACTTTTAACTGTGACCCACTATAAGAACTATATTTTACATGGTGACCCAGTAGGTACACATACATACATAAACACACACACAAATGAAACAAATGTTTCCCACCCAAAATATATCGATCTATTCTATTCTATTCTATTCTATTCTATTCTATTCTATTCTATTCTATTCTGTTCTATTCCATTACATTCTTTAAAATGCTGCTTGTGACCCATTAACTTATTTTCATGACCCACAAATGGGCCATGACCTCCCGTTTGGAAATCCAATTCCAGAGGTGGTTTCTTAGGACTGTGGGTTGACTGATAACGTGTCTCATGCGTCGCACATTGCCTTCGTCTTGGTACTGGGTCCAGGGCAGGCTGCACATGCCCAGGGCATTGCTCCTGGAGGGGTCTCAGTGCCACAGGACTGGGCAGGAAATCAAGGCAGAGCCCTTTGTGTTGGCTGCCTGGGGGCTTGAACAGCTTTGCTTTTGAGAACTTTGGTCCTTCCCTGAACCAGCTGCTGCAGCTGACAGCTCTGCCTGAGTGGGAAAGTTTAAACGAAGACAATAATTCAGTTTGAGTGCCCCTGAATCGTGTCTTTGTCTCTGCTCTTGACAGAACAGAAGGAAGTTGTTCATTATTAAGGATGCCAGCTGCCCACAGATTGATATATCTGTAGCCAGGCTGGCTCACTCTCAAGTAGGTAGCGATATGGCTCCCCAATTGGTATATTTTGAAGAAGTCCAGAAAATATTTTCTTTAAATGTCTCTACTCAGTCTCCTGTGCCTAAAATTTCAAGTTTAGAAGTTTGGTCTTTTGTATCTTCTAAGTTTTTGGTCTTCTGGAATTCCAGATCAACATAAAAACATCATGGGAAAAGAGACTACCTTAGGATTGTATCAGGTAGTATATAATGGGGATTTGGACAGTGCTGAGAGCAAGGCATGCACATTTGGGTGGAGCAGGGGATACAGGAGCGAGGACCCACGGACTAGAGAATGGTGAGCAGGAGGAAATGGAGAGGAGGAGGCCGCAGGGCACGCTTGGCCTGGTGAAGCCTCTGTGTCTAACGGTAATTGGAAAGCTCCATAAACTGTAGAGCCATTTAAATATATTAATGAGAATTTTATGAAGACCTTGTGACTTGGGGTGGACTTGAGCAAGGCTTAGAGATGAAGGAACCAACACTCAACAAGAGTGACCAGAAAACTCTTATGGCCACTTGGCTACTCAGGGATTCTGTGTCCTAGGTTGTCCACTGTGTTTTGTTTAACAAATTTATTCCCATGCAGACAGCATGACTAATTGTATGCTACCCAAGAGTCACCTTTAATTTTTCCCAATAGCATCTGAGCACCTTGCATTTATATGGGCATTTTTTCCTTAGTTTTCTGGTCATTCAGATTGGTCCAGATTAACTCAGTTCAATTGCATGCCCATTTGCTTTTCTAGTTGTTGGTCGTCATAGGATTTAGTGCTGGAAAAGACCTTAGCAGTCACCTCAGTCAGTGATTTTCCAGCTGTGGTTTTCAACCCATTACTGGGTCTTCAAATCAGTTTTATGGGTGTAACTGACAGGGATTGTTGGGAGAATCCTGTAAATATTTATCTTCCCAGCAGGTGTTGTGTAGTACACAAATACGTGATAACTCATAATGAATAGCAAGGTACAAAACTGTGTGTTTTGTGTAAGTGATACAGATAGCTTCATTCTTTTATTTGACAAATATCAGATGTCATTGAAGCCCTTATTGTTCATTGGTACTGTGATGAGGTGCAGGCGATGCAAAGATGAGTAACATGGGCCCTGCCCTGGAGATGCTCAGATGATAGCGGGGAGACAGGTGCAAAAGGCTGTTGTGACACAGTGGTGACTGCAGAGGATACCTCGTTACATCCTCCTTGCCCTAATGAGCACCCGCTCTGGAGGTCCTGCTCTGGAAAAGCAGCGGGCTGGCTGATTCAGCTGGACCGAACACAGCTGTGAGAAACTGCACGGTGTGTCTGAGAGAAAACCCACCTCTGCAGTCTAGAAAATGAGAGCAGGGAAGGCTTCTGGGGAGAAGTGCCGTCTCCGCTTGGCCTGTGCAGTGGGTCACATGGTGGCCCCCAGAAAGATAAGTCCATGTCCTAAGCCCCGGAGCCTGTGAATGCTCCCTGATTTTAAAAAAAGGTTTTGCAGGTGTGATTAAGGTGAGGCGGTCATCCTGGATCATTTGGGTGAGCCCTAAATCTAACAAGTGTTCTTTTAAGAGGCAGAGGGAGATCTGACATAGAACAGGATGAGGCCATGTGACGAGTGAGACTGAAATGATGAGGCCACAAGTCAAGGAATGTTGTTGCAGTCATCAGAAGCTGGTAGGGTCTCCCCAAGAGCTTCCAGAGGGATCACGGCTCCGCCGACAACTTCATTTTGGACTCCTGGCCTCCAGAACTGTGAGGGAGCACATTTCTGTTGTACCAAGCCACCACATTTGTGTTAATCTGTTATGATAGTCCTAGAAAATGAACACAGTCTGGATTTTCATAGGCCGAAATTACAAAAGGGACGGTGTTGGGGTAGAGGACACGTGACCCCAAAATATTTCAAGTTGAAGAAACTTGAGAAAACTGCAGATATAGGAGGGTTGCTCTTACTTCCCCCGCAACCCCTGCCCTTTTCCCCTGAAGCCGTCCTTACAATCTAGGAAGAATTGTCTGAACTTTCCCTGAAGCAGGTCCTGAGATCTTCGTACATGAGGTCCTCTCCTTATACCTGGAGGAAAAGAATGTAATTCTCCCTGAAGATGAAGAGTCACAGAGAAGAATCTGCACAAACAGGTCGTGCTGTGCTTCCTCCGATTTATTACCATTAGATCCTGTTGCCTTTGTCCAATCATACTTCATTGCTCTCCACTTCTTCATCACACCCAGAGTTAAAAAAACACACGTTTCCCTATTGCTTTGGGTCTTCATTTCCTTATGAAGACTCCCACATCACCTAAAACTTACATTGAATAAATGTGCATGCTTTTCTCTGGTTAATCTGTCTTTTGTAACGGGGCCTCAGCCACGAACCTAGGGGTAAGGAAAGATGCTTTTCCTCCCTATAAGGGCATTTCTGGACAGAGCGCCGGGACTGGGAGACAGAGCCCTGTTTGGGAAGAGAGAAGTGAGTTGCCTGGCTGGAGCGTGGATTGTGTGAAAGGTATGGCAGGAGATACTGCTGGAAAGCATGTAACTGACCCGGTGCCTTTGTGGTGGTTTGAGTAGTTCCTTGTTTGTAGAGGATCATTTGATAGTTCATTGTGCTGCCTTTTAGGTAATGGCTGTTAACACCGGGTGACCCAGCAAAAAACATAGGGTGAGGTTTGTTTGTTACCCAAGTGGCTGCACTCATGTGTGTTTGCAGGGAGAGTAATGCTCCCTGATGTGTAAATGCTCCTTGATTTTGCCTGCTGAAGACAACCACGCACACCCCACTAGAGGGTTGCCTTAAGCCACTTTCTGCATTTTGTTCTTGAACCTGCACTTCTCACTGCCTTTTCCTAAACGAATATATTTTCATGGCATTTTATTTCCTTGAAATGATCAATTAATGTATACTCATTCCTGTGAGATGTAGTAAACATCTTTAAGCCAGGTGAAGAAGTTTGTAACATGAAACCAGTCCACGCCTCTTTCAGAGATTCACAACAGGCCCTCCCCATTCTAGAAGAACTGAACCATTTGGTACATTTTTTTCTTTAGTGAGCTAGAATTTAAGAATGAGTACATTTTGGGACCTAATTAAGTTTTATATCTACCAGTTGAGAAATAGCAGGTGAAAGTCTTGTATCTTTTCAGCTGTCTTCCTAACCTGCATGACACATTATTATATTTTTGCCTTTCCCCGTGCCCCAAATTCCACATATACTCATGGCTTATGACTTTTGATTATTAGTTTTTATAATAGAAATAATCCAAGTTTATTGTAAAAATGTCACATGATAGATGTGAATATATGGCTCCATAACCCTTCAGCTGGCTGCACACACGGACTCACACTTCAGTCCTCACATTGGCTTCCTTTTGTAACAAATTACCACAAACTTGGTGGGTGTAAAGCAACAGAAATGCATTCTCCCAGAGTTCTGGAGGCCAGAAGTCCAAAATCAAGGTGTTGCAGGGCCCTGCTCCCTCCAGAGTTTCTAGGGGAAATTCTGTTCCTTGCCTCTTGCAGTTTCTGGAGGTTGTATGTATTTCTTGGCTTGAGAAATATGGCTCCAATCTCTGCCTTCATCTTTACTTCCTCTTGTCTTCTATGTGTCTCTGTGTGTCAACTCTATCTCTCTCTCTCCCTCTCCTTTTTACATTTTTTTTTTTTTTTGAGACAGGGTCTTGCTCTGTCACCTAGTCTGGAATACGGTGGCATGATCTCAGCTCACTGCAGCCTTGACCTCCTGGGCTTAAGCAATCCTCCCACTTCAGCTTCCTGAGTAGCTGGGACTACAGGCATGTACCATCGTGCCCAGCTAATTTCTAAAAATGTTTTGTAGTGACAGGGCCTCACTGTGTTGCCCAGGCTGGTCTCAGACTCCTGGGCTCAAGCAGTCTCTCCACCTCTGCCTCCCAAAGTGCTGGAATTACAGGTGTGAGCCACCACGCCCAGCCTGTCTCTGTCTTATAAGGATACATGTGACTGCATTTAGGGCCCACTGTGATAATCCAGGATAAGCCCCTCCTCACAAAATCCTTAATTTAACCACATTTTGGGGGGGTTATATAAGGTAATATTCACTCTTTTGTCATATAAGATAATACTGACAGATTTTAGGCATTAGGAAGTTGGCATAACTTTTTGGGGGCCACTGTTCAACCCACTACAATTGTTAAAGAAAAAGTTATTCTGATACTTGTTAAAATGGCAAGGGAGACTTTCTTCAAGATTATCCTGCTAGGTGTCAAGACAGTTGCACTAGGGGAGAGAGATTGGGTTCAACTCTGAATACAACACAAGTGAGTAGGAGGACCAGGTATGGTGGCAGGAGGATCACTTAAGACCAGGAGTTTGAGACCAGCCTGAGCAACACAGCAAGATCCCCTCTCTACCAAGAAAAAAAAAAAGAGTGGTGTTGTTAGCCAAGGAAAAGGCCATGGGGGTCTGTGGATGGAAGATTACTAAGAGAAGACATCAAGGGTTAGGTGATTCATGCTAAACTAACAGGATTCCTGCTGAAGGCAGATAACTCTTGATCAGATGTCACCTGGAGGATGAAGAATTTGATTAGATAGTAATGGGATCAAATATCAGGGGTGGGAGGATTCTTTCTAAACTGACTTCGCAGGATTCTTGCTAACACTGGGCTGTGCAGGCCTGGCAAGGGTGGGGACTAATATTGAAGCCAAGTCAAGAAGAGGGCTCAGAAGAGTCCAACTCAAGTTTGGTCAAGGAGAAGTCTCTGTCACAATCCTTTAAGCAGTGTTTTGCAGACTCAGAAAGACCATTAATAGGAACCTGCTTTTCGTTGTGAAGCTATCAGCAATCAAGCTTCTCCTGGTGGGGGAACCTCAGCACTGCATGCAGCGGCTGCCTAATTACAGAAGTGGCTTTCTACTGCCTTCTCTTCTCCCCTGCAGCCAGTCTTTTCTTCCTATCCACACCATCCTTGCAGTGTGGACGGCCTGCCTTCATGAGGACAGCAGTTAAGAGGGCCCTCTGCTTTCCAGTCCCCCAGTTATAAAGTGACACCTACTTCTGCTTGAAGATTATTGCTTGGATTCAACCTATAGGAAAAATAAAACACCCACGAGGACTGATGTTAGGAAACTCATCACCACATCAGAGAGAATTTTAAATCAGTCACTATGTGTGAAGAAGAAATTGATTGCTGGTTTGGGGCCTGGTCTTGGAACCTTTGGCGAGAGATAAGAAGCCAAGGCCGGGCCAGGTGGATCACGAGGTCAGGAGATCGAGACCATCCTGGCTAACACGGTGAAACCCCGTCTCTACTAAAAATCCAAAGCATTAGCTGGTCATGGTGGCAGGTGCCTGTAGTCCCAGCTACTCAGGAGGCTGAGGCAGGAGAATGGCATGAACCCAGGAGGAGGAGCTTGCAGTGAGCCAAGATCGTGGCATTGCACTCCAGCCTGGGCGACAGAGTGAGACTCCGCCTCAAAAAAAAAAAAAAAAAAAGCCAAGTGGCGTTTCTAAGGTCATGATTTGGCATGAACCCCATGACTCGGGGAGCACTGGTCCAACTTCAGGACTGGACTTCTGGGAGAAGGGTGGGGGGATCTCTTCCACAGCAGGGAAGGAATCTGTCTGCCCTCAGACCCCAAGTTGACCTAAACTCTAGATAGGACCAGGGCTGAGCCCAGTACAGCTCTTTTGCTGGGCTCACCTCTTTGCAGGTAGATGTTGGCTTGTATTGTGCCTGGGACTCTGACAGGTACTATATAAATGGAATCAACTTCACACTCTGCAAGTAGCTCCCGCTGGTGCTTCAGGCGTAGGGAAGCCCTACTTTCATAGTACTTTTCAGTACTCTTCTGTTGGCTCATTTTTCTACTACAGAATGAGAAAGTAGTGCTTTTTACTTATCAAACAAACTCTAGCATAGGGCTTTGTAGGAATTCAATACTGTAATTTAATTATATTCAGCTCACTATAATTTATTGCATTCAATAAATTGCATTTATCAAACACCAGCCCTTTACTACATGCTGTCTAGGACACCTTTTCTTTATTTCGTTTTACCTTTACAACCATCTGCAAGTTATAGGTATTATCTTTATTTTTTTAGGTGAGGAAACTGAGGCTCAGAAAGTTTCTGACTTGCCCACATTCTCTTGTGTAGTAATTGTGGCATCAGGATTTGGAGTCCATGTTGTTGACCCCAGTGTACATGTTCATATGCAATTCCATGGGCCCCCAAGAAAGAGAAAGAATCCTGGAGCTAACTGGTGGCCACCTTCAGACTTTAGGACATCTTACTAAACCTGTCTCCCATCTACAAAATGAGGACTCTGGAGTTGTGCTTCTCCAGGTCTCGGAAACACTGACAATGGGGATTAACAAGCTTTTTTCCACCCTCCCCCCCAACTGTAATTAAAGTACTTAGGAGTTTCCTTTGGGAAGACGATATTTGAATGAATAACAGAACAGAATTCCACCTGTGAAGGGGTGTGAGGTCATCTAGGGTACGCTGTAAGTGAGGTTCTGTTGGAGATTAATGGCAGAGGGCAGAGTAAATGACCAGCTGGGATCCTGTTGATAACAAGCTTGCAGGAAACTCACTGAAGTCAACGTGTAAACACAGAAATGTGAGCAGAGATATGCTGGGTGGTACCATTGGGACTAGGCCCAGGAAGTCTGTCTTTTCTCCCTTTCCCCTTTCAGAGATGTGCCTTGGGGAAAGATAAAATTAATTAATTAATTTTATTTATTTATTTTGAGACAGAGTCTCTCTCTGTTGTCCAGGCTGGAGTACAGTGGTGTGATCTCAGGTCACTGCAACCTCCGTCTCCCGGGTTTAAGCAACTCTCCTGCCTCAGCCTCCCAAATAGCTGCGATTACAGGCACCTGCCACCACACTCAGCTAAGTTTTTGTATTTTTAGTAGAGATGGTGTTTTGCCATGTTGGCCAGGCTGGTCTCAAACTCCTGACCTCAGGTGATCCGGGAGAAAGGTAAAATTTAAATCCTGCTGTCTATTTTCAAGTGACAAAGAACAAACTTTTATTATGTTTCAGAATTTGGAAAACTTAGGTCTGTAAATAAGAAGTCTGTCATAACATCTAAGCATAAACACTTGCCTTTATTGTTTAATAGAGCATCTGAGAATATTGATGAAAAATTATTCCACTTCTTACTTTGCAGCAGCTAAAGCTTCTACCCCAAACAGAATGTCCCCTGCTCTGGGTGAGTTTATAGCTTCTTTTCTGTTTCGTATAAATTCCAACTTGTCAGAGATGCTTTCTGTCTGAACTTTCAAATTAATTGTTTCCCTCCTTCCCAGGTTGGTTTGATCTGAGGTGATTATGAATAGATTAGATTCTCCCAAAAGTTTAAAAAACAAACAAACAATTACTTTGCAACAAAAACCAGGTTTCCATTCATGGTTTTCTGAATCTACAAAAATTACTGTGGTACAAGCTGATCATTTAGGACATTTAAAACTGAATTTGAAGCTTTAAACTGCTATTTCTTTATTCATCCATCCATTCACTCAGCATGCCTGTCTTCCGCTTTGTGACTGTCGCCCTCCTCGCCCTGGTAAGTTCCTGCCTCCTGGTGAGCGCTGCTGCGTCAAGTGGGGGCTGGCTGCTTCAGCTGGACCAAAAACAGACCTGTTTCCTTTTTTCTTTTTCGATTTCTAATTTTCAGCTTTGCAGGAAGACTACAAGAAGTGGTATATATGACTAGATGCTGCTTTTCCACCATAATAGGGGATCTTTGAAATCCTGGGAAACTGTCCTGTTTTCTAAATTGTGTCTTTTAAACACTTTTCCTGCAAGTCTTATCTTCCTAAGTGTAGTATTAGCAAATAACAGTGGATGTATTTCTCTCTCTCTGTCTCTCTCTGTGTCTGTGTATCTTCAGAGCTTTCAAATTTTAAAATAGTTTTATTAAGGTATAATTTATATATCATAAAATGTACCCATTATAACTATGCAATTTGGTGATTTTTAAAGTAATTTTACACAGCATGCAACCATCATCAGAATCTGGTTTGAGAACATTTTCATCACTCCAAAAAGTTTCCTCATGCCATTTAGTGATCAGTCCCCACTACCACCCCTAGCTCCAGGCAACCATTGGTCCCCTTTCTGCCTCCATAAATTTGCCTTTTCTAGATATTACATATAAATAGAATCAGATAGTATATGGTTTTTTTGTTTCCAGCTACTTTCATTGCGCATAATGTTTTTGAGGTTCATCCATGAAGTATATGTTAGTATCAGTTCCAGAGGGATTTAAAACAAAAACAAAACTTTGAATTGTGGCAAATTTCACAATTAGACTAGTGTAATTCACCCACATGTACCTCACTCCCAGATTCAGTAACTATGAAACCATGGTCAGTCTTATTCCCTCTTCCACCCACTTTTCCCACTTCTTTGGGTGATTTTGAAGCCAGTGTTATTACTTTATTTGTAAATATTTTAGTATATGCATTTGTATTTATCTCATTCTTTTCTATAGCTAAGGAGCTAAATACTTTGAGAAAATGTGGCTACTTAGGTAATGGGGAAGGTAAGAGAACTAAACATTAAATGAACTAAGATATAAAATTCTTGCTATGTTTAAGATACTACATATGACAATCTGGGATATAATGATGTATAAATCTTACATATCTACCAGGTCTGCAATATATAATTATAGCACTTAATTCAAACGTCAGTATGTGCAGATAATAGATTTCCCTTTACATATATATATATATATTTTTTTTACCTTGTTTACATTTTGCTTTTATTCTAAACACCAAGTTTTGTTTTAAGGATAGAGAGAGATATGTTATAGAGAATGATGTGAAGTGTTATCTTGAAACCTGCTATGCAGAGAGGTGAACACAGATAATTTCAAATTTGCTAATCTGAAATTGTGACCAAGGTGAGAATACAATCTGGTCATTGTTTCTGTTGATTTGGGAGCCCAGTTTGCTATGGATTAGATGGTTTCTTTGAATTAGAATAAGCAGGGAGAAATAACCTCCTGAATAGCTTTGTGGACCATTCCTTAACATTTTTATAATTATTGGGTATAGGATACGTGCCAGCTTCTTTGCAGAATGTGGGCACAATTGGATAAAGATTCCTGCGGCAGATGCTTGAGGTTGGCTTTCTCAGGGCCCATTCCCAAACACTCTCTCCTGCCTTCCTCTACTGTTGAGACTAGAAATCTGAATGTTCAATTTTCCTAACCACCTTCCAGCCGGGAGTGGTCATGTGATACAGTTTGGCCAAGCACAAGCCTGCTGGGAAAGGTCTCCCTTCCTGAATAAAAAGACGTATCTAAGATAAAAAAGAAGACTTTGCCTTCTTCTTGTCTGGACGTGGAGGTAACACCCAGATGTAGAGCAGCCTTTCTGAAAACATGAGGTGACATAGGATAAAAGCCCTCACATTAAGGCTGGCAAAATTCAGAAATAAAAGGAGCCTAGGTTTCTGAGGGTAATGGTAACCTGTCACCCACTGTAGATTGCCTTCTCCAGGACTTACTCATATGGGAGGAAAAGAAGCCTCTATTTTGTAAAGCCTCGCGAGCCTGCTTTTTTGTTATTTGCAGCTGATTACATGCTTCATTGATACTTAAGTGTTTGTCACCTTTCTGCCACCTCAGAGCACTGTCACGCCTGATACCATTCTGGTCTAGTCATGGTCTTGAGGAATTTTAGAGATGGGAAGTCCTAAACGTTATCTAGTTTAATGGTTCTCAACCAGTGGGTCGGGGTTGCAGTGCTGGGGGAAAGGTGCTCCTGTTATTTAGCACCTGCAGGCCAGGGGTGCCAATAGCCTGTATTATGTGAGACAGTGCCATACCACAAATGTTCCTGTTCACAATACCAGTTCATAATGCATGGTAAGAAACACTAGTCTACTTCCCTGATTTAGTCCTAGACAGACAGCAAGCCACCCAGCCACCCTGCTGCACTGACTTGGACAACCTAAACACCCTCACGGTCCCCTTTCCCTGCTCCTCAGTTTAGCCTGTCTTCCCATTCAACTCTGTTATGATGCCCACTTTGATTCCTCAGACTTCAGCATCAAAACGGCATTCCAAACAGAAGACAAATGCACTGCAAACCAAAGAGTAATGGAGACAAAAAGCATGAAATGCCCACTGAAATCCCTGAAGCCTCTATAAAATCGTACTCTGAAAAGTCTCCGAGGCATCTCGGCTTATAATTTGTTCACTGTCTCTCCAGATTCCATCACTCCCGGTTTTATGAGGCCTCGGCTTAGATTGATATGAATGGTCACCTTTTCCACCTCTGGTGGCTCTTTCGTCTTGCTCCAGTTAATGGCCTTGATGCGTCTAGAGGAAGGAAGCAGAGGCTTCTGTCACCGAGACAGCTTCTGGTCCCTTGAGTAACACAGGGGCTAAGTTCTAGAGCTCCCAGCCCTGCCTCCCAGGAGAGAGCCACAGATCACTCACTCTCCTTTTCTTCTTCCCCTTTACTTGGAGGTGGAATTCCAAGCAGAGAAGCCAGAGGCTGCCTGCACTGTGATATTCAAGATAGAAATACTACCCTGGAGTTCCTGGCATCAAAAATATCACAGCACAGGCAGCCTCTGGAAAATGGAATGAATATACCATGCTTAGAAAAATGCATCAGGCTGCAAAATTTTCCCCAGGCATCATACTATTAATAATGTCGTATGATATATATTTTAAGTAATAAAACAATACATTAAAAAATGAATAGTAACTGGAATTGAAAAAGGCCCGGCTCTGTCACCAGATGTGTCTTCTTCAGTAAGCCACGAATTTCTGAGAGTTATCAGAAATCCTGTATTGAGGGAAGAGCCTAATGCCCTCCTCCCAGGTCCCTAATCTCCCAGGAGATTAAAGGGGCTGTGGGATGGGAAAGCACTTTGGAAATCGTAAATAGCTACAACAAAGTTAATTGCTGTTCTCATTAGAGCAATGATGCTTTTAGTGGCTTTAGGCATAGTAATAGATGAGCTAGCATCCAGGACTGTGGGCCATAGTTTTAAGTTTCTGTTGATTCTTGTATTTTGATTTATTAAGTCCAACTTAATCTATTTCAGGCCAAGGGAATGGGTTGTGAGCTGAGTAAATAATAAAGATAATTGTGATGCACTTAACAAAGTCAGAAGAGACTAATTGTCCCCAATTAGTCTTTTTTTTTTTTTTTTCCTAGCACAGAAAAAAGCACAGCTCTTAATGTGTCTGAAAGACACATTGGTAGGAATGTTCATCAAGACAGGGCTTGCACCCAAGGCCATTTCTTAGGAGTAGCTTTTGCCCACATCATAATTTCAGAACGTGTGATACTTGGGATGCTTTTAATCATTGAGGTTTACTTGTCTTTATATGGAACATAATTTATACCTGCAAAATTAAGACTTATGGGTAATTGTTTTCCCTTATGGAAGCCTAGGGCTTGTTTCTAAGTATTTCCAGGGTTTTGTTCCTTGAGGAACACATGCTTATGAAAAAACACAAATACTTTCAGCAAAAAGTCTTCTGTGTCTCCCTTCTTCAAGTTGAGCTTGGAGTCAGTGGAGCTCTGATCTACAGTTGCATTCGAGAGGGATGCCTTCTTGGCAAATCCAACATGCCAAATATGTCAGTATTGGGTTGCTTGGAACTCCTTAAGCTTACTTAAACATTCTTTAGAAACACATTCCTTTGAAGAGCTCAGCAGAGCTCCCAGCCACGAGAGTACCAGGCTTATTCACAGCATGGCTTTTACTCTCTCTAACTAATCCACAGGGCATCTCTCTGGAAGGAAGCAAAATATAGCAAATTGCCTGTTGATTGTGTATCATACAGCATTTTTGCATTGAAGGAAAAGACTTATTTCAGACACCTGGGGAGGGGCTTTATGGATAACATCCATGTGGAGATGCTTGAAAATATTGTTTCTTATACCAAAGTGAATGGATGTTTTATGCTTGTGTGATGCGATAACTATGATTCTTCTTATTTCATTTATTTCTCATTTAGAAGGTATCATGGTGCTAAGTCTCTGATACAAGCAGTTATCTTTAAAAAAAAAAAAAAAGAAAATGCAGTGATTTGAACTGAGTGGTGGGAATAAAAGTATGTCCCACCTCATCACCACCCCACAGGATTTATGTGTTCTTTTAATGGGTCTGGTTTGTGGCTAGTTTCGCCTTCATTGGTTTCCAGCTGAAAGTGCTGGTGGGCAGCTGCTACAGATGATTAATACTTTCACCTAGCCTCCCATATTCTTATTGTTAACATTAAATTACACTTGCCTTAAATTTTTATTCAGTTTCTTCATTGGTTGTCAGATGTTTGTAACTTTTTTCCCCAAGGTCCACCATGTTTCTTCACAGCAGCCGTGGTAATTATTAGGATAGTAGGCATATCTGGGGTTTACGCTGCCTGTTTCCTTGAAAAAGATTTTTTCAGTTTCATGTCTATAGTTACTTCAGATAGTGTAACATTGCCATACTTAACGTAACTATAATAAAAATAACCACAATTATGCAGAATAATCATTTGAACATTTCAAAGGAGATATAAAGAGAAATAGACTTGGTATGTTGTCTCACACCTGTAATCCTAGCACTTTGGGAGGCTGAGGCAGGTGGATGGCTTGAGCCCAGGAGTTCGACACCAGCCTGGGCAAGGTGGCGAAACCATGGCGAAACTTTATTTTTAAAAATGGCGAAATGTTATTATTAAAAAAAAGAGAGATAAAGGGAAATAGGTCCAAATTCCTATCTACAAAAGCTTACAAAGCCTTGTCTTATTTATTTTTTAGAAGAGTCTGGGCCGATGAATACTTTTTAAAAAGTTGTTTTTTAAAGCATATGCAGATTTGATCCTTGCTTTCCTTACCCGATGGGACCCTTTTTGAGCTTTTGGCTATTGTCAAGAAAATATAGCAATTAAATCCCATTATAATAGTTACAGAAATGTAGTACTTACAGTGGCAGGTACTGTTCTAAGTGTGTTATTTATGTTAATTGATTTAATTTAAAAATACAGAGATCTTCACTTAGGGTATGACAAAATAAATTTTATTCCACCAAGGGGAGTGGGGTGTGGAGGTGAGGGTTGGCTGGTTCTAACAGGATTTCCCCCATCCTTTGCTGCAGCTGCAACTATTTCTATATAACTCTGGGCTGTAACCCTCCACCACACCCTCTGCAACCTCCTCACAGTGCTGTGGGAACCCTTCCAGTGTCTCTTGCATCCTGCAGGCAGCAGGGTTCTTGGCTTGGACTCACACGGTTCTTTCAGCCAGAATCAGAGGTAATCTGCAGAAGCTATAATATCTCACCGAGGTTAGTAATTGGACAAAACTACAGAACTCTCAGGCTGCGAGGAGCTTTTTGCATTAGACTAGTGGGTGGGTCTGATGCTTTTTGGCTGCTGCGGCGCTCAAGAAAGGATTGAAAGAGAAAGACAAGGAGAGTCCTCAGAAATGGGGTGCCACTGCTTCTAAGGTTGTGCATGCTCTCTTAGGAAGTTGTGTAGATTAGGCCAGTGCCTGATGTCACCTCTCCTGGGCAGAGAGAGGACAGAAAGCCGTTAGAGGACAGAAGGCCATTGGTTTGGGTGTTTATTTTATGTCTGCTGCATCTCATAAAGCCCCTGGGCTATGGAAGGAGAGTTTAGGTTGCTCTGGACAGAGTATGGGCTTCTGAGTCAGAGTGAACTTAAGTTTGGCCCCTTTTGCTGCTGCTTATTACCTGTGTAGATGTGGGCAAGTTACCTAATCTACATTCTTCATCTTTTCATCAAATTCAATAAATATTAAGTGCCTGCTATATGTGGCTGATATAGGCTTGAAAAAAACAATTTCTATTCTCAAGGAAACAGAGAGGGTGACAAACAGTAAACAAAATGAATTAATACATTATGTAGATGGCAATAAGTGCTAAGACTGCAGTTTTAAATGGGGTAGTCAGAGAAGGCATCACTGATTAGGTAACATTCGTACAAACACCTGTAGGACCTAAGGGAGAAGGCTGTTTGACTAGCTGGTGATAAGATGATTCCTTGTAGAGGGACCGTAGTACAAAGCCTTGAGGCAGGGGTGTACCTGGTGTGCTGGAGGAGGAGCAAGGAGGCTGGAGTGGCCAGAGCAGAATGAGCCAGGGGAGCAGGAGATGATGTAATCAGAGAGGTAAGTGGGGAGCAGATGCTGGAGGACTTTGGAGACCATTGTCCAGACCTGGGTGCTTATTCTGGGTAAAATGAGAAGCCACGGTGGTGGTGAGGGAGAGGGTGTTTGAGTAGAAAAGTGACATGGTCTGACCTGAGGTTTAAAGGATCACCTTGGCAGTTGTATTGAGATAGTGTGGGGAGGGGAAAGGAAGGATGGAAACAGAAAGACCAGGCACAGGGCTGTTCAGCATCCAGGTGAGAGGTGATGGAGGCCTGCACCAAGATGGGAGTGGTAAACCAGGGAGAATGGTCGTATCCATTTAATAATAACCAGCTGATGGGATTCTGAGGTTAAATGGGACGCGTAGGGAACATGGGCTTGTAGCTTCTCCACAGAGGGTAGCTGCTGCTCTTATTATTGAGACTCTTGTTATAGGACAGTCTCTCTCTTTTTTTTAAAACAAGGTCTCGCTCTGTTGCCCAGGCTAGAGTGCAGTGGCATGATCATAGCTTGTTGCACCCTTGAACTCCTGGGCTCAAGAGATCCTCTGCCTCAACTTCTTAAGAAGCTGGGATACAGATATGTGCTACCCACCTGGTCAAATTAAAAAAAAAATTATAGAGATGTGGCCTTGCTATATTGACCAGGCTGGTCTCGAACACCTGGACTCAAGCAATCCTCCTTTCTTGGCCTCCCAAAGTACTAGGATTATAAGTGTGAGCTACTGTGCCTGGCTGAAGGACGGTCTTGAAGTAAAGGAAACAAATTGGGGATTTGCCCATCCAGTCTGCAGCAGCAGTGTGGGGAATAGAACTCAGACATGCTGGCTTTAAACCATATAGAAGGCTTCCTGCCTTTCGCTTTAATGAAAATTCTAAATCACCGTGCAACCACAGCCTGGAAATGCTCAAAGAAATCGCGCACACGTCACAGAGCTCTTGACATCACAGCTGCTTTTTTTGGCCCCACCTTATACCATGTGAGCTTTAACTGTAAAGTAGCGAGCTTGGTTTCCATGAGTCGCATGTGTCCACAGGTAAGTTTTGTGGCTGTTTGGCCAATTATGTCAATTTCAGATTAGCTTTTATGGTTTTAGTTTCCCTGTATGTCCTCCCCTCACACTTTCTTCTCTGCAGGCAGAGTTGGTCTAACCCTGACCACCCGGGGGCTATGCTGGCTCTCCATTTCCTTACCAGGCGTCTGTATTTCTGCCTTCTCCGGGGGCTGTCCTCCCGTATGCACCATCTGTGCAATTTCAGCACTTATCACCCATCCTGAAGTGCTTAGTGATTGAGTAGTTGGAAAATATACAGTGGAGAGATCATTGTATTTTCATTTTTTATTGTTCTTAAAAGATACGGGATTTCTGTTGTGATTAAGTAAGGGATCAGTCTAGGAAACAGCAACTCCTCTAGGCATTTTAAGCAGAAGGAGACAGAATTGAGTGCTCACAGAGTCACTGGCAGGGCTGGGCCCTCAGAGCAACTCCTAGAAGAGTGAAGATCTGGTCCTCTGGCAGGCCTGCCAACTCACAGGACATTAACTGGAGCTATAGGTTCTAGAACCCACTCTTTGCTGGTTCCGAAGTTCAGGAAGCCTGAATGGAGAAGGGTCTGCCACTACAGTGCCTCCTGGCACTCGAGAGTGGCCCTAGAATGTGGTTACGGAAAACCTACCCATTTTGTGCAGTCATGATGGAAAACCATATGGAGGCTCCTCAGAAAATTCAGAATAGAACTGCATTGTAATCCAGCAATCCCACCTCTGGGTATATATCCAAAGGAAATGAAATCACTGCCATGAAAAGATATCAGCACCCCACGTCTGTTGCAGCATTACTTAAAATAGCCAAGATGTGGAAATAACCTGTGTCCACTGAATAAAGAAAATGAACCCCAATGGTATATTATTCATCCTTAATAAAGGAGAGCCTGCCATTTGCGAAAACATGGATGAACCTGCAAGACATTATGCTAAATGAATAACCAAACACAGAAAGATAACTACTGCATGATTCCACTTATACGTGGAATCTTAAAAAGTCAAACTCATAGAGTAGGAAGGTAGTTGCGGGGGCCGGGGGAGGGCGGTGGAAGCAATGGGAAGATGTTAGTCAAAGGGTATAAATTTTCAGTTATAAGATGAGTAAGTTCTGGAGATCCAGTGTGCAGCATGGTGACTGCAGTTAGTGTATTGTACTTGAAAATTGCAAGGAGAGTAGATCTTAAGTATTCTCACCACATACAAAAGTAACTGAGGTGATGGATGTGTTAATTAGCCCGATTGTGGTAATCATTTAGGAATGTATGCATATATCAAAACATGTTTACCTTAAATTTACACAATTTTATTTATTTTTATTTTTTGAGATGGAGTCTCTGTCACCCAGGCTGGAGTGCAGTGGCACAAGCTCAGCTCACTGCAGCCTCCACCTCCTGGGTTCAAGCTATTCTCCTGCTTCAGCCTGCTTAGTAGCTGGGATTACAGGCATGTGTTACCATGCCTGGCTAATTTTTGTATTGTTAGTAGAGACGGGGTTTCACCATGTTGGCCAGGCTGTACTCGAACTCCTGACCTCAAGCGATCCGCCCGCCTTGGCCTCCCAAAATGCTGGGATGACAGGCGTGAGCCACCACCCCCAGCCTAAATTTGTACAATTTTAATTTGTCAGTTATACCTCAATGAAGCTGGACAAAATGAAACAAAAGCCCACCTCCCATTCCACAGTTTGCTTGCCAGCCAAAAGCTGCCTAGAGAAGGCCTCTGCTTCACTTCCTCCTCCCTAATTTTGCACAGGTGACTTTAGTTGGTTCACATCCTGATCTCTAGCTGCAGTGTGGAGCCTGAAAAATGTAGTGTTTAACTTTCTGTCCTCTCCAACTAGGCGGCAGATGAGGTAAGATTAAACAAGCGAGTCCCTAGTCCGCCTCACCTCGTGCTTGTCTGTGGTGAATACTGCAAGGGCCTCTCCTTCTAGGTGTGTTGGTATTGGCCAGTGTTGAGGATTCCATATGCAATATAAATAAGACTCTCTGCTAAACACTGAATCCAACTGTCAATATTTTCCAAGCTTATCTCCAGTACATTACTGTGTGCTTTGTAACAGGGTAACTTTTATTATCAGTCAACATTGTGATGACCACCTCTGATATCTGTAAAATAAACAAAGTGGGCTCCAATCACTGACAGGCAGATTTTGGTTTGTTTATATTTGAAGAAAATAATGAGTCTGTATTTCTATTGAATGCATAATTTTTTTATGGTTCATATCATTACATAAAAAGACTGGGCTAGTTGCATTATTTATGTAAAAATACATTCTCGATGTTGGATATGAACAGCAATTTTAGCATACTCTTCACTATAAAAATATGCAGGGGTGGATGTTAAGTATAGGTAAACAGCAAGGAAAGCACAAGCCGGCATCAGCACTGGTTTTACCAGTCCGATTTCTCTGGAGTGCAGAATTACCCATTTGTTGCAGCTCTGTGTTGAGCATGTTACTGTGAAAGTTAATCGGTTTCTGTAACCATTAGCTGATAAAGCAGCAGGGAATTAAGCTAGCCTAATTAGTTTGGGAACTAAATCAGGCAGAACAAACAGAGCACGGGGTAGCAAATGGATGTTTGGTGGCCTCATTGGAAGAAATAGGTTACCTTTGATATTATGGTAATTCCATTCCTGAGAAGTGCCCTTTGCTGATAAAAACTGAAATTGGCAGATCAGTGTCTATTTGAAAATTGGGAGTTGGGATAAAATAAAGTAGCACATACACATCTAATCCTACTTTATACATACATATACTATAAAATGTATGTAGTAAATGCTCCAAAGATATCTGCTTCCAAAAGACTATATTCCTTGGTACTTCTTTCAAATCATTTTATTTTATTATTCAGGAAACTTTCCTGTAGCTGTGTCCTAGACTGATCCAGCTGCCAGTTTTATATTATGCAGCCTACACTTCCCCCCCCAAGTTTGATTATGAAAATGTTCATACATACAGCAAAGCTGACTTCTACAGTGAACACCTGTATACCTACCGCCTGCATAAATTCTATATTAAACTTGCTTTATCACCTGGATACCACCTGTATTCGTTATTTATTGCTGTATAACAAATTACCCCAAACTTAGTACTTTATTTAAAACAATAAACGTTTAGTATTCTGCACTATTTCTGTGCATCAGGAATCCAGGAGTGGCTGGGTGGTTCTGGCTCAAGGTCCTGTGTGAGGTTGCAGTCTAAGACATTGGCTAGGGCTGCAGTCTTCTGTGCTTTGATTGAGCCTGGACAATCTGCCTCCAAGAGGTCTCGCCCACTTGGCTGTTGGCTTGAACCTTAAAGGATAGCCCAGGGCAGGGACAAATGGGTGTTGACAGTAAGTGACCTGGAAGTGATGAGAGTTGGGGAAATCAGGGAATTCCCAGGAGGTGGAATTTGCCATAGCGTCCCAGCCAGGGCACAGGTGCAGAAAGAGAAAGAGAGCATGACTCAGAGATACACATGGAGGGCAAAAAGGATTTCCGACAGAAAAGATAGATTACACTGGGGAGGTGGCTTTAATGGCTCCTAAAGGGAGGATGCCTCAGCTACTGAGATTGAAATTGTTGGACATGGTCATCAACATTAGAAAAACAGCAGCACTGAGATTTATTTTCCTGGTTACCTATATTTTTTTCACATATTTAATGTGTTAAACTGAGGTTGAAATATTGTGAATGGCCCCCACTTTTTAAAGCTTTGCCTTACTGGGAGATTTTTTTAAAAAAATCTCATGACACATCTTCCTAATTTTTAAATTCGTATTCCTGTTCCTGACCCCAGAATAGGGCCAAACTAGACAACAGATCTGTGGGAATGTTCGGCTCTCCATAAACCCCAAGGACTCCCCCAACACAGAGGTGCAGTACCCACCTGGGCCAAGGAGGGAAGGTACAGGTGAGGAGGGTGCTTCTGAAAGGTGTATGGAGCTGTTTGTTGAGGGCCATGAAGCTCTTGCACAGGGATGGTAGGAGACAACTCATCAGGGCTCTGGGTGGAGGCCAGCTGCCCTCCCTCTGGGCGACTGTGCACCCTCCCCACTCTCCCTGGGAGGCGGGCGCTTCCTTTGAAGTGCACCAGTGACCTGCCTCTCTCCTGGCTGCTTCCTGATGGCTTGCTCGCAGAAAGTGGGCTAGGGTCAGCTTGCCCAGAGGGGCGCATCCAGGTGAGGTTTGCCTTTTGGAACCAGCTAGGGAATGTCTTGGTGCTCCCTTGATTTGAAGGGGAGGACCATCCTTTATTGGCAAAGAACAGAGAGCAAACAATGAAAGGACCACAGTGGGCCAAGTCAATGACCCATGAATAAAGAATTCCAAGCTTTTAGTGCTGGAGAGCCTTCACTTAAAGATAAGAACGAAACATGAAGCCAAGGGACCGGACAACTAGTTCAAGGGCGGGCTAAGTAAGACGTGGAAGTCCTGGTTTTCTGTTACTAAGGGCTGCAGTTTATTTTATGCCTACTTTGTATGTGTTGGATTCTGTAGAGTGATACTTCACACAGTGCCAACTCATTATATTACACAGATAAAACAACATTGCCTTTATTTTTTTTTTTCAAAATAATAAAGGTTATATGGTACTTATGGCATTAGCACTTGCCAGGTTCTGTTCTCCATTCCTTACAGATAGAATCCTCTTTAATCTTCTAACAGACCTATGAGGTGAATACCATTACTTTCCCCATTTTATGGATGAGGAAACTGAGGCCCAAAGAGGTCAAGTTAACTTCTCCCAAGTAATGTGGTGATGTCTAGATAGTGAGTGATAGCATTGGGATTTAAGCCAAGTATGCTGACTTCCCAATCCACATTCTTAACCACACTATACCTTAATTGCCTGTGCAAACATTAGCACTGTTTACTGGCTTTTCAAAGCTTTCTGTTTTCCAGGCATGTGATGGGCTTGTGTTTCCTGGCCTCCTTGTGTTTTTGGAGCCATGTGACTACTTCTAGCCATGTTGAGAGAAGTATGCTATATCAATTTTGGGCTGAGTTGCTCAGTCACCAGTGTGTGACACTCCAGATCCCTCTTGCCCTCTGCTGTGGAGACTGGCAAAGCTCCAGATGGTGGTTGCTCTGTCAGTCTGGGCAAGTTGGAGAGGAAACAGCCTCAGCCAGCCCTAAGTGGATGTAGCATAAATGCAAAATCAACTTGTTATTTAGCTACTGAGATTTGGGACTTGTTACCACAGCATAATTTAGCCTGTCTTTAGTCACGTAATAATCTCTGATGTGCCTAACATTTTAAGGGGCACATTAGTAAATAGGTTGGGCACTTAAAAGTCTTTCCGAATAGTTTATTTTTTTTTTTAGCCTCATTGGGAAGCTTTCATGTTCTTCCTTATATACAGAAAGCACCTGGTACTGTGGCAATAGCATAGAGCAGAGCTTGAGATGCAAAGTTCTGTTTTTTGGTCCTTATTTTTGTTAATTCGACAGCTTTATTGATATCTAGTTCACATACCATAAAATTTACTTAAAGTGTATAATTCTGTGGGTTTTGGTATATTCATAGAGTTGTGCAATAATCGTCACAATTAATTTTAGAAGACTTTCATCACCTTCAGAAGAAACCTGTACTTATTAGCAGTGACTCCCATTTCCCCCCAATCTCCCTGGCCCTCGTCTACTACTGATATAATTTCTGTCTCTATGTATTTGCCTTTTCTGGACATTTTATATAAATAGAATCATATGAAATGTAAGTTCCATGAAGGATCTTTGCTTTGCTCTATGCTGTAACTCTGGCACCCCTCGCAGTACCTGCACATAGTAGGTGCTCAGTGTCATATCTGTTGGGTAATTGAGTGGTTGCTGAAGGTTGGAGCGGAGAGCTAGATGGTGATGGCTGGTGTTGCTTAGCATTGCCCTGGACAGGTAATAAAGGGAGCAGTAGAATCACCTGCTGACATCTCCTCTTCATCCATAGACTTCTGTGTCAGGGCTTATTATGAGGATACAGTCATAGGCCCAGTGAAAGCAGCTGCCCTTGATATGGGGTTAGTCATCTATAAAACACCCCATTGCAAGGCTGAGGTCATGAAGGGGTACGAGTGGGCCCACCACAGCCCGATTCCTCTTCCTTCATAGACTCTTCCCAAATACTCACTTTTCTCAGGACCTCACTGGATTCCTTCTCCTCTCTGATTCCTGGCTACCTGGCCAGAGCTATGGGTTGTAGCCATTTCTTAGAGGCACACCCTAAGGCATAGGGAGATTCCTGCTACTGCTCTGAGTAGTGCTGCAGCCATTCCTGGCTTGCTGGTCTGGATTTTCTACCCCTACCTGCAGACCCAAGCCTGGGTACCCTGTTTACTTTAAGTATTCATCTTGCATTATTATTATTATTATTTTTTTTTTTTTTACAAAAATTACTGCCTTAGTTTTTGGATCAAAACAGTGGTAAAATGGACATAAAGCCAAAAGTGAGAACAGAACATTTTCATATCCTCCCCACACTTGAAAACATACTTCCCATCATCTGGGATTCAGGTGTTAGGGAGCCATAGCGCCTGCCAAATCCCTCTCTCTTCATCTTCCCTGGAAGCAAGGGGAGGAGGAAGTCAGAGACAATCTCAGTCCTTGTCTACCCATTCGTCCCTCAAAATCTCTGGGTTGGAGTGAAGCAGAGAAGAAATAAGGGACAAGGGGGGCTAGGGACTGACCTCCAGGGCCCACTGACAATAATGTCCCATATACCTATCCTTGTCCGTATCTCATCCCTAATAGGTACCATTGTCAGTCCTTGGGAGAGAGAGGAAAAGGGGGTGGATGGTTCGAGAACCAAATGTGGTCTCCAGACTCTTTCCCAGAGTCAGCAAAAGCCCTGGGGTGACCACTCCAGGACTCTAGGAGCCACTCCTTTCCCCTCCAGTCCAACCAAGAGGTGAAAAGAAATTCCTTGGGACACAGCATCCCAAGCCATTCTTAAATCTCCACATCGCTTTCCTTGTCGTTGTTATGGTCTCCATCACAGAACTCATTGGGTGCCTCTGGCCTGCTATAGTTCTCCTCAGGACCCCTGTCCTCCGCATTAGCCTCATCAGTCCTGTCATAGGTCAGGAGGTCTGCAGGCACGTCATGAATCTGGACACTAGGTGCATGGTTCAGCATCTTCAGGTTTTCAAAGATTGTCTGGCGGATCTGGTCCAGATACTGGCGTGAGTTCTGATTCTCGATGCGGGTGCTGACATCTGGATGAAGTGTGAAGTCTGGGGCAAAGTACTCGAAGTATTCACTATAGGGAAGCTCCTCACTAATGGCCTCTTCTACCAGCAGCGATGTCTCATATGTCCAGCAGCGGGCAACATTTCGGACAGTATAACCACCACCACCCAGCACCAGTAGAGGGATATTGAAGCTCTTGACATATTCGACACATTCCCCATGCCCTCGGATGCTGAGGTTAAAGCAGCCCAATTGATCACAGCCCAGAGAGTCAGCTCCACACTGGAGCACAATGCATGTGGGTTGGTAGAAGTCCATTACCTGGTTGATAACTGGCTGGAAAAGGGATTTGTAACTCTGGTCATCAATGCCATCCCGCAGGGGCACATTCAGACAGTAGTAGTGGCCACTCTCTGCCCCGACTTCATACATGTCACCTGTGCCAGGAAAGAAGTAATTTCCCTATTTGTGGAAGAACACCGTTATGACCTGGTCAGTGAGGTAGAAAGCTTCCTGAACCCCGTCACCATGGTGGATGTCAATATCAATGTAAAGCACCTGAGGGTGCTACCTCAAACTTCTTGGCATGGTGCAGACCACCAGCCCAGTTAATGGCAATATCACAGATCTTGTTGTTCAGCTGGGTTGCTCCTTGCAGAGATGTGCCCGTGTAACGTAAGCAGAACTCAAAGAGCCCGGAAAACACTGGGGATCATCTTATAGAGACCGTAATGCAGGACCAGGCTATGGGTCAATGCCAGGTGATGGGGCCTCATAGGGTGTCCAGCTCCGTAGTGGAAGTTGTGCACGTCAGGGTCGTAGAAATAGGCCACGGTCTTGGCCATGGCGCCAGCGGGAGCAGGCCCCGCGCCTCCACTGCCTGCTGCCAGCCCCTCCAATCTTGCATTATTTAAGACTATAAGGAGGCAAAGTAGTTAGTGGTTAAAGGCATAGTCTCTGGGGTCAGGCACTCTGAAGCTTAAGGGTCAGATCTGGCATTTATTAGCTGTGAACCTCTGGGTGAGTTACTGAACCTTTTTTAGCCTTTATTTCTAATCTGTAGAATGGGCATATGAATAGTAATATGAATAGATTTGTAAGGGTTACATAGAATAATGCATATAAAGTGCTTAGTGCAGTGCCTGGCCCAGGAAAATGTTTGCTATGGCTTTTGATATAATCTAATTTGGTCTTGATATTGTTGATGTCACTATTCCCTAGGGAACAAAAGAACTACATTTTTTCTGTTTTAGGATTGCCTTAATGATTTGCTAAATGATTTTGTGGCAAATAACTGAATTCCCGTGCTTGTCATCTTCTGAAAGGGAAGTCAAGGGAAATGAATAGAGAAATGTGGCCACAGCAGAGACCAAAGAACCTCAGAGTGTTTTTTGAATTTTTAAAAACACTAAATTTTTTTTTTTTGTAGACGAAGTCTCACTCTGTTGCCCAGGCTGGTCTTGAACTCCTGGGCTTAGGCGATCCTCCCACCTCGGCCCCCCAAACTGCTGGGATTACAGACCTCAGCCTCACAGTTTGGTCTTAGGTATGGTCCTGATTGTGGGTTACCTTGACTGTTCTTTGAGTCCTGGAGAAGTCAAGATGAAAGCAGTTACAAGGTCATATGATAAGCCTGTATGGGCCATGTAGGTAGACTTCCATGCATAGATGGTATAGAAAAGTAAAAATGATCTTCTACTTTGACCATTGTTACTCCCAACATAAACTTACAGCAATAGTCTTAAATGCCAGTAAATTCTGTATTTGTAAAACATCCAGTAGAGAGGTTGGGTCTCCTAATGAACAAAGGAAAGTTTGCAGTGTTAAGTGTTATACAGATATGTCATCGCACTCTATTCTCTCCACTCCCACATGAACTACCATGGGACAAATCTAAGCCACCTCTTGGTTTTGGTCTCAGAACAAGTGTCATTCTCCAAGTTGCGGGGCAGAGTTCAGTCATGGGTTTTTGGGATCCCATGCTGTCGTTGGGAGCCAGCTGTGCAGCCTGGAGTGTGGGGCTGTGGCCAGGGTGGGTACAGGGAGCAGCATCTGTGTTTGCTGTTGGGGTGAACCTGTACTTTGACTGGAGGAGATATTTTCAGTGCTTTACCAGTATTAGTGAAGCATATAATTGAATTTCCTGAAAGTGTCAGAAATACCAGTAAGCTTAGCAAATGGCTGTGCAGCATGTTGCACATTAATATCAATTTTAATAAAAAATACTGATTGGGATAGATTTCATAGCTAATCTAGAAAAGGTAATAATCCTTGTTGGTCTTAGAAGAGTGAATGGTTTCCACTCAGAAAATTCAGATCTGGGGGCTCATAGTTCATAGCTGTTTCTTTCTTTTCTATTTCTCTCCTCCCTCCCTCCCTCCCTCCCTCCCTCCCTCCCTTCCTTCCTTCCTTCCACCCTCCCTCCCTCCCTCTCTCTCTCTCTCTCTTTTCTTTCTTCTCTTTCCTTTCTTTCTTTTCTTTCCTTTCCTTTCTCTTTCGTTCTTTCCTTTCTTTCTTTCCTCTGTTGCCCAGGCTGCAGTGCAGTGGTGGGATCATTGCTCACGGCAGCCTTTAATTCCTGGGCTCAAGGGATCCTCCTGCCTCGTCTCCTCAGTAGCTGGGACTATAGGCATGTGCGACCATGCCTGGCTAAATTTTAAAAAATATTTTTTAGAGACAGAGTCTCACTATGTTGCCCAGGCTGGTCTCAAGCTCCTCAGTTTCCTGAGTAGCTGGGATTACAGGTATGAACCACTGTTCATGGCTGTCATGGCTGTTTTTTCTTTTTAATTTTCAATTAAAATATATACCAGATGAAAAGTGCACAAACCGTAAACATACAGATTGATGAATTTTCACAAAGGGAATGCACTCACATAACTACCACCCAAATCAGGAAGTTGAAAACTGCCAAATTTCCAGTATCCCCCCTCCCAATCCCTACCTGCTTTCCCCTCCAAATCACTCTCTTGACTTATAATGCAATCGATGACTTCTGTCTGTTTCTGAATTCTATATAAGGAGAATCATATAGCGTATCCTTTTTGTATCTGGCCTCTTTTGCTTAGCAGGATATTTGCAAGATTTATCCACATGGGTATGAATAGTAATAGTTTATTGATTTACATTCTTATATAGTATGAATATATATCACAGTTTATCCCTTCTATTCATGGCTGTTTTTGTTGTTTTACAGTTTTAAAAAATTATTTATATTTTAAATTTCATTTTCAACTTTGTATACTGTTAAGTTACCAAACAATAAACTACTTAAGAACATAACCTAAATATTTTGGTTAACTACATTCTGGAGCGGAAAGGCATTAGTGTTAGTCTTAGGTGGCCATGAGCTTCACAGAGACACACAGAGAAAGCAAAGTGAAGAACAAGGCAGTCTCTCCCTATTTATGGCATGGCAAAGCGATTCAGAATGCATTCGCTATTTCTATAGATAAATTTTCTAAAGTATAATGTGGGAAAATTTAATGTTCCAATTTGTGAAAACAAGAATTATCAGACTGTCACATTTCAATGACTTAAGTAGCCAAACCATACATCAAGCTTGTCTAACCCATGGCTGGTGGCCACCATATGGCCCAGGATGGCTTTGCATGTGGCCCAACACAAAGTTGTCAACTTTCTTAAAACATTATGAAGGGCCGGGCGCGGTGGCTTACGCCTGTAATCCCTACACTTTGGGAGGCCGAGGTGGGTGGATCACCTGAAGTCAGGAGTTTGGAACTGCCCCAGCCAACATGGTGAAGCCCCGTCTCTACCAAAAATACAAAAAGTTATCCAGGCATGGTGGCATGCACCTGTAATCCCAGCTACTCAGGAGGCTGAGGCAGAAGAATCGCTTGAACCTGGGAGGCAGAGGTTGCAGTGAGCGGAGATTGTGCCACTGCACTCCGGTTTGGGTGACAGAGCAACACTCCATCTCAAAAAAAAAAAAAAAAAAAAAAAGATTTTTTTGGAGTTTTTGTTTTGTTTTGTTTTAAGCTCATCAGCTATTGTTAGTGTTAGTGTATTTTATATGTGGCCCAAGACAATTCTGCTTCTTCCAATGTGGCCCAGGGAAGATTGGACACACCTGCCATAAATGGAATTACAATGTTGTGCATAAGATATCCTCAAAAGACTGTCATAATGTATTTTGTGGAAATAGTTCTCTTCATTTCTATGATTAGATGGATTACCAATAATTTATAGTTCATTATTATGAGTAATGCTGCAATGAACATTCCCCATATGTCCTTTGGTATACATGTTTGTATTTCTGTTGATTATATACCTAGAATTGGAATTGTTTGGGCATGGGATACATAGATGTTTGGCACTAACAAACAGTTTTCTAAAGTGCTTATACCAGTTTACATCCCCAGGCACAGGTGTTTAAAAAGTTAGCATTGCTCCAGATCTGTGTCAACCATGGTGTTTCCAGTCTTTTAAAATTTTAGCCCTTGTCTGGGCATAGTGGTTTTACTTCCTATTTCCTTGATGACTTTTGAAGTTGAGCACCTTTCCGTATGCTTATTGGCTGTCTGGATAACCCGTTTGGTGAAATTACCTTTTCAAACTCTGGAGCATTTTCCTATTAGATTATCTTTTTCTTATTGATTTTGAACACATTCCTTATGTCTTCTGGACATCAGACCTTAATTGGATACATGAACTACAAAACTCTCTGGTTTTTCTTTCATTTGAATTGATTCTGAGCTGGGCATCAGTCTTTATGAAGCTAGTGTCTTTCCAGTATGTCCTTATTGCTAGGATGATTAACCCTTTTCAGGGTCTCCAGCCGAAGTCTGGAGTGTTTATTTACCCAGTTTTTCTACCTTTGTGTTCCCTAAACTCTTCATAGCTGCTTGCATATCAGCAAATGCCACAAAGGAAAACATGTCCCCAAACATTTGGCTCACGTCTTTGTACCACCCTTTCCTTCGTGATCTTGAATACTTAGGTTCTTGCAAGGACTTGGGTCTTTGGTCTTCAAACAGATTTTTTGTTTTGTTTTGTGTTTTGTTTAATGTTGTGTTTAATATTTAATGTTTTGAACTTTTCTGGTTGTTACTGGTGGTAGGGTTGGTATGGTTGCAGGTAAAATGTCCACCCTGCCAAAGATATATTCATTTCCTAACCTTCAGAACCTGTGCATATTACCTTAAATGATAAATGAGTGATACTACCTTATGTGGCCCCCCCAAAAATGTTAGTAAGTTAAGGATCTTGAGAGAAGGTTCCTCTCCTAGATTATATTGGCAGGATCTTGAGAGAAGGTGCTTCTCCTGGATTATCTGGGTAGGATCTTGGGAGAAGGTGCTTCTCCTGGATTATCTGGGTAGGATCTTGGGAGAAGGTCCTTCTCCTGGATTATCTGGATAGGATCTTGGGAGAAGGTGCCTCTCCTGGATTATCTGGGTGGACCCTAAGTGCAATCACATATATTCTTATAAGAAAGACGGAGGGAAATTAGACAGAGACACACAAAGAGAAGGTGAAGTGAAGACCTAGGCAGAGATTACAGTGTTGTGGCCTGAACCAAGGACCATCTGCAGCCACCAGAAGCTAAAAGGGACAAGGAACGATTTTCCCCTAGAGCCTCTGAAGGGAGTACAGCACTGCTAACATCTGGACTTCAGACTTCTGGCCTACAGAACTATAAGTGTGATGGTTAATTTTGTGTGTCAGTTTGACTGGGCCATGGGATACCCAGATATCTGGTTAAGCATTATTCCTGGGTGTGTCTGTGAGGGTGTTTCTGGAAGAGATGAGCCTGTGAAGGGGTGGACTGAGTAGAGCAGATGGCCCTCACCAATGTGGGTGGGCATCATTCAACCCCTCAGGTCCAGTCCCGATGGAAGAAAAAGGCAGAAGAAGGTTGACTTCTCCCTGCCTGAATCCATGAACTAAGACATCGATCTTCTGCCCTTTGACTAAGACACCATCAGGCCTCCTGGTTCTCAGGCTTTTAGACTCAGACTCAGATTGACACCACTGGTTTTCCTGGGTCTCCAGCTTGCAGGGGTCAGGTTGTGTGACTTAGCTTCCAAAATTGTGTGAGCCAATTTTGGATTTTTTTTTTTAAGACAGTCTGGGTTGCTCAGGCTGGAGTGCAGTGTTGTGATCTCAGCTCACTGCAACCTCTGCCTCCTGGGTTCAAGCAGATTCTCCTGCTTCAGCCTCCTGCAAGTAACTGGGCTTATGGGCACCTGCCACCATTCCCAGCTAATTTTTGTATTTTTAGTAGAGATGGAGTTTTGCCATGTTGACCAGGCTGGTCTAAACTCCTGGCCTCAAGTGATCCACCCATCTTGGCCTCCCAAAATGCTGGGATTACAGGTGTGAGCCACTGTGCCTGGCCTCATTCTAGATTTTCAATACGCGTATCTATCTGTATATCTCCTTTTGTTCTGTTTCTCTGGAGGACCCTAATAACAGAATAAATTTATTTTTGGTTATTATTTTGGTTGTTTTTTTTTTTTTTTGAGGCAGCACTTTACTCTGTCGCCCAGGCTGAAGTGCAGTGGCACAATCATAGCTTACTGCAGCTTTGATATCCCTGGCCCAAGCAATCCTCCCCACTTAGCCTCCTGAGTAGCTGAGACTATAGGTGCATACCACCAAAACAAGCTAATTTTTCTGATTTTTAGTATAGATGGGGTCTCACTATGTTGCCCATGCTGGTCTCGAATTCCTGGGCTTGAGTTGTCCTCCCGCCTTGGACTCCCAAAGTGCTTGCGTTACAGGCATAAGCCACCACACCTGGCCAGATTTCTGTTTTAAGCCACAGTGTTTGTGTAATGTGTTACAGCAGCCACAGGAAACCTATACAGTTGGTCTGACATAAATTAATTTGTCTGTAACATTTTAAAATGAATAGTAGTTTAATAATTTTGTTGCATTGTTTCTAGATTTTAATTGCGATTTCAGAATGAATTGGTAGAATGCAGTTCTTTCTTTATAGAGGTGATAGGTGTGTAATTTTTAATACATTGTGAAAAGGCACATAATAGAATAGACTTCAGGCTCTTTTATTGTAATAATAAACTCAAGAAACTCATTTGATGTTATTCTGGTAAGTTGAAGTTTGTGCCCATTATTAGTTTTCCTTATTGTAGTATAGTCTTGTGTTTGTCAAAAGAAGTTGTTGAGATACTTGTTAAAAACATAAGAGTGGGGGAAAAGATATAATGGAACCATTATAGATGAAAAAATTGGATCTATAGTCCATATAGATTTTTTAATCAACATAAGCATTATTATAATTTACAGGAAAAACTTGATAGTTATGTTTATTCTGACCATGTGTAACCTGTCAGTGGGGATACTTTTTAAAAGAGAAAACTATCTTGTCCTTATGACAGTTAATTGCTAAACACAGTAGATGCACAGAAACCCAGCTCTTGTTTTCCTGAGGGGGGACTGTGATATTTAATGGGATGGAAGTAGCCATTGTCACATCAGCAGGTCATGGGATCTTACCAGTCATAGCCCCTGTAACAGTTGCTTGACTTTTTTGGATATACACTTCTCTGCAAGCCCTTGAGAGCAAAGTCAATGTCTTTATGTATTCACGGATTCATTCAATAGTTATTACTCCCTTACTTTGTAGCAGGTACTATGCCGGGTACTGAAGATACTTTAAACAGCAAAAACTGACATAGTTCCTGTTTTCATGATGTCTAGTGGGAAACAAACAACCAAATAATCATAAAAATAAGTATCTTATGACAAACACAGATAAGTGATCTGAATGAAAGGAATGGACATGAGTCCTTGAGAACTTGGAACAACAGAGCTTGACCTAAACTGGGGGATTAGGAAAGCTTCCCTGAAGAAGAAATGATGAACTGATGAGTAGGCTTTGACTGGCAGGAGCAGTGGGGAGGGATTAAGCATTTCAGGCAGACAAAACAGCTCACACAGAGTCATATGATACAAAAAAAAAAGCATAGCACTGATGAGGAATTGAAGAAAGGCCAAATGGGACCAATGCCCAGAGAGTTAAGAGATGTGTTGAGAGAGGTGACTCTAGGAGGGCAGCTCCATGCAGAACCTTTTCAGTCAAGCCAGGGGCTCTGATCTTTATCCTAGAGCAATGAAGATCTATATTAGTTTTCTAGGGCTGCCATTACAAAATGCCACAGACTGGATGGCTTAAACAACAAACAGAAATGTATTGTCTCACACTCCCAGAGGCTGAAAATCCAAGATCAATGTGTCCACAGGGTTGGTTTCTTCTGAGGCTTCTCTCCTCAGCTTACAGATGGCCACCTTCTTCCTGTGCTCTCATGTGGCTTTATCTCTGTGCACCTACATCTCTGGTGTTCTTCTAAGGATACCAGTCCTACTGGATTAGAGCCTCACCTTTATGACCTCATTTAACCTTAATTACCTCTTTAAAGACCCTCTCTCCAAGGATAGTCACATTCTAGATACCGGGGGTTTGGGCTTTAACATGAATTTTGGAGGGAGACACAATTCAGTCTATTAACAGAAGCTATTAAAGATTTTTAAGCAAGGGAGATACTGGCTGTAATTTACAGATTGAGAATATCATCCTGGTTGTACTGCAGAGAAAAGATCAGAAGGAGCCAAAGTCGACTCAGGATGGTTAGTTGGGAATCTACTGCAGAAGCCTAGGTAAGGCACAATACCAGTTGGGATTTTGGCATGGTAGTATAGATGGATGGGAGAGAGATTTAGGAAGCAAAATCAGCACGATGCAGTGATGAATTGAAGCATTCAATAGAAGGAATGGGAGAAAGGAGATTTCAAGATCGATTCCAAGTTTTTTGACTTGCACAGTTGCAATAAGGAACACTGGAGAAGACTAGGTTGGAGACAGATGAGTTTGGTCTTAGATCTGAGTCTTAGATCTAAGATGAGGTGCTGCTTTCAAGACATCCATATGGAAATAAGTAGGCAGTTGGCTATTTGAGTCAGGAGTTTGGAGGAGAGATTTGAAATATGGAAATGAATTTGAGAGGCTTGGGCCTACACATAGTAACAGCAGCTAGTGTACTTCCTGGCATATTTTAAATTCTTGATAAATGTCTTTTGAATTACAATTGTGGTCTACACTGTTTCTTTACATGAACTGGAGCAGAGTTTAAAGATAGTTCATAATCATCTCTTTAGAAATGCTGTCTGTTGAAGAACATAGTAGAATGCATCTCCAACTAAACAAATTATTCTTCAGATCATAGCATAGTGTGTAGGTAATTTTCTTTTCTAGTAAGAATTTTGGAAAGAGGTTGGAAAATGAACTCAAGTTATGAGACTCTGGAAATTTGGTACCTCTTTTCATTTTCTTTGCTTTTTTGAGACAGGATCTCGCTCTGTCCCTCAGGCTTGAGTGCAGTGGCACAATCACAGCTCACTTGCAGCCTTACCCTCCAGGCTCGATCCTCATACTTCAGCCTCCCACATACTTGGGACTACAGGCATGTACCACCGTGCCTGGCTAATTTTTAAATTTTTTTATAAAGATGGGGTCTCACCATGTTGCCCAGACTGATCTTGAACTCCCGGACTCAAGTCATCCTCCCACCTTGGCCTCCCAAAGTGTTGGTATTACAGGCATGAACCACTGCACTCAGCAGCCTCTTTTTCGTTTTTGCAAAAGCCCTGCAGCCTACAGCTGTCTAATCGGTTACGTAGCCTCCTATATCGTCAAGAAGTTACCTCCATGGGTGCCTGAACAGGAGTGTGCTGCAAATGTGTCAGCATCACAACAAACAGCAGAGACTCAAAAGATGTGTTAGCAATTACCACAGCTAAACTACAGGGAATGAGAAAGATAGGGGCCCATGGTCTTATCAAAATGGTCTTCTGTCAGTAGTTCACATCACTGTTTCCTGGATTATTAATGGCTTTGGCTGAGCCAGGTGGGATGCGGTGTTCAGATGGCCAGATGAGCTAAGAAGTATCCCTCGGACTTTGGATCCTGGGCTGCAGAGTGGAAGAAGTATGCAAACCCAGCCCTTCTTGTTTCATGTGAACAAAAAGGGTGCATGTTTTAAAAAGACAGCCAATAATATTGGCTTTAATTATGATAGTAGTTGCTGTTTGTTTTGTCCTAGCACAGAACAGTAGGCATGTAGGTACAGGAAAAAATGGCACAATAAATATCTGTCTTGGGCTGGGCATGGTGGCTCACACTTGTAATCCCAGCACATGCTCCTATAGTCCTAGCTCTCTGGGAGGCTGAGGTGGGAGGATCATTTGAGCCTTGGAGGCCCAGGCTGCAGTGATCCATGACTGTGCTACTGCATTCCAGCCTGGGTGACAGAGCAAGACCATGTCTAAAAAAGAAAAATAGTCTGTCTTCCCACATTCTCTTATTTTAAAATGGAATTTTAAAAGAATTGCAGGAAATAACATACTGAGTAATAGATTTAATGTTGCCCTGTTAGTCACAGCTTCATTTTAAAATAAGTATTAAAACTCAATACTGATTTGAGTATCCACCATGTGTCAACCTGAGGCTTCCGTGGTCCTTGCCCTCACAGTGCCCACAGTCCAGCCTAGGAGATGCCCCTTAACCAGTGATTACAGGTCTGATCAGAATAATGAAAAGAACCCTACAAGTTACCGAGTGGATTTACCTGGACTAGCATGTCAGGGAAGGCCTCTCTGGGGAGGTGTCATCTAGACTCAGGGTTCAGAGATGAGTGAGAATTAAAGAGATGGAGAAGCCAGCATGCTGACATGCCAGGACTCAGGAATGTGGCAAGCCCCCCCGACGTGAGGCTGGAGTGAAGGGACCAGCTGGCACCCAACCATGTTAAGAATTGTGAATTTTATCCTAAGGGCAACAAATGCTGGGAAACTTTCTAAGAATGGTAGTGACATAATCAGATTTATGTTTTTAAAAGAGAACTATGGCCTCAATGAGAAGAAGCCACAGAAGATGCCACAAGTCCAGTTGTGGTACTTACTAATGCAGGGGAGAGGTGAGCGGTGACATTTTAGATTAGGGCAGAGAATAGGGGCCTGGACTAGAGTGGTAGCAGTGGGCTGGAGAGCATTGGATAGATCAGGTCTGTTTTCCTTTGTAAAAATGTTTTTTTCCTTATTATATAAATAATATTTTTTGTTATAGAAGACCTTGAGAAAATATGAGTCCAAATATAAGTCTCCAGTTCCATCTCCCAGGGAATAGCATTATTTATTTATGATGTAATCCTATTAGTCTCTCTTCTGTGCATTTATAATATTCATTTTAAAAATAAAATTTGAATATTGACAATTATATGTGCATTATTTTGTAACCTATACTTTGAATAACATCCTTTTAAGCTTCCAATATAAATTCTTTGGCCTATGTTGACAGTTGAAATGCCTTGGCGTCAACTTGTGGATCTCCCCAGGAAGAGCTCCTTGCCAGTGTATATACATAAACCTGAGGCCTGTTTTCAGTTTGCTCATTATGGTCCCATCATGGATGAGACTTAATCAGGGGAGAATTCTCTAGCTAATTCTGAATCTAGTTAACTTCTGGCTGCAAGAATGTCTACATGATATGTTGGCATCCAAGCCATGGGAGAAGGGTCTCTGGCAGATGCTTTATTGAAGTCCTACTCCCCAACCCCTGCTGTAGGGCAGGGAACTATTAGGGGCTTTTTGAGGCTGTTGCTGGGGCTTATGAGATGCTTAAGGAGCTCGACTGCATCTCTGAATGGTCAGAGTAAAAGAGTGTCATAGAATGAACTGCCAAATAGCTTTCTGTAGAGCTGAAATAGAAGTGCTTCCTCAAAACCTGCTAAAGGGGAGATTAAGAAATGAAATTTGATTGGGGGTGTCATCTTGAAACAGTGTGATGACCCTTCTTGACAGGCCAAAAAATAAACCACTACTCTTCTAAATTGGGAATTATGTGCCAGCCCTGTTTCGTTTGTCTAGTTCACTTTGACAGTGATTGCAAAATCCATGGGAGAGGTTTTAGCTTCCTGGGTCAGCAATTTACACCTGTGGCCTGGGAAGTTTTTTCAGGGCAGCCCCAGAAAATTTAGGGAATAACATCTCTTGATTTTAGAGAAATTTCCCATAGAATTTGTTTATTTTCTTCCAGAGTAGATGAGGAGGAAGAGTCTCATAGCCTTGTGCCCTACCCATTTGGATTTGCACTCTTCCTGGTCTCAAGCATCTGACCCCAATGACCAGAGCATAAAGAGAGAAGGGATTAAATCTAGCATCCCAAAGCCCTACCTCAATCCTCCTGAGACCCAGCCTTCAGTATGTCAGGGAAGCACAGGTGCAGGGACTGGTCACAGGTCACAGGTCACAATGCTCCAGGTCACAGGCATTCCTAGGTGTTGATGCGGAGATGATATTCTGTGCCCTGGGTCAGCCTACGTGAGATGGAGACAGCAGATTCCCTTCTGAGAGCTGGAGCAGCCTCTTCAGTCTGTTTTATTCTCACTTAACAAATCTGCAAAGGTGTTAATGTGTGCCAAAGTGTAATGGGTTGTAGGCCTCAGAAAAGGGTGTTTAAGGAACTATGGCACTATCAACTCTCAGTTTTGCATTAGACAAGATTAGCATCTTCCCTTTTTCGTTCTGAAGGCTGCTTCTTTGCATTGGTAAGTGGCTACCTTCATGGGAGAGGCCAGGGATAGATGGCCAGCTCTTAGTGAATGAAAGGAGAGAATTTGCCTTCAAAGACTGTCATGCAAAAGAACTAAAGATGTTGAAGAAGGCTTTTTCTGTTACTGGTCTAGCTTGTGGTTGGAGGACCTTCTGGCTCTTTTGTTGGGGGCAGTGAACTTTTTCTAAGAATAGCTCAGATGTACTGATCTGTGGCTAGAAGGGGACAATTCTTTATATGTTTATCCTATTGATAACTCGTTCTTCTCCTGCCTAGAGAAGAGCTTTATTTAGTGCCCTTCTGGATCTAGAATTCAGTTTTTACCATAAGTCCAGTATTTCCTTGGTTCTTTGCCCCAAGTACCCATGGTGATGCTGAGAAAGGTTTGCTATAGTAGAATTTGTGGCATGCCCAGGCCGCCAGCCTCATACTTCTCGGTGCTCAGTTTCTTTAGTAGGTGGAACATTTATTTATTCACAATCCCTTAGGACACTACTGTGTTACATACTAAACCTGCAGAAATGGATCCATTGAAGCCACTACCCTCAAGGAGTTTATAGCATGAATAAATCTTTTTTGTCAGCATTTGTAGTCTAGTGTCAAAGAATAATCCTAACAGCAAATTCTCTACCACCATCTGATAACAGTGCAGTCCGTTTGGCTACCAAACATGTTTCTATAATAAGTTGAACTCATATGCAATTGGCTAAAAGGTGAATGATATCAGTTCTTATATGGTTTTCACCCCAGGCCAGGAGAGCCAGACTAGCAGGAATAGAACGATAACCTTTGGCAGGAAAGGAAAGGGCCCTCAGCTCAGCCTTTGCAACCACAGGAGCTCTTTCTGCTGTTTTGTTTTTTTTCCTCTTGATAATTTTCTTTTTATTTTATTTTAGTAGCTTTTAGGGAACAGGTGGGTATTTGGTTACAAGGATAAGTTCTTTGGTGATTCCTGAGATTTTGATGTACCCGTCACCCAAGCAGTGTACACTGCACCCAATGTGGAGTCCTTTATCCCTCACCCCCCTTCACCTTTCCCCCAAGTCCCCAAAGTCCATTATATTATTCTTACATCTTTGTGTCCTTAGCTCCCACTTACAATTGAGAACATAACGATACTTGCTTTTCTAATCCTGAGTTACGTTGCTTAGAATAATGGTTTCCTACTCTATCCAGATTGCTGAGAATGCCATTATTTCGTTTCTTACTCAGCCATAAAAGGGAACAAAATGGCCGGGCGCAGTGGCTCAAGCCTGTAATCCCAGCACTTTGGGAGGCCGAGACGGGTGGATCACGAGGTCAGGAGATCGAGACCATCCTGGCTAACACGGTGAAACCCCGTCTCTACTAAAAAATACAAAAAACTAGCCGGGCGAGGCGGCGGGCGCCTGTAGTCCCAGCTACTCAGGAGGCTGAGGCAGGAGAATGGCGTAAACCCGGGAGGCGGAGCTTGCAGTGAGCCAAGATCCGGCCACTGCACTCCAGCCTGGGCGACAGAGCGAGACTCCGTCTCAAAAAAAAAAAGGGCGGGGAGCAAAATAATGGCATTCGCACCAACTGGGATGGAGTTGTATTCAGTATTTTGTGGCCGACTAGTATTCAGTCATAAAAAGGAACGAAATAATGTGGCATATATACCACATTTTTTTAAATCCACATGTTGATTGATGGGCATTTAGGCTGGTTTCATATTTTTGCAATTGCGAATTGTGGGGCTATAAACATGCATATGCAAGTGTCTTTTTTGTATAATGACTTCTTTTTCTTTGGGCAGATATCCAGTAGTGGGATTGCTGGATCAAATAGTAGTTCAACTTTTATTTCTTGAAGGAATCTCCACACTCTCTTCCATAGTGGTTGTATTAGTTTACTTTCCACCAGTAGTGTAAAAGTGTTCCCTTTTCTTCACATCCATGCCAACATCAATTTTTTTAAAATTTTTAAATTATGGCCATTCTTGCAGGAGTAAGGTGGTGTCTGATTATGGTTTTAATTTGCATTTCCCTGCTAATTAGTGATGTTGAGTCTGCTCTGTTTTAAGAAAATTAGGCTGGGTGCGGTGGCTCACGCCTGTAATCCCAGCATTTTGGGAGGCAGAGACTGGCAATCACTTGAGGTCAGGAGTTCAAGACCAGCCTGACCAATATGATGAAACCCTGTCTCTACTAAAAACACAAAAATTAGCTGGGTCTGGTGGCACACACCTGTAGTCCCAGCTACTAGGGAGACTGAGGCAGGAGAATCACTTGAACCTGGGAGGTGGAGGTTGCAGTGAGTCGAGATTGTGCCACTGTACTCCAGCCTGGGCGACAGAGCAAGATTGTATCCCAGAAAAAAAAAAAAAAAAAGAAAGAAAGAAAGAAAAGAAAATAAGTCCCTGTGCCCAGGCTCCCTCCCTAAAGACCTGCACCCCTGGCCTTGAGGGCTCTCAGATGACAGCAAGTTGCACTTTCTCCTGCTTGTTTCTCACTGGGAATCTAGCATTTCCACGCTGTTGTTTTTGTGCATTTAAAATATATCCTGTGGCATCCTCTTGCTCCTGTTGTCCAGAAGACCACCAGGATGGCTAATTATGAAAGGATTATTGGCAATACTGCCAGTATGCCAACCAGGAAGAGACAGCCTCTGGCATGGACCGAAGGTGTTCTCTTTTTGCATAGGGAAGGGGCAGGTTGGGTTTTATGCTTCACTGGGCATGTATCACAGAATAGAGTCATACATATTAAGCAGGTTTGGGGAAAAAGCTATACATAGTTAAGGGAGTCCACATGAACAATGAGTAAACATGTAACGTACGTCCTATGTTCACTTTGGGGTGGGATTTTAACATTAAAGCAAAGTGGAATTTGGCTCTCTGTCTAAAGGTGAACTATAGGCCACAAAACATAGTCTCTGTAAGCTGGTCAAAACTGGCTTGAGGTCTGCAGTGGTTTATCAGGAAAGAATGTATGTAAGGCCTGTTCTCTGTCCAATCGGAGTTGTAGTGGTCTGGGTTGTAAATTAGAGTTAGGAAGACAATTGTCTGATAGCTCCTATTTTTAGGGAGTTTGGCAAGAGTGTGGTTTTTCTTGTAGCTGTAGGAATTTAGGAATTCAGGGCTCTGCCCGTCAAGCCCTGAACCGTCTACCTTCTGCCCATGGGTAACTTTTGTTTCCTTACCCTTAGCGTTTGTCTTAGTTGATAAAGAGACGTCTATTTTGGTTTCTCAGATCACACTGCCGTGAGCTGCTGGCTTGCTTGTGAGGTACCAATTATGTGTGTACACACCCTCTGGTTGCCAGGGGCTTTTAATGGTCCAGAGTGGTCTGAATGGTCTACCCCATCCAATTTCTCCATAATCTCTGGTGCTGACATTCAGGGAGCCACAACAATTGAACATTCATGAACCAAAGAGGTGGCAGTTTGAGCCTTCCATTCCCTCCTTCAGCCTTGCTCCTACACCTTTTCATCTACGAACTCTCAAGAAAGAGAGAGTAACAGCAGCTGTCAGCCCACAGTAGTCCTGTTGGCAGACTCTAAAATGTGGCTCCTCAAATTGCAGCCCTGGCCTGAGCTGGAGAGAGTACCTAGTGGAACTCTGCCCGTTTCACAGTGGTTCAGATCTGCAAGAAATGTATGTCCTGTTTACCATTTCCTGATGGGCATGGGGTGAGGACTCCTAAACTATGGTATTAGTCAGGGTTTTCTGAGAAACAGAATCGACAGGACATACAGATAGAAATTTGTTTTAAGGTAGTGGCTCACACAGTTATGGTAACTGAGAAGTCCTGTGATCTGCCATCTGCACGCTGGAGACCCAGGAAAACCAGTGGTATAGATCTGAAGGCCTGAGGGCCAGGGAGCCTAGGGCGTAGCTTTCAATCCAAGTCTGAAGGCCTGAAAACCAGAAGAGCCAAGGGCAGGAGAAAATTCCCAGCTCAACTGCCAGGCAGACTTCAGCCTTCAAGTGACCCTCCCACCTTGGCCCTTTTGTTTTGTTCAGGCCCTCAACAGGTTGGATGATACTCACCTACACTGGGGAGGGCAATCTGCTTTATTAACTCCAACAAATCAAATGCTAATATCTTCCAGAAACATCCTTACACACATACCCATATGTAATGTTTAACCAGATATCTGGGCATCCCTTACCCCAGTTGAGTTCACTCATAAAATTAACCATCACAGGCATAGGTATACGTTGGAAATACAGTAGGTTCAGTTTCAGACCACTGCATTAAGCAAATATTGCAATAGAAGTAGTCACAGACATTTTTGGTTTCCCAGTGTATGTAAAAGTTATGTTTATATTATACTGTAGTCCATTAAGTAGGCAAAATAATTTTGTCTAAAAGAACAGTGTGTATACCGTAATTTAAAAATACTTCTAGTCAGGCACAGTGGCTCACACGTGTAATCCCAGCACTTTGGGAGGTGAGGAGGGTGGATCACCTGATGTCAGGAGTTCGAGACCAGCCTGGCCAACATGGTGAAACCCTGTCTCTACTAAAAATACAAAAAGTAGCTGGGCATGTTGGTAGGCGCCTGTAACCCCATCTACTTGGGAGGCTGAAGCAGGAGAATCACTTGAACCCAGGAGGCGTAGGTTGCAGTAAGCTGAGATCGCTCCACTGCCCTCCAGCCTAGGTAACTGAGCAAGACAGCAAGACTCGTCTCAAAACAAAAACAAAATCAAACAAACCGAGAAAAAACCCCAAAACTTTTGCTGAAAATGCTGATGATCATTTAAGCCTTCAGTGAGCTGCAGTCTTTTTGCTGGTGGAGGGTCTGGCTCAGTGTTGATGACTGCTGGCTAATCAGAGTGGTGGTTACTAAAAAGGTTGGGTGTCTATGGCAATTTGTTTTGTTTTGTTTTGTTTTGTTTTTTGACAGTCTTGCTGTGTCACTCAGGCTGGAGTGTGATAGCGCAACCACAGCTCACTGTAACCTCTGACTCCCAGGCTCCAGTGCTCCTCCCACCTCAGCCTCCAAAATATCTGGGACTATGGGTACACACCACAATGCCTGGCTAATTTTTTAATTTTTTGGTGGCAACAAGGTCTCACTATGTTGCCCAAGCTACTCTTGAACTTCTGGGTTCAAGCAATCCTCCTGTTTCGGCCCTCGAAAGTGCTGGGATTATAGGCTCGAGCCCCACCGCACCCAGCCACAGTTTCTTTTTTTTTTTTTTTTTTTTTGAGACGGAGTCTCGCTGTGTCCCCCAGGCTGGAGTGCAATGGCGCGATCTTGGCTCACTGCAAGCTCTGCCTCCCGGGATCCCACCATTCTCCTGCCTCAGCCTCCTGAGTAGCTGGGACTACAGGCGTCCGCCATCGCGCCCGGCTAAATTTTTTTGTATTTTTAGTAGAGACGGGGTTTCACCATGTTAGCCAGGATGGTCTCGATCTCCTGACCTTGTGATCCGCCCACCTCGGCCTCCCAAAGTGCTGGGATTACAGGCGTGAGCCACCGCGCCCGGCCACAGTTTCTTAAAGTCAGGCGACAGTGAGTTTGCCAGATCGATTGACTCTTCTTTCACAAAAGATTTCTCTGTAGCATGTGATGCTGTTTGGTAGCACTTTACTCACAGTAGAACTTCTTTCAAAATTGGAGTCAGTCTTCTCAAATCCTGTTACTGCCTTATCAAATACATTTTGGTACTATTCTCAATTTTTTGTTGTCATTTCAACAATATTCACAGCATCTTCACCAGGAATAGATTTCATCTCAAGAAACCACTTTCTTTGCTCATCCGTAAGAAGGAACTCTTCATTCATTCAAGTTTCATCATGAGATTATAGCAAGTCAGTCACATCTTCAGGCTCCACTTCTAATTCTAATTCTCTTGCTGTTTCTACCACAAAGTAAGTTATTTCTTCCACTGAAGTCTTGAACCTCTCAAAGTAATCCATGAGGGTTAGAATCAACTTCTTCCAAACTCCTGTTAATGTTATTTTGACCTTTTCCTGTGAATCATGAATGTTTCTAGTGGCATCTAGAATGTGAAGCCTTTCCAGAAGGTTTTTCCATTTACTTTCCCCAGATCCATCAGAGCAGTCACTTACTATGGCAGCTACGACCTTACCAAATGTATTAAGACTTGAAAATAGAAATTAACTCCTTGATCCATGGGCTGCAGGATGGATGTTTTGTTTAGTAGGCATGAAAACAACACTAATCTTTTTGTACATCTCCATCAGAGCTTTTAGGTGACCAGGTGCATTATCAGTGAGCAGTAATATTTGGAAGGGAATCTTGTTCTCTGAGCAGTAGGTCTCAACAATGGACTTGAAATATTCAGTAAGCCATGATGTAAACACACGTGCTGTCATCTGGCCTTTGTTGTTCCATTTATGGAGTACAGGCAGAGTAGAATTAGCATAGTTTGAAAGGGCCCTAGGATTGGCACATCAGCATTCACTTCAGTTAAAGTCGCCAGCTGCATTAGCCCCTAGCAAGAGAGTCACCCTGTCCTTTGAAGCTTTGAAGCCAGGTATTTACTTCCCTCTAGCTATGAAAGTCTTAGATGGAATCTTCTTCCAGTAGAAAGCTGATTCATCTACACTGAAAATCTGTTTTTAGTGTAGCCACCATCATCAATTATCTTAGCTAGATTTTCTCTTCTTAGATAACTTACTATAACTTCTACATCAGCACTTGCTGCTTCACCTCACACTTATAGTTATGAAAGATGATTCCTTTCCTTAAACCTCATGAACTAGCCTCTGCTAGCTTTTTTTTTCTTCTGCAGCTTCCTCACCTCTCAGCCTTTGTAAAACTGAAGAGAGTTAGGGCTGTGCTCTGGATTAGGTTTGGTTTAACGGAATGTTGTGTCTGGTTTGATCTTCTATCCAGACCAAACATTCTCCATATCAGCAATAAGGCTGTTTCACTTTATTAGTCATGTGTTCACTGGAGCAGCACTTTTAATTTCCTTTAAGAACTTGTCCTTTGCATTCACAACTTGGCTAACTGGTGTTAGTGGCCTAGCTTTTGGCCTTTCTCAGCTTTGACCTGCCTTCCTCATTAAGCGTAATCATTTCTAGCTTTTGATTTAAAGTGAGAGACATAAGACTTGTCCTTTCACTTAGAGGCCATTGTACGGTTATCAATTGGCCTAATTTTGATTTTGTTGTGTCTCAGTGAATAGGGAGGCCCAAGGAGAGGGAGAGAGAAGGGGAACCATGGGTCGGTGGAGCAGTCAGAGCACACATAACATTTACCAATTAAGTTTGCCATTTTACATGGTGTGGTTCGAGGTACCCCAAAACAATTACAATAGTAACATAAAAGATCACAGAGCGCCATAGCAAATATAATAATAGCAAAACTGTTTGAGGGCTGAGCATGGTGGTTCATGTCTGTAATCCTAGCACTTGGGGAGGCCGAGGTGGGCGGATCACTTGAGCCTGGGAGTTCAAGACCAGCCTGGACAACGTGGTGAAATCCTGCCTATACAAAAAAGTACAAAAATTAGTTGGGCACGGTTGTGTGCACTGGTATTCCCAGCAACTTGAGAGGCTTACCTGGGAGGATCGCTTGAGCCCAGGAGGTTGAGGCTGCAGTGAGCTGAGTGCACCACTACACTCCAGCCTGGGCAACAGTGAGACCCTGTCTCAGGAAAAAAAAAAAAAAAAAAAAAAGTTTGAATATCGCAAGAATTAGCAAAATGTATGACATGGACATGAAGTGAGCACATGTCGTTGGAAAAAATGGTGCCGATACGACTTGCTCAAGACAAGGTTGCCACAAACCTTCCATTTGTTTAAAAAAAAAAAAAAAAAAAAATCTGTGAAGCACAACAGAGTGAAGTGCCATAAAATGAGACATGCCCAAATCTTATTATCAGTTAGGGAAGGGGAAGTAGATCACTGTTTTGGAAGCTTTTTTGTTTGGCCTCATTCTGTGGTGACCTTAAGTGAGTAAAAACACTCTTTCAGTGGCAACTGGGAGTTAAGTAGCACAGTTTGCCAGTATCACTGGACCTTTGGGTGGCCCACACTACCACCTTGTCTCTCCTCACTCCTTGTATTAAGATTCTCCTACAAAAAAAGGCCAATAGGTTGTGTGTATATAGAGAAAAATATTTAGTAGAAAGGAAAGAATTGGCTCATGCCATATGGAGACTGGTGAATCCAAAATCCGTAGGGTGGGTTGGCAAGCTGGAAACCCAGAAGAGTCAGTGGTGCAGTTTGAGTCCTAAGGACAGCAGGCTGGAGACCCGAGAGAGCTGATGCTGTGGTTCAAGACAGACTGTCTGTTGTGAACCAACCAGGAAGAGCCAGTGTTGTGGATGAGGTCTGAAGTCAGTCTGCTGGAAAATTATCTCTTGCTTCGGAGAGGCTGGTCTTTTTGTGCTGTTCAGGCCCTCGGCTGAATGGATGAGGCCTGCACACATTATGGAACCAATCTGCTTTATTCAGTCTATCAATTTAAATATTAATCTCATCCAAAAACACTCTCACAGAAATACCCAGAATCATGTTTAACCAAATAGCAGGGCACCCTGTGGCTCAGCCAAGTTGACATTATTAATCATCACCTCCCTCTTTTGCTTTTTGTTGTCTGTTTATACTGGACCTCTCCTAGCTTTTCTAATATGTTACACTAGTTCTGAACTCCGGGATTTGTACATGCTGTTTATTCCATCTGGAGTGCTTTTTCATCTGGCTCATTCTAATTTACCTATCAGCTGAAATTCCCCTTTCTTACAGGGCACTTCCCAAATTTCCCTGGCTAGGTTTATTCCCTCTGATATATGTCACCAGAGCACACTACACTTTCCTTAATAACACATATCACAATTAGCGTTCCTTGTTCATTGTCAGCCTTCCCCACTAGACTTTAAGTTCCATGAGGGAAGGGAGCTTATCTGTTTTGTTGTTACATGCCTGGCACTTCCCAGCTGCTAAAGATCATTCACTGAATGAAAGAATGTATTGAAAGCTTACAAGATACTAGATTGATTTTTTTTTTTTTTTTTTTTTTTTTTTGAGATGGGATCTCACTCTGTCACCCAAGTTGGAGTGCAGTGGCATCATTTGGCTCACTTCAACCTTCACTTCCCAGGCCCAAGCCATCCTCCCACCTCAGCCTCCTGAGTAGCTAGGATCACAGGCATGTGCCACCATGTCCAGCTGATTTTTTTGTGTTTTTCCTTTTTTTTTTTTTTTTTTTTTTTGTGTTGGAGTCTTGCTCTGTTGCCCAGGCTGGAGCCAGTGGTGTGATCTCGGCTCACTACAACCTCCACCTCCCAGGTTCAAACGATTGTCCTGCCTCAGCCTCCTGAGTAGCTGGGATTACAGGCACGTGCTACCACGCTCGTCTAATTTTTTTTGTATTTTTAGTAGAGACAGGGTTTCACCATGTTGGTCAGGCTGTTCTCAAACTCCTGACCTTGTGATCTACCCCCCTCGGCCTCCCAAAGTGCTGGGATTACAGGCGTATGCCACTGCATCTGGCCGCTTTTTGTATTTTTTATAGAGACGGGATTTTGCCATGTTGCCCAGGCTAGTGAAGATACTAGACTCTTCACATACGTAAATACTGTGATCTTCATTTTTATAGACTGAGGCCCAGAGAGGTTAGGACTTGTCCAAGGTCATGTAGTCGTATAAAAGCTGGGCTTTAAATAAAATAATAATGAGTGTAACCGTGGAGTCAGGCATTATCCTATTTATTTGACAACTTGCAGCAACCCAATGAGATAAGTAGCTTTTGGATGCCCCACAATATTCTCTGCCTCCTGGTAGTCACACCATAGGAGCCATTTCCATCTCTCAAGAGTCTTGTATCTGGACCTGGTACCTTCTTCACTCTGTAGTCTGGACCATCTTCAGTACTTTTTTCCTCTGCCCCAGTAAATGGGAGCAAGATAGCAAGGTTGCTGGCTAAGCAGATACCCAGTTGAGAAGCAGAATGCTGCTCTCCCCTTACTGAAGGTACTCCTGATCTTCACAGGTGCCCCTTTGCCTGCAGCCACCACGAATGAGAGAGAGAGAGAGAGAGAGAGAGAGAGAGAGAGAGTGTGTGTGTGTGTGTGTATGTATGTATGAATGCTTCTCCATGACCATTGTACTCCCCTGAGAGCAACCCTCTCTTCCTGTCTTCCACTTATAGTGACTGAGTGGGAGCTGGTTGGGGAAGCTGGTTTCTTTGAGTTGACATCTCTTAGTGACCTGGGGAAGGGGGTGTCTGGCAGTATCTGGTCCAATAAAAACATTTGATTTTCTGAAATCTAGTATATACCTGTATGTTTTGAGGCTGCCTGTCTTCCCAAGGTGACTTGAGAATACGTCTACACACAGAGAATATTGGGATATTGTTTTCTAACTGCCTATTGCATTGTGTTAAATTACAAACTAATTCCCCAGATGATGGGATAAGTTTTTTTTTCTCTGCCAAGTCACAATATTAATAATGCAGCTAAATATAGCTCTGATGTAAAACAGTTTAATTTTCAAAGACAAATGGACAATTTTATGGCTGACTTGCTGCATTTGTCTCTAACTACTCAGTTGATATCATGTTGCCACCCTAAAAGATTCTTGCTGATAGTCAAAGGAGAGATGAGTTGTGGGAAGTACAAAGCTTTTCAATTAATTTATGATCCTGTTAAGTATAAAGCCTATAATTACCCTGCGGTTGTTGCCTCTGCCAAAAAAGAAAAAAAGAATAAAGTAAACCCATCTTATGAAAAAGTTCTTTTCTGAACATAAAAGTGGCATGGGAAAAGAAAAAAAAGCTTGTGCCTCCCCTCCTAAGCATGGGAAGGAATTTTGATTTCTGACTTTCTTCTGGCCAGTGAGTTCATAAAGTGATTTTTTTGTGGATAGGGTGATCATTTAGAACTCTCTTCAGATTCTGTTTTTACTTTCTTGATTAGACATCTCATATCTACTCATCCATTCATCTCTCCATTCATGCAACAAATATTTATGAGTGCTACTGTGCCCAGGGACTATTCCAGGTGCAGGGGTTCAGTGGTGAGCATTAACAGGGTTCCTGCCCTCTTGGAGCTCTCATGGGGATGAGGGTGAGGGGAGACAAGATGCACAGAAGTCAGTTAGTCAACCAGGTAAGTTCAAGTGGTGTCGATTGTTGTGCAGAAAATATAGAACTCAGTAATATGATGGCCCGTGGAGTTCAGGGAGAGAGGCAGCTATTCCCTCTCAAACTGCGAGAAATGTTTTGGACTTAGGGAGCTAATGCCTGAGAAAGGCTCCTCATCCCCACCTTCCTATCTGAATTTGCAAGGCGGTGCTGTACACATTTCAAATAGAAATGGAAACCTCGGCAGAAACCTGGCAAACCATTAGCAGAACTCTGGACTCTCAGCTCAACTTAAGTAGAGCACATAGCTTCTTTGGTGGGGCGGGGAGGAGGGCACGGGGACGGGGGAAGGCATTCAAAGTCTTAAACAAGAGTAAGGTTCTCATTTGCCACTTTAATCAAGTTCATTAAAAATGGAATGTATATTTAAAACTTCCTTATGATTAACTTAATGTAAGTAACTGTATCTGAATTCCTCCATGATGTCTGAAGGCATCCTGACTTAGGAGAGGGAGAGAAGTGTGCCCCCAGATGATATCAAACTTTGACTTTCATTAAATGTCTGCAAGTAGTAAACCTCAAAGGCCTGTAGTATAAAATGGGATAAAATTTCCAAGAATTAGCCATCCTGGGGAAAAAAAAATATTTGGTTTGAAACTCTACTACCATAGTCTGCATATTTCCTCAGTCATTGCATTTTGACAGCTGAAACAACAGACTAAAACTGTAGTTTAAAATACAAGCGCACACACACACAGATCAGTGCAAAAATACTGTGCTTTTGGTTTCGCCAATAAATATAGAACGTGGGTTGTTTGGCTGAATTTCTTGCCCTGTACCTGGCCATACATAAGACACTTCTCCACTGAGCGGACAGCTCTACAGAGAACTCCTGGCAGTAGTGACCAAGACTTTAGGGCTTTGCTCCATTGACCTCATGCAGGGCAAATTTAAGTCAAAATGTGTTTCACCTGAAAGAATACCACAGCACTTGACCTGTCCTTGACCCAATGTGGAACGTTGATTCCTTCTTGAAGCTAGGGAGGCAGTGTCACACGACAGTTCCAAGTAGTCGCTGTAGAATTAGACCACCTGGGCTCACATCCAGACCCCACCACTTACCAGTTGTGCAACCCCGAGTAAGTGGTCTCGTTCACTTTCCTCATCTGAAATGTGGGTATAATAGGGCCAATCCCTTGGGTTGTTGGAAGATTAAATGAAGACCTTATCACAGGCCAGGTGCGGTGGCTCACGCCTGTAATCACAGCACTTTGGGAGGCCGAGGCAGGTGGATTGCTTGAGGCCAGGCATTTGAGACCAGCCTGGCCAACATGGTGGAAACCCCATCTCTACTAAGATACAAAAATTAGCCGGGCATGGTGGTGCACGCCTGTAATCCCAGTATACTTGGGAGGCTGAGGCATGAAAATCCCTTGAACCCGGGAAACGGAGGTTGCAGTAAACCGAGATTGTACCACTGCACTCCAGCCTGGGTGAAGTAGCAAGACTGTCTCAGAAAGAAAGAGGAAAAAAAAAAATAAAAACCTTACCACAATGTGTGCCCCATAGCAAAAAGCTCAATAAACAGCACTCTTGCTGGGTCCACACATACCTTTTCTGGGTTTCATCTGGTTTCCAGGTGGGCTGCCTCTGCGCCTTTGTTTTCCCAGCTGCACTTTCTCGGTAAAGCGGCATGAAAGTATTTGCTCAGCAACTGAGGCACTATTGGGAAGAAAGTGTGTGCTGCCCTGAACTCAGCTCTGCATTGCTTTCAGGCTCAGAGTGCTGGAACATGCTCTCGGTGAAATGCAGTGTGACTGTCCTCTGTGGCCCTGTGTGTGTAGAAGACATGTTTGGCAGTTTGTTAAGGAATGTAGCTGATTCAGTAGGAGTTGTCTCCAAAGGCTTCCCTGTCAGGCTAACTTGAATGTGTGTGTGTGTGTGTGTGTGGGTGTGTGTCTGCACATGCGCCCTCATGAGCACATTGAGACATTGGAAGAGCAAACTGAATGCTCTTCATATTATCTGGGGAGAACCTTGCAAAGCAAGCCAGCAGGCTGGTGGGTCCTTTCTGTTCTGCTCTAAGACATATTGCAAGCCTGGGCAAGGCAGTTGCCTTCTTTTACCTTCATGTACTCATCTGGAAGTGATTATGATGGGTACAGAGAGACATCTGTTCATTACCACATTATTTGTAACAGAAATAAGCAATTAGAAACAACCTTTGGTTGTTCTGTAAACCTCCCGAGGGGTCCTGGGATTGCAGGTGTGAGCCATCATGCCCAGTCATAGCAGTGTGTTTTTTAAGCAATTGCGAATAATAGTTATGATATTTGTACTAAAATATACATGCATAGATGAGAGAGTTTGTGATTTGTGCTACTGTGTATGTATGTGTGTGTGTGTGTGTGTGTGTGTACGGAAATAGTGTGGAAAGGATGACACCAAACTGGGAACATGGTTTCCTGTAAGAAGAGAGTCAAGGTAAGAGGAGGCCTAGGGGGATTTAGCTTTATCTATTGTATTTGAATTTTATTTTACAATACAATTTATGGTATATTACTTTTGCAAGTATAATTAAAATAATAATTAAAATGAGCATAAGGCTGACCTAGCAAGGAAAGCCCCATTGCAGAGTGTACAATGACATACTTGTGAAGGTAATAGTTTACATTCTTTCTGCAGGACCCCCACCCACACACCCCACAAGGTTTTAGAGCATTCATACTGGTATGTTTCAGATACTAATTGCCAGTGATTCTTCTTCAACCCAAATCCATGTTCAATTCAGATGCTAAATGAATTCCAGTAATGATGAAACAAAATGGACAAGTGTTTATGGTTAGATGTTGGTTTACAAAGGCACTTAATATGCTCTGAGTGACTGCCTAGACCACAAAAAGGTGGATTATTATATAACTATATTTTATGTTTTATAATAAAAATTTTAAATACATATAAAAGTAGCAAGATGGCTCATGCCTGTAATCCCCGCACTTGGGGATGCCGAGGTGGGAGGATTGCTTGACCAGCCTGGGTAACAAAGCAAGACTGTTTCTACAAAAAAAAGAAAAAATTAGTCGGGTGTAATGGCATGCACCTGCAGTTCCAGCTACTCAGGAGGCTGAGGCAGGAGGATGGCTTGAACCCAGGAGGTAGAGGTTACAGTGAGCTATGATTGTGCTAACAGAGTGAGACAATGTCTCAAAAAAAAAAAAAAAAAAAAAAGAAAAGAAAAAAAAGGTAGCAAGAATACTATTATATAATGGACTTTACATGCCAATCCCTCCCAAATTACTTTGTGGCAAATCCCAGACAGCATGTCATTTCATCCTCAACTACAGCATTTTAGTTTGTATCTCTAAATTTACTCTTCTAAAAAAACATAACCACAGTATCTTTACCACATATTCAGAAAGTATCCTAAAATATTTAGTACTTATTTACATTTTTTGATTGTCAAATAACATTTTAAGTTTTTTTAAATTGGGATCCAAAGGTCATAAAGTCATTGGGTGATAAATCTCTTAAATCTTAACCTCTACGTTTCTTCTCCATCTCATTTTTCCCCTTGCAATTTTCTGTTTTTGTTGAAGCAATCAGGTCTTTTGTCTTTTACAGCAGAGCTTCTCAAAGTGTGATCTAATGCTGGTTTGTGACAAGTATAGAAATTGACAGTAAATGTTTAGAAACTATTACAGCAATTTGACATTGCTGCAACATCCAAGCACATGAGCATCATCAGCAAATGTGGTTTGGATTTAAATTGTGTGTATGGGGATATTCTAAGGTGCTGCTACAATACAGGAAAGCATTCTAGAGTAATTACAGAGTGGGGGAAGCATGCACCGGCATGTAAATCAACATACTGTTTCCTTCAAGAATATCTTACTATGAAAAAGTTTCAGCAGAATTAAACAGGCTTAGTAATGCAGTAACATTTATTTAGATAAAAGCTAATCTGTTAAAGTCGAGACTCTATCAAATGTTAAGTGGAAGGTGATCATGAACAATAGTTACTGCATGTTGAAGTATGATGACTATCTAGGGGAAAATTCCATCAAATGTAGGAAATCGTAGAGTTCTTCAGGATAAGAAACCAGTTTGGTTCCAACTTTTTATTTAAGAAAAAATGTGAATTTGATCTCTTTGATATTTTAATGATCTTAATACTTTCATGCAAATAAGAAAAGCAACATGTTTTTCAATGACAGATAAGATCAAAAGGCAAAAAAAAAAAAAAACCTTGGAAGAACAGAGTTTCAACAGATTCTTATGACATATTCCATAATTTGATAACTAGTGAACAATATCTACATGTGGTTATACCTAGGTACAACCTTTTGAATTTTATCAGTGTTTGATTTTAATTGTTCATTAAAAGAAGATCCACATATGGGAAATACATGGATTTAGGAATCTATTTCTTTCATTGAAAGATAATTTAAATTTAATGTTACAGGATAAATTAGTAGAATTGGCTGTTATAAATTGAGGGTGAATTATGAAAATAGAATGTCAGTTGTCTCATTTTGAATAACAGTTAAAAAGTAAGTATCTTGGAATTACTATATCTTGGAGTTAAATATGGATTTAAAACTTACTTTAAAATCTGTTCTTTCATTTACATAAGCATACCTCTGTGAGACTGTTGTTTTCTATGATTGTTATTAAACATTGAAACAGTTAATATAAATATCCCCAAGTAGTGTTGTCCTTAACCCAGTTTAGGATTAATAGGCTAGAAGGAAACTTATTTCCATATTAAAAATTTTAAATAATGATATACATGGTGTTTATGCAGTATGTATATAAGCATTTGTTATGAAGAATTGCTACCTCCTCTATAACTTTATTTTTAAATTTTTTTTCATTTTTGTGGGTATATAGTCTGTATATATATTTATGAGGTACATGAGATGTTTTGATACAGGCATGCAGTGTGAAATACATCATGAAGAATGAGGTGTCCATCCCCTCAAACATTTTTTCATCGAGTTGCGAACAATCCAATCACATTCTTTGTTATTTTAAAATATAGTTATTATGGACTATAGTCGCCCTGCTGTGCTATCAAATAGTAGGTCTTATTCTATTTTTTTTCATACCCATTAGCCGTCCTCACCTCCCTCCATCCAGTCCCCGATAACTCCCCAACTCTGGTAACCATCCTTCTACTCTCTATGTCCATAAGTTCAGTCGATTTGATTTTTGGATCCCACAAATAAGTGATGTTTGCGATGTTTGTCTTTCTGTGCCTGGCTTATTTTACTTAACATGATGATCTCTAGTTCCATTCATGTTGTTGCTCATGACTGGATCTCATTTTTTATGACTGAATAACCACGCTTTCATTATCCATTCATCTGTTGACGGACACTTAGGTTGCTTCCAAATCTTAGCTATTGTAAACAGTGCTGCAACAAACATAGAAGTGCAGATATTTTTTGATATACTGATTTCCTTTCTTTTGGGAATGTACCCAGCAGTGGGATTGCTGGACCATATGGTAGTTCAATTTTTAGTTTTTTGAGGGCCCTTCAAACTGTTCTCCATAGTAGTTGTACTAATTTACACTCCCACCAATAGTGTACAAGGGTTCACTTTTCTCCACATCCTCGCCAACGATTTGTTACTGCTTGTCTTTTGGATATTAAGCCATTTTAACTGGGGAGAGATGATATCTTGTAGTTTTGGTTTGCATTTCTCTGATCAGTGATGTTGAGCATCTTTTCATATGTCTGTCATTTGTATGTCTTCTTTTGAGAAATATCTACTCAGATCTTTTGCCCATCTTTTGTTTGGATTGTTAGATTTGTTTCCTGTAGAGTTGTTTGAGCTCCTTGTATATTCTGGTTATTAATTCCTTGTCAGATGGATAGTTTGCAAATATTTTCTCCCATTCTGTAGGTTGTCTCTTCACTTTGTTGACTGATTCCTTTGCTGTGCAGAAGAAACTTGATGTGACCCATTTGTCCATTTCTTTGTGTTGGTTGCTTGTGCTTGTGGGGTATTGCTCAAGAAATTTTTACCCAGACCAATGTCCCAGAGATTTTCCCTAGTGTTTCCTTGTTGTAGTTTTGTGGTTGTGGTCTTAGATTTAAATATACGATTTTGATACGTATCTTTTTTTTTTTTTTTTTTTTTGAGACGGAGTCTCGCTCTATCGCCCAGGCTGGAGTGCAGTGGCTGGATCTCAGCTCACTGCAAGCTCTGCCTCCCTGGTTCACGCCATTCTCCTGCCTCAGCCTCCCGAGTGGGACTATAGGCGCCCACCACCTCGCCCGGCTAGTTTTTTGTATTTTTTAGTAGAGACGGGGTTTCACCGTGTTAGCCAGGATGGTCTCTATCTCCTGACCTCGTGATCCACCCGTCTCGGCCTCCCAAAGTGCTGGGATTACAGGCTTGAGCCACCGCGCCCGGCCTGATACGTATCTTTAAATCTAAAGATACGTAAAGAAATCTAAAGATATGTACATCTATCTTTAAATCTGTCTTTAATAGATTTACGTATCTTTAAATCTAAAGATACATTTTGATACGATTTTTGAATATGGCAAGAGATGGGGTCTAGTTTCATTCTGCGTATGGATATCCAGTTTTCCCAGCAACATTTATTGAAAAGACGATCTTTCTCCAGTATGTGTTTTTGGCACCTTTGTCAAAAATGACTTCACTGTAGGTGTATGGATTTGTTTCTGGGTTCCCTATTCTGTTTCATTGGCCTGTGTGTCTGTTTGTATGCCAGTACCTTGCTGTTTTGGTTACTACAGCTGTGTAGAATAATTTGAAGTCAGGTAATGTGATTCCTCCAGTTTTTTCTTTTTGCTTAAGGTAGCATTGGTTACTCTGGGTCTTTTGTGGTTCCATATAAATTTTAGGATTTTGTTTTCTATTTCTGTGAAGAACGTCATTGGTATTTTGATAAGGATTACATTGAGTCTGTAGATTGCTTTGGGTAGTATGGACATTTTAACAATATTGATTTCTTCCAATTGATGAACGTGGAATATTTTTCCATTTTTTTTGGTGTCCCCTTCAGTTTATTTTATCAATGTTTTATAGTTTTCATTATAGAGATATTCCACTTCTTTGGTTGTTTATTTCTAGGTATTTAATTTTACGTGTGGCCTTTTTTTTTTTTTTTTTTTTTTGAGACGGAGTCTCACACTGTCACCCAGGCTGGAGTGCAATGGCGCTATCTCCGCTCACTGCAACCTCCATATCCCGGGTTCAAGTGATTCTCCTGCCTCAGCCTCCTGAGTAGCTGGGATTACAGGCACCCGCCACCATGCCTGGCTAATTTTTTTTTTTTTTTTGGAGACAGTCTTGCTCTGTCGCCCAGGCTGGAGTGCAGTGGCGCGATCTCGGCTCACTGCAAGCTCCGCCTCCTGGGTTCACGCCATTCTCCTGCCTCAGCCTCCTGAGTAGCTGGGACTACAGGTGCCCACCACGACGCCTGGCTAATTTTTTGTATTTTTAGTAGAGATGGGGTTTCACTGTGTTAGCCAGGATGATCTCAATCTCCTGACCTCGTGATCCGCCTGCCTCAGCCTCCCAGAGTGCTGGGATTACAGGCGTGAGCCACTGCACTCGGCTAATTTTTTGTATTTTTAGTAGAGATGGGATTTCACTATGTTGGCCAGGCTGGTCCTGAACTCCTGACCTCGTGATCCACCTGCCTTGGCTTCCCAGTATGTGTGGCTATTATAAATAGAATTACTTTTTAGATTTCTTTTTTACATTGTTCACTGTTGGCATATAGAAATGCTGTTGATTTTTGTATCCTGCATCGTTACTGTATTTATCAGTTCTTATGTATAGTTTTTATATATATAGTTATATATATATAGTTTTATATATACATAGTTTTATATATATATCTTATATGTAGTTTTCTTATGGAGTCTCATAACTTTACTTAGTTACGACTGCAGAATAACAGAAAGTTGTGAGTATAATAGCAATTTTCTAATAATTGTCTGTATTTGCACTTTCAATGAATAATGTGTATAGCTTTCCTAATTTCTTTTTTCTTGTTTTGTTTTCTAATTAGAATGTACTATTATGTCTTTTGAATCTATGAATAAAAATGGGGATTATATTTTATTTTTAAAAATATTTTCTAATTTTTTAAAAATATTTATCAATACAATTTTTAAAATAGTGACAGGTTAGAACTAAAAAACCGAGTTAGAAACAAACATGCCTGTGGTGTCATTTAACATGCTCTTCTGTTTCTGTATTTCCTGTACATTGATAGTTAGATCTCCTAAAAGGTTAGTCAGAGTTGGGCCCTTTTTCTGGGTGGAAGGGACAGGACTACTTCACAACCGATGTTAAGTACTTTTAGCGGGAGGACACATTGTCTAGTTGCTGCTTGTCTCTTTCTGTGATGTTACCTGTTGATGATTATTGTCAAGAGCCATTAGTGTATTAGACAATGCACAGTGGTGATATTCTAATCCTGTTATTCCTCTTTCATTTATCTCTATGATTATTTACATCTATGGGATACTTTTATAAAGGGAAACTTCATCTTGTCAACTCTTTGACCACCCCCCTGAGACATAGGAGGCATAGATAGTATAGGACACCAGGTCCTTTGACATTACTAAAAGTCCTCGTACCTGATTCCACTTTCTAGAGGTCTCTTGTCATGTAGAAATAGCTCTCACCTACTGGTTAATGAGTATCTACTCTTTGCAAAGCACTGTGAAGACAAGTCGGGGATAAAGTAGAGTAGGACATTGTCTTTTAACCTCAAGACTTTTGTCTCACTGTTTGGATCAGCTCTGACACCTGAAATTATTTAAGATCACCAGTATAAGTAATTCAGTGCTAAATCACTTCACTCCACAATCTACTCATATGAGGGCAAAACTTTACTGAAAGGTATTCTTAATTACAGCCTTCTAATTTCAATTTCAGAAACTGGTAGCATTTTTGTTCTTCCTGTTTATCTAACAAACTTCTGTTTCTGGTCATTAAACAGAATGTAACTTTGTGGGAAGGGTGGGGATTTTATTTATCCAAAGGAATGACCTTTATTCAGTTAAAAATTGCCAAATGTCTGTTTGTTCTTGGGTTTTTTTATGGTACTTAACATTCAGCCTACCTGAAAGCAGATAGGATTTAGGTTGCCAAATATGAAAATGCAAGGAATGTCAGACATGGTGAAAGCAAATGTGCGGAGATTCCTTGACGCCATCTTGTAAAGGAAAATATACTACTTTTTATAAGTGATGGCTGCCAACTATTATTCCAGGAACAACATACTATATTTTGCTTTATAGACTTAAGAAAAGGAAGACCTATAAATGTTATTTTTCTGTGGAGGGTGTTCTGACTCTTCCTCATCCAGGGAACCATTATGAAGGTTTGCTAGTTTCTAAGTATATTTACCTCAATTATATACTTGGGGACAAGGTGCTTCTGTGGACCTACTAGACCCACTGTGAAACAGACATGGCCACCGCTCCACTTGTCCCCTGGACGCCATAAGCCCCCACTCTAACGAGAGAACCACCATTTTAGGTCCCGTGGTATCAGGGTCAGCTCAGACCCATATCTAACAGTCTTTGAAATATCTGGCATTCCCCTTTCCCCAGCACCTGCCTGTGGCCTGTGATCCTAGTAGGTGGTAGAAGGTTCTTTTGTAGAGGGATCAGTGAAATCTTTATCATATGAACTCTGTGTGTGGGTACTGCGGGCTCCTTCCTCAATGAGACCTGTCCTCTCCTCATACAGTAGACTCTGAGACTGAATTGCGGCATCTGATGTCAGCCTCTGCTTTTCAGCTCCCTCTCTTTTATACAAGTCAGGTAACACACATGTCAGTTTCCGTCCATCTCGCCCATGCCAATCAGCCACAGATCCTTTGTGGTCAAAGAACTCCGATTGCCACTCTGGCCTTGCTGTCCATTATGACATTTACGTCCATCTAGCCTCTGGTTAATTGTTACCACCTGGCCTCTGCTATTTTAGAATCCTACCATTCCCCATTAATTCAAAAGCTCAATACCATGGCAGCGTCTCTTACTGTCAACTCCAGCCAACAGAGGACAGAACCATTGAGCTTCTCAATGACACTGTGCCCCTCACAGATGGATGCACTTATCCCTTTAGTGAAGGAAGTGACCTCTCGGCCCTCCTGGGATCATGGTCAGATGGTTGGCTCTTCTAATCTCTCATAAGAGATCTACTCTACATGCCCACTCTTGAGCCTTTTGACCTCCTCGATATTCTGCCAAGGCAATTCCAGCATCTCCATTTAACTTACATGAGGCCATTGTTGTGCTCAGGCTGCAGGGAGTCATCCCAGTGTCCAAGGACCAGCTTTAGGTGTCTGTGCCAGAATACTAAACTGCAAGTCACAGCAGAGTGCTCCCATGCAGATAAAGCCTCAACAATCTAGGCTGACATTCACCTCATCACCATCCCCTTTCTGCCTGTCCCCCAAGCTCCCATCAGTGCATAACAGTGAGTCCTGGTGGGTGCAGTGGCTCACTCCTGTAATCCCAGCACTTTGGGAGGCTGAGGGTGGATCACAAGGTCAGGAGATTGAGACCATCCTGGCTAACACAGTGAAACCCCATCTCTATTAATAATACAAAAAATTAGCTGGGTGTGGTGGCGGGCGCCTGTAGTCCCAGCTACTCAGGAAGCTGAGGCAGGAGAATTGCTTGAACCCAAGAAGCGGAGCTTGCTGTGAGCTGAGATTGCACCACTGCACTCCAGCCTGGGTGACAGAGCAAGACTCCGTCTCAAAAAAAAAAAAAAAAAAAAAAAAGCGGGGGGGCCTGTTTTTACTGGCCTAGAAAGTTCAGGGGAATTTGGGAGTTCAAGATTCTGGGACTTGTCCACCAAATGTCCCTATCGCAAGTATCAGAGTGGTTCCATCTTGGTCAACTCTCCACATCTCTGGGTTGTAACAGTGGTTTCCTGTAGGGGTGGTCCCACTGTTTGGTGTCAGAGAAACTGTATCCCAGGTGAGGTGCTATGTAGCTCTACTGGTCATAGCAGCAGTAGCTAAGGTAGTGCAGCTGAGAAGATTATGAAGTAGTGCACAGGAGGTGTTTGTACAAGCCTTCTCTATGAGACTTTATTTCTGAGGTCAGGTAAGTACTTCATTTAAACCCATAATTCCTGTGTGATAGATACAGTCACAGGATTCTCAGGAGGCCAAGTGTTGCTCCTGAAGTTTCTCAGACCCCAAAAGATGAACTAAATCTTGAAGAAAACATTGAACTTGAATCAAACGTGGTTGTTATTATAACAATGATAATAGCAATAATAATCATGGCTACCATTTACTGACCATTATTAAAAGATGGCATCTGGACTAGATGTTCTGTGTATATTATTTTAATTTTTTGAGTTGGAGTCTCGCACTGTTGCCTGGGCTGGAGTGCAGTGGCATGATCTTGGCTCACTGCAAGCTCCTTCTTCCAGGTTCATACCATTCTCCTGCCTCAGCCTCCTGAGCAGCTGGGACCACAAGTGCCCGCCACCACACCCGGCTAGTTTTTTGGTATTTTTTTTAGTAGAGTTGGAGTTTCACTGTGTTAGCCAGGATAGTCTCGATCTCCTGACCTCATGATCTGCCCACCTCGGCCTCCCAAAGTGCCGGGATTACAGATGTGAGCCACTGCGCCCAGCCTTATTTTAATTTTTATAACCATCTATCAAAGAGATAGTATGCTCAGTTTATAAAAGAAACAGCTGACACTTTGAGAAGTTAAGCAGCTTCTCCACAGTAAAAACACCAGGAGGGGAGTGGGGCTTGAATTTGATCCTAAATTTATCTGACTCTAAAATGTTAACCATCTGGTTTATAACAGCTATTTTGCTTCTCCAACCAAGCCATGAAAACTTAAGAGAGAGATATATATACCGGTCAGAATTTTTCATATATATATGTAATTTTTGAGAAAGGGACAGTGTAACCAGCTAATGATGTTCCAAAAGTTGCGGGGTGGGCGGGGGGATGGGAGAAGAGCTGAAAGCAGTGTGATGATTGATTGATTGATTGATTGATTTTGAGATGGAGTCTCACTCACCCAGGCTGGAGTGCAGTGGTGTGCTCTCGGCTCACTGCAATCTCCACCTCCCAGGTTCAAGCGATTCTTGTGCCTCAGCCTCCTGAGTAGCTGGGGCCACAGGCGTGTGCCACCATGCCTGGCTAATTTTGCATTTTTAGTAGAGACAGGGTTTCATCATGTTGGCCAGGCTGGTCTCGAACTCCTGACCTCAAGTGATCTGCCCACCATGACCTCCCAAAGTGCTGGGATTATAGGTATGAGCCTTGCCTATTATATATTTTTAACTGCAGAAAAGAAGGAAAAAATTGGGATACATCCCTGTCTCCCAATAGGACCTTCTCACCGTGATTGGCGTTTACCAAGATGAGCAGCTGAAGGACTCTGAGGAGCACCTACAGTCAGCCGCTCTCCAGTCCTTGGCACTTACAGGATACCTGTTGACCTGCTGTGAAATATCACTTTTAATAAACTTCATTTTTTATTTTAATTTTTTTTGAGACAAGGTCTCGCTCTGTTGTCCAGCCTGGAGTGCAGTGACGTGATCACGGCTCATTGCAGCCACACCTGTGGGTTCAAATGATCCTCCCACCTTGGCCTCTCAAAGTGCTGGGATTACAGGTGCACACCATTGTGCCTGGCCTTAAGAAACTTTATGGGGCACTTTTGTGGGCCATTGCTAAGAACGGTAACTAGTTACAACTTGTTATTTGGGGGGTTACATATGTGATCTAGCAATGAGTTGAGGCAGATGTAGAGAGCAGTTGTTAATCTGGCAAGGGTTGGTCTTAGAGATGGGAAACCACCCTCGGCAGTCCTTTCTCCTGCTGTCTCCAATAAGACCAGCCTGGCTGAGTGGTTTCACTGGTATGGTGTGGGACGTGCCTTTGCCATGGCCTGCAGACCTGATGTTGATGCTCTTGCCCATGCCTGAGGAGAGAGGGGCGGGGTGGAAAGCCATCAGGTGTGGTGTCTTGTTCCCAGGCCTCTGGGGCTGTCACCTGCCTCTGGGTGGCAGCCTGCCCTGCTCAGCTAACTCATGTAGGGGCTCCCCAACAGCAGCTGCTTGGCAGTGCACCAGCGGGGCTTGGGAAACAACTCTTGGCATCCCCTCAGTATTAGTTACTGTTTCTCTGCTTGTGGATATTCCTTGATGGCAGGATTTTCCTCTTTTGACTGAATAGCAAACCAGTTTAACTCCTTACATAATATTTTATAGAAAATTATATCCTTTATTGGGTCTGATAGAAATCACTGAGTATATCCCAGGAATGTCAAAAGGTAAGTTGGCTGAGAGCCAGCTCCTATCATTTCTGTCACTTTAATCGTTAATGGGCATTTCCTGTGTTCATCACTGTGGCAAACACTTTGTTTATTACCTTCTTTGGTTCTCACAGTAACCGTATCAATATTTTTTGTATCACCCTCATTTTACAGAGAAGGAAAATGAGGCTTACAGGGCTTAAATGACTTGCTCATAGCGTACAGCATGCAGTCAACTGGAATTAAATCCATATCTGATTTCAATGCCCCAACACTTAACCAGAATTTTACAAACTGAGATATATTTTACATACTATGAAAGTTTAAAAGTATACAATTCAGTGGTTTTCTTTTATATTCACAAAGATGTCAGTCATCACCACTAAATCCAGAACATTTACATCACCCTAAAAAGACATCCCATACCCATTAATAGTCATTCCCTATTCTTTCTCCTGGCAACCACTAATCTACTTTCCATCTCTATGGATTTGCCTATTTTGGACGTTTCATATAAATAGAAGCATACAATATGTGGTGTTTTGTATCTGGCTTCTTTTACATAGTTTGATGTTTTCAAGATACCTTTATGTGATAGCATGTATCAGTAGTTCATTCCTTTTTATGGCTGAATAATATTCATGGTGTGGCTGTACTACATATGGACATTTGAGTTGTTTCTACTTTTGGACTGAATAATGCTGAAGAGAACATTTATATTCAAGTTTTGTGTGGTCATATGTGTTCTGTTCACTTAGATACAGAGCTAGGAGTGGAATTATTGAGTCATGTGGTAACTTTATGAATTAACTGGACTTTTACTTGAACTCCTGAGTCTTCTCAAAGTATGAAAATAAAATAGATAAGGCAATTTTTATAGCAGTGCTGTAGAAGGCTAGCATGTTATAGAGAGGAGAGTTCCTACTGCTATGAAAAAAGAGGCTTTTCCTTTGGAGCTTTGTTATTATTTTGATTAAATTATCCAGTGTTAGCAACTGAGGGTTACACAGTGTCTTAGTGTGTAGGCTGGAAAACACATAACTTACATAGTAATAGTTAGGTTTCCATTTCTGTTATCTCTGCTATCGTTTGAATGTTTGTCCCTTCCAAAACTCGTGTTGAAATTTAATTGAGGCTGGGCACGCTGGCTCACACCTGTAATGCCAACACTTCAGGAGGCAGAGGCAGGTGAGCTGCTTGAGCCCAGGATTTTGAGACCAACCTGGGCAACATGGCAAAACCCTGTCCTCAACAAAAAATAAAAAATTAATACAGGTGGTGGTGCACACCTGTAGTCCCAGACATTTGGGAGGCTGAGGTAGGAGTATTGCTTGAGCCTGGGAGGTTGAGGCTGCAGTGAGCCATGAGCACACCACTGCATGCCAGCCTGGGTAGCAGAGTAAGACTCTGCCTCCAAAAAAAGAAAAAAGGAAAAAGTTTAGTTGCCATTGTAATAATATTAAGAGGTGAGATGTGGGACCGTTAAGAGGTGATTAGGCCATGAGAGCTCTCCACTTGTGAATGGATTAATGTTGTTATCACAGGAGTGGGTTCATTATAAAAGAGCAAGTTTGCCTCCCGACCCCCAACCCCCAGTCACCCCCTGCCCTCCCTTGCCTTTCTGCCCATCGCCATGTGATGATACAACAAGAAGGCCCTTGCAAGATGCTAGCCTCGCTGTCTTTGACTTCCCAGCCTCCAGAACTGTGAGAAATAGATCTCTGTTCATTGTAAGTTACCCAATCTCAGGCATTCTGTTATAACAGCACAAAATGGACTGAGACAACCTCCCATGCGTTCAGGTATTTTTTAAGCCTGCTTTGATAAGAAATCAAAACAAAAACAACTTGGAGTTTATTCTTACATGACTTTCTTTTTTTTTTATGTGACTTTTTGAAGTCATAGACTGCTTTTTAGAGCAGTGAGGAATAGACAGAAGCCCAGTGCCCTGCACTCCTGCCTCTGGGACACCCAATGCCTTATATGCTTCAAACAGACCGATGAGTGCATTTGAATGTGAGAAATATGCATAGAAACATCAGCTATATCAAGGAGGGAGGATTATTGAGGCCAGAAGTTCAAGACCAGCCTGAGCAACATAGTGAGACCTGTGTCTCTTTAAAAAATAAAAAAAATTAGCCAGACTTGGTGGCAGGCCCCTGTAGACCTAGCTACTCAGGAGGCTGAGGCAGGAGGATCACCTGGGCCCAGGAGTTTGAGGCTGTAGTAAGTTCTGATCATGTCACTGCACTTCAGCCTGAGCAAGGAGACTTAGTCTTCAAAAAAAAAAAAAAAAAGAGGCCAGGTGCAGTGGGTCACGCCTGTAACCCCAGCACTTTGGGAGGCCTAGGCGGGTGGATCATGAGGTCAGGAGATCGAGACCATCCTGGCTAAGATGGTGAAACCCCGTCTCTACTAAAAATACAAAAAATTAGCCGGGTGTGGTGGCGGGTGCCTGTAGTCCCAGCTACTCGGGAGGCTGAGGCAGGAGAATGGCATGAACCCGGGAGGCGGAGCTTGCAGTGAGCCGAGATCGTGCCGCTGCACTGCAGCCTAGGTGACAGAGCGAGACTCCGTCTCAAAAAGGAAAAGAAACCCAGCTACAGTTAAATATATGTATGCATACCTATGTCCTAGTAATTCTGCTGTTAGGTATATATGGTGTATATATATATGTGTCTGTATATTCACCAAGAGATATGCATATAAGAATATTTATAACAGCACCACTATTTTTTTTAAATACACAGAATGTAAGATTACCCAAAATCTCTTCAACAGAAGAATGGATAAATGAGTTGTAATATATTCACATAATAGAACTCTATATAGCAGTGAGAATGAAAGAATTATAACAACATTGGATAAATTTCACAAATAAAACCTTGAGTGAAAGAAGCCAGATGGGAAAGAATGTATCCTATGTGGTTCTGGTCATATAAAGTTCAAATATGGGCAAAACTGACCTGCAATAGTAAGACCAGGACAGTGACTACTCTTGGGGGTAGTGATTGGAAGGGGTGTGAGGGGCTGCTGGATACTGGTTAGTCTTTTCTTGACTGAAGTGCTAGTTACACGGGTACATTCTGTTAGAAAGTTCTACATGCTGTAAGTGTACACTTTTCTGTATATTAGAATTTTTTCAAGAATGAGTAGACCAGATGCAGTGGCTCACACCTGTAATCCCACCAGTTTGGGAGGTGGAGGAGGGGGGGGGACCACTTAAGGTCAGGAGTTTGAGACCAACCCGGCCAACATGGTGAAACCCCATTTCTACTAAAAATTCAAAAATTAGCAGGGCATAGTGGCAGGCACCTGTAGTCCCAGCTACTCGGGAGGCTGAGGCAGGAGAATCACTTGAACTTGGGAGGCAGAGGCTGCAGTGAGCAAAGATCTCACTACTGCACTCCAGCCTGGGTGACAGAGACAAAAAATAAAACAAAAAACAACAAAAATAAAAAGAATGATAGTATATGTATGCACACATACATATAAATAATTGGTTTCTTGTTTTCCCTATCTCTAGTTCTAAAATAAATCTTAAACATGATACAGACTATGGGAATGTAATAAATTCAATCAGAGAGAATCCCTTTGTTAATTCAGCAAATATCTGAAGAACAGAGCCTGGGCTGGGAGGAAGTCTTCCTGTTAGGAAAGGGTTGGGATTTGAGAATGCCTCAGGGATGGGAGGGACTGAGTTACAGTCCCCACCCGTTGTCTGTAGCTGCGTCTTTTCCTCATGCTCACTGTCTTTTCATGTTGTCCTTCCTCCTTTGCTTCTCCTCTCCTACCCCCAGCTCTTCCTGCCTTTTTTCTGTCACCCTCTTCCCACCATGCTCTTTGTTTTGACATTGGACTAGATATAAATTATCATCAAAGAGGCGATCTGCCTGAGGTTGGGGAATGTGCAGGACTGTCCTCGCCCAGGGCTTTGGGAGATCCCCCAGGAAAAGGGTTGTCAGGACTGGAATGTCCTCCCAGGAGAAGGTCTGCGGATTTTCCCTGCAAAGTACTCCCCAAAGACTGGGTCCCAGGCGCCTGAGATCAGGGAAGAGGCAAGCCCAAGAGAGAAAGCTCCACCATCTACCATAGCAAATGCAGATTATGGAGAGAAGACCAAGCCTTTTGCTATGAGATCATAGGGGAAGGGGCACAGGGTTAACCTGGGACTATTCACAGAAGGATCTTAAGCTTTGAAATTTCTCAGGTTATTTTGGATCCTGCCTCCTGAAGACTGCTGAATCTCAGCTAATTATGTTTTTGTTGTAGAAATAATTTGCCTATGATAATAATGAGACTATCCTGAGAGAGATGTTTATTTTAAGACTCTTTAAAACTCTCAGGAATAAATATCCTTGGGGCTGATTCTGGGCATTAAAAACACAATTCAAAGTAGGTTTCATTTCTGTTCCTGTGGCCTTCACATTAGGAACCTTTTCTTATAAAGATACGGCAGAATTTTGATTTTAAATAATTCATAATAATGGATACTGTTGACAATTTAGTATGTTTGTCATGTGACATAATTATTGGTTAAAGAATGTAGTGGACCAAACTTGCTCATAGCTAATCTGTGGCTGAAACTTAAAATATGGACAATATCCAGTTTGGAAGAAAGCCTTAGCTAGGAAATAATAGATATAACCAGAGTTAGGGAGATGCTGACTGAAGGTAAGTTGACTTCAGACAGGGTATTCTTGCAAAGCATATCCTCCACCTAACTGGAGCATTACCTTCCTTGGGGGTCGGAGTCCACCAGGTCACAGTGCCTCTTCTTGCTGTGGACTGCGCATGCACGTGGTTAATCATCATGTGTGATGACATGAGTATAGGAGAGGACCCTCGGGGCCTCCCTGATGGCCAGCTGTACTTGAAGTCCTCCTAGTCCCCCTTACCTGCAGGGACACTTGATCTCAGCAAAGCTCAGTGCTGAAGCCAAATACTGTGTCATGCGGTGTGCTGAGTAAGGCCCAGAGACCAAATGAGGATTTGGGCAGCCCTTGGGAACTATGAAGAAGAGGTGAAGGTTTAAGAGACAGAAGGAGGAGTAGATGTTGGGAAGGGCTTGGAAATCTAATTGGAGAATTTAGCCTCTTGTCGACTTTACATAGGCATACATACATGCTAATATTTACTGAGTGCTTTTTCTGTGCCAAGTGCCGTGCTTATCTGCTCCCTTGGGAGTAGCTCCCTAGCGTATCCTCCTAGCTACCCTATGGAGTCAGCAGCTATCATTATTATCCCCATTTTTGTAGATGAGGACATTAAGGCCCAAGGAAGTTAGTCATATAACCTGCCTAGGGCCATGAAGCACATTCTATGGGTGGACTGTTTAAATAGATCCTCTCCTTCCCTTGCTTCTCCCCACTCCTGCCTCAGCTAACCTTGGAAGAAAATTGAGAAGGGGACCTAGCAGAGTCTTTTGTGGATAGTGGTGTGGACAGTCCATGCAGTGCAGGTGTTTCCAGATCATGATATCACCTCTCACAGGTGGTAGACATTATCAGCATACAATCACACCTAACCTGGACATGCGTGTTGATAGCTGCAGAGAGCTGTGAGAGAAGGTCATGTGGGTTAGGGAGAGTGGGGGATGAGAGGGAAGAGCAGCGTGTCATAGTGTCTGGAATTTCTAGCATCAGATGGATGTCCTTTCAAGAAATGCCTCAATGGCAGAATGATTGAATAAAATGGGACTCCTGGAATGAAAACCAGGCCCAGAAGAGTTAGAAACACCATTTCTGGAGGAGGATCACACAACGGACTGATAGCAGAAGCAAGTATGTGTTTCTGGGAGAGGTTGAGCATGTGCCTGAGGATTGTGGGCTCACTGACTCGCAGGTGTCCTCCAGCCCTGGGAGAAGGCCTCTGTCCTCTGTGGGACAGCATAGAAGAAATACTGTTGGAAACCAAATTAGAGTAGTAAATCACAGTTGGTGTTTACTTCTGAGTAGATATTCATGTTTATCCCAGGCTTCCCTTTGCCGTATTCGGGACTGTGTTTGCAGGATTAGAGTCAGACATTTAATTCCTTGCTAGCAGAGCAGCTTGCTGGTTTTTTCAAGCTTATGGTGAAGAATTGGAAAGTGGCAGGCTGACACGCTCATTTCAGTTCAGTGGTGTTTCCTGTGGGAGACTCCTGAGGACTCAGCCTGCCTCAGCTGGCAGCTAGAGAGACCCCCGCCAGGGTGCCTCTCGCCCTCATCATCAGGACCCACTTCTCCTGCTGGCATCATGCCCATATCAGGTGCTTCCCCAGCTTACTTTCTCCCTCACAAAGGAATGAGTGACGGATAATTAATATGTAGAAGTACATATAAAGTATATGAAATTTTATGAAGGATATGTAGCCAGTAGGACTATTCTTAGCCCCTGGAACCCGACCATCCCTCAAACAGCAGCAAGGGACCATTAGGTTACAAAGTATTTACAGGTGTTGAAGTGACAAATTGGAGCTCTGATTCTTGGCCCTAAAGATGGGGGTGTATTAGTGACTTTAAAAAGGCAGCACAGCCTGTGATTTTCAGTGGCTGAGACAATTGGTGAAGAGTTACTGAGCATCCATTATGTAGAAGGCATTCCTATTTCCTTTGACCGCTGTAACAAACCACTACAAACGACATGGCTGGAAACAACAGACACTTACGCTCTCACAGTTCTGGAGGGCAGAGTCTGAAATCAAGCTGTTGGTGTTGGTGAGGTCACACTGCCTCTGGAGGAGACTCTTCCCTTGTATCCTCCATTCTCTGGTAGCTCCAGGGTTCCTTGGCTTGTGGCCATATCACTGCAGTCTCTGCCTCTGTGGTCACATGGCCTCTTTTTCTTCTGTCTCAAAACTCTGCCTCTCTTATGAAGGACACATGTGACTACCCACCCAGATAATCCAGGACATCCATGGATTAACTTAATCACATCTCTTTTTTTGTCATATAAATTAATATAGATTCTGGAGACTAAGACATGGGCATATCTTTTGGGGACCCACCATTCAGTTCACTATAGAATTCTATTAGTTTATCTGGAAACATGGAAAAATAAGAGAAGGTACTTGCTCTCTAAGAGTCTGTAATGCAGTTGGGTGAATATAGATGTGTTTATTTATCCAATAAGCATGTATTGTTTCCATGCCACGTGTTGTTCATGTGACAGGCTGTGTGATTGCAGTGAACTTACATAGTGGAATGAGACACAGCCCCTGTGCTGGAGAAGCTCAGAGTCTGAGAGGAAAGACATGGTACACAAGAGTAACCTGAGAGAATTTCAGTCTCTCATGGTCCAGTATTTGTAAGAAGATATTCAAAGAAGCACAATCCGAAGACCAAAATTAGCTTGTAAAAGAATTTTAATCATTTCTTGTTCTCAAAAGTAAAGGAAACCCAATATATAACCCCATAGTACAATGTTCATATCCTGGTTTTCTCTCCTAATTCTCTCACATTCCCCCATTCTGCATGGCACATTCATTTCTCCCTCTCCCTTTTCTCTATCCTCTCCTCCCTCCCCCCTCTCTCCCCCTCTCCCCCGCCTCAGTGCTTTGTTATATAGATGGGCTTAGCCTCCCTTGACAAGTCGGCCTTCTTCTCTCTCATCTCTCCCACTTGTCCTCTAAGTCTACATCCTAAAGCCCAGGAACTTCTCTGGTTAGGACAGTCTCCTTAGAAGGAGAGGCACATGGGAAGCCTTTTTACTCAGAATGTAAGAAGAGAGGCCAGCAGTACTGACATCACACAATTGCAGTCCAGTTTGAGTAAGTATTACAGTGAGATTTTAAAAATACATTATTTTGTGCTGGCCTCATTCAATTTTTGCAACAACCCAGTGGGTAAAAACTGTAGTTATTCCTGTTTTATACATAATGAAGTGGGCTTATAGTCATTAAGAAACTTGCTCAAAATCAGTAGCAGACCTGGGATTTGAAATCAGGGCAGGGGATTTCACCCTTGGGACTTTGGAGGTTGGAAGAGTATTAGGAGAATCTTTAAGAGGAGGACATCTTTGAATCAGGTATCTTTGAAGGCTAAGAAGGAGTTTAGACAAGCTCTAAAGAGAATTCTAAGCAAAAATGACATGGTTGGGCTTTCAAGGTGCTCTAAATACCTTTTGGCCAAGTTAGGGTGCAGAATGCAGGGGGACGAGGTATCAGAAGAAAAGGTGGTTGGAAACAGACTGGAACGAGACTATGCATGGATTTGTATATTGCTGGACTTTGTACTGGGGGAATGTGTGTCACAGGGTTACAGGCAGAGGAGAAACACAATCACATTCGTGTTGTGAAAAGAGCATTGTAACATCAGGGATCACATCAATCAAGGTGGGGGACGAGAGGGCAGGACTTGAGGCAGGGAGAGTAACATGGCAGAATGGCTTTTACATGCAAATTCAGCCCATAATTAGCAGTCCCACTAGCCCCCTGTATGGTCTGTTTACATAAAACACTGACAAGAAGCACAGAGGAAGAGCGGTCCATAGATAAAGGCACCATAGACCTAGCAACCACCGCCAGCAATCTGCTCCCTGGCAAGTGGGCACGGTGGCAGTGGCTCCTACTGCATTGCAGCTCAGCTGTCTGTTCTCAACCTTTGCCATCTTGAAATAAACTGAAGGGGAAGGGCTAGATTCTCATTATCCCTTTCTTCTAACACTGACACATCAGAAAGCAGGAACTTGCCTCTCATTGGCTCATTGCCCTCTAAGATCCAGAGAGAGCACAGATAATTTAACCACCATGGGCTCAATGGTTCTGTCTTTCCTGGGAGTCAAGTTTAAGAAATCCCAAGAACTAGCTGACCAGGTTGTGCTGACTTGTTTAAAGTTATCTTTTATTGAGGACCTATTTTGAGACAAAGCAGACTGACTATCTGAATCCTGAATATTAGTCTGGCTTTGGCTTCTGTTTTTCCCTAAGTGAAAACCCATCTGCAGAAGCAGATTTCCATATATAAGCTGAAACCTGCTTTACCTCTTGTCCCAATTTCTAAGTTTAGATAATCACAAACAGAATTTCAAGAAACATTTCCAACATTCAGTTAGAGACCGTTGCAATAACCCAGGTAAGAAATGATGACAACTTAAGGCAGTGGCAGTACAACTAGAGAAGGTGGAACAGATCAAGGAACATCTAAACAGTAACCATGTAATCATGCTTATGTTATCTGAGCACTTTCTATGCGCCGGGCGTTGAATGAAATGTGCGTTATCTCATTCAATCTTTACAACAACTTAATGAGGTAGGAACTGTTATCCTTTCTGTTTTACACATGCAGAAACAGACTCAGAGTCATTAAGAAATTTGCTCAAAGTAAGTGGCAGAGCTGGGATTTGAGTCCAGGCAGTCTGACTTCAAAGCTTATATTTTTAGTCTCTATGCCTTACTGTCTCAAATCAGGATGATTTGGTGGTTTAGTGAATGAGGGATGGAGGAAGGGGGAAGAAGAAAAATGGGAGGAATGTTCCAGATTAGGGAAATGGGTAGCTAGATCAAAGATGGAGCCCCTCATCAAGGTGAGGACACAGGAAAAGGAACAGGTTTGGGAGGAAGGATGGTGATTTGGTTGTGAATACATTGATAGGGGACATCCAAGGAAGATGTCTTGTAGGTGGTTGGGTGTTTAAATATAGAGCTTCAGAGAACGTGATTGAGGGTAAAGAAGTAGACTTGGAGGAATCTGTATCTAGGCAGCAGAGGAGCATGTGAGCAGCAGGGAGGGGGAGCACTGAGATCTAGAGAATAAAATGAGCAGAGAAGATGCCCAAAAACCTCAAGGACCTGCAACATATCAGTGAAAGAAGCATTCAGTGGAAGAAAGGAATCATCCAAGTGATGGTTAGGAGTATCAGGAGAGAATGGCTCACAGGAACCAAGGAGGGAGAATTTTGAGGGAGGGGTGGTAGCAGGGCCCAATACAACAGATAAATAATGTAAAGGAAAACAAAAGTTACTATCGCATTTGGCAATTACGTCAATGTAAAACCAGCCAGTGGGAGTGCAACATGTTACAGACATGTTAGAACAGGGGTCCCTAACCCCCAGACCATGGACCAGTACTGGTCCGTGGCCTGTTAGGAACCTTGCTGCACAGCAGGAGGTGAGCAGGAGGCAAGCTGGTGAAGCTTCATCTGTATTTACAGCTGCTCCGGATCACTTGCATTACTGCCTGAGCTCCACCTCCTGTCAGATCAGCGGCAGCGTTAGATTCTTATAGGAGTGTGAATCCTACTGTGAACTGCACATGCAAGGGATCTAGGTCACACACTCCTTATGAAAATCTAATGCCTGATGATCTGTCACTGTCTCCTATCACCCCCACATGGAACTATCTAGTTGCAGGAAAACAAGCTCAGGGCTCCCACTCATTCTACATTATGGTGAGTTATATAATTTCATCACATATTACAATGTAATAATAGAAACAAAGTGTACCATAAATGTAATGTGCTTGGATCATCCTGAAACTATCCTTCCCCACTGCTGGGTTTGTGGAAAAACTGTCTTCCATGAAACCGGTCTTTGGTGCCAAAAAGGTTGAGGACTGCTGTGTTAGAAGACAGTATAGACATTTCTTACAAAGCTAAATGCTGTGCTGCCATATTACCCAGCAATTGTACTCCTTGGTATTTATGCAAATGAGATAGAACTTATGTCCACACAAACCTGCACATGAATATTTATAGCATTTTTATTTGTAATTGCTGAAACTTGGAAGCAACCAAAGTGTCCTTCAATAGATGAATGGAAAAGCAAATTGTAGTACAATGGAATATTATGGTATACATGGAATATTATTCAGCACCAGAAAGAAATGAGCCATGAAAAGGCAAGGAGGAACCTTAAATGCATATTACTAGGGGAAATAAGCCATTCTGAAAAGGCTACACACTGTATGATTCCAGCCACATGGAATTACAGAAAAAGCAAAACTCTGGAGAGAGTAAAAAGATCGGTGGTTGCTGGGAGCTTTGGGGCAAGAGAGGGAAGAATAGGCAGAGCACAGGGGAGTTTTAGGGCAGTGAAACTACTCTTTGTGGTACTTTAATGGCAGATGCATGGTATTTTGCATTTGTCAAAACCCATGGAACTGTAGAACACAGAATGAACCCTGATGCAAACCACAGACTCTAGTTAATAATACTGTAGCAATATTGACTCATCAGTTGTAACAAATGTATCACACTGATACAAGATGTTATTAAAAGGGAAAGCTGTAGGGGTGGGGGTGGGCAAAGGGCTATATGAGAACTCTGAACTTTCTGCCCAATTTTTCTGTAAACTTAAAATTGCTCTAAAACATAGTCTATCAATGAAGATAGAAAGGAGAGGAAAGGATGGAATAGAAGAAATAAATGAAGGATGAAACAGGGCAGGAAGAAAGAGAAAGCCATGCACATACAATCTTGAGAGTATAGCATAAAACCATAATTATAATTAATTCTGCATGATTGTGTTACAAGTAGAGCAAAAATATGACTAGCCACTCTTCTTACCAACTCCTAGGGCTCTCCATCACAAGTGCAAGATAAGTTCAAGTAATTTGGCGTGATGTGAAAAATTTTCACTGCCTGACTGCCGCCTCATTTTCCAACACCATCGCTGGTCTTTGCTGTGTGTTACAAGCTCCAGCTGCAGTTGTCTCTTTGCCTTTCTTTGCTACTCATGACACATACTTTCAGACCACTCTGCCTTTTTGCTCTTGCTGTTTCCTCTGCCTGTGTCTTCTCCCCTTCTAACCTAACCAGATCCTACCTCCTCTAACACACTACCTTCTCTGTGAAAACTTTCCTGACCTCTTTTCACCCCAGCACAGCAAGCAAGAATGATCCCTCTCCCAGTGTCCACAGTTCCTTGTGTCTATTTCTTCAACATATGCTTGGTACACCACAAAATACATAACAAAAATGTTTCAGTGGAAAAACTGGGGACAGAAAAGCCAGATCAGATTTAAGGAGTGGGTAGAAGTTGAGATTTGAGTACATAGAACTGGTTTTATTGTGATGCTGCGTTAATTATTTTGATTTGTCTTTAGCATTTGGGTCTTTACCTAACAGGGGTTGAGGGTGATGAGAAGAAATTCCCAGAGTGGCTGTGGTGCTGTCCAATGCTTTGGTGCTGACAGACCTGTGTCACTGAATAAGGGATGCCTCTAGAGTCGTAATTTATCTGGCCCCAGAAACTGTAGTCCTCTATTTTGAGGGGGAAGGGAGAGAGGAGAATGACCACATTCCCTCTCTGTTATCTCTTGGACAGTCTGGAGCCATAGCCTGCCTCATGTATTTGGAAAGGAAAAAGATTAGTTGACTAGGTGAGTACCTCATATATTTCTTATGGGATCACAGGCTCCTGAAGACCAATTGATAACCAAAAATAAATTGGTTATTGGTTTTTCTGTCATTCATTAAATGAACATTAAAGGCCAACTGTGTTCCCAGCACCATGATAGGCTCTGGGTATACAAGATGACCAAAATGGAGTTCCTGACACAAGGAGTTAATATAACCAGGGAGACCAACCTTGAGCCAATAACAGCAATTATGCTATGTCTTAGTCTGTTTGAGCTACTATAATAAAATACCACATACTGGGTGGATTAAACAACAGAAATTTATTTTCTTCCAATTCTACTTTCCAGTTCTTCTGGCTAGAAGTCCCAGATCAAAGTCCAACAGGGTTCAGTTTCTGGTGATGGCTGTCTTCTTGGCTTGCAGATGGGCTGTTTTGTCCTCACATGGCTGTTCTTCATTGTGTGCACACCAGAGTACATGCACAAGCATAAGTGCACTAATTCTATCAGATCAGGGTCCCACCTTTATGACCAAATTCACCTTAATTATCTCCTATTTCCAAATACAGTCACACTGGGGCTTTGGGCTTCAACATATGAACTGGGGGGACACAATTCAGTTCATAGCAAAAGCTTATAGAAAACTGTAGGTGCTGTCCAGGCACGGTGGCTCACGCCTGTAATCCCAGCACTTTGGGAGGCCGAGGCAGGCAGATCACCTGAGGTCAGGAGTTCGAGACCAGCCTGCCCAACATGGTGAAACCCCGTCTCTACTAAAAATACAAAAATTAGCCAGGCATCATGGTAGTCGTCTGTAATCCCAGCTACTTGGGAAGCTGAGGCAGGAGAATCGCTTGAACCTGGGAGGCAGAGGTTGCAGTGAGCCGAGATCGCACCATTGCACTCCAGGCTGGGGGAAAAGAGTGAGACTTTCTCAAAAAAAAAAAAGAAAAAGAAAACTGTAGGTGCACACATGAAGGAATGATCATCTTGTCTAGGGAAAGGCGGCGACGGCAGAAGGCTTAGCAGAGCTAACACTTGGTCTGAACTTTGAGCATGTGCGTGGTCATTTGCCAAGTGATGGGAGTGCCCACCCCTGACCTGGAGGCTCTGGTGGTCTAGCAGTGCTAGTCAGTCAATAAGTTATTGATATATATAAAAAGGGGAGGTCTCTACCTCCCAAGCCTTCTGTCAGTCACATCTTTATTCAGTGATGTGTGCTTATTCCTCCTATGTGAGTTTTACATCTGTAAGCAGCTTTTCTTGGTAGGGTATGTCACGGGTTTCCTGAATAATATTCAGATGTCACTCAGCTTTCACTGCAACAGCCCCTATGCCTCCTGCAGAGGTGGTTATTTCAGAAGATTCAGTGACTGTCAGAGTTAGAAGAAGAGAGTTATTGTGCTTTAAATGGCTCAAGAAATAAACATACATGTTTCTTTGTAACAGTGGGGTGTATATAATGAGTCATGGGCTTGCTAAAGCAGAGCATATCCACCCTGTCATTTCCCTTCTTTTGCAAATTGTCCTGGTGGGCACCAGGTTCCGTGATCAGTCAGTGCTGAGTGTCCTCATGGGTAGTGCTGTGTTAGGGGTCCTACCTGTGGGAGTAGATCTTCTCAGAAGGAGGAAGTGTCCTGGAAGCTGTAAGAAAATGAACCACTCTTTGCTTTATTCTTCCTTCCCACTCAGTTTACACTTACCTTCTGGCAACTGGGCTTTTGGGCTTGGATCATGGCTTTTCAGTGGTCAGATGATGAGTTTCTTTAACATAGGGATTGAGTCATATTCCTCTCTGTTGTAGCCTCACTTGTCCCTCAGTGATGATCACAGTAACCCAGTAGTGATTGCTTTTGGATAAACTAGTATGAGGGTTGTGTACTTTTTTTTTTTTTTTTTAGCTTGTGTTATTCTGCTGGCAATTTGTTTCCCCAGTGGGATTCAGCCTCTTTGCAATGCACCTGCCAGAGTCTCCAGCTATTCTCCTGCCCTTGGTGTAAGCCAAATGGCGACCAAAGCAGAATTGCAGTCCATTCCATTGCCCCATTACCCTTGGGGAAATAGGGCAAGGCTTTAGGACGACGGGTGGTAAGAAGGTTTGTGCTGACAGAGTAGAGTAATTTTCCCGTCCCTGAGACCAACAATTCTATCTTTAGAGACAGAGAGGAAAATGTGGGGATATTGGCTTAAATCAAAATGAAAGCCCTCTCCTTTCTATGACGTCTCCAGGTGGGTGTTGGATTTCTGTTGTTTCAACAAGTGGGCTGGAGCACACGATTGCGAGTTTAGGGCAGTCGACAGCACTCGGAACAGCTTCTGAAGGGGCTCTGCTCCCTATTTACTCCCTTCCCCCTTCCTTGCAGAGACTGTTCAGAGGAGCATTTGTGAGACAAACGTGGGAACAGCTGCTCAGCCAGACCCTTGTCTCCTGTGCTGCCGCAGTCACTGTGCTGGAACTCTGCTGAGGAGGGTGGAGTGTCTGGGCTCTGCTGCTCCCACAAAGCAAACGTTTTCCTGTTTTCTCGGAGGCAGTTTGTTACAGATTTCAACCCTTTCTGCATCCCTCCCTCCCTTACAACACGAATGCTCATCTTTTCTTGCATTACTGATGAAATAATGCAAACTTCGTTTCTCTGTCATCTGAGCATCATTCAGAAATGTTCCTCTGATCTGTGAATTGTTCCCTGACTTCAATCGGGGCAGTGTTACAGGTCCTCTGCTGGCAGGAGGGAGCAGTCCGTCAAAATCTGCAGACACAAGACTTTCAGAAGCTGTGACGAGCAGACTAGCAAGCCACAAAACATTGCAAGCTGAATGGATGTCTTAATAAGCTTTTAGATGTGATTTGGCCAGCATCGGCAGAGGAGGCTAAAGGGAAAAGGCAGCGAGCATTATAACGTAAATCACTGCAGATTTGCTGGGAGTGACAGCCCTAGGAAGCTAATGATCTCTCCAGGAAAGAATTGACCACAGTTATCCAGAAACTGAACACGATGTAGAACAGAGAGGACAGCCCCTCGGATGTGAGTACCATCTCTTCAACACAAGGTTTGGAGCAGTAGGAGCAAAGCTAGTTGTTATAGCTGATGGCGCTCCATAGCCACCGATTCCTGTGGGCCATCTCTGGGTGGGTTGTACATACTGCCTGACTGGGACTTTTATTTGCAGATCTCTTCTGGAATATTTTGCCTGTCAGGAGACAGATGTGTAGTGGCTTTAGGATATTGGCAAATTCTCCAAAGTGTAGGAGAATTTGTTGTAAAGCCCCAAGAAAACAGCAAAAGCAAACCTTATAGACCTTTTTCTGTAAAAAGAAAACTGATTGCATCACAGACAAGCAGCTGTGTGACCCTCTGGTATTTGTGATGACAGACAAAAGAATTAGCAAATTACAGAGCAACAAAAATGGGGCAGTGGGCTGGGAGGAAGGAGGGAAATCTTAGGAAGCTTAATCCCTATCTAGATTCAGGATATGCATTGCATACTTATGCTCATGTGTTTATTTCCTTTTGGCTTAAGGAATGGGCAGCATGTTTGCGTTTAAGGTTTTCCTTCAGAATGCTGTGAAAAATGAGCATTGTGACAAAGAGGGATGTAATTGATAGGCTTTGGGCAGAATACATTTCTCACTGCCAGCAGTGGGAAGTATCTTGAATGATAGCTGATCTACCTGTAAGAGGAGGCTCAGATACAAGGAGGGGATGAACTGCTACAGCCGAGGTAGCCAACAGGTTGGCATGAAGTTTAACTCATTGATTCCAGACTGGTTTCACCCCTCTATTCCCTTCCCTTCCCAATTTACTGTCAGGGGTTCCCCCATCCCTTCTTAAACTGCTCCCCACCCCTGCAATACACACACCTCTGTCTGGTCCAGTTTGTCGGGTCAGGACATCAGATGAGAAGCAGAGTGTCTTCTCACTCTAAGGGATGGGGGATCATTGTTCTAGATGGGAGGTAAGGATATGGGGTTTAGGAACAGTGACCATGAGGGAGGGAGAGAGGTGGTGTCTCTGCTTGGCCTGCACTTGGTATCTCTGCTGAGCCTGCACCCACACCCAAGGCCGAAGGTGCAGGAAGAAGCAGAAATAGAAGACCCTCATTTGATACTCTCCCACCCACAAACTGTGTGTAAACGCCCCTGCAGGTAAAGGCTGGAGATCCTAGTAAGGAGGCGATTACTGGGCTTAAATTGAAAATGAGGTTGAGATGTCCAAGCACATAGGGATGGTGTTGGCAACAGACTAGGAATTGTAAAGCCGGGGTTCTGTTCCTGATCTTGCACGCAGTTTTCTGTATGACTCTGGTAGGGGGAGTATCCAAAATCCTGTGCGAGGGACCTGTTCTGCAGGCTGCTCTGTGGGTGCTTTGATTATGGTGGAGGGGATGGAGTGAGAGTGAGGAACATTCTTAAGTAGCTGTAACTGAAAAGCAAAAAATAGAAGGGTGTTTCTGCTTGGCCAATGTTTTCTCACCACTGTAGTATTTTTCTATCTTTAACCAAACAAAAAGGAAAATTAATGTGGGCTGTACTTGCAAAGGGCTGTTTACCAGTGGTAATTATCTAAACAAGGCTATCTCAGTAGCCTGCAGCTATGGCATAAGTGTACTTCAGTCTCAGTATCCAGGAGGCTGAATTCATTGCATGGGGCTGGAGGGTGGGAGGGGAGTGGCTATCAATTTACTATGGGCCAGCTGGACCCCTGCATCCGTTGCTGAGGAGGCTGCACAGCACTGCTGGTGTGGAGCTTGTGACCTCAGCTGATGGGCTGTACTGAGGCTGCAGCAAAAAAACCTCTACCCTCAGGGGCTAAGCCATGGAGCAGAATGAGTAGAATGAGTAGAATTTTAGCCATGATAATATTTGTATGAACTGGGCCGTTGTACTTGAGACATTCAAATACCCCTTGCAATGAAAGGTTCTGGAATGGAAGGGGGCCGTTGGGTCTAGGTTTAGAGATAACAAATGGGTAGATGAGGGGAAGGGTGTGATTGTGGAAGGGAGATCATTTCGTAAGTCATGGCTAATACTCTGTATTTTCCTGCCGTTTAGGCCTGGAGTGATTTTGCAATATTTGGGCAAACAGAGCAGAAGTTCAGTATAATTGGTTTGAATGAACCACAGATTACCTGAGTGAAAAGAGGCAATGCAGCTATGTTTCTAAAAACAAACCACTTCCAAATAGTGTAACGGTCTGGGAAACATAAAGCCCAGACTGTAGCCATTCAGTGCGACCATGAGAATTTTCAAAGGCATTTCCAGTTCCATTTCTTTCAGTGTTTTGAGTCTCAACTTTATTCATTTTTTTTTTTTTTTGGCTCTATTTCTGGCATATCCCAGGGATCTCAGACCATGACTCACCAAGCTGCTTTAGAGCAGACCCTTTGCCAGATTCATTGTGCTTCTAATGACCCAGTGAGCAGGAGCAGGATGGGTTCGCGAGGGTTCCTCTCTCTTTCCCTGGTATTCTTTACCTACATTTTGAGCAACAGATGGAGAACGATGAGAAAGTTTGATAATTCACAAGAGTGGGGGTAAGAATTATTTCCGAAGTTGTAGTATTCACATCTGGACCATACTTTTGCATAATAAAATACCCTCTTTAATACCCGCCACAGTCCTGGGAGATAAATGTTCTCGTGTCTGTTTTATACGTGGGCATTTAACCCTAGCCTCACAGAGTGGTTGGCCAAACAAGCTGCCTGAATGCCACAGTGAACGAGTTCAAACAGGATGTGGTCCAGGGCTTTCCAGCCATATCATGGCCAATTCCTTAATCTTTAGAGACTGAAAGGATATTTGGGTGTGCTTGGGAACAAATGTAAGGGATGGCTGCGTCTTCCAGACTTTCAAAGTTAGGATGTGTGGTAGGGTTTGGGTTGAAGGGTGGTATCTCTGTTGTAGCATTCTGTTTCCATTTGTATATACTAGTATTTTTAATAAGTATCTTTTAAAATACAAAGAAGCCCTCACTTCCTTGCTGTTCTAGCAGGACTGGATTAGACATTTAAGTATTTCTTCTTCTGCCCAAAGAACCCTTCACCCTTGAAATAATTACCAATGGCTTTGGTTGGGTCTAATGGCAGCCCAGGTATAGTGGGAGGAGTCCCAGTCTTTAAAATTCTATTCATTTTGCTATGTGGTAGGAAGAAATCAGTTTGCTACTAGTTCCTACCCTCCAGGTCACTGCTCTGCGACAGGGCTTTAGTGTTCTGTAGGTGGGTTTGGTGCCACTTCTTTTCCTCCTGTTAGCAAGGAAGCAACATGACCAGCCCCCTGCATTGGCAGAGCCCCTGTTAGTGTTTAGCATCTGTGTTGTCCCTAAGGTGGATTGTTTCAGCCACTTGGAACCAGGAATCGGCCCGGGCCTGTGCCCAGCTCTCCATCTGTTCCAGAACTCGGGAACTATACTATTTACAGCGAGAAAAGGATGAAGGGAGAGAACTGCAGTAAATGCTAGGAGAAAACCCCAAAGAGAGAACCCACTCAGCGGGGTCTCTGTGGGGTGTGTTCCACAGGCCGCTGACCCACTGGGGAAGCGGCACATTAGCCATGGTGGACGCACAAAACCCAGCCAGGGGCCCTTTGGTGATCACACACAGTACAGTTCCCTGCCAAAGGCGGTGTGTAAACCAGGTGGTGCTTAGGGGATTATACCAGGCCTCCACTCCCTGGGAGAAAAACAGAGCAAACCTTGCAATTCTGGCCATACTATTCCGGAGGATGTCCCTGATGGGGGAAGAAGGGAGGGAGGTTGGCACATTCTGCTGCCTTCCACTTGGAAGTTCTGTTCAGGGGCTTTGCTGTGGAGTGTGCTTCCTGTGTGTTGTGTCCTGCCTCCCACAGCTCCCCCCGCTGCAACCTGCAAGCAGCAGAATGCCTTAAAATCAGAGAGAAGAGGTGTGACCTGTCCTTGTGTGTCAAGTGGCCCTGATGGCAGCTTTGTTTTGTAACCCCTAGGTCCCGAAGATGGCATATTCATAAAGATATCTTCCGATGATTGTGAACATCTTTACCTGTGGGTGCCAGGCCGGGCCAGTGACTTCGTGTTGAGCTGAAGGAACTTGTCTACCGCTTCCCTGAAAACCTTTCTTTCCTAATTCATGAGCCAGCAAGATGCAGTCGCTGCACTTTCAGAGCGCCTTCTCATAGCTGCGTACAAAGGCCAAACAGAGAATGTGGTTCAGCTCATCAACAAGGGCGCCAAGGTAGCAGTTACCAAGGTAACAAGAGAAAAATACGCTGTAGCCATTCCCTGGGAACTGGCCTACCTCTTAACCATTGTCTGAAAAACCGCTGTGTTTGGATCGCAGCTTTCAAAGAACTGGCTTTTCTTCCAGTGATGGAGGTTTGGGGAGAATGAGGATTATTAAGAATGCTTTATTGCCATCTTTCAAGTGGAGGACTTGTAATTAGCATTTGACAGTCTTTAAAATCATGGTGGCTTTTCTCACCTATTTCTTTAGCCAAATGGAGAGGAGATCTCTTGGGAGAAGTTGGGACACAAAAGCTTACTGGACAGAGTGTGTGATAATCATGTTAGATGGGCCTCCCGGGGAGGTAGACCAGCTTGTGCACAGCCCCTCCCCTGTGCAGAGTCTCTTTGTCCCCGTCTGTATGATGACGGCCTGGACCAGATGACTGCTACAACCTCTATAGGCTTTGATTTCATGTGGGTCAGTGAAGATGTGTGGTAAGCTTTGGAGGGCATTGCTTACCCAGCGCCAACAGAGAAGGCTATGAAAGATGAGAGACCATACTGCCCAAAGGCAGTTTTGTAGCAAAGCCAAGAAAAGGCAGGCTCTGCGCAGCCAGATGGAGAGTTTAAATACGCTGGCGAAGTAACCGATAGCAAGCACTTATTGAGCCCTAGTATTGCTGTAAGCACTTTACAGCCCTCTAGAAGAGATTCTCTTCTCATTCCCATTTTGGAGGTGAGGAAACTTGCCCAGGGTCCCTCAGCCGCTGAGTGGTGGAAATGCAACTTGTACTCACAGAGTCTGGCCCCAAAGCCCACCCTCCAGACCTCCCCAGAAAGAGCTGTGAAGACAGGCAAAGTTTAATTTTCACAGAGGGTCATCTGTTAACTTCTGACCTCCTGTGGCAGACTGATCAGCTCCTATTTTCATGTTTACTTATATGCAATCTTCACATTCTATGCCGGCCTCCAGAGAGGTCTTGAGCTACTTGTAGGTCCCCATGGAGGTGAACAGGGGTCTGCACATAAATGGTGATTGGATTGTTTGGAACTGAGGGTGAAGGGAGCCTTACCTCAGAGCTCATGTGATCTATTCATAGCACTTTCCAGGGCCCAGGCAATCACAAATGGGAGAAAGCGTGGAACTCTGTAGTTAGGGCACATGCTCACAGATTTTAACTCTGCTTTGTTTGCTAATTATGCAAGTTGCTTGATTTCTTTGAGCCTCAGTTTCTTATCTGTAAAAGAGGGATAATAATGTCAGCTTTTCAGAATTGTTACAATAACAATAACTTATTTAATGCACTTAGGGCATAGTCTGCAACTTTTCTTCTATAAATAGACTTAATTATTTGCTATTTTGTAAACAGCTTTATTAAGATATAATTTACGTACATTAAATTCACCTATTTTAATTGTACAATTCAATAATTTCTAGTGTATTTACATCACCACTGCTATGCACTGAATTGTTTCTCCCCCAAATTCGTTTTTTTCAATCCTAATCCCTAATGGTATTTAGAGATAGGGCCTTTGGGAAGTAATTAGGTTTAAATGGGGTCATGAGAGTGGGGTCCTTGTGATGAAATTAATTTCTATGTAAGAAGAGGCACCAGGGTCTGCTGTCTCTCCCCCTCCCTGCTATGTGAGGACACAGTGAGAAGGTGGTCATCAGCAAGCTAGGAAAAGGGCCCCAACTAGAACCTGACCATGCGGGTACCCTGAACTCACGCATCCCAGCCTCCAGAACTGAGGAACAAATCTCTTGTTCTGGCAGCCTGAGAAGACTAATACAAGCACATTCAAATATTAGAACATTTCTGTCATCACAATTAAAAAATATATATATTTTGAGACAGTCTCTCCATCTGTTGCCCAGGCAGGAGTACAGTGGCACAAATCCTCAGCTCACTGCAACCTCCAACTCCCAGGTTCAAGTGATTCTTGTGCCTCACCCTCCCATGTAGCTGGGACTACAGGCACATACCACCACGCCTGCCTAATTTTTGTATTTCGAGTAGAGATCAGGTTTCACCATGTTGGGCCAGGCTGGTCTCGAACTCCTGATCTCAGGTGATCCACCCGCCTCGGCCTCCCAAAGCGCTGGGATTACAGGCATGAGCCACCGCACCTGGCTTCTAGTAAAAATCATCATACCCATTAGCTGTCACTCCCCATTCCCACCCCCAGCTCCTGGCAACTATGAATCTACTTTTTGTCTCTATAAACTTATCTTTTCTAGGCATTTGATATAAATAGAATCATATGGTATTTGGTCTTTTGTGTGTGACTTCTCTCACTTAGCATAAAGTTCTCAAGGTTCATCTCTGTTGTAGCATATATCCGATAAGGACATACTATATTGTCCTTATTGCACTTAGCATGTTTTCAAGATTCACTCGTGTTGTAGCATGTACCAGAATTTCATTCCTTGTTAAGGCTGAATAATAATCCATTTTATGTATATGCCACATCTGGTTTATCCCTTCATCCACTGATGGGCACTTGGGTTGTTACTGGCTTTTGCCTGTTGTGAATAATGCTGTATGAACATGGGTGTACATGGGTGTTTGAGTCCTTGCTTTCACATCTTTTGGTTATATACTCAGAAGTGAAATATGGTAGTTCTACTTTTAAAGTTTTGGGTAACTTCCATACTGTTTTCCATGGCTGTTGCACCATTTTACAATGCTACCAACGGTGCACAAGGGTTCCCACTTCTTCACATCCTTGCCAATACTTATCTTCTGGTTTTTTTGGTTTGTTTGTTTGTTTGAGACAGAGTCTCGCTCTGTTGCCCAGGCTGGAGTGCAGTCATGCGATCTTGGCTCACTGCAAGCTCCGCCTCCCGGGTTCACACCATTCTCCTGCCTCAGCCTCCTGAGTAGCTGGGATTACAGGCGCCCGCCACCATGCCCGGCTAATTTTTTTGTATTTTTAGTAGAGACGAGGTTTTACCGTTTTAGCCAGGATGGTCTCAATCTCCTGACCTCGTGATCCACCCTTCTTGGCCTCCCAAAATGCTACTGTTATTACTGACCTTCCTAATGGGTGTGAGGTGATATCTCGCTGTGGTTTTGATTTGCATGTCTCTGATTATTAGTGATGTTAAACGTCTTTTTATGTGCTTGTTTGCCATTTGTATATCATCTTTGGAGAAATGTCTATTCAAGTCCTTTGCCTATTGTTTAATCTGGTTATTTGATTTTTTTGGTGTTGAGTTGTTCTTAATATATTATTTTAATATATATATTAAGATATATATAATATATATCTTATATTCTAATTATATAATTAGAATAAAGGATTAATATCTAGAATATATTAAGAACTCATATTTATATCTTATATATATCTTTTAAGATATAAATATAAGAGTTCTTAATATATTCTAGATATTAATCCTTTATCATATATTTGATTTGCAACATTTTTTCTCATTCTATGGTTACCTTTAGGAGTACTTTTTTAGAGCCGTTTCAGATTTACAACAAAATTGAGAGGAAGGTCCAGAGATTTCCCAATATCTCCCGCCTCTAAACATGTTTATTTTATTTTATTTTATTTTTATTTTTATTTTTTTTTTTTGAGACGGAGTCTCGCTCTGTCGCCCAGGCTGGAGTGCAGTGGCCAGATCTCCGCTCACTGCAAGCTCCGCCTCCCGGGTTCGCGCAATTCTCCTGCCTCAGCCTCCCGAGCAGCTGGGACTACAGGCGCCCGCCACCTCGCCCGGCTTATTTTTTTGTATTTTTAGTAGAGACGGGGTTTCACCGTGTTAGCCAGGGTGGTCTCGATCTCCTGACCTCGTGATCTGCCCGTCTCGGCCTCCCAAAGTGCTGGGATTACAGGCTTGAGCCACCGCGCCCGGCAAACATGTTTAACCTACCGGATTATCAACATCCCCCACCAGAGTGATACATTTGTTACAACTGATGAGCCTATACTAACACATCATTATCACCCAAAGTCCATAGTTTACATTACGGCTCATTCTTATACATTCTATGGATTTGGAAAAATGTATAATGGCATACATCCACAAGGATAGTATCATATAAATTATTTTTACTGCCCTAAAGATCCTCTGTGCTTCACCTGTTTATCCCCTTCCCTCCTCCACCCCAATCCCTGGCAACCACTGGGTCTTCTTACTGTCTCCATAGTTTTACCTTGTTCAGAATGTCATATTGTTGGAATCATACAATATTTGGCCTTTTTATATTGGCTTCTTTCACTTAGTAATATGCGTTTAAGGTTCTTCCATGCCTTTTCATGGCTTGATAGTTCATTTCCTTTTAGGACTGAAAAATCTTCCATTGTGTGGTTATACTACAGTTTTGGATGCATTCACCTACTGAAGAACATCTTGGTTGCTTCCAAATTTTGGTAATTATGAGTAAAGCTGCTATAAACATTCATGTGCAGTTTTTTTGTGTGGACATACATTTTCAACTTTTTTCATTAGATACCAAGGAGTACAATTGCTGGATCGCATGGTAAGAGGGTTTTGTTTTGTAAGAAACTGCCAAACTGCTGCATTCCCATCAGCAATGAATGAGATTTCCTGTTGCTCCACATTCTCACCAGTATTTGGTGTTTCAGTGTTCTGGATTTTGACCGTTCTAATAGCTGTACAGGGGTATCTCATTGTTTGTAGCTTGTCTTTTTACTCTGCTGATTGTGTTCTTTGATGCACAAACGTTTTCAAGCTTGATGTCTCATTTGTCTACTTTTGCTTTTATTGTCATATGCAAGAAAACATTGCCAGATCCAACGTCATGAAGTTTTTCCCCTTGTAGAAGCTTTATAGCTTTGGATCTTATGTTTATGCTTTTATTCCATTTTGAGTTAATTTTTTATATAGTGTAAGGTAAGGGTCCATCTTCATTTGTTTGCATGTGGGCATCCATCTTTCCCAGGACCACTTGTTGAGGAGACTATCCTTTTCCCATTGAGTGGTCTTGGCATCTTTGCTGAAGATCATTTGACCATATACATGAAGGTTTATTTCTATGCTTTCTATTCTATTTCACAGGTTTATATGTCTTTATTCTAATACCAACTGTTTTGATTACTGTAGCTTTTAATGTGTTTTGAAGTCAGAAAGTGTGAGCTCTTCAACTTTGTTCTTCTCAAAATTGTTGTGACTGTATATCACAGTTTTTTTGTTTTGACACAGAGCCTTACTTTGTCGCCTACGCTGGAGTACAGTGGCGCAAACATGGCTCACTGCAGCCTTAACCTCCTGGGCTCGAGCAGTCCTCCTGCCTCAGCCTCCTGAGTAGCTGGTACTACAGGCATGTGTTCCCCATGCCTAGCTGATAAAAATGAGCAACATCCTGGGCTTATGCGATGCTACTGCCTCAGCCTCCCAAAATATCACAATTTAAAATCAAATGTATAATTATTGTGACTACGTAAATGCTGCTCACTGGTTAGCTGAGAATGATTACATTTTTAAAAATATGTATGATTACATTTTAAAAAATATATAGCTTATTATTTTTCCTGGAGTTGATAGTTACCCTAATTTTTTCACTTGTTTAATTTGATTTAAACTTACTGGTAAGTGTTTCATCTACTATCCAATAACTCTGTGAAACTGTTCTCAGTGCAATTCGCCGTGAGTAAACCTATTACATATTTATCAGCCCAAGTCTCTTCCTGGGGATATCCCCTCTGGAGTCATTTATCCTTCTTTCTGATTAATCTGGGTTGCTCTCTAGTTCTGCAATCATCCTGAGAAGTCCTTTCACCTCTCCCCTGTATTAGATCCCCTGTTTGCTGGAACCCATGTCATTCTAACTTTGATACTGCACATTCTTTGATATCTTCCTAAGAAAGGGAATATGGGCATAAATTTTTTGAGAGTCTGCATGTCTAAAAATCCTTATTCTACCCTCTTGCTTAAGTGACAATTTGGTATAGAAACTTAGAGAATTATTTTGCCTAAGAACTTCAAAGGCAGTGTCTCATCTTTGAGCTTACAGGGTTGCTGTTGGGAAACTCAGCTTATAGTGTTCCTTGCAACTGCCTTCTGAAAGGCATTTTGCATCCACTCTGCCCCTTGAAGGACCTACCCATTCAGGACTCAGCTCAGGAGCCACCACCAACATGAAGTCCACCCAGTGAATGGTACCCTGGATGGAATTTGCTCTCCTCCTAATTGATGTAACTTTGTTCTCTATGCACTCTGTCCTTCATACGGCTCTGTGGGTGCTCAGAACTCCCCACTGCATCATCACTGTGACCAGGGTCATAGTGTCTCTCTTACATATATCTGTGTTTGACAGAGGAGAAAGGCACTGAATTTGGAAGCCAAAGACCTTGGTATAGGCGCCTGTTCTGCTGCTTATTAACGGCTTATTAATGTAGACCAGGGTTGCTCATCCTCAGCAACGTCACTGACATTTTGGGCCAGATCATCCTCTGCTGCTGGGGCTGTGCTGTGCATTGTAGGGTATTTAGCAGCATCCGTGGCTTCTTGCTGTAGATGCCAGTAGTACTTCCTTCCCTTGGATTTTGACAACCAAAAATGTCTCTGGACATTGACAGACATCCCCTGAGCAACAAAATTGTCCCTACCTCAGAACCACGCATTAGGCCAATCATGTCAGGAGTCTCAATTTCCTCACAGACCTTACAGAGTTTTTGTAAGCACTAAATGTGATAGCACATATTGCCATAGTTATAAAATCTAAGTGGGCCGGGCACGGTGGCTCACGCCTGTAATCCCAGCACTTTGGGAGGCCGAGACGGGCGGATCACGAGGTCAGGAGATCGAGACCATCCTGGCTAACATGGTGAAACCCCATCTCTACTAAAAAATACAAAAAATTTTCAGGTCGTGGTGGTGGGCGCCTGTTGTCCCAGCTACTTGGGAGGCTGAGGCAGGAGAATGGCGTGAACCCGGGAGGTGGAGCTCCCAGTGAGCCGAGATCGCACCACTGCACTCCAGCCTAGGCGACAGAAAAAAAAAAATCTAAGTGGACATAAAATATTGATTATTTTTTAACTCTTCCAGTGCCTAGCAAGGTACTCACATAGTAGACCCATCTATGCTGAATGAGGGGAATAATGTTATTGACTGTAAATTTCTTACACTTTCATAGCAATTGCAAAGTATTAGGTACTCTTGTAAGAGCTCTACAACAATTAAATATTTTAAACCTCACCATGGCTATTATCCCCATTTTACAGATGAGGAAACTAAGGCAAGGAATGATCAGGTAACCTGCCCTGGGTTTCCCTTAGAAAGTGTCGAAACTGCTATTCAAACCCTGGCCATCTAGTTCGAGAGTGAGAGTCATTGCTCCCATAGGAGGCAAGGAGGAAAGTTCCCCTTGGCCCTTAAAGGCTCACTGAAAAATCAACATACAAACGGCAGATAAATTGTATTAGAGGCATAAAAATGTATTTAACATGACACACAGGAGGCTTCAGAATGAGGACCCAAAAATTCAGGGGAAATTGTCCATTTTAATGCTTAGATTCAAAAGAGTGTGGACAGCCGTGTAGAAACATGATTAGACAAAAAGGGCATGATCTAATGCTGATTGCATGAGAAACCCAGCACAGCCTGTCTGTCTACGGTCTTCTTGGCCCTTCTGAGCTGAGCATTCCTGACTTCTGGGTATGAGGCAGGTCCCTCTCTGGAATCGAGTGTTAAGACCTACAGTCAACTAGGTCAGATTTTTTTTTTTTTTTTTTTTTTTTTTTTTTTGAGACAGAGTCTCGCTCTGTCGCCCGGGCTGGAGTGCAGTGGCCGGATCTCAGCTCACTGCAAGCTCCGCCTCCCGGGTTCACGCCATTCTCCTGCCTCAGCCTCCCGAGTAGCTGGGACTACAGGCGCCCGCCACCTCGCCCGGCTAGTTTTTTGTAGTTTTTAGTAGAGACGGGGTTTCACCGTGTTAGCCAGGATGGTCTCGATCTCCTGACCTCGTGATCCGCCCGTCTCGGCCTCCCAAACTGCTGGGATTACAGGCTTGAGCCACCGCGCCCAGCCTAGATAATTCTTTATGGCCTGCTTTTACACAGAGAGGGGAGGAGGGGAAGGTTAGAGTAATATTTTTAAGTTTTATGGCTGGCTTTAGGGGTAGGAGGTTCTGGTTTCTACGACCTGCCTTGGGGGAAGAGGGATTCTAGTTTCTGTGGTTAGCCTCTGGGTAGGAGTTGAGGGGCCAGAGATAGGAGGGCAGGAAGAGGTCAGAAAAAAACTTTTTTCCTGAGGCCTTCCTTTTGGGGTATTGTTTTTTGAGCCCCAACACTGGTAACCATCATGTTTCCACTATGTGGTTTATAAGTTTAGATTGTGAACTTCCTGTGAGCTGCTGCTTATTAGAGCATACTCCTTGGCACCTGACACATCGTGGATATAATCTGCAAATGTTTCATTGACTGGGAACTCAATCTGCTCAGGTACTTAAAAAAATAAGCGATATCCCAATAATGGGATTGTACTTGTATAAAACATTTCCAAATTATTTTCACATATATGTTGCTTGTCCCCAGAGCCTTGTAAGATATATATGGTTTCCCTTGAGAGGAAATGAAGTCTCAGAAGGAAAGTGACTTGTTCAAATAGGGCATGCCAGAGCCCAGATGAGAACTGAAATTTCCTGGCTCCCATGGACATTTTCTCTGCCACAGAGAAGGGCATCTCTTCTGTCCTGGAGATTTTACTTCAGCTCATAATGGATGGTTCCAGTATGTTATTCACTAAGTAAGGGTGGGTTGTCATGCACAGGACATGTCTTCAGAGCAAGTGGGGTTGGGAGCTGGAAATTGATGTGGGAACTACATGTAAGAATTTAAAACTCATGTTTTAAGAGAAAGTCTCACTAAGAACTATGATTTTCCATTTGCACAACTTTCATATTTAGACCAGTAGTACTTCACCATGTTGACAAACACATTTTCAGCTGGAATAGGTAATCTGACAAAAGCACTGGATATGCTGAGAAGTCTGACATATCTCTGGAGCAAATTGTTAGAGACAATAATTCAGGCTCATGACCCTTCAGTTTTCTGCTACTCCTTTCACCCAACTCACCTGTTCCTTCCCTCATTTAGGCAATACATTTTGAGCTTCAGCTGTGTACTGGTGAACAAGACAGGAAAAAACATCTTGGTCCTCACTGGAGCTTGCATTCTTGGTGAGACAGGCTAGAATTTGATACTGTTGCCTGCACTCCTATCCCTGAAGCTCCCCTTGGGTCTGTCAGCTCTCCCTCCTGGTTTTCCTCCCCAAGGTGCCTTCTCCATCTCCTTTTGCTCTTCCTGCCTCTAAAATTGGCTTTCCTCAGGCCCTCTGCACTCATCTGCTCTCCCTCTGTACACCCACTTGGCTATTCCAGCTCAAGACTGGTCACCATGTCTCCATCTCCGACTTGGCCCTGTCTCCTGATCCCCATGGCCAGCTGCCTTCATGGGCATTTTTAATTTCTTTTTTTCTTTTTTTTTTTTTTTTGAGACAAGAGTCTCACTATATTGCCCAGGCTGGTCCTAAACTTCTGGACTCAAGTGATTCTCCTGCCAGGTAACAGGGACTACAGTCATGAGCCACCATGCCCAGCCTTCCTGGGCATCTTTATGTGGAGAATCCACAGGTTCAAATTGAAGTGCCCACGCTGGAAGCTGCAACCCCTCCTGAGGCGTGGTCCTCTTCCCAAGGTCCCTTTATCAGTACAAGGGAGCCCCATTTGTGCACACCTCAAGCAGAAGCCCAAAGCCATCCTTTTTTCTTTTGGGTCTTTGACATCCCTCCACTTATGCTTCCTGTCAGTGACCAAGTGAGGCTCATTATGCTTCCTAACTTCTCTCAACTCTGTGTCTTTCTAGGTGCCCCTGCTGGCACTGCTTGAGATATTTGATACTAAAAGGAAAAAATGGGATATATTTTTTCTTTGCAAGAATGCTCTGGTTTTATAAATGAACATATTCTCTCCAGTTCCCTTGTGCTTTAGTCAGATACCTTCTGATACAGCTTAATTTTGTTACCTCAATACCAACAGGTGTTTTGTCATCTGGATAAACCCTTTGCATTGCTCCTTAGTGCCAAGCATTGGCCATAACATTAGAGTTGAGAGCCTCTAGGAGTCCCCAGGCAGAGTATCTTTTCCTAGAACTGTTAAGAAGCTGGTTAGCCTGGGCAACATAGTGAGACCCTGTCTCTACAGAAAATAAAAAATTAGCTGGGCATGGTGATGTACACCTGTAGTCCTAGCTACATAGGAGGCTGAGGTGGGAGGATTGCTTGAGCTCAGGAGGTTGAGGCTGCAGTGAGCCATGATTGTGCCACTGCACTCCAGCCTGGGCATCAGAGGGATATCCTGTCTCAAAAAGCAAAACAACAAAAAAGCTGGTCCTTGGAATGTTTTACCAAAGTTTTTATCTTCTCCAAAAGGAAGTAGACAAAGATTGTTTGATACAAGTTGGTTAAGAAGAAAATTCAGTTTCATTCATAAAATTCATCTCCATTTGATACCTACCACTCTCCCCGAGTAATGAAGTTGAAATTTAGATAATTAAGCACAAACCCCAGGGCCTAAAGAGCTTGTTCATAGAAGGTGAACCCCCCAGAGTTCTCTGCAGAATGGCCAAGCAGAAAAAATCAGGAGGTGCAACAGGGCAGGTAGCATGGAGACCATATGGTGTGATATACTTCAGTTTAAAGAGGCAAGTCTACTTCTCTCTACAAATGTATGCCTGCATTTGTGTGAGCCAGGAGAACCACATGGGACACATGAGACTGTTAACTTTGGCTACCTAGCAAGGAAGATGATTAGCTTTTTTTTTTCCCCTTTCCACCCCCCTCCCTTTTTTTTTTTTTTTTTTTTTTTTAAACAGAGTCTCGCTCTTTTGCTCAGGCTGGTGTGCAGTGGTGCAATCTCGGCTCACTGTAACCTCCACCTCCCGGGTTCAAGCGATTCTCCTGCCTCAGCCTCCTGAGTACCTGGGACTACAGGTGTGCACCACCACGCCCGGCTAATTTTTGTATTTTTGATAGAGATGGGGTTTTGTCATATTACCCAGGCTGATTTCAAACTCCTGGCCTCAAGTGATCTGCCCACCTTGGCCTCCCAAAGTGCTGGGATCACAGGCATGAGCCGATGCATCCGGCCTGATTTTTTTCATTGTATTGTTTCAGTTATTAAAATAAGCATATATTAATTTTGTACTTTGTCAAATATAAAGTCAGGTTTAAAAATATGTGTTGAGTGCCTGTACCAGCAGTGGGCCAGGTGCTTGCCATATACTATCTGGTTGAAATCCTCAGCTCTGCCAAGCTGGTGCTCTTATCTCTGAGATGCCAATAAGGAAAGGGAGGTGCCAGGCAGAAAGTAACTTGCCCATGACCAAAGCAGCAATAGGTGCTAGCCCTGGGAAGGAGCCGGCTTTGTGTGGTCCTGAGGCCCACATGTAGGACACTCCTGACCCTTGTTTCCAGCGCCTCCATAGTCCCTGCCCTTCCACCACTATGCTGACCACCCCTCAGTGCAGACAGAGAAAGAGGCTGTCTGCAGGGCGGGCCAAAGGGACTTTTCTCCTCTGTCCTTGCCTCCTGCACGCCATTCCCAGAGTTTTATCGCAAGTTCAGAAATTCCTGATGAAGGCGGTGTAGTGTAGAAGGTATTAGCGTGGATGCAGGAGCCAGGTGCTCTGTTTCAAATGCCAACGATATTTACTAGCTCTATGGTCTTGAGGAAATTACTTTATCTCTGTGCATCATGTCATCACCTCTAAAATGAGGATTAAATAATAGTAGCTACCTCATTAGGTTATTTAAGCACTAACTGAATCAATATATGCAAACTACTTAGAACAGTGCTCAGCACATAGTCAGTGTCAAATGTAGTAGGCACTGAGGGGATTCTGAGAATGCAACAATGCTAAGAGCTGTGGTCCAAGGCCATTCATTGTTCTCATCTGAAAAATGAGGATAATCTCGACTTCATGAGATTGCCATCAAGACTAAATGAAGGCTGGGTGCGGTGGCTCAAGTCTGTAATCCCAGCACTTTGGGAGGCCAAGGCTGGTGGATCTCTTGAGGCCAGGAATTCGAGACTAGTGAAACTCCATCTCTACTGAAAATACAAAAATTAGTCGGGTGTGGTGGTGCACACCTGTAATCCCAGCTACTTAGGAGCCTGAAGCAGGAGAATCGCTTGAACCCAGGAGGCGGAAGCTGCAGTAATCCAAGATAGTGCCACTGTACTCCAGCTTGGGCCACAGAGCAAGACTCTGTCTCAAAAAAAAAAAAAGGCTAAATGAGATGACAAAGTGTTTAGCTCAATGTCCAACATTTAATAAAACTATCAGCTTTTTGGAGTAGAAGTTGAGAAGCTGATTCTAAAATTTATATGAAATGCAAGAGACCTAGAATAGCCAAAGCAACATTGAACAACAAAGTTGAAGGACTTTTGCTACCTGATTTCCAGACATACTAGTATCTTCCAGGCTTACTACAAGAGTCAAAATTATAGGGACAGAAAATAGATCAGTGATTGCTAGGGGCTGGAGATGGTGGGAAATGATTGACTGCAAAGGAGCAGGAGGGAATTTTGGGTGGGGAGATGAAAATCTTCCATATTTTGTTTGTGGGGTTGGCCGTATACATTTATCCAACCATATGAAAGTGCATACTTTAAAAAAATGAATTTTGTTGAATGGAAATTATACCTCAAGAAACTTGATTTTTTTTTTTAAAGATAACTCTCCTAAGTGTAATTGTTACAGATGAGGAAACAGAAGCTTCGGGAGGCTGAATAAGTCCTTTGTAGGTTGCTTGTGGTTCCTGTGGGGGTTTTGCATCGTGTTGTCTCCCCATGCTGGTAACTACTGTACTCCAATATAAACTTTCAACTTTTAAAAAGGGAAATGCAAAGAGTTCCACTGTAGTAAAGTAGTAACTTTCCCCAGCGTGAGCACCTGATGGTGTTTGCAGAAATGAAGAGGATGACTGGCTGGTAAATATTTTCTGGCAGCCACTTTCAAGGGAACGCTGCAAGTCAATAAATGGTATACATTCATGGCCTCAGGAAACACAGTGAGAACAGCCTCTGCACTGGGGGACTCTCCTGCTGCCACTTGCTGGGCTTCCTGCTCTGAAACCTGTTTCCAGTTTCGACAAAACCTCACTTCCACGCGGGGTTTGCGACACTGGTGTCCCAAGGCAGGAGAGCAGTGGAAAGGAAGGATCTTTCATGGTGGTCATTTGCTTTGTTTTTGATTTCCTGGTTTGTGTTTAATGTTAGGACTTACCAGAATGGTGTAGCCTGAACTCATGTTTGCCGGCCTGCTGGTTCCTAGTCATTTGCTTTAAGTTGTCACTCCCCAGGACGTGGGGGAAATTGACACTTAAAAGGTGGTTGGTCAGGTAAAACTCTTCACTTGGGAGAATGTGTTGTATATAGCATGCTCCTGCCAGAGGACCCCATACACTTATTTTAGTTGGAGTAGGTAATGGTTCTACTACAGAAGGCACAAAGTTTGCCTAGTCCTCCTCCCGTGCTGCCCCCACCACTTAGTGTTTCCCTCCCTGAAGGCACCTGTTTTACCTGCTTCTTACATTGTTCCTGAGATACTTACGTACATACATGCAAGTAGATGTAGCTCTGTGTGTTTCCCCATTTTATACAAATTGTGGGATACTATACTCTCCTTCTTCATTTTAATTGGCTTAACCAATCCCCTATTGATGGGCATTTAGATTATGTTAATCTCCTGCCCTTACAAAGCATGCTGCAGTGACTCTGTTCGGAGGTTTTATTGCACAGTACGATTATATTTGGGGGATAGATTTCTCTAAGTGGTACTTCTGAGTCAGAGCATGCATCCCCTTGCAATTTTGACAGCTAGAGCTAAATTGCTCTGCAAAGAGGTTGTGCCAGTCTACACTTCACCAGCAGTGTGTGAGGGGCCCGAGAGGACTGACCTTTAAACACATGATGCCAGTGGTACCCTGGGCTCTGTCTGCTGCCTCTCCTGACCCTTCACCATCTGAGCTCATCTTACCTTTCTAGCCTTCTCTCCAGGAGCTCTCTGCTAAGGTGCATTTGGCCTGTGTGGCCTCGGTTCCTTTTCACTTCAGCATGCGTTTCGTAGAATTTTCTCTGGGTTGAGTCTGGGGCCAGCTGCCTGGGAATCAAAGGGAAAAGTGGGGGAGTGGCTGATGGGAGGGGAATAGAAGAGGGGATCTCCACACCTCTCCTCCCCTTCCCCATCCCCCATTCCCAAATGGAAAACGGAGTTCCCTCCCAAGACACCTGGGTCTTTTATTCTGACCCCAAGTACCCCAGTGTGTTCTCACATCCAGAGCAAGGGCAGGAGCCCATGCAGGGCTGCTGTAGTGCTTGGTTCTGCTCTGAGTTAGCACATCCACACACTGTGTGGAGCAGGTGTCTCTTCACTGAAACAAACAGGGCATTGAGGGTATATGGTTACATGGCAGGTCAAACAGAAAATCTGCTTGTGTTCTACAATAGCTAGAAGCATAACCCTGTGGGAAGAAAATCTCAACTGGGAAAACTTAGGCTTTTATAGTTTATCATAAAAAAATCTCTGGGGAAAATTGACATATGGTGCTAATTGTGAGAAAGTTATAAAATGAACATATGCTAACATTTTATTTAACTCATTAATTAAAGAGGAAACTAGTAAGATGTTACAACTGTTTTGAAGGAGAATTGTCAGGCCAGGCCCAGACAATTAAAAAAAAATTTTTTTTGTAGAGATGGTGGGGGTGGAGTCTTGCTATATTAATTGACCAAGCTGGTCTTGAACTCCTTGCCTCAAGAGATCCACCTCAGCCTGCCAAAGAGCTGGGTCCATAGGTATGCACCACCATGCCAGGCTAACGTTTTTTTACTTTTTGTCGAAATGGGGTCTTGCCATGCTGCCCATGCTGTCTTGAACTCCTGGGCTCAAGCAGTCTTCCCACTTCAGCCTCCCAAAGTGCTGCGATTACAGGTATGAGCCACCGCGCCCAGCCCTGTTTTAATTATTTTCAACTGTTCAATCCAGTGGCAGTAATTGCATTCACACAGTTGTGTGATCATCACCACCATCCATTTCCAGATCTTTTTTCATCTTCCCAAACTGTAACTTTATACCCATTAAACACTAACTCCCCTTTTCTCCCTCCCACCCAGCCCCTGCCAGCCACCATTCCACTTTCTGTCTCTATGAATTTGTCATCCATTTTAAAGTCTCTCACAATTTTTCCTTACCAAGAGTAGATGCAATGAATCACATTTACCATCTTTCCAACCCTGCCCAAGTTATTAGCCTCCTTGAGCCTTCATTTCCTGTCTGTAAAATCAGCACAACAGCACTTACCTCAAGGATATGTGGTGAGGATTATATGAGGTAATCCATGCAAAGTGCTTAGAACAGTGTAATTAAGGATGTAGAAAGAGCTCAACGGATGGGAGTTGTTATTATGAAGACCATCTCCCCACCTGAGGCAGCTGTCCTCAGAGGCACAGAAGTCAACACTGGTTCTCAGTGTTGACTGCGCATGTGACCCCCTTTAGAGCCTTAAATACTGATGCCCAGGCCTACACCTAGAGGCTGTGGTTTAGTTGGTCTGGGGTATGGCCTGGGCTTGGGATTTTTCAGAGCAGCAAGACAGAGAACCTCTCACTGCTCTTGGTATTTCCCCCTGAGGTTTCAGAGCCTTCCATGCAGGGCAGGACAACACTGTCCATTGAGCACTGGGCCAAGACAGTGGTTAGACATCTGGAAGTTGTGCTGCTCTTTGTAGAATACCATGAAATACTGATATTCTAAATGCCATGATTCAAACTAGAGACAATTTTATCAGCAGGAAAGAAATGTCTCAAATATGGGAAGGCAAATGTATGCTGTGAATTGTCGTGTGGCTTGTCTATGAGACGACACATGAAAAATTATTGGGTCAATAATATGAGTCTTAAGTGTTAACTTACTGTGATAAGGATGGTAATTAGGCATGCGCCACAGCGACTCATGTTTCTAGCAAAGGTAGGTAGGTGTCCCTAGGAGATGCTCTTTGGAGGAAAGAGGCAGCGCCTCAGATGAGAGGGAAAATGGAAGATTGGTGTGGCAGGTCAGACACGCTGTAATTGAGGAGAACAAGCCTCAGAACTTTGGGGATGGGCCCCCAAAGCTAACTCAGTCATCTTAGGAGAGGCTTTTAGGCTGCTATTAAAGAATCTAGGTAAGAGTTCATCTTGAATCTCTTGGCTGCTCTGTCCTGCCCCTCACTGCCTATGCAGAAGTACAATATCTTTTCCTCCTGCCCTCTGTAAAGGCCCACCTTATTTACAGTGGTTCTCAGTGGCAGTGAAGGCAGGCCCTGTTTGCTGCCTGCGTCTCTCCTCAGCTCTAGGTAGGCTTGGTGGGAGGTTGGGCCCAGAGGCCCCGCCAACCCCTGAGTGTTCAATCAGCAAGCCATCCACCATCTGCCACCACCGTGATTTGTCCATATTGTATCCTGTTGCCTTAGCAGTCTGCACTTAAAAGTAAGTCTTAACTACACAGCTGAGTGCTTTATAACCCAGATTATGTGCTAGTAAAACTCCCTGAAAACATATATTTAGTAGGTCCTAACCACTCTAGACGAGACATTATAATATTGTGGCACAGCTGGGTGTCAGCGTTTAAAAATCCTCCCTAAATACCTGTATCTTTCTTGAATAAAATGCGTTGGAGGATTACTGGTTTCCAGGCCAGTAATCAGCATGTTGTGAGGCTTGCATGGGTGATTCTCCACATCCACACCCTGGTAGTGCTGTGAAATGAAGAAGCCAAAGAGGAAAGGAGCTCTCAAAGCCACTGAGCTGCCCACTTGGGCCTCTGCTCAGAAGCCAGTGCGTCCATTGGCGAATTCCCTGAGGCCCTCTTAGTAGTTGTCTTCTTTTTCTTTTCTTTCTTTTAAGTTATAATGACTTAGGTTTCAGAAAATAAATTAAGCCAGGAACTTGTCGGGACACTGAAAATTCTTTCTCAGCAGGCCAATCAGTTTGTTTCTAGTGAGAGTGGGCTGTTACATGTTTCCTTGTTCTAAGCCAATAATTTAGGGTACGTGGGTGAATAGGTAGCAGCTCTACCTAGTCTGCTTTTAGCCAGTTGATTGAGCAATGTGTAAGAATTATAAACCATGATCAAGTGAAATTTATTCCAAGTATGCAAGACTGAGTCAACATCAGTGTAATCTACCATATCAACAAGTGCCTTAGCTCAGGCTGCTATAACAAAATACCACATATTGAGTGGCTTAAACAACAGACACTTATTTTTCACAGTTTTTTAGGATGGGAAGTCTAAGATCAAGGTGCCTACAGATTCAGTTCCTGGTGAGTGCTCTCTTCCTGGTTTGTAGATGGCTGACTTCTCTCTGTGTGGCAGAGAGAGGGGTCTCTAGTCTCTCTTCCTCTCCTTATAGGGACACTAATCTTGTCGGGGCCCTACCCTCATTTCTTTATCCAAACCTAATTACCTTCCAAAGGACCCCATCTCCAAATACCAACATATTGCAAGTTAGTGCTTCAACATACCAATTTTAGGGAGAAACAAGCATTTAGTCCATAACGAGCTAAACAAGAAAAATCATCTGATCATATTAACAGGTACAGAAAAAGAATTTGACAAAACCAAATATCCATTTGGGAAAAGAACTCTCAGAAAACCAGAAATTGAGGAAAACTTTCTCAACGTGATAAAGAACATCTAAAAAAAACCAAGAGCTAACATCATATTTGGTGGTGAGAGACTGAATGTTTTCCTGCTGTCATAAGGAACAAGACAGGGATGCCTGCTCATTCACTACAGTGCTGGAAGTTCTAGCCACCACAGTAAGGCAAGAAGAACGTGAGGAATTTAATCCCCAAAAAAGTCCTAGACATGGATGGTGGTGGTGGTTGCGCAACATCATGAATATACTTAATGCCGCTGAATTATACACTTAAAAGTTGTTAAAATGGTAGATTTTATGTATATGCGTATTTGACCACAAATTTATAAATCACACACAAAAAAAATGGACCCAAGAAGAAGCAGAAAACTTAGTCTAATTAGCATAGGAAATATTGGAAACACGATTAAAGATGCAACTTTTAGAAAGTACTAGGGCCGGCCAGGTGTGGTGGTTCACACCTGTAATCCCAGCACTGTGGGAGGCCAAGGCAGGTGGATCACTTGAGGCCAGGAGTTCGAGACCAGCCTGGCTAATATGGTGAAACCCCATCTGTAAAAAATTACAAAAAGTAACCGAACTTGGCGACATGTGCCTGTAGTCCCAGCTACTCAGGAGGCTGAGGCAGAATTGCTTGAACCCGGGAGGTGGAGGTTGCAGTGAGCTGAGATCGCACCACTGCACTCCAGCCTGGGTGACAGAGTGAGAGTCCGTCTCAAAAAACAAAACAAAACAAAAACTAGGGCCAAATGGTTTCATGGTCCTGTTTTATATTTTATCAACAACAAAAAATCCAATGTTATTTAAATTATTGTAAAGCACAGAACAAAATAGAAAGCTGTACTTTTTCACATAGTCAGCACAATCTTAATGTCAAAAACAGATAAATAAGAATAAGAAACAGCAATCTCAATTATAAATATTGATTTTTAAAATTCTTTATAACATTACCTAATAGAATGCAGCATTTATGAGAAGAATAATACAGTGTGACCAGGTGGGTTCCAGGAATGCAAAGATGGTTCCATAATTCATTAAACCAACAAATTAAAAGAGAAGAACACATGATTATATTAACGGTTGCTGAAAAGGCAGTGATTCTTGTTTTCTGGTTTTTGTTAGAAACCAGAAGAGAAGCAAGAACAGTCCTTATATCGAACCATAGTTCATCGTGCATTGGCCTACCATGCTGTGCTCTGTCAGTGTCAACCCATTGAAAAATGTAGTCTGGCCTGGCATAGTGGCTCACACCTGTAATCCCAGCACTTTGGGAGGCCAAGGTGGGCGGATCACAAGGTCAAGAGTTCGAGACCAGCCTGGCCAACATGGTGAAACCCTATCTCTACTAAGAATACAAAAGTTAGCTTGGCGTGGTGGCACATGCCTGTAATCCCAACTACTCGGGAGACTGAGGCAGGAGAATCATTTGAACCCGGGAGGTGGAGGTTGCAGTGAGCTGAGATCGTGCCACTGCACTCCAGCCTGGGCGACAGAATAAGACTGTCTTGGGGGAAAAAAAAATGTAGTCTGGGCCACCACCTGTGAGGAGTGTGTGGGCCATTAACAGATGCCTTACCACTCAACCACTCAGGGACAAGTATACTGTAGAAGCTGATGGAATCCTTAATAGCCAGTTTCGTTGCCTGAAATATTTTGGTCCTTCTTGCTGGTGGATCTTTCTAGAAGTTACTGAGTTACCTCAAAAGGAATTCTTGTCTGGGCACAGTGGCTCATGCCTAAAATCCTAGCACTTTGGGAGGCTGAGGTGGGTGGATTACTTGAGGTCAGGAGTTGAAAACCAGCCTGGCCAACAGGTGAAACCCTGTCTCTACTAAAAATACAAAAAAATTAGCTGGGCATGGTGGTGGGCACCTGTAGTCTCAGCTACTTGGGAGGCTGAGGCAGAAGAATCTCTTGTACCTGCAAGGCATAGGTTGCAGTGAGTTGAGATCATGCCACTGCACTCCAGCCTGGCCGACACAGTGAGACTCCGTCTCAAAAAAAAAAGGCCAGTCACAGTGGCTCACGCCTGTAATCCCAACACTTCGGGAGGCTGAGGCAGGCAGATCACGAGGTCAAGAGATTGAGACCATCCTGGCCAACGTGGTGAAACCCCGTCTCTACTAAACATACAAAAATTAGCCGGGCACAGTGGCACACGCCTATAGTCCTAGCTACTTGGGAGGCTGAGGCAGGAGAATCGCTTGAACCCGGGAGGTGGAGGTTGCAGAGAGCTGGGATCACGCCAGTGTACTCCAGCCTGGTGACAGAGCGAGACTTCGTCTCAAAAAACAAACAAAAAAGGAATTATCTTATCAATTAAACCCAATTGTTAGGAATAACTGATTCCTAACAATATACATTTCAAATCACCTCTCCATATAATTTATGATTATTATTATTTTACAGGACCATCCTAATACTTCCATCCTTGTGTGATGGGACTGTTGGCCCCCAGTGCAGGAATTACCATCTGCCCCCATTGCATTTTGTCTTTTTAAAATTGGCCTATTTCAATCTGAGATTGTTTTGGATCCTGATTTGTGTCAGCCAAGGAATTTATTCCCTTGCCATTTCTTGTCACCTATTGTCTGATTAAGATATGATGTATCACTCATGTAAGTAGACAAGTAGATAAAACACATTTGCAACAAGGAAAGAAAACTCTGAAAGCTGCTTAAACTATAAATTGTTTTTAAATGTAAAGTTTTATTTTCTTTGATCGATGGTACTTTTTCAGTTTTTTTCTTGAATGTGTTCCATGTTTTCTTGAATGTCAACTGTCTTCATTGAATCATAAGCCTGAGAAGGACTTTGAACTTTTCTGACCCAAATTTACACCATTCCAGGCTGTTGAAGCTCTCAGGGAACACCATCTGTGATAAAAAGGACCCTTGAGACACTTAGAAAAGTTGGTGGGGTCTTCCACTATTTAAAATCTAAACGAGGAGCCAAGTGACCAGAATTCCAGCTATTGCAGTTCTGCCAAAAATAAGATTGGAGACATTGAGAATTCATTTCACCTCTTCAGCCAAATGAAACTCTCAAAGACTCTTCCCATTCTGAACATTATGTTTGTAAAATATGTGCCACTCTTATTTTAGTAGTGTTACAACTTTCTTGCCTCCTACTACTTCTCTCTTAATGCGACAGATAATACAGGCAGACTGACTCAAAAGACTTGACTCAAAAAAGACTGCATGACCCTGATCCAGTTTCTCATGGGTCTCCTGAAGAAGCTTTATGAAATGATTACACTAATTTAACCTATATTCTTCCCATTACACCATTTCTTCTTGTGTGGGTCACATCATGCAGCTGCCCTCCTTGTTATAGTCCCTAGTTAAGATGGTTAAATTGTTTTATTGTTTGAGCCAATGAGTCTCAATTCCTTTATACAACCTTTCCCTACTCCGTTCCTTCAGAGTTTCTGCCCTTTTATTCCTTTGACTTCTGCTGCAGGTCTCCTTTTGACTCTGGTCGTATCTGGTCGTAAGAATATCATTGAGACCAAGCACGGTGGCTCACGCCTGTAATTCCAGCATTTTGGGAGGCTGAGGCGGGTGGATCACCTGAGGTCAGGAGTTCAAGACTAGCCTGGCCAACATGGTGAAACACCATCTCGACTAAAAATACAAAATTAGCTGGGTGTGGTGGTGCACACCTGTAGTCCCAGCTGCCTCCCAGCTAAGGCAGGAGAATTGCTTGAACCCAGGAGGCGGAGGCTACAGTGAGCTGAGATTGTGCCACTGCAGTCCAGTCTGGGTAAGACAGAGCGAGACTCTGTCTCAAAAAAAAAAAAATGGTGTTCCAGGAATGGCTAAGCACCACACCTTTCCTTCTCACTTTTCAGATGCATTCTGTCGGGCCAGGCCTTGTCCAGGCCTACTCTGTTAGACTTGTCATTCGTGGGACAGGTACTGACAGGTCCTGAAAGGCCTGCCCTTTAGTAAGTAGGGTCCAAGATACTGAAGCAGGAGCGAGGGGCTGGGACCCAGCCTGCCTCCTGGCTGGAGTGATGATGGACCAGGGTCATGGCCCTGGGCTCCCAGGCCCCATGCAGTCAGTGGCAGGGGCAGTTGACTGGCTTGTTTCTGTAGGTTGTAGTTCTCAAATGGCCCTGTTTCGCCTCCCTCCAAGGGTCGTGGCCCCTCCTGGGGAGGGATTTCTAACGTAACGCCTTGGTCTACCGGGAGAGTCCAGGAAGGAGGCTGAACGCCAGTCTGAGACCTGCTGGGAACAAAAACACCTCCACTTCCTTTCAGGGTTTCTTTTAAGCCAATTACCTTTGGCTGGGCTCTCTTGTCATCCTCACTGGTGGGAGATCATTATCTTAACGGGAATCCTTCTCCTGGAAGGTTTCCACTCCCAAGTGGGAGTTGGTCTCTTCAGAGTGAATAGCAGGGACCGTTTCATTCTGGGCATCATTGTGATCCCTTGTTCCATGTAATTTATGGCTTGCCTGCTGGAATCGGAGTCACTCTGATGTTCCCATGCAGCAGTTATGCTGGAGTTAGATCCACAGGGCTCAGCCTGCCTGAACAAATCACCATCCCGGGCCAGTGCCTCAGTGGTGTTGACAGTGGGGACACGTTTTTGTGGTTGTTGCTTCACAACATCTCAAGACCCTTTGATTCGGTTCCCTGGAAGCGAGGCCCTGAGTCTGTGCCTCTTCCTGATTGGATCAGAGGGAGATGCAGGAAGTCGGGGTGGATACTGCCTCTTCTCACCCCTGCCGGCCTCAGATGGCCCAGCCTGATACCAGGGCCCCTTGGAGGAACAGCACCTTTAAAGAGTTGAAGGCAGTGGTTCGTAACCTCCAACCACACCTGGAGATGCACTGAAAACGACTGGATAAAAATGATAATAGTTGTATTGGGTTGTGGAATTATAGAGGATATTCTTTTCCATATTTTTAGTAATGTCATTACATTGCTTATATACTCTGAAGATCTGGGAAGCTGTAGGTTGCGGCAAGGTAGTATTTTAGGTGTTTTATATTGACAGGCTGACGAGAGCATCAACAAGAATGTAAAAGAGGTATGGCCCTTGCTGGAGCAGGCCTGAAGGGCAGGTTTAGCCTAAGGGCCTGCAGCTGTCCAGGGAGGGTTTATCCTGGCCCCTCCTCATCCCATCCTGTGGTTCTCAACCAGGTCACACATTAAAATCACCTGGGGGAGGCTGTATAAAAACTGCCTGGGCCTCACCACAGCGAGTTGATCAGAGATTCTGGAGGGAGAGGCTTACGCACCAATAGAGAGAGAGGACAACAGACCAACCTCCCCAGGAGAACCATATGCAGAGAAAATAGAAAACATCTCTCATTGTCCTTGAGATTCTAAAAAAATCAGGTTATTTTTAAACAAACCCCAGAGGTTAGTGGCTGGGCTAAGGTAAAACACCCAAGAACTTGGGAGCTTCCTAGGGGTGAGACATGAAGCCCCTGCTCTGCCAGGGAAGAATTTTGCTCCTACCCTCACCCCCAACACAACCAGTGCAGTGCACAGAGTGGTGGGGAAAGCAGGCAGCTGGGCTCAGATGGCTTAAGGGGTGAATCCAGACTCCATTTACCTGCTGTATAACTTAGAACAAGTGACAGAATCTCCCATGCCTCCGTTTCCTTATCTATAAAATGGGCTCGATAATAGTGTCCACCTCATAGGATAATTGGGAGGATAGAATTAGCGAACATGTGTAAAATTCTTAACGTAGTGCCTTCTACACAATAAATGGACCCAAGCGTTCAATAAATTCTGGCCGCTGGTGTCTCTTGCTCTGCTCGATTATTGGTCTCGCTGGGCTCACCAGGGCCTGGGTTGAGTTAAGCTGAACTGATCTTTGAGGATAACTGGGGTAGGACTCAGGATAACTGGGGTAGGACTCAGGGCAAATTGATGCTTTAAAAATTCTTCCCTTTTTTTCTTTCTTTCTTTTTTTTTTTCCCAGAGAGAGGGTCTTATTCTGTTGCCCAGACTGAAGTGCAATGGTGCAATCGCAGCTCACTGCAGCCTTGATTTCCCAGGCTCAATCCATCCACCTTCCTCAGCCTCCTGAGTAGCTGGGACTACAGGCGCACAAAACGATGCTCAGCTAATTTTTGTATTTTTGGTAGAGATGGGGTTTTGCCATGTTGCCCAGGCTATAGAACTCCTGGGCTCAAGTGGTCCACCCGCCTTGGCCTCCCAAAGTGCTGGGATTACAGGCGTGAACAACCTTGCCTGGCCCAAACTTCTTATCATTCATAATACATGGCCTTTTTTCCTGTTCCCATTTCTTCCAGCGGCCAGTCCTAGGGGCACGGAAATGGAAATGAGAGCAGTTGCATCCTTAAGTCTAAGTCATTCAAAGCTGCCTCTAAGGATCAATTTTTATTTGCTCCCTTACCCTTAGAGGGGTTCCAGCCTTTCCCATTAGTCAGACATGCCTGGGGGCATTCCTGTGTGCTGGATAGGGGCAACTTCTTCTCCAAAGGGCTCTATTTTTGTTGCTATTTACTACAGAATGTTCTGGAAAACCAAGTACATGTCTGCTGCTTTCTTGCTTTTCTCCTTTGGCAGGTGGTGTATGTTTAAGAGGGTGGGTCTTGTGCTAGGAAAGCCCTGGGGACCAAGGAGACAGCTTCAGCTTCTATAGGAAACCTATTACTGCCTTTGCTATTGCTGTACTTTAACTAGAGGCCAGAAAAGGAGCCAAGCATGAGCAGGGAACACAGCCCCTCCTCAGAAAAACTCCTGTGCCATTGTTGTAGCTCAGCTCCTGAAGCTCTCAGGATGTCACACCACGTTGCTGACAGGAAGCCTGAGTGCTGTGGGAGGCCAGGAGCATTGCTGGAGAATCAGGGAAGTCACAGTTTGGAGAACGGTGTTCTCAGTGAAGAACGCCCTTCCAAGAAGGGACACAGAGACTGGGAACCACAGTTTACATTTCAAAAATGGAAGTGGACAAGCGGGCCAGGACTGGCTGATGGGAACCTGGACCCTCCAGCCATAGCCCTTCTGCTTGGGAGAGATCCAACTCTTCACCCAGATCCATTTGACTTTGGAAATATCTCACTGGTCTTTGCGAAGGCAAAGGTGTGGGGTGTCGAAGAGGAGAGGGAACGGTTGGGGTGTACTCTGGGTTGGGGGCTAAGGACAGCTGGAAGGAAGGGAAACCCATGCTGGATGGTGGATGTTACCTCGTCCTTATTTCAAGCCTGTGGAGTGGGCAGCGGAGGTTATTCCTGTTTTACAGATGAGAAAACAGGCTTAGTTTAGGGGATTAAGCACCAAATGACACAGGAGTTATTGGTCAGAGCTGGGATTCAAACTAAGCCCTGATGCCTCTGGCCTTTCATGTCTCCACTGGTGGTTCTTTGTTGACTTTGGATTAAAAAGGTGTCTCCAATCTAGGCCTATCCTGTTTGTAATTTAGAGTTTCTAAAGTGCCCTTCCAGAAGTGATCTTTGAACCCGTCTTTGTCCTTTTGGGCTTCTCTAACAAGGTAACATAGAGTAAGTAGTTTAAACAACAGACATTTTCTTCTCATGGTTCTGGGAGCTGGGAATTCCATGGTCAGAGTACCAGGAGGTACTTGGGCATCTGGGATCCCAAGCACGGCAGGAGGATCTCTTGAGACACAAAAAAGAACCCCTTGCCAGGCACGTGGCTCACACCTGTAATCCCAGCACTTTGGGAGGCTGAGGCAGGAGGATCACTTGAGGTCAGGAGTTCAAGACCAGCCTGGCCAACATGGTGAAACCCGTCTCTACTAAAAATACAAAAATTAGCTGCGCGTGGGGCACGCACCTGTAGTCCCAGCCACTTGGGAGGCTGAGGCGAGAGGATTGCTTGAACCTAGAAGGCGGCAGTTGCAGTGAGCCAAGATCATGCCACTGCACTCCAGCCTGGATAACAAAGCAAGACGCCATCTCAATTTTTAAAGTACTCCTGGGTCTGTTGGCCCCTTTCCAGACTCCCCAGGCAGCTTTTCTTCATGCTGGTCTGTATTTTCCAGCTGCCCAGAAGCACTTGTGTCCCACCATGCTGTCACCTCTCTCATAGCACACACCTCTCTGTCCTCATGTGCTGAACCCCCCTTTGTTTCAGAATGTCTTAGGAAACTTTGTGAAGGGCACTTTACTCAATGTCAGGAAGTCCTTGACAAGGATATGTGGCGACAGATGGAACTGAGGACCAGGCCCAGCCAGTGGAACCTGGTCATGCCACTCTATCTGATCAGCTATGATTTCATTGGAAGAATTGAGATGGGGAGCACACGGCTGAGCACAGTCACCACCAGAGAAAGGTCACTCTTCATCTCAGACGCTGCCTTTTTACGAAGGCTTTTTATAGCCCACTTTTTTTTGGGGAGTGATTAAAGTAAGCTCTGACCTCTTTCCTGAATCATTCTAGTGCTTTGGTCACATTTCATGGGGAGAAATTAAGATCCCTTATTGTTTGTTATCTCTGTTTTCCTCCATGGCTCATGGCTCATTACCTGTGGCAAACTAGTGCTTTCTTCAAATCATAAATGTGTATCCTGCTAGAGTATCAATAAAGGCCTTTGGGAAGACCTTAGGGGTGTGCTTCAGCATGGGTGGGGCCATGGTTCAATGATGTTTGAATGTTTCTTCACAGTAAAACTTGTAGGGGAAAGCAAAGGAAACATGTTTGCTTTAGAATTGGAAGAATTGGGAGTTTGGCAGGGCAGTTCTCTAGACAGAAGCTGATTCGCATCAAAAAGTGTTATTTCTTCTGGATGTCACCCTTGATGTGGCACCTTGGGAGCCGACATGCTTAGGGCAATTGAAGCGAATGGTCTTCTCTATGACCCAGCAACGGGGCTAAGAAGCCTACTCAGGTGCACATACTAATGTGTTCTGCAACCTCCTGGCAATAGCCTGGGTGCCCATCAGGAGGAGGATGAATAAATAATTAATAAGTGAAGCAGAACTACATGAACAACGTGAAAAAAAATCTCAAAAATATAAGGTTTGACAAAAAAAAAAAAAGCCAATTTATATTGTGTAGTTGAAAACTATTAGGCCGGGCACAGTGGCTAATGACTTCAATCTCAGTACTTTGGGAGGCTGAGGTGGGCAGATCACTTGAGCCCAGGAGTTCAAGACCAGCCTAAGCAACATAGCGAAACCCCATCTCTACAAAAAGTAGAAAAAATTGGCCGAGCATGGTGATGCATGCCTGTGGTCCCAGGTACTTGGGACACTGAGGTGGGAGGATTGCTTGAGCCAAGAGGCTGAAGCTGCTGTGAGCCATGATCATGCCACTACACTCCAGCCTGAGCAGCAGAGTGAGACCCTGTCTCAAAGAAAAAAAAAACCTATTTATGTAAGGTTTGAAACAAGCAGCACAATGTTTATATATATTGTCTGTGGCTACAAACATGTAGTAAAAAATATAATGAAAAGCAAAGGAATGATGAATACCAAATCTGAGAGAGTGGTTACCTCTGGGAATGGAAGAGAAATGAGAACCTGGGAGTTGTTCACAAAGAATGTCAATGATTTATCTTTTTTCCTGAAATAGTTGGTGGCTATGTGAAGTTTAGAATATTACTTACATTTTTTAGTGGTTGAAATACTTCATAATTTTAGTTTAGTGTTTTTGTTTGTTTGTTTTTTAAGGCAGGGTCTTGCTCTGTTGCCCAGGCTGAAGTGCAATGGTACAGTCACAACTCACTGCAGCCTCAACCTCCTGGGCTCAGGTGATCCTCCCACCTCAGCCTCCTAGGTAGCCGGGACTATAAGCACATGCCACTATGCCCAGCTAATTTTAAAAAAAGAAAAATTTTTTATAGAGATGGAGTCTCACTGTGTTGCCCAGGTTGGTCTCAGACTCCTGGCATCAAGTGATCCTCCCACTTCAGCCTCCCAAAATGCTGGGATTACAGGTGTGAGCTACCACACCCAGAGTAGAATTTGTTTTTAAAAAGAGGAAGAACCGGCCAGTCATGGTGGCTCATGCCTGTAATCCCAGAACTTTGGGAGGCCAAGGCGGGTGGACCATTTGAGGTCAGGAGTTCAAGACCAGCCTGGCCAACATGGTGAAACCCTGTCTACTCGAAATATAAAAATTAGCTAGGTGATAGTGGCGTGTGCCTGTAATTCCAGCTACTTGGGAGGCTGAGGCAGGAAAAATCACTTGAGCCTGGGAAGCAGAGGTTGTGGTGAGCCGAGATGGTGTCACCGCACTGCCGTCTGGGCGAGAGTCAGACTGTGTCTCAAAAAAAAAAAAAAGAGGAAGAACCTTTCCTAATCAGTTCAATCAACAGTTTTAATTTTCAGGTGTTACTAACTGGACTCTTCTGGAGCTGATGACCATGACATCTTGCTGTTCTCCCCTCTCTTGCCCAGATTCATCATGGCCACTTCATCATTCCTCAGTATTAGCACCAGTGAGAAATTAAGAGAAGGCACAAAACCCCTCATTTTGCTACTTGATAGTCTGATGAGTAGAGAGTAGAAATAATGCACTAAAGGAAATCTTCACATTTTGAGCATATCGTGTTCATTGATTACAATGACAATAGCCAATGTTAACTGAGACAAACTTGAATTTTGGTTAACCCATAAGAATCTCCTGCCAATCCAAAGAGGCAGGAGGGAGTGGTCATCCAAAAGCCCCCATGCAAACCTTGCTCTAGGCCCTCTGTCTCCCAAGGGAGTAGCTTTGATGACTTGTTCTGAAATCATTGCTCGCTTTGCATTCACAGCATGGCCGGACTCCCCTGCATCTTGCTGCCAATAAGGGCCATCTTCCTGTGGTCCAGATCTTGCTGAAGGCTGGCTGCGACCTCGATGTCCAGGATGATGTGAGTAGAAACCATCATTCTATTGGGTTGAGTTGGCAGGGGAGCTTGTCTGGCTAGAAATCCACAAAGTATAAGCTGTGAGATGGGAGGGCAGTAGATGCTCTCCCAGCACGTTTTAGCTGCATCTTGGTCTCTGTGGTGGCGAGAACTTCCTCTTGAAGACCTGCTCTGAGGCCCATTCTCAGTAGCAAGTTAGAGTTTGGGAGTGTGGGGTAGTTCTCCTATCATGGTTCACTTCCTGTCTATTATTCAAGTGATCACTTCCTGTCAATGTACAAAATGCCTCAAAGGGGATTTTTGCCTGTCTCAGCATAAAGAGACGCACACACGTACATCAGTGAGTATGGGCAAGACCTGCTGGAAATGTGTGTCAATGACCAAATTTATTGGAGGAAAAATGGGGGTTAAAAACTTAATTTTTTCTCATCTTAATTTCTCTTGGTCAGTGAATATGACATGGAAAAATGATCTATTCAAGATGGGGAGCTGGGGGAAAACACAGATCTCATAGAATCTAAGAAAAAGGAGGCCTCCAGAAAGAGTTTACTCTGGCACCATGCTATTATTGAGACATGGCCATCAGCCAACTCAGCTCTGAGTCTATTCATTCAGATTATCTAGAGATGGACTCTGATTGGCTCCTCTGACATCAAGTGGCCAATCCTGAGTGAGTTAGCAGTGGCTAGGATGTAGTCACACAGTAGAGTGGGCTGTCCTCTTGGGTCTTTGGAGAAGGCGGTTCTCTAAGAAAGGACCATATAAATCGTCCTCCAACAGCTATTAGGAAAAGGCCCTTTGATAATACAGTTGAAAACTATTTTTAGAAATGGTTGCAACACTAATTCATGTAGTAGAACTCTAAGAAATAAGAACTTTTGTGGGGCACACAGAATCTTGGAGTGTTTGCACTTATAACCTCTTCCAAATTCACCTTTAACAACTGTAGTTATAAGAGTGTGATTCAAATTTCAAACCTTCAGCTGTGCTACAGTGTGGTTTACTAAAGTGCTTCTAGTCTTCTTTGGGTCTATGTATAATGTCATAAAACTTGGCAAACACACAGTAAGAACAGTATTTGCAAAGAAATAACTAAATATGCATGGGCAGAAGGCCATCCAGTGTCTTTCATAAATCTCTGGTTATATCTGGAACTTGTTGGGTCATCAAGGATGTTATTTTAAAAAAATGCTGATTTAGCTTTAAGCTGTTGATTTCTACCTTGGGTCATAATACTTTTTTTATTTTCCTGCACTGTGGTCATCATAAGATTCTCAACTATATCATACCTTAGATGACAGGAGCAAAAATACAAGGAGAGAGAAAAGATTTTGACCATAGAAAAGGTGGGGCACTGAGTTATTACTGGTGCAAACATGTTGGGATGCATTTGGTCTTCTCTTCGCATAATTAAAGGCTTTTCTTGCCACAGTGGCAAGGCCAAAATGTCAGGCGTGCTAACCCATTCCAACCTGATACCCCTGCCTCACATCATGGTGTCTAAGTATTAATCACTGTATTCTCACGCAGCAAAGCCCTTGCTAATTTCCTAGAACTGCTGCTGTTTATACCAGGCAAGGTAGGAAGTGAAACAGGCAAGAATTTTTTTAGGTAGCCAAAGTGAGACGTGTCAGCAGAAGAAAAGCCAGCTCTACTTTTAGACAGAAAGATCCCCTTTTATTTATTGAAGTTATTTTCTTGCATCTTTTCCTTGTCCTAGACAGACAATGCATATATTGCTTCTCCCAGATAAATTAAAACAAAAATACAACAATAAGAAACAGTTGGGAGTGGAGAAGGTAGAATTGACCTTCACTAGTTCTGAAGAAATGTATTTACCATCATATGATCCATGCCTGTTCTCTGTATATTTACCATGCTGTTGATGGCTAGCCTTGAAATACATGCAAGAACCCAAGGAAGAAAACTCTTGATGTGTGTCCTTTAAAGAATCTAGGAGATTATTTGAAAAAAATCTCAGAAGTTACCTGTCTTGGATGGTGGGTAGAAACAGAATGTTAATGATATGAAGAATTTACTCCTAACTTCATATTCTACAGATACCGATCTTTATGGCATGGTAAGGACTGAGAATTAGTTGAAGAATGACCTCCAGTGACCTGGAGTGGGATTATTATGAATTTCAACCTGTGGAAACCAGTTCTTTATATTATGCAACTCCAGGAGCAAATTCTCTCTTGCTTCCCGCCAATCCTGTCAACTCTCATTGGAGCGCTGATGCCATCTCTGATTGGTCAATGAGCAATCACATAGCCCCCGCCTCAGAAATAGTCCAGGATGCTGTGGCCGCAGTGAAAGCCATGAAAGAAGATAAAAATAAGAAAAACCACAGAGGGAAGGTTAGGAAGGACCCTAGAAGATCAGAAAGAGAAAAAGAGGTCAGCAACTTGCTTTACACACCTAACCTGTCTTGAGCTTCCTTGCAGTATGTCTGCATATGCCACATGGGGGTGATTCCTCCTGAAGAGGGGCACACTGCACCCTTGCATGATGAGAATTTCCTCCATGAGCATGGCCTTTGGAATATGCCAACACTACACTCACTCTTTTTCACCATGTAGGAAAGAAAAATAACAGTATTTCAAAACAAGGATTTAGACCTTATAGGCACCAAAGCTCTTAAAATCCCAAAGTGAGAAACACTGTCTCAGAAAAACTGAGAGCTGGCAGTTCACATACTTTGCAAATAGGTCAACGTGTTCCAAATCAACGTGCCAAACTGCAAGGTTGCAGGCCCTTCAGGTTTCCAGCTACAGCGTCTTTCCTTCTGCTTCTTGTAGTTAATCATTCAACAAATGCTTTTGGGGCAGCTCTAGTGGCTATGCTTTACTTTATGAAAGAGGCAGTCCCAACCCCACAGATGCATCTGACCTTTTCTGGGGCTCGTCTTAAGGTTAATGACTTCACAGGATGGAAGCAGCTTGGGGTGAGTGCAAAGAGCCTCGACAATTTGATTTCTGGTCCAAGCATGCTATCCTAGGCTTATCAATAAAATGAGAGAATTAGACATCAATAAAATGAGAGAATTAGACTTGGCACACAGGAGGGAGTCAATAAATATTCAGGCCAGGCCTGGTGGCCCACACCTGTAATCCCAGTGCTTTGGGTGGCTATGGAGGAAGGATCGCTTGAACCCAGGAGTTGGAGACCAGCCCGGGCAACATGGCAAAACTCTATCTCTACCAAAAATAAAAAAATTAGCTGGGCATGGTGGCAAATGCCTGTGGTCCCAGCTGCTCAGGAGGCTGAAGTGGGAAGATTGATTGAGCCTGGGAGGTGGAGGTTGCAGTAAGCTGAGATCATGCCACTGCACTCTAGCATAGGTGACAGAGTGAGACCCTGTCTCAAAATGAATGAATGTTCACCGAATAGATAATTCAGTAAACACTGTTGAGAGTGCTCTACCTTTTCCCAGCATTTCAGAATTTCATGATTGACTTAGGTGTCATATACAAGTAAGAATTATGTCAAAGTAGCCACTTGTAAGTGTTGAAGCCACATCTTGTTCTTCTCTGTGTCATTTCAAGGAGGAAATGTTTCAATGGTAAATTTTAATGTTATAGGAGGAAAGAGTCCATTTGTAGGTAACTGACCCTGTTTCCACTGAGGGCCTCAAGGTGCTAAATTGTTTGTGTTGTATTCTAAGGAAGAATAGGTCCCAGACGATAACCTGAGGCAACCATTGTTTACATGTTTCATGTCCCTCACCTCAGAGCCTTTAATTCCTATCTTGGTGACTTGAGAAGGCCGGGTTTTTCAAAGCCTGAGAAAGCTATTGCTCAGTCCTCCAGAACCATTCCAGCTAGTGTCAGCACAGTAGCAGTCCGGCCAAGGACAGCCACTTTGGGTAGGAAGAGTCCGAGCCTGGCCTGACAGCGGTGTTTATCTGACCTGGGCTCTCAGTGAGGTCTCTGTCTGAGAGGACAGCGGGATGGGGAGCTATGGCCTGGAGACAGGCAGGACAGCCAAAAGGTCCCCCAGAGGAAGGGGTGTGCAGGACCTGTGCCAGCAGCTTAGTACAATTTGTGTTCTCTCCGCAACCTCACACAAGTCATTAGATCTCCTTGAGTCTTGCTAGTCTGGAAATTTCCTCCTAAGGTCTGAACTGAAAGTTAGATTGAATTGCTTGCATTGAGCTAGAGTTTCACAAAGGAAAATTTTCTCAAAGGCAGCAAATAGAGTAGATTGATGATGAAAGCAAGTAATAAATACTTCGGTGCCATTCTGGCTCCAAAGATGCCTCAACTCATAATTTAGAGGGCAGCTTGTGAAACATGATAAAAACATTTGACCTAAACCACAGCTTAGGTTAGACTGTGCCCTATCATCCCGTGAAGGCCCTTCGTGAAGTAATTTGTACAGCAAGAGTGGCTAACATGACTCATATGCTCAGGGCTTGTTGCTCACACTTTATAAAAAATACAGAGTGGTAAGTTTTGTCCTGGAAAAAGGTTGTTTGTATTGGTCCAAAGAGCACTAGAGTGTAGGTAGTTTGTGGTTATATTTAAAAGCCTGTAAGAAGTGGAAATCTAACCAAGTCAGTACTACCCTGAAAGCGTGAGCTGCAATCGCATGGTTCTTGCTAAGAAGCGCACCGTCTTTCTCAGCAGGTCAGTGATCATCAATCGCACCAGAGGCCTATTTTGGGAAACTCCATCACCATTCTGATAGGGAAATGGGAAGTCTTGGAAATCTTATGGAAATTTTAAAAAGTTGAGACTTGGGGCCAGGCACAGTACAGTGGTTCACGCCTATAATCCCAACACTGGGAGGCCGAGGTGGGCAGATCACTTGAGGCCAGGAGTTCAAGTCCAGCCTGGCCAACATGGTGAAACCTCATCTCTACTAAAAATACAAAAAAATTAGGCATGTGGCAAGTGTCTGTAATCCCAGCTACTCTGGAGGCTGAGGCAGAAGAATTGCTTGAACCTGGGAGGCAGAGGTTGCAGTGAGCCAAGATGGCGCCACTGCACTCCAGCCTGGGCGACAGGGTAAGACTCTGTCTCAAAACAAAAACAACAAGTTGAGACTTGGGCAGTATCTCGTATGATTACTAGTTTCCTTGTCTAGAACTATTTGTAATAGGTCTCAGGTAGATAGCACAAATGGCACAGCCTACCTCCTGCAGCCACTGACCCAGCGGCCACATTCTTCTTTTAACCACAGCAAGGGTTCTCTTTGAATAAAGGGCCTGGGAAGGTGGATGAGAAGAAGACCAGCCTGAGCCTAACTGATAACGGGAATAATAGTTTAGGATGCTGAAGGGTGAGGGTCGGTGGTGGCAGTGCTGAGGACTGTGACCTGTCCTCAGTGTCCTGACCCCCTCACTGCAGAAATTCCTTACCTTCCGCAAATGAACAGTGGGAAGAGTATGTGACAGGGACAGTCCTGTTACTGGGGTATTGTTTCTGCTCAGACTTCTAGTAAGTGGTGGTTTTTCCTGATGCTAAAAGTTATCTGTGTTAAATATAAAAAGCTGGAAAATATTAAAAAGTATAAAAAGAAAAGTTAAAAGAAAAATCCTCTCATGGATTTTTAAAGGGAGACTTTTTTAATTTTAAGAAAGCAATTTTGAGTTTTAACTAGGATTTTTTTATTGCAATAAAATATACATAGCATTAAATTTGCCATCTGAACATATTTACGTATACGGTTCAGTGGCATTAATTACACTCACATTGTTGTGCAGCCATCACCACCGTCTATCTTTAGAACTTTGTTACAGATTACATGTTTTTAGTGTGCATTGTCGTTTGTTATAGATCCGGGGAGTTTAATAAGTAAAATCAGTATTTCGTTAAGGTTGTTAATAGGTAGCAGTGCATCCTTCTTTTTAAAAATCTGTTTTATCTTATGATGACCTCTGTCCTCTCTTGGGCCAAGCACCAGGGACGCCCCAGAATGTTTCCTTTGCCCCTCTGGTGCTCTGCCAGGAAACTTCACAAAACTCTGACCAACCAAATCATAGTATCCAAGAAGGGAACGGAGGGACCCTGGGGATCATCCAGGGTGACACACCTGAGGTCCAGCAGGGTGACAGGCTTCTAGCAAGCTGTGCACAGCCCAGGCCTACTGACCCCTTGTGTCGTGCTCATTGCTTTCCACCAGAGCATTTCCTCACTGCCCACCCATCCTCCCTTTCAAGGCTGGACCACAGGCTCAGCTTGGTTTACCTCAACTTAGCTTCCTGAGGACCTGTCAGAGATAAAGGGTGCTCTTAGAGACTTCAGAACTCTCCTGTTACAGTCTTGACCTACTTACCTCTGAGAGTGTTTCATCCTTCACTCAACTGCAATTAGGAAGAGTCAAGTTCCCTTTGGTGCCTAAAGGAGAACAACGGCCGGCAATCCCAGGAATCTGATCACAGAGAAAAGGGCTCAGAGTGCAGCATAAATCAGTGAGGATGTTGTCATGAAATCTCTGAAGAGGCTTCTTAGAAACATGCAGTGATAGCTGCAGGCCCTGGAGTCCTCAGATGAAATAGGGCAAACCCCTGCATTGCTCTTGACTAGTACAAGTCAATGAACAAATGACTCGCCTGTCATCAAATCATGAGTGCTGCTAACTGGCAGTGGTCCCCCTGCAAACTGGGAAGTCGGCAAGCATTGCTGCTTTAATTGCATAGCACACACCTGCCCTCACACCCACTCTTCACACCTGTGATAGTCATGTCCCCTGGATGGCAGGAGAGAGCCTGACCCTCATTCTGAGGTTGGCTTTGTGGCCGAGGGCTATTCTTGCTGTTGGCTTAAGGTCTCCCTCTTAGTTTATGAACCAGGCTGCTCTGCCAGTATGCGTTGTCTACTAACAAGACCACAAAGCCCGTCTTGCCTGTGGTAACCAAGCCCTTCTGCGAATAACCACTCTGCTCTGTGTGGGGATGGGAGGGGCCCTTGTGTCCAAGTGTCAAGTGAGTAGTGCAAGCAGGGGGTGCAGGGGAGTTGACTGCTGTTCCTGCCTTTGTGTCATTTTGCAGGGGGACCAGACCGCCTTGCACCGGGCCACAGTGGTCGGGAACACAGAGATCATCGCGGCACTCATCCACGAGGGGTGTGCCCTGGACAGACAAGACAAGGTGAGTGGGCACTGAGCTTGCTAACTCCTCAAGGCGAGGGAAGCTAGTGGCTCGAGGGAGCTGGAGGAGCCCACTCTGGAAACTTTTGAGTCCTCAAGATATTATAATTCCTGTCTTACCACTTATGATTTAACATGATTAAATCGCCCCAAAATTCCTTTGAAACAGTATCCCAGCCAATTGTAATTTTTTTTTTTTTTTTTGAGAGAGGGTCTCACTCTGTTGCCCAGACTGGAGTGCAATGGCATGATCATAGCTCACTTCACCTGGAACTTCTGGGCTCAAGCGCTCCTCCCACCTCATCCTCCCAAAGTGCTGGCATGAGCTACTGTGCCCAGCTGCCAATTGTATTTTTTTAAAATGTTTTTCCTTGTTCTATGGCATCAGTGACAACCACATAAATCTTAAATGGTAAAGAAAAAAATCTAGAAATAAGGACCTGTGTAGGCCTGGGTGGGGGTGGGGGCAAGGGATGTACCCCCAGACTTTCTCTTTACTTTCTTAGGTAAGTGAGCAAGTTAATTTCTTTAAACTGTATTGCAGGAAAAAAAGTAAGCTCAATTGGGCCAAACGCAGTGGCTCATGGCTGTAATCCCAGCACTTTAGGAGGCTAAGGTGGGAGGATTGCTTGAGGCCAGGACTTCAAGACCAGCCTAGTCAACATAACCACTATCTCCACAAATAATTTGAAAATTAAAAATATATATATATTAGCAAGGCGTGGTAGTGCACACCTTTAGTCCCAGCTACTCAGGAAGCTGAGATGGGAGGATTGCTGAGCCCAGGAAGTTGAAACTGCAGTGAGCCATGATCACGTTACTGCATTGGATGACAGAGTGAGACCTTGTCTCTAAATAAATAAATAAATAAATAAGATAGATAGCAAAATTGGCCAGGCGCAGTGACTCACGCCTGTAATCCCAGCACTTTGGGAGGCCAAGGCAGGCAGATCACCTGAGGTCAGGAGTTCGAGAACAGCCTGGCTAACATGGTGAAACCCCATTTCCACTAAAAATACAAAAAATTAGCCAGGTGTGGTGGCGCACACCTGTAAACCCAGCTAATTGGGAGGCTGAGGCAGGAGAACGAATCCAGGAGGCAGAGGTTGCAGTGAGCCAAGATCACGCCATTGCAGTCCAGCTTGGGCAACAAGAGGGAAACTCCGTCTCAAAAAAAAAAAAAAAAAGCAAAATTGATTCTTTAAGGAATCCTAATGACTTCTTACATATTAACCTAATGTTTTTAAATTTTCAAACAATCTTAAAACACAAAACTTCACAATTAAGTGCAATTCAGCCTCTGCTTACCATTTTTTTTTTTTTTTTTTTAAGAGGCCATGCTGGGAACAACTCTGCTTTACTTTTTAAAAATAACTTTTCAGCCGGGCGCGGTGGCTCAAGCCTGTAATCCCAGCACTTTGGGAGGCCGAGACGGGTGGATCACGAGGTCAGGAGATCGAGACCATCCTGGCGAACACCGTGAAACCCCATCTCTACTAAAAAATACAAAAAACTAGCCGGGCGAGGTGGCGGGCGCCTGTAGTCCCAGCTACTCGGGAGGCTGAGGCAGGAGAATGGCGTAAACCTGGGAGGCGGAGCTTGCAGTGAGCTGAGATCCGGCCACTGCACTCCAGCCCGGGCTACAGAGCGAGACTCCGTCTCAAAAAAAATAAAAAAATAAATAACTTTTCATTAAAGTATAATATACATACAGAAAAGTGGACAAATAAGTGTGCAGCTTGTTGAATTTCACTAGCAGAACACACCTGTGTGAGCACCCAGCTCACGAATCAACTCATTGCCAGCACCCAGAAGCCCCATACCCTGTGCCCCCTGCCCCCTGCATCCCCCCTTTCCCCTGCGTCCCCCCTTTCCTTTGGCTTCCTCCTTCTACAGTCAGTCCCACTGCCAATCCAGTCAATCCACACATCGCCAATACAGTTCCCAGCAACCACCCCATCCCCTGGCCTTTGAGACCCTAGACGTTCCCTTGTGGATGTCACCTGTGTTAGGCCTTTATTTTTAGCTATTTCCAGGGGCATGGATGTGGTGGAGTTAAAGCTGAAGCCAGAGCCTGGATGTAATTGGAGAATGCACCTGCGCTGAGCCCTGCTGATTGCCCTGCACCTTTCCCTCTCCAGGCTCCTCCCTCCCTGGAACTCCTGCCTTCCCGCCCCCACCCCACTCAATTCATTGCACTTAATGATATTTGTTTAAAATAGTAAGCTAAGCAAATATGAGCTATGTCCATTAAATGATTTTTATGTAAAAGGCACACATTAGGCCAGGCGCAGTGGCTCACACCTGTAATCCCAGCACTGTGGGAAGCCAAGTGGATCACTTGAGGTCAGGAGTTCAAGACCAGCCTAGCCAACATGGTAAAACCCTGTCTCTACTAGAAAATATAAAGATTAGCAAGGCTTAGTGGTGCATGCCTGTAATTCCAGCTACTTGGGAGGCTAAGGCAGGAGAATCACTTGAACTCCAGAGGCAGAGGTGGCAGTGAGCCGAGATCGCACCACTGCACTCCACTCTAGGTGACAGAACGAGACTGTCTCAAAAAATCAAAGCCACACATTGAGGATACTTGTTTATTTCCAAATCACTGTTTCCTCAGTCCCTGTGCATTATTTGTTTGGGGCCCTGAGGCTTTTGAATTAAGGTGGGTGAGATTAAGTTTCAGTGAAAAAAGATTGGGCAATCTATCAGGCCCCTGCATCTTACGAAGCTGAGCTCTTCCTTTGCCTGACCTTTGCAGGGTTCTCTCTGATGCCAGGAGCAGAGCAGACTCTAAGGGTGGTAGAGGTGGGAAGAAATAGATGGCATGCCATCCTGATGATGCTTTCTGTTAAACGAGAGCTATGGATGGGGCCTGGAGCCTTTCTCAACTGGGATTACTAGAGAGACTTAACCCCGAATGCTTTATAAACAATCATCCATGGTTTGTCATGGATTCATTTCTCTTCTGTGCATCTAGAATGGTTCTTATTATGTATCATTTCTGGGATAATGGAGAAACTGACCATTCAAATCATCATCTGTAGTCTGTGGCTCAGATGAAAAAGTCCAATTGAGAAAGGCCCTCTGGTGTTCCGTAAAAATCCACTGTGATGTATTGATCATAATGAGAAGAATTAGGTCTTGGGTAATGTGCCTTTCCCACCTGTGTGTCTTCCTTAGGATGGGAATACAGCCTTGCATGAAGCATCCTGGCATGGTTTCAGCCAGTCAGCCAAGCTGCTTGTTAAAGCAGGAGCCAACGTGCTTGCCAAGAACAAGGTGAGGCCTGGCAGGTGCTAGAATGCCTTATTCACAGGTGAGGATAGCTGTGGGTTTCTCCCCCTGTGAGAGCCTTCTTCCAGTGAGAAGAGCGAGAGCCCAAAGGGGCACGAGGAACCTGAAGGTCCATTCCACCCAGAAGTTTCATTTACAGAAAAGGCTAGAAGCTGATTGATATTCCAGGTCAGGAGCAAGCCCACCAACAGCACCAAAACCCTGCTCATGTGAGAGTCCCCTGACGGCTGCTGGGAATCTACATGCGATTACTGTCCCATATTTTTTTTATATTCAAAAAATACAGCAATGGTGTTGGCATTAAAAAATACCAGCAAAAGAACTTTAAAATGCTAATACTCAAAATTAGTAAAGTGGGCTCCCCTAGATGCTGCTTGGAAAGTGTGATATGAGCAGCCATCTTTGGGAGACAATTTGCCAAAACAAATCAGGAGCCTTAAAAATGGTCCTTTTTTGGCAGAGCATGGTGGTTCATGCCTGTAATCACAGCACTTTGGGTGGATCACCTGAGATCAAGAGTTTGAGACCAGCCTGGCCAACATGGTGAAACCCCATCTCTAATAAAATACAACACTTATCCGGGAATGGTGGCTCATGTCTCTAGTCCCAGCCACTTGGGAGGCTGAGGCAGGAGAATCTCTTGAACCCAGGAGGTGGAGGTTACAGTGAGCTGAGATCGCACCACTGCACTACAGCCTGGGCACAGAGTGAGAGACTGTCGCAGGGAGGGTGGGGGTGGGGGGAGGTCCTTTTTTGGCCAGGTGCAGTGGCTTATACCTGTAATCCCAAACTTTTAGGAGGCTGAGGCAGGCGGATCACTTGAGATCAGGCATTCAAGACCAGCCTGGCCAACATGGTAAAACCCCGTTTCTATTAATAATACAAAAAATTAGCTGGGTGTGGTGGTACATGCCTGTCATCCCAGCTACTTGGGAGGCTGAGACACAAGAATCACTTGAACCTGGTAGGTGGAGGTTGCAGTGAGCTGAGATCGTGCCACTGTACTCCAGTTTGGGTGACAGAGTGAGACTCTGTCTCAAAAAAAAAAAAAAAAAGGTCCTTTTTACTCGATACCTACCCTTCTTGGACTCCATCCTAAAAAGGTAATAAAACCTGCTATTGAAATGAAATATGGAAAATAAAAAGCAATAAAACCAGTAAAATTTTACCGACAAAGATGTTCATGATAGTAGTAGTTATATTTTTTAAATATGGGGAGGGAGACTTAGAATTGTGGTTCATTCATACAGTGGAATATAATTAATATTAAAATCATAGTTTTGAAGATAATGCTTTCCATTGTTAAAGAACATGACAAAGAGATATAAGATCATATATAGTACATGTCCCAGTGCTTAATATAAATTTGTGGATTTAAAAATTTAAGCACAGAAGGATATCATCAGAATATTAACAGTGGTTGTCTCTGGGAATTGAGGCTAAGATTGATTTTTATTTTTGTTCCTTTCCCAAATTTTCCAAAATGAACCTATTATTTCTCTTACAATTGGGAGAAGAGACTTTTTCTTTCTTTTTTGTTTTTGTTTTTGTTTTTGAGACAAAAATCTCACTCTGTCACCCAGGCTGGAGTGCAATGGCTCAGTCTCGGCTTATTGCAACCTCCGCTTCCTGAGCCTGAGTTCAAGTGATTCTCCTGCCTCAGCCTCTTGAGTAGCTGGGATTATAGGCATGTGTCACCACGCCCAGCTAATTTTTGTATTTTTAGTAGAGACAGGGTTTCACCACGTTGGCCAGGCTGGTCTCGAACTCCTGACCTCATGATCGGCTTGCCTTGGCCTCCCAAAGTGCTGGGATTACAGGCATGAGCCACCGTGCCCGTACCAAGAGATATATTTTATTTCAAAAATAAGCATTGTCAGTACTCTGGAGATATTTGCAGTTGAGGTAAGAAGGGTCATAAAAGGCGCTCTAGGGAAAAGGAGCCAGGAGGAGCTCCAGAGATGGGCTGGGAGAGGCTTATAGACAGTTTCGGGCAGGAGCTTTATGGGAAAGTCGCTGAGCAGAGGAAGAGCTCTGGATGGCCAGGTTGGGTCTGTAGCAGGGGTTTAAAGGGGCCTGAGAATTTCCCAGAATACACTGCCACATCACAGGGTGGCCCCTTCAGCTAATAGTGGTGGGATAATGAATCAGGTGAGCTAGAATGGGGTTCTGGGTGGCAGTAGCCTGGGGACCATGGGCAGCAGTAAGTACCCTCCCTAATACACACACATACACACTATATATATATGTGTGTGTGTGTGTGTGTGTATATATGTACACACATTATACACACACACAATTTCATGGTCAAGTCAAATCTGAAACCATAGTATCTCTAGTTTATGACACACACACATCTACATACAAGATCTTCAACAGCAATGCCAGGCAAATCAACCTATAGAAATATACCCCGTCAATGAAGTGACTTCTCCAGACCTTGCATGCTGCAGGAAATAGAAATGATAGCCTGAAACTCCTTTGTGAATATAATCTCTGTGGGAGCAAGAGAACCCACCTCAGTGGCTTTGCCCTCCGGTGAAATCTCCTGGCTCTCACTACCTTTCCGTTGGTTTATTAGAGAGCATAGTTAAGCAAGCCATGCCTTCCTCATTTTCATCCGTCTCCCCTCTCCAGTCCCTCATCACATCTTAAGACATCTTCAAGTCTCACGCCTGTTCTTCTTTCCATGCTCATTCTTAAGCATTCCCTGGATCATTTCAGAAGCCTCAAGCAGATTGGCAGGTTCAAGTCTAGTCCCTCCTTTCATCCTGGTCTTCCTCTGCTCAGCGACCTTCCCATAAAGCTCCTGCCCGAAACTGTCTATAAGCCTCTCCCAGCCCACCTCTGGAGCTCCTCCTGGCTCCTTTCCCCTAGAGCGCCTCCTGTGCCCTCAGAGTGGGACTCCTTGGCCGGCTTCTCATTCCTGCCTTTAGACCTCCAACCTGGCCCCAGGCCCCCTCCCTCCCCGAAGACCTGCTGGGCTGCTCCTGCAGCTCTCCCTTGGCACCGCATGCAGCTTTGTGCTGTTGTTTCCTGGTTCATGTTTTTCATGGTTCCTTCATGGATCAAGAGCTTGAGGGAGAGCAGCAAGCTACGTACAGTAATATCGCCGGTAGTGCCTCGCTCACTGCTCAGGAGGTGGGTGGCTGCCCATTTCTTCAAAATGCACGTGGTCTGGAACAGGAGTTGATAGTGTGTAATCACTTTTTTTCTTTTCTTTTTTCTTTTTTTTTTTTTTTTTTTTGAGACAAGAGTTTCACTTTTGTCACCCAGGCTGGAGGCTGGAGTGCAATGGCTCTATCTCGGCTCACTGCAACCTCCACCTCCCGGGTTCAAGCGATTCTCCTGCCTTAACCTCCCGAGTAGCTGGGATTACAGGCACCTGCCGTCATGCTCAGCTAATTTTTGTATTTTTAGTAGAGACAAGTTTTCACCATGTTGGCCAGACTGGTTTTGAAATCCTGACCTCAGGTGATCCACTCACCTTGGCCTCCCAAAGTGATAGGATTACAGGAGTGAGCCACTGATCCCAGCCTGTAATCATGTTTTTTGGTTTTGTTTTTTTTTAACAGTCTCGTTCTGTTGCCAAGCTGGAGTGCGATCTCAGCTCACTGCAGCCTCTGCCTCCTGAGTTCAAGCTATTCCCCTGCCTCAGCCTCCCAAGTAGCTGAGACTGCAGGCATGCACCACCATGCCCAGCTAATTTTTGTATTTTTAATAGAGATGAGGTTTCACCATCTTGGCCAGGATGGTCTTGATCTCTTGAACTCGTGATCCACACACCTCGGCCTTCCAAGGTAATGGATTACAGGCGTGAACCACTGCACCTGACCCGCAAATTCTTTCTGTGTAGATAAAATGGCTTCAGAAGGACAGGTCAGGAAACTCATGTGTCCCAGAGGGAGGGACATTTTGTACTAGCCGTAGCTTGTAGAAAGATCCTTCTTATTCAACAAATATAGCAACTCCTGTCTGGGAAATCAGTACCCACTACTCAGGGTGGGGAAAAACACCTACTACATAGGTATCTACCCTAGGTCACATTTTCTAATGTCAGGTTTTGACATATAGGTATGAAGTCATGCTGTTCTATGAGTTTTGACAAATGTACACAGTTGTATCATCACCACCATAACATATAGAATGCTTCCATTGCCCCAGAAAGTTCCTTTGCGCCCTCTGGTGGCAGGCCCCCAGTCACCCTCTCCCAGCCCCGGGCAACCACGGATCTGTTTTGCTTTTTCACAAAGGTCATATAAATGGAATCATACAGTATGCGGCCTTCTGTGTTTGGCTTCTTAAACTCAGCGTAATGTTTTTGAGATTCCTCCGTGTCATTACATGGAGGAATGGTTCACGCCTCTTTATTGCTGAGGAGTATTCCATTGTGTGGATCTACCACAATTTGTTTATCCAAACCTATGGTTTTTAATTTTCTTGATGCAAATATTTTTCCACATCATTGATATTTCCTTATTGGCAATGTAAGCTTTGGTATGATCTATTTCTAGAGGCCTCAGATTTCTTTCATTTCACTCATTTATTCAGCACGTATTTAATGGTTGCCATGAAGCCCATAACTTGCAGACAACTTGAGAGTAGGGTTTTTAAAACCTGGGCAGACCCCTTGTTGCTAAGAACTCAGCTAGCAGTGGTTCTCCACCTGGCTGCATGTTAGATCCTCTTGGGGAACTGTAAACAAACAAAAAAGAAAAAAAACTCAAAACCCTGAAGACCAGTCCTGGGCTGACAGACTGTCCCAGTTTGCCCTGGGCTAAAGGGTTTCCCAGAATGTGGGACTTTAAGTACTAAAATGGGGATGCTGGACACCCACCCCCAAGGCCACGTATATCAGAGTCTCTAGAATGGCTGTGGCTGTGCACAGGGCTGGTTTGAAAGCTTCCCCAGGTGATTCTATTGTGCAGTCAAGGTTGAGAACCAGGGAGCCTGCTAGAACCTCAGGCCTGTAATCCTCCCTGTGCCTGGAGGTAAAAGTGAGACAAAAGGTCCACCCAGGCTGGTTGGAGCTAAGGTAAAGAGAAGAGGGATAAGTAACTGGCCGTATCCAGTATTCCTCTATTTTTCTTTTTTTTAACTCATTTCTCTTTTTAAAAGATCAGGAATCTAACATCCTGGAGTATCGACAGCCAGTACTGTGAGATGCAGGGGGGAGTGAACTGGGTGAGGGAGAAGCAATGAGCAGGCAGTGTGATGCTCTGAGCCCACGTGCCTGCAAGCCTGACCCAGCACTTAAGCTCAGCAGAACCAACACAGAGCTTCTGTGTTTAACCTCTTGAGTGCTTGCAAGCTCTTGGATGACACAATGTCACCTGTCACACAGCCTTGTTTTCTTGTTACTTTTCCAGGGACTATCAGCCTCAGATGCCTTACTCCCATAGGCTCAAAAGTTCTGTTCATGTCCTGCAATTTTTTCCTGCAGTATTGCTGTGGACCTTATTCTGACCCTTGGTTGTCATTGTGATGTGGTGTGTTGAGGCTCTCAAAAACAAGAGGGACCCAAAAAGCAAGAGGGTCTCAATCTGTGTCCTAAGTGATAGATGCAACTGTACTGCCTGAAAGGTGGGGCCTGCTGTCCGTAGTTAAAATTTTGATGTTTCAAGAAAAAGACAAGAATGGGTGACTTGAAAAAGGCTTACAAGTTAAATATCAGTTGCGTTAGCCTGCCCTTCCAGGAAGTGGCTAGTTTTACCTTTCTTAGCCTACCATTGGCAGGGATTATAACCACAGCTATTTCTCGTGTGGGGCAGGAAGTCATCTGACAGGAATTGAGTGCTGTGCATGTTTCCAGCATTGCATGTTAAGAAAACGCCTTCCTAGACACTCTGAGTCAGTCCCCATAGTTTTAGGATGTGGGTCATGCTCCATTTCCCAGGTAAGGGATTTGAGCATTTGAAGAGACTGGCTTTTAACTAGTAAGTGGCAGAGCCAGGACTTGGAACCAAGGTTTTATGACAAATAGGACTCTTCTGCCTGTTTGGACTCCAAATTAAATGTTCTTACCTCTGAAGCATCCCCACCGAAACCATCGGGCAAGAGGCAGAGAATGTGAGTGTTGTCTTTTCCCCCAAATAAGTACTGCCCCTCTGCAAAGCATGGAAGTGTGTTGCTAATATGTCCTCCCTCTCTCTGCCTCTCTCCAAGGCGGGGAACACGGCTCTGCACCTGGCCTGCCAGAACAGCCACTCCCAGAGCACGCGCGTCCTCCTGCTGGCCGGGTCCCGCGCTGACCTCAAAAATAATGTGGGTGAACAAAACCAGATTCTCTTTCTTGTGTCACTTCAGAAAATAACTTCATGAGCATACTTGAACCTTAACATCTAGAAATTAAAATGTAAAAAGTATTTGGGGACTATCTCTAAAGTGTTCTTTTTTTGGGCAATTTTCTAAGGGGTCATTCGGGCACATGAGAGGAGGAATCAAAAGACTTGGAAATACTGCTTTTCTCCCATCCTTTTCCCTTCATGCCTCATCTTTGGTTTATCATTTCTTACAGCACGTGTCTGGCCAATTACAGACTAGGAAACCAGTTAATGTTTTAAGAACGTCTCTACCCACATAGAGTGTTGTACTATTATCAGCAAAGATGAGCTGGTGCCATTTACAGGGGAGGTCCTCTGATGCCCCATGCCCAGAATCTACAGTGAGCAGGTCCTATTGATTACCAAGGCGTCCTTGGGATGAGCTGACTGGAAGGGTCACATGGGTATCGCTTCTTCACAAAGAAGCTGTATTTCCTTTATAAATCCCCTGCCTTAGCCACGTTGGCTAAATAAATAAATAAATAAATAAATAAATAAATAAATAAATCTGAGGCTTCTTTCTAAAGTGTCCTCAGCTGAGGGTCTCCCTGTTTGGGGTAGACTCATCTAATGCTCTGAACCTCAGCTTTGAGCTTGGTTCCGTCTTAATGCAGGGGAGAAAAGTATGCCGAGTGGCCAGCGTTCTCCAGACAGAGCTAGAATGGAAACGGCAAGAGAACACTGCAGGCAGCTTTGTGTCTCTAGTTCTTTGTCTTTCTGGAAACAGGGTTCTGCCTGTTGTGCTTACTGAGCATCCTGCCCCTGAGTTTTTCTTCATACCCTTTTTTTGCTCCCAGCGATTGCTTCCTTATCAACTCCCCTACTACGTAGCTCCATATAGGATATTGGGGTCCAACTGAAGTGGGATACTCCTTGAACTTCAGGGGGCACATGTGATCTTAAGATTTGACAAACCCCTGCTGCCCTGTCCTTTCATCTGTGAGGGATCTGTGCTGGGAGGGGCTGTTCGTCTTAAGTCAGTGTGCTACCGACCTTTTGGGTTGTAGGGAGTAGGGTCCCTGGATCCTCCTCAAGCACTGGGTAAGCAAAGCCTCCCTTAGCTCTTGCGAAGGTCTCATGGGGAGCAGATGTCTAGTTTCATAAACATGAAAGCAGTGATTCCGTGACCACGTGGTGGTTCTGCACAGGCAGAACGGGGGCGGGGCTGCCCATAGCAGCAAAGGACGGCGAGCCTTGGGATGGAGTGTCTGTTAAAAGAGCTGCTTATGATCCCCTAAAGAGCATATGACAGTCTGCCAGCTTTTAAATAGCGTTTTCTTTCTACTTGTCTCTATTTTGTTTTGTAACTGCTCAGATTGTGCTTAGAGTTTGATTTTTGTCCGCAGGCAGGAGACACCTGTTTGCACGTTGCTGCGCGCTATAATCACTTGTCCATCATTAGGCTCCTCCTCAGTGCTTTCTGTTCTGTCCATGAAAAGAACCAGGTCAGTGCATGTATCCTCTTCATGGCTGCCAGCACCCTTCCCACAAGGCTACTGGACAGGTGTGTTAGTGCAGACGGGAGCAGAGGCTGCTGGGAAGTGCTGCCATGTCACCTGTCTGGGACTCAGCCAGCAATGGGCTTTGCATGGGTGTCCCACTGAGTTCTAGTGGCCCTGGCTTATCTGGCCTCCTAGAGAAAGTGTGCCCTTATAATTCCTGTGCATATCACCACATTTGCATATTGAACATTTTCTGGAGATCCTGGGGCAGGCTTTGTTTTATAATATAATTTTAAAAAGAAAACCCACAAGAAAGAATGTGATTTAGTAAGGAAGCAAGGGAGGCCGGGTGCAGTGGCTCACATCCCAGTACTTTGGGAAGCCGAGGCAGGAGGATCACTTGAGGCTAGGAGTTCAAGACCAGCCTAGGCAACATAGCAAGACCCTGTCTCTACAAAAAAAATTTTAAAAAATGTGGCCAGCCATGGTAGCTCATGCCTGTAATCCCAGCACTTTGAGAGGCCAAGGTGGGCAGATCACTTCGAGCTCAGGAGTTTAAGACTGGCCTGGCCAACATGGTGAAACCCTGTCTCTACCAAAAATACAAAAATTAGCCGGGCGTGGTGGTGTGCACCTGTAATCCCAGCTACTCAGGAAACTGAGGCAGGAGAATTACCTGAACCCAGGAAGCAGAGGTTGCAGTGAGCCAAGATCATGCCATTGTACTACAACCTGGGCAACAGAGCAAGACTCTGTCTCAAAACAAATAAATAATAAGTTAATTAATTTAAAAAATAAAAATTAGGCAGAGTGGCATGTGCCTGTAGTCCCAGCTACTCAGGAGGCTGAGGCGGGAGGCTCGTTTGAGCCCAGGAGTTTGAAGCTGTGGTAAGCCATGATCTTGCCACTGCACACCAGTCTGGGCAACAGAAAGACCCCGTCTCTTTAAAGGAAAAAAAAGAAAAAAAACCACCAAGCAAGCATAGGAATTAGAAGTCTTAGGACTCCCTGAGTTCTGTTCCTTGCACTGCCACTTACTTACACTTGAGCTGATAGTCTTTCATTTCCATAAAATTGGGCACATAATCTGTAGAGAGTGCCATGTTTTGAAATAAAGCTGTGAATATTATCGTCTTCCTTGGAAATGTGCACAATTTCCAGCAGTCATTGGATTTGAAAAATAGATTGTCTTGGTATTTATTGATACCTGTGGGTATGTTGTTTGGCTTTTCTTTGTTGGAGTGCATAAATCTGAACTAAAAAAAAAATTAGATTGTGGTATAGATTAAACATACCATGTAACAGTGGTTTCTGACCCCGGCTGCATATGAGACTCAACAGGGGAATTAAAAATACTATTCCTGGATCCCACCCCATTTGAAAGAGCCAGAACCTTTGGGGATTAGGTCCAGGCAATGGTATTTTTAAAAAGCTCTCTGTCTCAGTGTACAGCCAGGATTGAGAACCACTGACCTAATCAAGTAGCTAAGTCTGTCATTCCACAGCCTCCCCAGTGGGGTGCTAGGTCATCAGATGACCCTGCATAGCCCCAACCAACCAGTGCCTTTCAACCTCGGCAGCATGTCACGGCACCTGAGAGCTTTAAAAAGTCCCCCTGCCCAGCCCACATGGCAGACCAATGAATTCAGAATATCTGGGAGTGGGACCCAAACATCAGCATTTTTTAACGCTCTGAAGCTTATTCCAATATTCAGCCAAGGGAAAAGCACTGTGCAGAGCTTCCCTTCAATACGCACAGCTAAGTGACTCAGAAATGAAATAAAAATTTTCCCACCCCTCACAAAGATGGCTGAATTTTCATGCTACCCAGGAAAAAAGTATCAGGCGCTTTGCCTGATCACCTGATAGGAGAAAGAATGAATTGTTTCACTTCTCCTATATTTGTCTGGTTTATTTATATCATTGTGTTTGGAAATGACAGCATTTGCATTTGGAATTGGCCCACTAAGCTACAGTTGTCTTTATCCTCCTTTCATAGTTGATTTTGTGAAAGCATATTTCTTGTATAAAGATAATGTGAACATTTATTTATAGGCTATCTATAAGATGAAGAAAACAGTTGGTCTTGAGTGAACACTGGTTCTTGGTGTTTCCACCCGCACAAAGCTATATCCTAGCCTGCAGATGGATTGAGTCCCAGTGACCCCTTCAGATCTTCCCGCTGTAGCTGCAGGCCGACCTGTCACCTCTCCAGTGCTTGCAGAAGTAGCTGTCTTCACAGCTTCTCCTGCTCAATCCGGCACTCGGACATCAAGCAGTTTTCTGACCTCTGACCTCCCTGGGTAAAGGAACAGGGTCAAAAGTGGAATGACTAGCCTGCCTGCCCCAGGCCTGTCCTCCTGTCTTTGTGAGGCTTCGGTCCCATCATTCTTAACAACCCCAGGCCAGCATTCCTTTGCCCCTGCATTTAATCCTGCTGTGTGATTTCAGGTGTCCCCACTCAGAAATAAAGGTGATATTGGTGCCGAGGTCACTTAGTTCCAAGATCTCTTTGAGTAGAGCCTCATAACGCTTTAACAAAGGGCCCCATTTCAGTCTCAGGCAAATCTCAGTTTGACTTTGAAGAGCCACACTTAGGCCAGGTAATGAAAAGCTGGGGGCTGTAGGCCATGAGCAGATGAGGTTTAGCAGGCCTTCTAATCAATTCCAGGCTGGAGACACAGCACTTCACATTGCTGCTGCCCTAAATCACAAGAAGGTGGCCAAAATCTTACTGGAAGCCGGAGCAGATACGACCATTGTTAACAATGTAAGTTGAGTTGCAACACTGCTATCTAAAGTGGTTCCCACCCCTTTCCAGATTGGGATGTGTACTAAACCCCTGCAGACCCCCAGCCCAGCACACTCTGGAAGAGGGGGGATCTCTCCTGGAACCACAGCCCCTGGGGCCATTGGGGTGGACTTGAAGGGGACCCGGGCTCTGAGCAGTCCCAGGAATTGACAAGCCTTGGGGCCTGCTTTTAGTTGCCTAACTGCAGTGAGCACCACCTGGCATGAAAAAGAACTCAGGGATGTTCAGGTAAACTGACAAGTGGATGTTACGAAGTGAGTTCCAGGCTATAAATGCATGTGGTGCTCAGAAAAATGGCCACATGACCCTCAGGTTAATCAGCTTCAAAATTCTAAAGCAACTCCTTTCTCTTCCACTTTGCCTGACCTCACTGTTTCCCTTTCCCCCTCCCCGCTCACTGTGTGTCCTGCAGATCCTAGAGCAGGCACCAGCTCAGATGTGCTTTCTTCTTCGAGGCTGCCCTGAGGTCTCTGTCCTTCCGAATGGTTCAGCAGGGCCTGGAGGGTGCAACAGCTGCTGTGTGGAGGTTTTTTTGAGGGGTGTGGTCTGGAACTGCTGAAGCTGGCACAAGGCTCTTCAGCTTGCTTGGCTCCTGTATCTAGCTCCTGTCTTCCTCCTCCTGCCCTCTCATAGCTCTACAACCAGTACTGGGGGCACAGTTACCTCTTCCGTGATGCCTTGAATATCTTCTTTTGCTATCAACTCTTGGGTTTTGGCTTCATCTCCTGAGAACCTACATTGTGGCCATAACTCGTAACTGCTTTTCATATTCCACTTCCTGAATCTCTGTGGCCAGCCCTGATCTGCCCCTCCGGTGTCTTCCCACTGTTTTCCAGGGGAGATTCATCACTGGGCTGGGCCTCAGATCCTCTGTGGTGTTTGCCTAACAGAAACGTTCCCCCGGATGCTCCCTGAGTGCTCCCTTCCCTCCCCTCTTTTCCGGGAGGCACTCCTTGGTGGGTGGTGCCCAGGCCTTGGCCTCCTAAAGCACTTCTTGCCCCCTCGGTCTTCCCTTGCCCTCTGGTGTCATATATTTTACTTAGTGTGTCCTCCCGTGTGACCCACCTCCCTCACTGGAGGGTCTGAGGCTGGTGACCAGGGCCACATCACATAGGTGGCCATGTTTTGCCACGTAGGTGCTGGGTGTGACTGGGCATGGAACTGCCTGCTCCTGGCCAGAGGTGTGCCAGCTGGGCGGTGTGCGTGCGGGATCAGCAGCCCTTTCTCACCTGTCCTACTCTGCCTCTCCTCAGGCAGGCCAGACTCCGCTGGAGACTGCCCGATGCCACAATAACCCGGAAGTTGCTCTTCTCCTTACTAAAGCTCCCCAGGTAGGATTTACTGCCCTTTCCATGGTACTGATTATGTGGGGCTACAAAGTTGTTGGGACTCCTGGTTGCAATCTACTGAAGCCACTTCAAACGAACTTACATAGGGAATGTAACCAGGCACTGGAGGTGTAGGCATCGATGGGGCCCAGGATGACGGGAGTCAAAGGCTTCAAGTCCAGCTCTTCACGCCTGGGCCGCCTCGTCTTCTCCCTGTGGCTGGATCATTGTCTCAGCCAGCCGCCTGGGTCATAACTTCCCAAATACTCAGCCGAGGAAGAAGTTCCAGTGTAAGACATTGCAGGAGAGGGCCATGATTGCAGAGTTTAGGCCAAATGCCCATCCCTGAAGAAGTGGGACAGGGACTTTAAGAAGGGGCTTCCCCAGAGAAAGGCAGGAGGGAGGGGACCATTCTGGGCAGACAGTCGCCTGCCAGAGACAGTTAAGTACAGTCTAGTTTTCTTTCCTCTTTTACTGAATAATGTTATTTTGACCATCATTTAATTCTTTTTAAATGGTGGCTGATACTTTAGTTGATGTTGACATTATCTAAGTAACAATAAAGAAATTTAATAATAATTTACAAGCTATTCATAATTCTAGCCCCCTGAAACAACTGTTTTTGTTTCATCCACAAAATAGATGAAACAGACACATAATTGTTTTATAATTGTGCTTACAATGTATATACCCTTTTGTATTTCTTCCTTTTATCCTATTATAAAACAATGTTCTGCAGTCTTCATAATTATTCATTATAATGGAGGCATAATATTCTTTTTGTTGCTATTAATATTTTATTAAGCCATTTCCTTAATGATGGACATTTAGGTTGTTTCCAGATTGGCACTATTCTGTATTACATTATAGAAAACACTGATTGGCTTTCCATCTTATTCTGCAAGAAGAAGATGAAGTCTTCAGGGAGTCAAAGGAAGATTTTGAACACTACCCTGCTGCAAAATAACCCAATACCAGCCCAGGGTTTGGGATGGCCTTTATTTCATCTAAGTTCTTAAAACATGCCTAATATAACTAGTAGTTTCTGGAAATGGTTAAGATTTGTATCTTTTGCAAAATTGATCACCCTCTTGTGCGTGGAGCTGGTCCTTCTCAGTGGTCTCTGAAAGGCCGCAGAGCTCCTGACAAAAGGAAGTCAGTAGGAAAAGCTGCGGGGTTTCACGTCTAGCAGCTTTTATCGTAAGTGGAATCACATCCATGAATCCTGATAGAAAAATGCTAGTCTCTCATGGATCTAAAAGTATGAAGTGCTGTATAAACGTCAGAACTCATCACATTTCTCTGGCAATTTCAGTATGTGGTAATTTAATGGACAGCCAGCCCCACCCTCAGCCATACAAAGATCAAGTCTTATGGGGCTGGAGGGTTCCCTAGGCATAGAAGGATTGACGGATCTTTAATCCACCTGTCATTTGTCTTCCAGAGCCCAAGGATCTTCACTTACAGGGAAAAGAGCCTTACCGTGGACCATTTCCCTGTGCAGTTCTTTTTTGTTTCCACTTAAAAAAAGACTTAAGCAAGTTTCTCCATGCTTACATCGAATAACAAATAAATTGGATGACATGCTATGAAAGTTTTTTTAATGCATAATTGTATATGCTGAGCCTTATTCTCAACACAAACAAGGAACTTTAGGCATAAGATGTTATGCATACTGTTCTCTTGATCTGTGGTTACAGAAATAGCATTAGTGTTTGCTTTGCCTGAAAAGAGAAATCCCCTTGCCTTAGGCCCATAGACGGACATGGATTTTAAATGGGCCACAGCAGTACTAAGAGGGTACTATTTATTTATTTATTTGAGACAGAGTCTTGCTATGTCACTCAGGCTGGAGTGCAGTGGTGCAATCTCGGCTCACTGCAACCTCCGTCTCTGGGGTTCAAGTGATTCTCCTGTCTCAACCTCCTGAGTAGCTGGGATTACAGGCATGTGCCACCACACCCAGCTGATTTTTATATTTTTAGTAGAGACGGGGTTTCACCATGTTGGCCAGGCTGGTCTCGAACTCCTGAGCTCAGGTGATCCACCCACCTTGGCCTCCCAAAGTGCTGAGATTACAGGCATGAGCCACTGCACCCAGCTATAGGATACTACTTTTGGAGACTTCACAGTCAATATTCCCTCATTTCTGTGGACTGGAAAAAATTAATGACATCCCATTTAGTAGATGGTCTGGTTTCCTGAGAAAGGCTGGAAGTCATGCAAAGTTATTTTCACTGACTAATAATGTGGTGAATGGAGGGAATTTTGCTGATTATAATTTTGAGTTTGGGTGACCTCTGAGTGTCACTTGTCATTTTGATTGGTGTGGTTTACAAATGCTCTGAAAGTGAATTTTAGGCTGATTCTGGTGCTGTATTAAGAGTCCGTACATCAGGTGAGCGATGGGTATAGTCACTTTCTTTCATCATACTTGATTTCCTGGTGAATCTGAATTTAGCTTTAGAAATGACTTGGGGAAGTGGTTCTTGGACTTCTTGGTCTAAGGACTCTTTTATATTTTTAACTATTATGGACCAGAGACTGAAGGTTTCCATCAACTCAAAGATCTGTACTCTGTTAAATACCCTCTGCCAGTTAAGCCACCTGAAGGCAGGGAGGGAAGCACCTGACAGTGACTGACAGTCCACTGTGTGCCAGCCAACGTTTTTTTCTTGGTGAATCCCAATGACTCCTCGTTTTTCTTTCTTTTTCTTTTTTAAAAATACGAGGCCGGGCGCGGTGGCTCACGCCTGTAATCCCAGCACTTTGGGAGGCTGAGACAGGCAGATCATGAGGTCAGGAGATTGAGACCATCCTGGCTAACACGGTGAAACCCCATCTCTACTAAAAATACAAAATAAAATTAACCAGACGTGGTGGCAGGCGTCTGTAGTCCCAGCTACTCGGGAGGCCGAGGCAGGAGAATGGTGTGAACCCAGGAGGCGGAGCTTGCAGTGAGCCGAGATCACGCCACTGCATTCCAGCCTGGGCGACAGAGCAAGACTCTGTCTCAAAAAATAATAATAATAAAAATAAAGATGAGTTCTCGCTTTGTCTGCCAGGCTGGTCTTAAACTCCTCTCCTCGAGCAATCCTCCCACCTGTGCTTCCCAGAGTGTTGGGCTTATAGGCGTGAGCCACTGCGCCTGACCCATTGTTACATTTGAGAAGACAGAGTGCAGACAGATCAAATCACTTGCCCAAAGACCCTACAGCCAGCGGCTACTGGCTTCAAACTGAGATCTGTTCTGACCCACAGACGTTTTCTTGTGTCCATTCTGTCACTCTGCACTATAAGAGGCAGAGTAAATGCTTCTTTTTGGGGAAGAGATCCCTGTCCCGTGGTTGGTACTATGGCTCATAGATACACCTTAATAATAGTTTGAATCAAATTGATGTGACTTGGACACAGTTTGGCCAAGGGAACATCTGGGCTAGCTCAGGTCCAGTGTACCAAGATGGAGAGTGAGGCTGTGCCTCGCACGGGGCTGCTCTGCTGCGTCTCACAACTCCAGGAGACGCCATCCATATCCTAGTTTATGTGCATGGCACTCCCTGGAGCACAGCCTCTGTGCGTGGATTGGCAGTCCCGGCCCGGCATCACTGTCTATAGATATTAGCATCATAGACTTTGAGCTTCTTGAGGTCAGGGATAATATCCTACCTGTCTCCGCGTCCCTGTAGTGCCCAGGACAAGACCTAGGAAGTTGGTAGGTGGTCAGAGGTGCTTGCTTGATGTGCGCACCTGCTCTCACCCTCTAGGCTGTAAATTCCGTTAGGTCAGAGCCCCGGTCCAAGGAGAATTCTCTCACATGGATGCTGCGCACACCAGTGGTTGTAACAATGCCGTTTGCCTCCTTCAGGTCTTGCGCTTCAGTCGTGGGCGAAGCCTGAGGAAAAAGAGAGAGAGGCTCAAGGAAGAGAGGAGAGCCCAGTCTGTGCCAAGAGATGAGGTGGCCCAAAGCAAGGTGGGGGGCAGTCCTCCCGCCGTCCCCACATCCGCCTGTGCTCAGAGGGTGGGAAACTATCTCCCTGCTTCAGCCAGGTTCACCTGGTGGCTGCCAGGCCCTCTCTGCCTCTCCTCCTTGCTGGAGCTCTTCAAACTGTTGCCAGTCTTTTTCTCTTTGGCTTCACATCCTCCATTCCCCAAGGTTTCAGGCCATGTGCCTCCGTGTGCGCTGCCCATTACCCATCCAGTATGCATTGGGGGCACACTTACCAGCGCAGGTATCTGTGGCCTTTGCCCACGCCCTGTGGGCAGTACTACTTCTCTAACACTGTGTCCAGATTGTGTAGGACAGTGGCTCTCAAAATGTGGTGTCCAGTGTGTCACCTGGGGCCTTATTAGAAATGATAATTCTTGGGCCTCACCTCAAACCCACGGGATCAGAAACTCGGGTGGGGCCCAGCAATCTGTGTTGGAACAAGCCCTCCAGGGCACTCTCATGTGGACTAACATTTGAGAGCCACTGGTATAGGCCACTTCCATTTAGGGAAGAGACCAAGGCTATGCTAGCCTATATGGCTCCCTTATATGAATTGGAAAATATGCCCCCCAGGCAGACCCACCGTGCACAGGGCACGCATGGTGAGCAGAGCCTGAGCTGATTTCAACTCCTCTTGCCCCACACCTCCACCTCAGCTAGGTGCCCTTGTGCCTTGTAGCCCTGGAATGAACCATGCCTTTGAGTTCAATCAGGAGGAAGAAGCCTGGGATATAGAGACAGCTTTTGGCACAGAAAATGTTATCACCAAGTACTTGCTCTTCTATCTGCTATTTCAGAATCCTCTCATCAGTTTCCAGGGTTAAGGCATTGCAACTCTGATTAACTTCCTAGGTGTGAATTGTACATATTCAGTTGTGAACATTCTCACAAGGACCAGAAATATGATATTTTTTCATTTCAAAGGATTCTTACTCTTTGCCATGAATTTTGTTGGTGGGGTTGGAGGTGGTGGGTGGGGGGCGGCATCCAAGGTCAAAGAATGAGTGAGTTATGTTTTGTTGAAATGTAAACGATCAAAAATCTCGAATGTTGAGGTGTTTTGTGTCGGGTAGGTTCCTGGTGTTCTACAGCATCGAATTAGACCCGGGAATATATTTAGCTTAGGACCTAATAAATACAATAAAAGCCAAATTGTTCAACCAACCAGGAAAAGCATTCTTTGTTAAGACCACCAAGCAGTGTTTCCTGTGTCTGAAATCTATGGCATCTGCAAAGGTTCCCGTGGGTCCCTTACTATATGGAATCTTGCAAAGAAAATTTGACCCTATTAGTGAAAAAGGCCAAGGCAGCAAACACAATAGGTCTCTGGGCTTTTTCCTACTGTAGGGCAGTGTCTCAGCAGGAGACACCCCCAGCAGTGAACAGGCTGTGGCCAGAAGAGAAGAAGCCAGAGAAGAGTTCCTGTCAGCCTCCCCAGAACCCAGAGCAAAGGATGACAGGAGGAGAAAGTCAAGGCCCAAGGTCAGGAGACACAGAAAGCAGCCCAGGGGGTGGCTGGGAGCCTGGGTGGCACGGGTCCTGGCAGAGTGTCGTGCCTGTCAGCTAAAAAGTCCCCTCACTTGGCTGGCTGGTTTGGAGCCAGAGCACAGAAATTAAATCTGGCTAACATCAGACACAAGGTGAATGTGCTGATACATTTCTTTTGACATATGTGGCTTGGAGTAGAACACCATGAGGTGAAACAAAGTGGGGCTCTTTGCCCAAATGGGGTGACATGGGCGCCACTGACTGGTGTCAGTCTTGCAAGGGTCAAAGCATTCAGGGGTGTTGTCTCTTCCTCTCCCACAGGTATCAGCATTTTCTGACCCCACCCCACCAGCCGACCAACAGCCTGGACACCAGAAGAACCTGCATGCTCATAATCACCCTAAAAAGAGGAACAGGCATCGGTGTTCATCCCCGCCCCCACCCCATGAGTTCAGGGCATACCAGCTCTACACATTGTACCGGGGCAAGGATGGGAAAGTGATGCAGGTACCTGCTAAGCACTGTCAGGAGAAGGGAACATAGGCCTTCAGCAAGGGTTTTTGTTTAACGGCATTCCTGGGGGCTGATAGCCACTTTAGGCATTGACTTAGTTAAGCACAAGCTTTGAAGGTAAGCCAGATGGCCTCCCCACCTGCACGGTGCAGATCCACTCCTGCTGCTAAGGCCAAGGCAGACGGAGGTGTGTGTGTAGCTGCAGAGCTTGCTGCACCATCCTCAGGTGACTAGGTATCTTGAGGCCCCAGGGTATATAAAAGCACCTAAGAAGAGGGACCATATCTTACCCTCTGAATCTTCTTCCCCAAAGCTTCGCCTATAAGATATTTCAAAGTTATGACAAGGGTGAGCCTATCTCTTCCATCATTTCTATCCTCTGGTATACTGCCTGGCACACGGCGGGTGCTCCAAACATACTTGTTGAAGGAATGAACTTTTTTGTTTCTCTCTTAGGCACCAATAAATGGTTGTCGATGTGAACCTCTAATCAACAAGCTGGAGAATCAGTTGGAGGCTACTGTGGAGGAGATAAAAGCAGAGCTGGGATCGGTTCAGGACAAAATGAATACAAAGCTGGGGCAGATGGAGAATAAGACCCAGCACCAAGTATGTCCTAAGGCCCAGCTTCTTAACTGCAAGGTGTTCTGGCGGAACATGAACTCAGGAGCCGACTTTGACTTCAGCACACCCTTCTACCCTGGGATGTCTGATGGGCTGTCAGGGAAGAGGCCTGCTTCTGCTTATGTGATTTTGTTAAAGCACATTTAGTTCAACTTTTTAAAGAACATGTTTAAATTGCTTCTTATTATAAAAATAAGATAGCCCCATTACAGAGCATTTTTAGAAATATGAAAATTAGGAAAATAAGTCACCTATAAGCCCACTGTGCCGAAAAGCACTATTAATATTTGGGTTTAAGCTGGGAATGATGGCTCACATCTGTCATGCCAGCACTTTGGGAAGCCAATGTGGGCAGGTCACTTGAGGTCAGGAGTTCGAAACCAGCCTGGCCAACATGGTGAAACCCTGCCTCTTCTAAAAATACAAAAATTGGCCTGGTGTGGTGGCTCACACCTGTAATCTCAGCTACTCAGGAGGCTGAGGCACAAGAATTGCTTGAAGCTGGGAGGTGGAGGTTGCAGTGAGCGGAGATCGTGCCACTGCTCCCCAGCCTGGGCGACAGAGTGAGACTCTGTCTAGGAAAAAAAAAAACAAAACTGGGTTTTATCTTCTTTAAGTCTTTTTCTAGGTCAGTCTTTCTATTTGTCAATTTTTGCTACACTCCTTTCCCACTGCATACAAAATTAGAATAATTATGTTTTTTTCTTTTCCCAACTTTTTATTTTAAAAGTTTTCAAACATACAGAAAAGTTCACAGAATAATGGAATGAATGCTTGCATATAATCCCTGCAGTCAGCCAGTTAATATGTTGCTACATTTGCCTTATCTCTCTGACACATATTTTTTTAAATTCTTGAACTATTTCAGATTTAGTTGCAGACTGTCCTGATGGGACATCTCTAAATATTTCAGAATGTTTAGAATAAGAATAACACTTTCAACTTCACAACAATATTGCTTTCACACCTGAGAAAATGTTATCCAGTCCATATTCACATTTTCTCGGTTTTCCTAAAATAGTATTTTTTACTGCTTTTTTTTTTTTTTTTTTCTTTTTTGAGATGGGGTCTGCCTCCATCACCCAGGCTAGAGTGCAGTGTGGCAATCTCAGCTCACTACAGCCTCCACCTTGTGGGTTCAAGTGATTCTACCACCTCAGCCTGCTGAGTAGCTGGGACTAAGGCGGACACCACCATGGCCACCTAATTTTTGTTATTTTCTTGGTAGAGACGAGGTTTTACCATGTTGGCTGGGCTGGTGTCAAACTCCTGGGCTCCAGCGACCCGCCTACCTCGGCCTCCCGAAGTGCTGGGATTTTAGGTGTGATCCACCATGCCCTGCCTAATTTTTTTTTTTTAAGTTTTTGCCAAATTGATTAAGGACATCTTACTGTTTAAGTTTTATTTCCCTGTTTACTGGTAAGATTAAACATTTTTTTTTTTTTTTAGGCAGAGTCTGGCTCTCTTGCCTAGGCTGGAGTGCAGTGGCCGGATCTCAGCTCACTGCAAGCTCCGCCTCCCAGGTTCACGCCATTCTCCGGCCTCAGCCTCCCGAGTAGCTGGGACTACAGGCGCCTGCCACCTCGCCCAGCTAGTTTTTTGTATTTTTTAGTAGAGACGGGATTTCACCGTGTTAGCCAGGATGGTCTCCATCTCCTGACCTCGTGATCCGCCCGTCTCAGCCTCCCAAAGTGCTGGGATTACAGGCTTGAGCCACCGCGCCCGGCCAAGATTAAACATTTTTAAGGCTTATTTGCTATCTGCATTTTATAGAAAGGCCATTTAAAAAATATTTTGTTAGGGCAATAATAGATTAGTGCAGACTGTGTATAAAAACCCTGCTTGGCCTAGCCTAAGCTGAAGGAGGAATGAGAGATGAAGGTTGGGAAACCTCAAGGGCCTCGCTTCCGTTCAAGGGAGTGACAGATTGGGGTATAGAATCTTCGTCCTCCTTCCAAATCGCTGAGAAAGGACCCTGGCCCCCTTGGGTCAGATGCTCATACCTGAGCCAGTCAGTGTGACCTGTGAACAAAGCAATGTATACCTACCTATGGCTGCTCTTGAGAACAGCCACCTGGAGGAAGCGGTGAAGGGAGTGGGGAGAATAGGCCAATCCTGGAAAGCAGGAGGAGCACAGTTCACAGGAAAACATGGACTGAAGAGGAAAACAGAAGGTGCTCACCACGTCTCCAGAACTGATGTTTCTTTCAATGTTTTGAACATCTGGGTGTGGAATGCCACACGTGTTCCTGACAGGAGGGGAGCTCACCAGTGGGCCTTCGCGGATTGGCTCTTCCTAAAAATAGTTCCTTTCATTCTTTGGTCCTTGTCACAGCAGTGAAAGTTTGGCCCTCCTAGGTGTGGGGGATCCCACAGGAAATGCCAAGATGAAGGGGACTTCAGAAGGAAATGTGATTAAAAAGTGACAACTGCTTGTTCTCTGAAGCAATCCTTTAAGTTCCTTCTGCACTCTTCTTACATACTTTAGCTACTTCCAATGAAGCACCAAAAATATTTGCTCACTGGAAAAGCTGGATAAAAGCCCTTTTTACTGCCTTGTAGGCAACCACTAACATTTTTTAAAGTGGGGGTTGGGGAAGAGAAAATCTCCATACTTTGAGTTGTAGTTTTTCCTTACAGTAGTCTGGGAAATAATGTTTTAAGGCCTACAAGGCCTGCATGGGCTCAGGTTGTGTATTTACTAGATATTCAGAGTTTCTTTTTTTTTTTTTTTTTTTCTGACTTACTGCAAACTCTGCCTTCCAGGTTCAAATGGTTCTCCTGCCTCATCCTCCCAAGTAGCTGGGACTACAGGCATGTGCCACCACACCCAGCTAATTTTTATATTTTTAGTAGAGACGGGGTTTCGCCATGTTGGCCAGGCTGGTCTCAAACTCCTGCCCTCAGGTGGTGGGAGTATGGCCCACCATGCCTGGCCTGTATATTCATAGTCCTTATACCTCTTAAACTTTAACAAATGAGATTTTTTTAAAAAAAAGAAACATTGGCCTCATAGAAGCATGCTCAAGAATTCTGAAAAAGTTCCATGAGTCCTATATGCAAATGGAATCGGATAAGGGGTTGAAGTTTGCATGCAGGGGCTCCTACTTGGTTCCCTGAGCCCCTCTGCAGGAGCTGAGAAACCAGGGCTCACCCTGAGATCATCTCAGTCTTGCACTCTGCTCCCCTTGACTCCTAGATGCGTGTTTTGGACAAGCTGATGGTTGAGCGACTCTCTGCAGAGAGGACAGAGTGCCTGAACCGCCTGCAACAGCACTCAGACGCGGAGAAGCATGAAGGGGAGAAACGGCAGGTAGGAACCAGCATCTGCCCGTCATTATGATTTACCACACAGGCCCACTGAGCTCAGACAGGCCTGCCACTGAAAATTCGGAGGCTGAGATTCCCTAAGAGCTTTTGCATTATGTAGTGTATCATTTTTATAATACTGAAATGAGGTTAATAGAAAAGAACCCATAGTTCTGTTTATGTCCATGACTGAATATGCTGGCCACAGATGAAGACCGAACATGCTGGGGAAGATGCCATTTCTGTCCCAAACTCATTCCATGTATTGTGCATTTGTTAGGCCATTACAGTTTTAGAACAAGACAGTTTCTACCCTCAGGGAGTTTACTGTCTCACCAAGATAATAGACATGGAATGGGTACAGTGGGTGTGTGAGAACTCAGGCTTTGTAAGCAACCAGAAGTACTTGGTTTGGAAGATTTGGGTGGTTTTGGGTGGTTGAGTTTAAGGTGGCTCTAAGGCACTTAATGAAGATTGTAGACAGCTCTGCTTGGGTGCCTGCTGTGGCCTATAGGAGGGTGGCTTAGTCTGTCTGTGTTGCTATAAAGGAGTACCAGAGGCTGGGTAATATACAAAGAAGAGAGTTCTTTGGCTCATGGTTCTGCAGGCTGTACAAGAAGCATGGTGCCAGCATCTGCATCTGGTGAGGGCCTCAGGAAGCTTCCACTCATGGTAGAAGGTAAAGGGGAGCTGGTGTGCACAGATCACCTAGCAAGACAAGAGGCAAGAGAGACACGAGGGAGGTGCCAGGCTCTTTTAAGCAACTAGCTCTTTCAAAAAGTAATAGAGTGGCCAGGTGCAGTGGCTCATGCCTGTAATCCCAGCACTTTGGGAAGCCAAGGTGGGCGGATCACGAGGTCAGGAGATTGAGACCACTCTGGCGAACACAGTGAAACCCCACCTCTACTAAAGATACAAAAAAACTAGCTGGGCGTGGTGGCAGGCGCCTGTAGTCCCAGCTACTTGGGAGGCTGAGGCAAGAGAATGGCGTGAACCCGGGAGGCGGAGCTTGCAGTGAGCCAAGATTCTGCCACTGCACTCCAGCCTGAGCGACAGAGCAAGACTCCGTCTCAAAAATATAAAAAATAAAAACATTGAAAATAAACTAACAGAGCAAGAACTCACTAACTGTGAGGATGGTACCAAGCCAATCATGAGGCATTCACCTTCTTGACCCAACCCTTCCCATGAGGCCCCACCTCCAGCACTGGGGATCAAATTTCAACGTGAGATTTGGAGGGCTCAAATATCCAAACCATAGCAGTGGGCAAGCCATAACTTTTGGGTTAGATGGTATCCTCAACTGTTATAACTGAAAAGTCCATCCTTGATGCTTTAATTCATAAACCATGTATCAAATTCACTTGATTCTTCTGTTACTTATTTGTGGGTTTTTTGTTTTTTGTTTGTTTGTTTGTTTTTTAGATCTCCTTGGTGGATGAATTAAAAACTTGGTGCATGTTAAAGATTCAGAATCTGGAGCAGAAGCTTTCTGGAGATTCTAGGGCCTGCAGAGCTAAATCCACACCATCTACTTGCGAGTCCTCTACAGGTAACCCACATACAGAGAGCCCTTTTGTCCAAAAGGAACACGACCAGCAGCTCCTGTTCTCTCCTGCACTGAAAGGCAGAGTCCGTAGGATGTGGCTGCGGGAAACACTGGATGGTCGAGCACACCCTGTAGGGGCAAGGACTGTATTTGCTCATAACCGTATACTCAGTTGCTATATAGTAATGAAGCACTCATTTATGTGCTCAAACTTATTTGAATAAAGGAATTAAAGAATTGTTGATTGGTGATAACATTGCTTTGAGTACGGTGTTGATGGTATCAGAGTGGACCCCAAAGATGAGAGGTGATGAAGAGCCATCAGTCTCCTCAGCAGGGCTCTTCCTCCCTTGCCTTTTGTGCCTTTTACCTCTTTCTTCTCTTTGATCTACCTTTTACTTTTGTCCAACTATGCAAATCCTCATTAAACAGTAGTTCTTACATCGAACTTGCCCCGGTGCTAGATAGGAATTGCTGCAAGCAAACCATCTTTACGTTAGCCACAGTGATTATACTCAATAATGACAATTTTGAGGACATGCAGAGCCTGGGTAACTAGGCCTCAGTGGGGGATTTTGATGTAAGTGTTTTGTGTTGCCACAGGCCATCTCTGGAACTGTGTTTTCATCTTTGTGCCAACAACATGGGGAAACATCCCAGGAAAATGTTTTATGCTAGGACTACTCTTGGAGCTTGTCCTGGAGCTCTGGGTGTGGAAAATGGGGCCTCCTTTCCTAATTGGAGCTTGGGTCAAGCAATTAGTACACTGGTAGGGAATAGGCCCAGACATTAGAGAATGAAAATACATATTCTCATAGATAAATGTCCAAATCTGCTTTGAGACACTTGGTGAGCGGCATCGTCCTTAGGCATCAGGAAACAGGACCAGAGCCTTCTCAGGTAGATTGAGGCAGGCTGAAGGAAAAGCTAGCAACTTTTTTGGCTTAAATGGTACCAGTGTGGCTAACACAGAATCCATGAAAGCTCTGACAAGCCAAAGTGATCATCAGAGGAGACAAAGTGGGAGGGAGGAACAGAAAGGTGAGAAAAGGCTCAGAGGAGACGTTACACATGGTGTGTGGTGATGGAGAAGACTGGTGATTTACAGCATCCTTAAGACTCTCACATACCGACCCGCAGCCATATGACTGTGTGAATGTGGATTTGCCCTCATGTTTGTTTTCCTTCTGAAACCAGGTGTGGATCAATCAGTGGTGACTGCAGGTCCAGCAGCAGCTTCTGACAGCTCCCCTCCAGTGGTTAGGCCCAAAGAAAAGGCCCTCAACTCCACTGCTACCCAGAGACTGCAACAGGAGCTGTCGTCTTCTGACTGTACAGGCTCCCGACTGAGGAACGTCAAGGTCCAGACAGCCTTGCTACCCATGAATGAGGCAGCCAGATCTGATCACCAGGCTGGGCCCTGCGTCAACAGAGGCACTCAAACTAAGAAGTCGGGGAAGAGTGGGCCAACAAGGCATCGTGCCCAGCAACCCACAGCCAGCAGCACCTGTGGGCAGCCGCCACCAGCAGCAGGCGGCGAGCAGACTGGCCCTCACATTCGGGACACCTCCCAAGCTCTGGAGCTTACCCAGTATTTTTTTGAGGCTGTTTCTACCCAGATGGAAAAGTGGTATGAAAGGAAGATTGAAGAAGCACGCAGCCAAGCCAATCAGAAAGCCCAGCAAGACAAGGCTACATTGAAGGAACACATTAAAAGTTTAGAAGAGGAACTTGCCAAACTAAGGACTAGGGTGCAGAAGGAAAATTAGCACCAATAAAGAGGAAACACGAAAGGATTCTTGAAGATTTCCAGTTTTGCAACTGCATAATAGCTATGCCCAAGGAGTCATCTGTTGTATATATTGCAGATTGGCCTTTTTAAAGAGAAATCTAATTCTACAATGTGCCAGATACATGTTTCCTATGCCCGGAAGTTATGAAGACCTCAGCAATTAAACTGAAACCAGGGGAAGCTTGCTTAGTTTTGGGTTTCATTATAAACTCTTAGCCTTAGTCCAGGTTAATCTGAAGTTTGAAAGCTCAGATTAAGCAAGCCATGCCAAGAAACTGGATGATGTGTAAGCCTAGACTCTAAAATTCAAGATGTGTGAAATAATATAAGTCAAAAGCAAGAAAAACTTAATCCCATCTGAACTCAAGTAGTCATTCATATAAATTTGAACACACCTGCTGTGCCTAGACAAGTGTCTTTCTGTAAGAGAGCTGTCACTCTGAGATGTGCCAAATAAACCCTCTTTCTCAAATGTGTAATTCTCCAACTGTTGACATTTTAATCCATGAAAAGTTACTAGATTTTTGAGGAGAAATATTTTCATGTCACAAGATCCAGTATATCTTATGATAAAATTTATTGAAAAGTCAGTTTATTTAAATAATGAATAATTGGCTAACAGCTCTGGAAACAATGAGATCAAATGAGAAAGATTCAAATTGTTTGATATTTTCTGTATTTTCAGTCAAAAAATCAGTTACAGTGATTTTAAAGCAGATTAATGGAAAAAACATTCATGTAACAATTACCTGAAGATTTATAACCTATTCTTAATCAAACCCAATTATATCAGAATACCTTTCTGAATTTGAGATTATTGCTCTACATTTTATAAAGTATAAGGCTATTTTTTGAAAGTATTTCATTTTGAATTGTCATTAAAGAACCTCAAAAGCTTTCTACTGCTTTGCAGTGACTATGTCAAGGCAAAATATTCAATAACTCAACTTAGGCCCCACTGTTCCCCAGCTTCATGGAGGCCTGAAGACTTTACTTTGCTCCATAATGAAATATAAATGCAGAAACAAAGTTGTACAAGTAGCTTGGATATGTTGAAACTTTGGACAAGCTTCTTGTCCTTTGGAATATGGGATTTATATTCATCTCCTCAATATCCCATGTATGCATAGAAACTTCAATTTCTGTAGACACAGGAACCTAGTGACTATTGAATGTAATTGTGAATACAATGCTGCTCATTGAGCCAAAGAGAAGAAATGACGTATTAACATGGGGACACCAAGAAAAACAAAGTATGCTTTTATTCCCTTTGTCCAGCTCACAGTTTTGGGTTTTGTTTTTTTTTTAAATAATGACAATCCATAGATATAGACATTCCTAAAAGAAAAAACATGTAATTCAGTACATATATGTCACTGTTACAGACCTGAATATGGAATGAATTTGATGTTTTTGTTTGATTTTGTTGAGATAGGGTCTTGCTCTGTCACCCAGACTGGAGTGCAGTGGCATGATCACACCTCACTGCAGCCTTGGCCTCTCAGGCTCAAGCGATCCTCCTGCCTCAACCTCGCAAGTAGCTGGGACTACAGGCGTGTGCCACCAGTCCCGGTTAATTTTTTGTAGATATGGGGTCTCAATATATTGCCCAGGCTGAACTTGATGTTATTTCAAGTTGATTTTCTTGTGTTTGAGAGCTTGTCTTGTTCTCAACCACTACGCAGGTAGACAGTCTTCCCCCAGAGACTCTAGATTGCAATATAGAGGCACTCTCTCATTTCCCTATTGTTCCTAATACAGAATTGTACAGCTGGAGAGTACCTTCAGTTTTCTAAATGTATTCTCAAACAGTATATCACTAACCTCTTTAGAATCATTCCTCAGTATACATATCAATTTATTGAGAACTGCCTAATACTCAAAAGAAATGAAATCCCGAGTTCAGTAAGCTGTGTTCCAAGCCACAATTATTTTCACTTACCAAAATATCTCCTGTTACCTCAAGGTATCCTTGTTGAGGAATGCTGAAAACTAAATTTTAAGTATAAAGTCTAGACCATAGAGTGCTTTGGTGGGAGTATTTTGATTATATACCTCCTGCCTATCAGAAGCAGGCAGCTAATATTGTGAACTGAGTATTTTTGTCAAAAGTCGCAGGGAAGAGACTACAGAAGAATGAGAAAGGTCAAATGGACCTAGTGTGGCTGACCACATGGATCTTGTCTCTTGGAGGTCTGTTGTAGAAGAGAAAACACATAGAGGTGAAGACACAGAACATGCTCAGTCAGCATCCTTACCCAGAGATGGCAACATCTATTAAGACCAATGCAATACCTTTTCATCTTCAACAAATGTTGTTTCGTCTGTTTTTGATCCTTGGCATTGTCAAAAACTTAGCTGCAGGTCCAGTGTATATTTTTCCTTATTTTTCCCTTTTAGCTATCTGCTAAAATGAGTAAATGCCACAACTGTACTTTTCCAAAGAAACAGAACTATTGACAATTTATAGCCTGTCATGCAGGTCATGTTTCAAATCAAGGCTGAAATTTTCAACAGCTATGGGAAAAACTAATGTAAAACAGAAACATTGTACAATATTAGTGTTTTTTAAAAGAAACTGTTAGTGCATTATCGAGTATACTAAATATCTGTGAAAGATTAAATGTATTAGTTCTAATCTTACTTTTGATTTCGGGAGCCCAAAATAAAGCAAGTGTTATTTTCATGGTTATGCCTTGTTTGTGGAGTCAAGTGTTGATATACTTGAGGCATATTATGTCTTCTAATTAATATTTTTATCACCTTGAATTTGTGTCTCTTCCAAACATTAAACTTTAACATACTATGGATCTTAAATTCCTTATTAAAAAAATGAAAGTGTGAATACTTTGTTTAGCTTACATTTTAATTTATTGTGGTTGACCACATTTTATGGCTCCTGAGTGCCTTCACCCAGCTACATGTTACCTTGTATCTGTAAAAATGTAAATTAGAGTAAATACATTGGCTGTAAAGTCACGATCAGTTGCTCTCCACCAAAAGCAAAACAAAACTGCTGAAATGTGGCAAGGTTTCTCAGTGCAAGCTTAAATGTTTAAACTGTTGACCATTTGGAAAATACTGGACAAAGGGGAAAGACAAAACATCATTTGCAATAAAGGTTATGCAAGGCAAGGCGTTATACTTTTTGACTAAGTTATTCTTAAAAGTTAAATGCAGTTCTTCTTTGAAGTGTGGATTATAAAAGTCAATCAAAGACAAAACCAGTTTGAAAAACGTTTTGTATCCTACAATACCTTTTATGAGTAAGAGTACAATGTACATTTTTTATTTGTAATTTTATTTAAGGAGAAATAGTCTTTCCCTTTGATATGACTACATTTTATAAACATCAAGGAATACATTCTGCTGTCTGCAAATTTAGCAAGTCATTCCATTCTGGGTGACAGAATGAGGTAAGGCTGTCTCTTTAAAATCAAAAACTCACACCTGTAATCCTAGCACTTTGGGCACCCAGGCAGGTGGATTGCTTGAGCCCAGGAGTTTGACACTAGCCTGGCAACAAAGTGAGATTCCCCCTCCTCTCTACAAAAAGTAAAAAAATTAGCTGGTCATGGTGGCACATGCCTGTGGTCCCAGCTACATGAAAGTCTGAAGCAGGTGGATCTCTTGAGCCCGGGAGCTCAAGGTGGCAGTGAGCCATGTTTGTGCCACTCTCCAGCTTGTGCAACAGAGACCGTCTCAAAAAAGTCATCTGTGTGTTTCTTGCAGGCACATTTATGACAGTGTACCATGAATTTAAAATTTCTAACTTGATGGCACATTTTTACTTTTTTTTGAGACATAGTCTCACTCTGTCACCCAGGCTGGAGTGCAGTGGTGTGATCTCAGCTCACTGCAACCTCTGCCTCCCGGGTTCAAGATGAGGCAGCCCTCCTGAGTAGCTGGAATGACAGGCGTGTACCACCAGGCTAGGCTAGCTAGCGGCCTAGCTAGTCTTGAACGCCTGACCTCAAGTGATCCACCCACCTCAGCCTCCCAAATTGCTGGGATTACAGGCGTAAGCCACCACGCCAGGCCCTGATGGCACATTTTAAAAGGGGGGAATGACATAGGGGCAATTATTATTTATATAATAAATAGCTTTAGCCACTTCTTATGTTACAAAGCTCTGTACTTAAATTTTTTTACTATAAAAGGATCAATTTATTGTGGTTCAGATACATAAACTGACATTCAAATATCTTAAACTTTAGGAACAAAAGTTTAACATTTAAACAAAGTACAGTTTTCAGGAAACATCCAGAGAGTAATTTGTCTAATCCAGAGTACTGACAAACATTGCTTCATCATAAAGTGTGTTTCACCAGCATTTTTTTTTTCATTCCTCCATAAAAATCACTGGCAGTTTGATTCAGACCAACTTCATAATGATTGTGGCTCCGTACCTTAGAAAAAACTGCTAAATAAATACCTTAGGTTAACCAACAAGATTGGCCTATAATTCAGAGGGTATAAGCAAAGCATATAAGTGAGGAAATTAAGTTGTTCTTTAGAGATGATGTAAAAGTGTGTCCATTGCAGTACTTTTCGCCTCTGACAGATTATTCAATTTTCAGTGTTTTACTTTTTTCTGGGGGTGGGGAGGGTAGGGAGGGTCTTGCTCTGTTCCCAGGCTGAAGTGCAGTGACTTATTCATGGCTCACTGCAGCCTCAACCTCCCATGCTAGACGCGATCCTCCCACCTCCGCCTCCTGAGTAGCTGGGATGACAGGCACCTGCCACCTTGCCAGCTCATTTTTTAATGTTTTGTAGAGGCAGGGTCCCACTATGTTGCCCAGGCTGTTCTCAAATACCTGGGCTCAAGAGATCCTCCTGCCTCAGCCTCCCAAAGTGTGGATTACTCGCGGAAGCCACCGTGCCCGGCCTTACCTGCTTTAGAAAACAAACAAACAAAAAAACTTAGGTTTTCTTCGAGTCTGTGCTAGTTGCATCTTGCAAATGCAAACCACATAGGCTCTTCAATGAAAACCTTTCCATGCACACCACTGTTAGGAAAAGCATCATTAAATCTGACTTCTATACCCATAAAAGGATGATTCTGAGTTTCAAGATTTTAGATTTACTAGATATAGCCTGTATTTATCAATCATGTCACACAAAAATATTTCCAAAGTGTTCTCTGTTCAGAAATGTCACAAATGCTTCTCCTGTCAGATCATTTTGCAACAGGTTAATACTTATCTACATAAAAACCTGAAAATTGGCACAGGTAAGCACTTTGAATTAGTTGATTACCCCCATGCAACAGTATGCAGAATTATTTTGTCTCGTGGGCTCTGAGGCTCTGGGGCTCTGGGAGGTAGAGGTGGACCCTGACAGTCCATGTCACCAACATCCACGTTCAGTTGATGCCTCTCCTCAGGCACAGTCCAGTACTGGATACCATTTATCATTCTGCAAAATGCTGTCTACATCTTTCAGGTGCTGGTCATTCTTAGATTAGCTTCTTAGCTGTACTGTTCATGAATAGAAGACTTCAATTTTCAGGATGGATGATTCCAGCATCTTCCACAAGCTTTCACTTTCACATCTTTCACTAAATTGTTATAAATTTGGTCTCCTTCAAAAGTGCCCTGAAGTCAACTTTGGTTGTAATGTATTTGTCTCTGACGTATTCTTCAAATTCTTTTTTTCCTGTCATTGGAGGAGAACTGCACCCAGAATCTTATTTTTTCTACTTCCACGTGAATGTGAAGGTACTCACAGAGGTTTCATCCAGAAGTCTCCCCTCTTCTTTCTGGTAAGTGCTTCAATGTGCTCATTAAGCTTCTCTTTCTCTTCTCTTTCCAGCAAAGATCTAGATGCCCAGTGGTGATCTTTTTGATGAGTCCTCTACCAAACTATGACACATGTGAAGAACGTATCTGAACAACCCTCAGGGATAATGCAGGATTTTTCGGGAAAGTTCCAGGGTATCTCCTGGTGTCAGTATACTTTCAGTCCTACGCCTCAGAGTATTTTTTTTTTTAATAACAGCTTTATTGAGATACAACTCATACCTTACATTTAAAATGTACAATTCAGTGGATTTGAGTGTATTCAGAGTTGTGCAGCCTACACCACAAGCTAACTGTAGTATATTTTCATCACCCTGAAAAGGAACCCTACACCCATTAGCAGTTACTCCATTTCATCTACAGCAAGCCTAGGCAACCACTAATCTTCCTGCCTATTCTGGACATTTCATATGAATGGAATCATCATGTGATCTTTTGTGACTGGCTTCTTTCACTTAACGTTTTCAAGGTTTATCCATGTTTAGCATAGTTTAACATATATAAGTCATTTGTTTCTTTTTAGTGCCAAATAATAGCTATGGGCATAGGAGTAGAATGGCTAAATCATACAGCAGCTGTTTCATGTTTTGAGGAACTGACAGTCTGTTTTCTGAAGTGGCTACACCATTTTACATTCATTCCCACCAGCAATGTATGAGGGTTCTCTAATTTCTGTACATCTTCACCAACACTTACTATTATTTCTCTTTTTAATTACAGCCATTCTAGTGAATGTGAATTTCAGGTTTTTTTTTTTTTTTTTTTTTGGAGAGTCTCACTCTGTCACCCAGGCTGAAGTGCAGTGGCACGATCTCAGCTCACTGCAACCTGCACTTCCTGGGTTCAAGTGATTCTCCTGCCTCAGCCTCCCAAGTAGCTGGGACTACAGGCATGCACCACCACGCCAAGCTAATTGTTGTATTTTTAGTAGAGATGAGGTTTCACCATGTTGGCCAGGCTGGTCTTGAACTCCTGACCTCAAGTGATCCACCTACCTCAGCCTCCTAAAGTACTGGGATTATAAGCGTGAGCCACTGTACTCAGCCTCCTAGTAGTTTTGATTTATACTTCCCTAATGATTGTGTCCAGCATCTACTGGCCATTTGTTAGTGGTTTTTTCTTCTTTTAAAAACTGCTGAGACATCCATAAACATTTTCAAAATGCAGGGTATGTTTTTCAGTGTTAAGGCAACTGTTTTGATGTGTTTTCCTTTGCTGTCTATCACCAAATACTGTACATACAAATAGAAAGACTGGGCTTTGTGTTGTCCATTGTTAATCCTAAATGCAACGAAACACATGGAGACTTTGAAAATCCTTCAGAATAATGCTATAGTTAAGATTTTGCTAAAGCAAGTGATTTTTCTAACTCCTTGAGCTGCATATTGCCTTGAGTAATCATCATCCGGATTGTATCCTGTAGAATAAAGTGAAATCTGGTTATTGTTTTACCTGGTTAAACAAGGTATAGCTATACCGTTTTTTTGTTAAAATCAACAACCAATAGTACGTATTTGAACTGCTGTCTTTTAGAAAAGACGAAAGATTTCCACATACATACACATAAAACGTACAACATAAAAGTCGTGATAATGCTGAAGAGTGTCGATACAGCAATATTAAATTTTAAAACATCATTTAAAATCGGTAACATTACAAGCAATGATCAAGATATACCAACTCAGTGGCACTATATTCCAAGATGTCTGCTAAACTTAAAAAAAAAAAATTCACTGATCAATAAAAAGGGTTAGGATCTGTCCTCGCCATGATTTTGTTCTCACCTCTTCGGTGGCACTTTTGTTTCTTTTGAATTCTTCCCTTGCCCAATCCTTCAGGTATTTGCGATCAGAATCATTTGGAACTTGCCGAATTGTTTGCAAAATCCTTCTGTAGAGGAGAAGAACTTGTTGCCTTCTTATGAACTGTAAAAGGGAGGAGCAATAGCAATTACTTCTGCACAATCGCCAGCCTGAAAAGTTCTACTTCAGCAAACCGAGCTGCAACCAGAGTCCTCGTTGGTCAATTTTGAAAAAGGCAAAGAAAAACTTTTTTCTTTTTCCGCCAGGTGCAGTGGCTCAGGCCTGTAATCCCAGCAGTTTCGAGGCCAAGATGGGAGGACCACTTGAGCCCAGGAGGTCTAAGCTGAGGTAAGCCCTCATTGTGCCACTGCACTCAGCCTGCACGAGAGTGAGGCCCTGTCTCAAAAAGATGTTTTAAAGAAAGCATCACGAGGTTCATCTGATCTTTCTGCTTACTGCTCTGTCAAATCTAAGAACCATTAAAAAATCAGCTGACTACCGGGATGAAAAGGGCTGCCAGTCTCCTAGAAGTTGTTATTACAACGACAGCACTTTTTCTAAATTAACAGTTGTTCAAATCTTTGGTAATCTCATTTGCCGTTTGCTACAGCTCAGTGCAATAGAGAGTAGTCTTTACCGTGGGCACTGAGCAGCTGATGCACCGGGACTCCGGGAAATCAAGCACCTGACGCGTCTCACGCGACCGCACCAAACCAAGCAAGCCGCCCGTGCCTCCCGTCAGGCCCCGCGAAGCGAAGCACCGCCCCGCAGGCATCGGGCCAATCTCAGAGGGCGCGCACGGCGCGTCAGGACCCCGGAACCCGCCCCGTTGGGTGGAGGGAGAGATGGAGAATCCAGAAGCTCAGACCCAGGTAAGCTGCTCTGGAAGGCAGAGAACCGCCGGTACCTGCTTTAACGTTAGCGTCGCTGGGGGTAAGCGGGAGGCAGCCATGTCAGCCAGAGATCTGCCGGAGCCTCAGCGCGCAGAAGCGGAAGTGGAGTCCAACCAAGGGGTGTGGCGAGCCCGGTTTCCTAGGAGACGGCCCGGGGTTGCGCTCTGACTGAGCGCGAGACTTCGGGACTGAGCCCTAGGGTTAGGAGCTGGTTATGGGCTGCGCTGGCCGGTTTTCTCGTCGGTAAAATAGGATAGCAGTGCACCATAGGGTCGTTGCGATAACGAAAGAAAGGTAGGACACTTAGCACAGTTCTTGGTAAAGAGTGTTCAAATGAAAGTGAAGGAGGCCGCGCAGTGGCTCTTGCCTGCAGTCCCAAGACCTTTGAGAGGCCTGTAAGGTGCCTGTAATCCCAGCTCCCCGGGATGCTGAGGCGGGAGAATCGCTTGAACCCGGGAAGTGGAGGTTGCAGTGAGCCGAGATCGCACCACTGCACTCCAGCCTGGGCGAGAGCGAGACCCTGTCTCGGGAAAAAAAAAAAAAAAAAAAAAAGTTAAGGTTTTTTTGGGGGAAAGAGGTGAAAACGTATTTGAATGTTCTTTCGAGCCTTTAAAAATGTGTATAGTTGAAAATACTAAAATTGAAAGTGTTGATTTCTTTTACAATTTTTGTTGGTTTTTTCTCTCTCGTTTTCGTCCTGTTCTTTTGTAGCGCAAGCGTTTTCCGGGAGCGGTGGTCTTCATGATCCTTTGAAACAAAGCTTCTGAATGGCTGCTCCACTGCAGTCTTAAGCACTTTCATCACTAATAACGAGGAGCCTAACATCCCTAAGCCTCAGGCTTTTGCTTTTATTTCCTCATAGCTGTTTTATCTTTCCCACAATACACACCACACACCTTCAGGTTAAATCACCAGAAGTGGAGTTAGCGAATCTTTGCTATATTAATTTTCCAAGTAGTGTTGTATCGAATTAAAATAAAACCAAAAATTTCATTCAATTTTTAGTTTACTGGGGACTTGCCTGCCTCGCCTGTTGGCATCCTGGGGCTCCCTATTCCTAGCTATGTTCTGGCTATTTCCCCTCTCCTGGCCTGTTACCTCCCCTGTAAAATGAAATACAGCATCTACCTCAGTTGTGTATCTCTAATGTACTGAGAACAGGTCCTGGCACATGTAAGAACTCTAATCATTGGTTCTTTTGAACTTTACCAGGCATTGTATGAATGATGCTAACTGCATGACCATCTTATCAATAATATATATATCAAATTTTGTCTAATACATTAGCTGTAATAGTTAACTAACTTTTTAAAAGGAGTGAAGTTAAATACCCCTTGCCTTTTAAAATTATACTGATTTTGTGAATTGTTCATGACTTGGGTCCGTTTATGAGGAGAACTTTTCTTTTATATGGGCTCTATATTTTGTTTTTGTCATTTATACATACATACATAAACTTTATGCAATCATGTATTTTTGTGCCTTTTGAGGCTTTTCATTTCCCATTCAGACCTTTGTAATTCATTTTTTTAAATCTTTCATTTTTTAAAAATATTGACTCCATCTAGAATTTACTTTGGTTTATAGCATCATGTGGATCTACGTTCTTTTCTAGATGTTAAGCTGTAGCAATACCATTTATTACATAACTTATTCCTTTTTCGGGGCTTTATGTAATGGATGCCTTTTTGACTCTGATAAATTTTTTAGTGTCTGAGTAATCTGTCCAGAATTGTTTCATCTTAGGGTTTTTAATTTTTGTTTTATATGTATGTTATTATTTGGCAGGACTTTAGTTTCTTGTAAAAAATTCATTAGTACTGTTCTCCATAACCTTTTGTATCATTTCCCTCCAAATCATCTTGTGATCTTGATTGGAATTTTGAAATAGTGTTGAATCTATTCATTAATATGTGAGAAGACACTTTTACATTATTTCTTCTTCCCATCAAGAAACACTCAGACCGGGCGTGGTGACTCACGCCTATAATCCCAACACTTTGGGATACCAAGGTGGGTGGATCACCTGAGGTCAAGAGTTCGAGACCAGCCTGACCAACATGGTGAAACCTTGTCTCTACTAAAATACAAAAAATTAGCCGGGACTGGTGGCTCACGCCTGTGGTCCCAGCTACTTGGGAGGCTGAGGCAGGAGAATCGCTTGAACCCGGGAGATGGGGGTTGCAATGAGCTGAGATTACACCATTGCACTCCAGCCTGGGCAACAAGAGCAAAGCTCTGTTTCAAAAAAAAAAAAAAAAACTCACTCATGCTAGACACTGGTAATGTTATAAGTCATATACGCTCCTTGCTCAAAGACTCGTGCTTTGGACAGAAAAGCCTCTAAGTTCAATATAGTGCTAACAAATAATGTTGCGGTTCATACTGTGGGAAATTATTCTTCCTGGAGGGCTTGTCTGAGATAGGTATTTGGCAGAAACGCAGAATCACTAAGAGGATTCCAGACAATACATGGAAACACTGGCAGGGATGCTGGGAGAGAAGGGACAGGAGAATCAAGCAAGAGCCTCATAGGTCACATGAAGCAGCTTGAATATTACCCTCTTCACAAGGGAGAGCTTTGAAGGGATTTTCAGCTAGATAACTTTTAGAAAGATCTTGGATGTTGTGAATAGCAATGAAGTGAAGCAAGCAAAGAGAAGTTACTGGTCAGGATACCATTGAAGTAGTCCCTGCTAGAGATGAAAAGAGCCCCAGTCACAGTGGAGTGGTGGGAGGGGGAGGGATGGGATAGGATAGGATGTCCAGAAGCCTGACTGGACAAGATGATTAATTTGATTGGGGTATAGATAGAGATGGAGAAGGAAGCAAAGCAGATGTATAGGTTAAGTCCCAAGTTTGTAAACAGGGCAGCTGTTGGAGTGGTCATCCCAGATGGGGAATGTTGAAGGAATGGGTTTGGGATAGGTGAATTAGAGAACAGAGTCACATTTTGAATGTAATGCATTTGAAGAGTCTGTTGCCTAAGTACAGCCCCAGCAGATGTCTGAATATAATTGAGAATACCAAAGAGTACACTTCCTGGACCCTTGAATGGAGAATTTTACAGTCCTTTTGCTTCAGTCTGGAGGCCACGGGAGTGGTCAAGTTGTCCAAAGTGAGATTTTATTGTTGTTGTTGTCTTGCTCTGTTGCCCAGGCTGGAGTGCAGTGGCACAATCTCAGTTCACTGCAACCTCCGCCTCCTGGTTCAAGCAGTTCTCCTGCCTCAGCCTCCCTAGTAGCTTGGGATTATAGGTGCGCGTCACCATGCCCAGCTAATTTTTTGTATTTCTAGTAGAGATGGGGTTTCCACCATATTGGCCAGGCTGGTCTCAAACTCCTAACCTCAAATGATCCACCCACCTCGGCCTCCCAAAGTAGTAGGATTATAGGCGTGAGCCACCGCACCCAGCCCCAAAGTGAGATTTTTAAGACAGCATGGAGGACTTTTGTGTTCTGCTGTCCATTGCTTAAATATCAGAAGTTACCTACTTGGCCGAGGCCAGGGGGATGGGCAGGATGGCACAAATGTCAACTATCAACATGGCAGATTAATGTATCACTACTCCTGCAAGCCCTGTTGGCAGCACAAGTTGAAAATGGCACTGTTGGGTTCCTGCTTCCTGGAATTCCTACTGTCCGTGATCTCATGAGCTAACCCAGGGCCAAGAGAATCACTCTGGCCACACCAGTTTGGGAGGTCTAAGATGGAGCTTCCAAAGGCAGATATAATAGATTGCAGCACTGTCATAATATTGGTGTCCTTCCCTCCCAGACTCAACCCTACTGGATGAGTAAACTGCCTGCCCTGTAGAGAGCTTTAGCCAATGAAATGTGAATGGATGCAACATCATTTATGGAGAATTTTTAGAAGCCTCCTTACAAGGCTCCACCAACTCACCCTTTTCATTCTGCTGCAAAGCCAGTATATTATAGCTCAGTCTACCATGGACATAAATGCAAATGATAAATCAACCCTTGTAGTAAAAGCAACATTGAAGTTGGAAGGTCATGTTAGCACAGCATAAACTAGTAACAGCTGACTGATCCAGCAGAGAAGATCAGTCCCCTAGCGTACCTTTTACAATCCTGTCATCTTCCATTAAGAATAGTCACAAATTACATAAACAGTGATATATGTTTTAATAGTTTTCAGAATATAAGCTGCATAGCTTTTTAGAATAAAAAATAATGATATAACTTCAGGTCCATGCTTTGGGACACTTGGTTAAACAACAGGGAATCTGTGTCTTTGATGACCACCTCAAAAGGGTGGCAGACTTCACAGTGTAACTTGGAAACAGACAAGGAGATAGATGATTACATCATGACATATTGCCTACAAAAGAACATTCTGACAGAACATTAAGTAGAACAGAGCACACAGTTTCAAGTATTCAAGCACTGCTTTCTGGCCAAGAAAAAACTGTCTAAAAATCAGTTTCTTTTGACTGGAGCTGCTGAGTTCTGGACACGGCATTTCTTTCCCAGAATGAGACTGGCTCAGTCCAGCTTGAAAGCAGTGTGAGGAATGACTCTTCCCCTTAATCATTAAGAAAAAAAAAATGAACTAAACAAATAAATTACAACAACAACAGGGACCATGGCACTGAATGAAATAAAGGGGCAGTCACCTTCCCATCATTGCATAGTCTCCCGAAGCAGCAAGTGTGAAAGAGGATACTGAAAAGCCACTTCGTTTTTACACAGCCCAAGGATCGTTTTTATGGATGACTTGGGCTCCTATAATGTCCGGTTGCTTTATGAGAACACACACACACCACATTCTTCCTACCCTCTAAGAGAAGGTAATTCCTTTCACAATAAGAAAACACAACCTCATACTCTCCAGAAACTGCAGCTGTCTCGGCCACTTGACAGCTTTTGGGTACACACTGTGGGCTTGGCAAGGCAGAGCTTAGAGCAGGGTCAAAAGGGCAGCTCCCTTTAGTCCTTTATACAAAGGACTGTCAGAGTCCCATGCTCCTGGCAGCATCTCCTCAAGGCACAGGTGCCCAGATCCCCTGCAAAAGAAAACAGGCAGCTGGGCTCCAACAGTGGGGTATGACCTCCATCCAGGTCAGGGCTTCTGAGGGAGGGAAGAAGGATAACTCTTTTCTTGTTACGAGTTCAGGCACCTGCTGCTGCTTCCAGGTTTGGTATAAAAACCTTAGCCCAGACAAAGCCAGGGGTCAGAGTGTGTTCTCTAGGCTGTAAGATCACGTTATATAAAATAAAAATATTACAATAAAATTTTTTTGTAGTTGTCCAAAAGGGAGCACCTGGGTAAGCAATGTGACCTTCTGAGCATGGTTAAGTCTCACTTTGGACTCCTCTTTCTGTTCTATGGGTGGTCAGAGGCTGTCACCAACTCAAACCACTGTCTGAGGGCATCGCTGAGTGTCTCAGGAAGTGCGTTTACATCTCGAAGAATGATATAGTATGGGAATGGGAACTCTTCCATGTAGGATCGGATTTCAGGCATCTCTCCAGGTCCTTTAAATATCGGTACTTTAATGTCCAAGATAGAATCCTGTCAACAAAAGACATCATGAAATGGGGAGGCAGCGATTAAACCAGCATCCTTAGCTAGCTCTTCTGTGATCTCTTTTGCTAACAACTTTTACATCTGCTGTGTCTTATTCCTGCATATGAACCTAGCTTTTATTACTAAGTAAAACAATTTTCAGAACTCTACCAAGAAGGAGGTAGATGTCTTTCTGAGTACCCCTTCCAGGAGGATGGACACTGAAAAAAAGGAAAAGGGACAGATAGGAAAATCTACTTTCCCTACAGTGGTGTCTCCCCACCATCCACTTGGAATCATTCACACTAAATCTTTACCTTCCTATCAAGGCCTTAATGTGACTCGCAGAGACAGTGCTTCCCTGGAACAGAACTGCCCTGTAGGCATATTTCACTAAGACGACTGATGCTTCTTGCTGTGAGGAGGGCTGCTGAGACATAAGTCAGTGTGCAAACACCTGATCTCCCTTTCAAAGTGGTCAGTACCCATTATCAAAGCTGCAATACCTGCACTGACTGTGCATAGAGGGCAATGATGACCCACAGAGGATGGTCATTCTGAATCTTGGCTCTCCCACTCATTACCTATAACCACTATGTGTTTCAGTTCCTTCAGTGTAAAGTGGGAATAATGATCCCTACCTCACTGGCTTACTGCAAAGATTAACCGAGAAAATACAAGTGCCTACAATGGTACTTGACAGAATATCATGAATGCTGGGAGTTCTCAGTATGACTGAGTGATCCAGGCCATATTTCAGATTGAACAGGTTGAAGGGAATCCCCACTTTATCTCCAGAAAAGGTGGCTTTTAGTAGTCACTCACCCGTGAACTGGGATTGTCCAATACAACAAAGATGACAAAGATGTTCGCATTCCGGGCAGCCTGAACCGCTGCCAGGACTCTTTCTTTGCCCTCAAGGAAGAGGCCTCGCCCATCAGAGACTACCAGGAGGAGTTGTGCAATTTCTGTAGACCATATAAGAGGAAGCAAGGGAGTAAAATGATCAGCCATTTTTAATAACTCACAACTACCCAAAGTAGGACAAATTAATGTAGACTTAGTCTGTACTATTAAAGCTAAACAGACTTCTAAAGCTGATGAATTCTGGGCACAAACCTAAGGGACCTCTGATGAGATCTATCCCTTAGAATGCCTGAGTCAGAGACAAGGCATAATAAGGGATACTAAGTACACTTCTGTCAGTATAGCAGAATTTCTCAATAGTGTTTCAGGAAATGTTAAATTCTGCTCAACTTCAATTGTAGAGCAACATACTGTAGATGAGAATTAAAACACTAGTTTTATGGCTGTAAACTTTAAAAATGATAGTACTGAGTAGGGCATTAGAAGAAAGTAGCCAAATCAGAAATCTGGAACTGTGTCTTCCAAATTTCAGTCACCACATATAATCACCTTTAGAATTCTGTTAATTCCTTGTACCCAATTTCTGTATTTTTTTCCCCTTGAAATTTGACTTGTTTAAACAAAACCAAATAGAAAGGAACCATAAACACTGAATAAAATGTTTTAAAATTTTTGCTACATAGTGTTTCCAGCTAAAGATTATATAGTACTTGAGTTGAGGGTGGGCTGTTTTCGCAAATGTTGAGAGGTGTGAATAACTTGCATCCATCAAAATCTGAAGCTTCTGCATGATACACTGAGAACACTGAGAGATTTTTGGAAAGAACTAAAGAAATGGCATGTTTCAAGCCCCCAAAGTAAATGTGGTTGGATTAGCTGGCTGTTAAATTATGTCCTTCTCTACTCTCCTCTGTCATTAAAATATTAGAGAATACGGTACTCGAAGGGGACTGGTTTCAGGACACACCCCTCACCCCCAGTATACCAGAATACACACATATTCAAGTCCAAAGATGGCCCTGGAGAACCCACATACATGAAAAGTTGGCCCTCCATATACTCAGGTTTCACATCCCTCAAATGCTGAATTTTCAATCCACTTTTGGTTGGAAAAACTCCATGTGTAAATAGACCTGAGCAGTACAGACAAACCTATGGTATTCAAGGGTCAACTGTAGTCTTTATATTTAATTCCACACACTTTGCTCCTTTCTCTCACAAATCTGAACTCTTATCAAATAGTGTCTAGATCCCGCATTGGTTATAAGCCTCATGAGTACAGGTTCAAAAAAAATTTCTGAATGAATAAATAAGTAAAAATCAGCTCCATCGATTTATGTCTTTTCCTGTGGAGCACACCTGTTAAAACACAGTGACGGGGCATTGAGCTGAAGCAGGCAGCTTGGGAATTACAGAGTACAAGAAAGCGTTTTGTTTAGGAAGAGGAAGGCATGCAGCTCACCTGGACTGATGTTCTGTGAGAGCTGCTGAGCTGCTGCAAACATGCTGGCAACAGACTCTAGAAACTAAATCGGAACCAGAAACAGACAATTACAAAACTATGTCAATGCTCTTCCCATTGTCAGAGAGACTGATAGTACTTCTGACACTGAAGTGATTATCAGATAACCACCTCAGGTTTATAGACCATCAACTAACTGTCCCTTCTGGCCACATGTAGTTAAAAAAGGAGGATCCTTGGATACAGACATTCTGTTTTATTATTTTTTGAGAGAGGATCTGTGTCACCCAGGCTGGAGTGTAGTGGCACGATCTCACCTCACTGCAGCCTCAATTCCTGGGCTCTGCCTCAGCCTGCCACCAAGTAACTAGGATTACAGGTATATGCCACCACAGCCGGATAATTATTTTTATCTTTTGTAGAAATGAGATCTATGTTGACAAGGCTGGTTTTGAATCCCTGGCCTCAAGCAGTCCTCCCACCTCAGCCTCCCAAAGTGCTGGGATTACAAGTGTGAGCCACTATGCCTAGATGACACAGGCCTTCTGAAGCACAGGTGAGACGTTTCTCTAACATATAACCCACTAGAGTTCTGGAAGATACCCCAAAGTAAAAGAAGTGCTTCTCTGGGGCATAAGAAATCAATAAGTCGCTCAAATAAACCAAACAGTGTCTTCTTTCAAGAAAAGAAAACAACTGAGCAAAAGAGAAGGCAAGAAAATACAGAATGTCCAGGGCAGCCTAGAAAAAGCAAACTGAATCAGAGCAGGACCCAGGAGAAATATGATCTCATGCTCTGTTTTGAACTTGTGTTCTCCTGAGTAAGTCACTGGCTTTATTTCATATCATTTCTTTAAGCTTAATGAGGGAGAAAAATAGGTCTTGGCCCACCTGATAAGTGTATGGGAGATGGGTTTGTTTTTGCAGAATGTTCCAAACTACTCAGAAAAACAAGCAGGGAGCTAGAAAACCAATGATGCAAAGTCAAGTGATCTCTGAGGAAGTGAGAAAAAGAAGTCACACCTTGTTTTATAATGGATGCCAAGGAAGCTTCTATTCCAGTGGTACCCAGGCTGAGATTTAGGACTATCCCTGTCCTAATACTGCAAGGGATGGAGGGGGGGTTCTTAGCCCAGCATGGTGGTAATCCCAACAATTCGGGAGGCCAAGAAGGGAGGATCACTTGAACACAGGAATTTTAGACCAGCCTGGGCAACAAAGTGAGACCATGTCCATACAAAAAAAAAAAATCAGCCAGACATGGTAGCACGTGCCTGTAGTCCTAGCTACTAGGTAGTCCTAGCTATGAGGCAAGAGGACTGCTTGAGCCCGGGAGTTCAAAGTTATAGTGAGCTATGATGGCGCCATTGTACTCTAGTCTGGGTGACAGAACGAGACCCTGTCTCAAAAATAAAAATTGTTCTCCCTCCTACCTACACCAGTTTAAAAATAACTCTGCAGAAGACATTTTATTTCATCCTCTTACCTGAGCAATCTTGGTTTTCTTTTGTTGGAATTTGCAGAGACGTAGAATCTGGGACCCAGAGTAATCACTGAACTGCTCATGAAATGGGTGTAACAGCTTTACAGATTCTCCAAAACTTGGGGAAGGAAAACCAAATACAACAGGAGTTATTTTTTTGCTGTGTGATCAAAATAACCAAACAGGTTATGAAAAGTTTTCACAATGAAATTACAAAGCAACCTTACCTACACACTGCAATCTGACCCACTTCCAGGAGGGTTAGAGCATTTCCAATCACAGCCAAAGATTCAAATGCAAGCTGTGAATTAAAAGTTAATGACATCAGGAATCAGAATATCCTCTAAACCAGAGCCTCTCGACTATTTTTTGCATCAAGATTCCCAAAGAAAACATTATTTTTTTTGTTCGACAAGTAGAGGAATAACATGAATAAGGCTATTCTAGTCACAACAAACCCTGAGGCTTTGGTGGCCTGGTACCACAAATGTTGAAACCTAGAATCCATTACACTGATAGGAATGGTCTCCTGCAGACATCGAATAAAAAGTGACCTTGAGGGCCAGGCATGGTAGCTCACACCTGTAATCCCAGCACTTTGGGAGGCCAAGGAGGGAGGATCACTTGAAGTCCAGGAGTTCAAGAGCAGCCCAGGCAACACAGCAAGATCCCACATCTGTGGTCCCAGCTACTTGGAGGCTGAGGTAGGAGGATCACCTGAGCCCAGGAAAGTTGAGGCTACAGTGAGCCACCTGGGCCTGGGCAACAGAGTGAAATCCTGTCTTCAAAAAAAAAAAACAAAAACAAAAACAAAAAACATGTAGCCAGGCATGTTGACACACACGTATGGTCCCAGCTACTCAGGAGGCTGAAGTGGGTGGGAGGACTATACTGCTTAAGCCCAGAAGGTTGAGGCCACAGTGAGCTATGATCATGCCACTGCACTCCAGCCTAAGCAAGAGAGCAAGACCCTGTCTTTAAAAAAAAAAAAAAAAAAAGACCTTGAGAAATATGGTCCATGAATTTTTCTTTCTTATTTTTTGGACCTACATAAAGAGTAACCTCTTGTAGGTAACAAATTTTAAAAACTAATTTAAAATCCATTTATATATATGTAGTCAGATCAGACTGTATAACCATATCAGAAAATTTCATTACCATTTGCAATATGACAAAAGAACAGCTGAGTATTCTACATCTATTATTTCATTTAATCTTCATAACAATTCTGCAAGTATGAGGTTATTACTGTTCTGTGTGTGCTTGTAAATATATATATATATAACATATATGTAAATATATATATATATATATATATATTCCTCACTTTTCAGAAGATGAAACCGATACATAAGAAATAAGTTGCCCAAAGTCACATGTTAATAAATGGAGCTGGGATACGAACCCAGGTTCAGAGGCTACACTTTTTCCAGCAAAACATACAAATTTTAGGTTGCTCATTAGCCCATGCATCACTGCCCAAAACAAACACTCTTTGGCATCTGTAATGGTGGTATAAGTTTTCTATTCAGGCTCCTAAACTTAATATTAGCACTGATAGAACAATAACTCTGGATAATTTCAGACATAAAAGAAATGTATCCTAGATACATACTTAAACTATTTAAGACTATGCAGTAATATCTGAAAACTGATTTTTTTTAACAGTACATTGTTGCATTTTCTGCAAAATAAGCACTATCAGGTTTACTTATTCTGCAACTAGACAGTTAAGAACAAACAGCAGGGTCAAGAAACAAAACAACTTAAAAGACCTACAACAGTAAGAAACTAACACATCTGAGACATCCTAAAATTGCCCTTTTGAACTCTTTAAATCTTAGGTCTTATCAAAGATGGTTATCACATTCTCAAAACAGGCCTAACAGGTATTTCAAAATCCATTTTGGCGGCCCAAGGAACATGGTTTGATGTTAATTTCCTATCAAACCGCCACTACATTTCTCTTCCTTACCTGCTTGGTATGGTTGTCCACCATACTAGAAGAGTCATCGATAGCCAAACAAATCTGATACTGGCGTTTACTGGGCTTGGTCCTTCGAAGCCAAATCTTGTCTTTCCGAAATTGACTAGCAATATATGGAATGACTTTCCGTATGTTCAGTCGTTTCCCAGTTCGATAGTCTCCTCTATTTATTCAAACAGGGGCAAAAATTAGTTAACAACTTTTAATTCCTGAGAATTTTTATTAAGGACAAAAATCACATTAATAATACCTTAAAACCAATACCAAGTAACTAGGAACCTGGTACATAGAAGTGTTTCCGTCAATTGAGGACTAAGTTCAGGATCTTCTTGACCTCTAGCCAGAAAAACTGGACTTGTATGTGGCAATAATAATTAGGTCCTTCCAGACACATTTTTAAAAATTAAGAAAAAATACACTAAATATGAATGATTTTGGACATCTTTGAAAAGATCTAGGTGATTTAACACCTGTAGCAAGTGAATAACTCAACATGTAACAAGGTGATCAATGCAGACACCCAGAAACTTTTGTGCGAGATAATAATAGGAAAACAGGGTAAGGAACAGCATACTGGTGCCCGTACAGCAGAAGAGGCAACCTAGAAGCTGGCACTATGAATGGTTAGCTGCTGAGTTCAACAGAATCACGAAGCTGCCATCTTCTCAGAGCACTGTGAGGCCTTCCAGAGGGAAAGACTTACTTCAGCTTGGCTGCCTGGGTAGGCTCTAATATGAGACGAAGCTCTTCACATAACCGTTGTGAAAGAGGTGCTGTTAGGATCAGGTAACTCTGCCACATCTCAGCGGCAACCTTCTCCTGTGACAACAACAAAATCTAAGTTACCCTCAGAATGTCAGAGCCAACCAAGTCTTCTAGCAAGATGCAGGCCTTAAGCAAAGTGGTAGAAAATGACCTGCATGAACTTTCTCAACAGAAGCACTTTAAATCTTCTCCCAGCAAGCTACCATGTAATTTACTTGATTAAAAATGTCTCTCCTTCCAGCCGGAGGCGGTGGCTAATGGCTGGTAATCCCAGCACTTTGGGAGGCCAAGGTGGGAGGATCACTTGAGGCCAGGAGTTCGAGACCAGCCTGGCCAACATGGTGAAACCTTGTCTCTACTAAAAATACAAAAAATTAGCTGGGCATGGGGGTGGGCACCTGTAATCTCAGCTACTTGGATGGCTGAGGCAGGAGAATCGCTTGAACCCAGGAGGCAGAGCTTGCAGTGGGTCAAGATCACACCACAGCACTCCAGCCTGGGTGACAGAGTGAGACTCCGTCTCAAAAAAATTAATTAAAAATTAAAAAGAAAAAGAAAAAGAAGAAAAGTCTCTCCTTCAACCCACCCTTCTAAGTGAGAAAGAATGAAACAAGGCAGTTAATTATTGGAATTCATGACCAAATCAATGCCTTACTCATGTCACCTACAAAGAGTAAAACGTGCACCTTTCATATGGGGAGGGAGATGTGAATGGGTAATTTTGGCACCAGCAGATCCAGCTACTTATTGGTGGATTCTCAGTCATGTTTCAAAAGTAAAAGTGGGTGGGCTATGGTGGTTCACGCAGGTAATCTCAGCACTTTGGGAGACCAAGGCAGGTGATCACCTGAAGTTTGAGACCAGCCTGGCCAACATGGTGAAACCCCATCTCTACTAAAATACAAAAAAATTAGCCGGGCGTGGTAGCAAGTGCCTGTAACCCCAGCTACTGAGGAGGCCGAGGCACAAGAATTGCTTGAACCTGGGAGGCAGAGGTTGCAGTGAGCTGAGATCGCGCCATTGCACTCCAGCCTGGGCGACAGAGCAAGACTCCGTCTCACAGAAAAAAAAAAAAAGAAAAAAAAAAAGTAAAAATGCTAAGTACAAATCCCTCCAGCAATACACTCAACACAAAGCCCCATGATTTTTCTACCAACTGTGGCAGAGCACTCAATACATATAGGTGGTGGGAGTGATTATGACAATAGATATAAAAGTGAAATGTGTACATAATACAGTAAATTTAGGATGCAAAGTCATTTAAAATAAAACTGCAGGCCGGGGACGATGGCTCACGCCTGTAACCCCAGCACTCTGGGAGGCCAAAACGGGCAGATCACGAGGTCAGGAGTTCAAGACCAGCCTGGCTAACATAGTGAAACCCCATCTCTACTAAAAAAATATAAAAATTAGCTGGACATGGTGGCATGCACCTGTAGTCCCAGCTACTTAGTAGGCTGAGGCAGGAGAATCACTTGAACCCAGGTGGTGGAGGTTGCAGTGAGCCGAGATCATATCACTGCACTCCAGCCTGGGTAACAGAGTGAGACTCCATCTCAAAAAATAATAATAAAATAAAAATAAATAAAAATAAAACTGCTGGTTAATCCACACTACCACGTTAAGTCAGCCAGCAATGATCTAGCTGGCCTCTTCTCAGGATGGCACAGCATAGACTCTTACACAGTTTTTCAACCTCTGTCACAACTATTACATCCATTACAGAGCCAGCAACAGAAATTAAAGGAATTAAGCACACCGATTTCTGTTTTAATTAAGCTATATAGATCTAGCAGCAAAGCAGGCAGAAACTGATGGACAGATGTAGGCTTTAGGATTGTAATTATATTCTCCATATGCCTGGTCCTTTTTACTAAGGTAATTGCTAAGAACCTATTAAGTTTGCTATGTGTTAAACAAAAAAAGTCGAGATATTTTACGAAAAAAACAGTGACTTACTTCTTCTGGATTTTCAGATTCATGTGGCTGCCACATTTCCAGCTGTCTCTCCAGCTCCTGTCTTAGCTCATTGACATCTTTTAAAAAGGGCTAAGAAGAAAAAGCCATAGATAAGAGGTGGCCCAGGCTGGAATTGCCAACTTAGTATCACTGGCTGCCTTCCACCCTACAGTATGAACTCAAAGTACATAGTCAAATGCTCCTGAGATAATTCAGCAAATACAGTGGCACAATGAGAAGATGCCAGACAAGCATTCTACTTCCCTCTTACAGAGACAATATGGATAAAGAAAACTTTTAACATTTATAAAGCCACTCTAGCAAAACAAAACCCAAACACCCTTAAGTCATCAATAATGAAAATGTTATCTGATTAATCAAATAAGTCAGACTCTTAGCTCAAGAACTTAATTAAATAGCTCTTCATAAATATAGGCACTAAGCCAAAGATTTTTTACTTAACCATCACAAACTTAATTGTCCTGAAGGTTCCTTACACAAGGATGGTTAGAAAAGTGGGATGTGAGTCCCAGAGGCCAAGGACCAGACCCACCATCACAGACAGGTCAGGGCACTGAGACCCTGTGATTAACTGTTGGAACAGTATCATGTGCTTGAAGAACACCTATCATACCAATAGTATTCCTAAAAATTTTGAATAAGAACATGAAACCCCTCAACAACCACATGTTCCATAAAGTTCTAAAGACAAAGATTTAAAACTAATTTAAAATGTTATTTTGTTAATTTATTAACACAATGCAGTAATTTGTGAGTTTTACTACCTGGAAGATCGTGTCCATGAGGAATTGATGAGCTGTATGAATGGTAGACTCTCGGCTTCTTTCTGGTTTCTCATTTTCTGTCTCCTTATGGGCTCTGTCTGTTCTGGGGTCTTGGTCTTCCTCTGTTTTAACAGTTTGAATCTCCACTTCCATCTCATCAAAGCCTATTTTCATTTAAGGACATAATTTTACTTATCATAACACTAGCCTGATGACTGACCAAGCCTTTGCTATTGCCCGTTAATCCTGACAATTAATCAAACTTCATTCCTTCACTCTCCAACACATTTCCACATGTTGATTTCAGAGGTTTCTTTCTGAGACACTCATTGCCAATCCTTACTCTCTAAACTCCTCTCCTCCTCACCTGATATTGAAGGCAGCGTTCTGGGAAAGGGAATAGGGGAAATTTTGGGTTGTCCTAAGAAGCCTTTTAAAACTGTTTGATTCCTGAAACTATATCCATGTAAAACATTGATAGAAATAAAAACTAAAAGCCACAATTCCATTTTACAGATGAGGAAACTGAGGCAAAGAAAAGATGAATAATTTGCTTCAACTTGTGAGGTGAGAGGCAAAGCCTGGATTGTCACATAGGGCAGTCAAACGTTGTAACAGTTCTAACACTCCTGAGAGGACAGGATTCGAATTTGGCAAGTTCTTTTGAATTTGCATTTATTCAATTGCTGATAAAGTTATTTTTTTGCCAAGTAATAGAACTTGATTAGCTATGAAAGGGAAACCCCTCATTCTTTTTCTTTTAATATTTTACTGCATTTGATGCTAATAGCATATACTTTTATATAATTGAAAATATCATTTCTCTAATAATATACCTTCTCATCATAGCTGTAGTAAGTACACTATTCTGGTTTCTTCTACGTATTTTTTAAAAACTGATGAGATTTTGCCAGAAATTCAAGTTTCAGGGGACTCCTTGAAGGATGGTGTCCCGTAACACCCACCCCTGTCCATATTTTTGTTTTCTGGTCCCAAATAAAATATAGTGAAATTATTATAGGCAAATTATTCATCTAAGCCATGGATTAGGACATGGAACTGAACACCAGACTACAGTGAGAGACAACTGACTACTTCAAGTCAGACAGCCTGGGAAGGATTTGCTCACTAGCAGGACTCACCCAAGGGTGCTGTGGTGCTCGACTTGATTTCCTCTGGCTTCAGCTGCTCCACGTCTGCTGCTTTGAGCTCCTCCTGCTCCTCTGTGTCCATGAGGGTGTCTTCTATCTCCTCCTCTTCCTGATCCCTGCCAGAGTCTTTTGCAGACTGTTGCTGTTCTTTGCTGGCCACATCTGTCAACAAAGCATGCACCCACACATAAAAATCCTAGTTATTTGCAGAACAAAATAATGATAAGTGGGTATGGTTTCTGTCATCCTAGCTTCCAAAATGCTACTGATGCAAGTCGTGCCACTGACCAGCTATGTGGCTTGGAGACTTGTCTGTGCCCAAGATTTCCTATTGACCTACTGACATAATGAACTGCCTGTTCCCTACCTCCTACAGAAATTATGAGGATATAGTGAAACTATACATGTGACCACAAAAATAGGGTGTTTAACTGGGCTACAGGGTGACTCTAACAATAATTTATTATATATTTTCAAATGACTAAAAGAACAGATCTGAATGTTCCCACACAAAGAAATGATAAATGTTTGAGGTGGTAGATGTTCTAATTATCTTGACTTGATCATTAAACATTGTATACATGTAGCAAAACATCACACTGTACCCCACAAATTATGTATCATTATTGTAGGTCAATTAAAAATAATAAAAAGTAGTAGAAAACAAGGCACAGGAAGACAAACATGGGAATAGGAATCCCAGCATTGTGATCTTGGATGAGTTCTTAAACCACTTGGCCTCAGTGTCCTTACCTATACAACAGAGATGCTCTGGCTCATAGGATTATTTGAGGAAGTTTGTGATCATGCAGCAAAGGCTCAGGAAAGTTTTTTGGCACCAAGCAAAAGCTCAATACATTGACTAAGAAGAAAGAAATGTCCAGTACTAAGAAACCCTGATATCAGGGTTTAGATGTGGCCAACTGTTATTTTTAACTATTATATTTAAGGATATTTAAAGGGTTTATACTAAACCAAGATCTTAATCATCTTCACTTGGTTACAGATCCCTTTGTACCAAAAATAAACTCTATTTCTGCACATTTCTTATGTTTACAAAGCCATTTCCTTTCTCCCCTGATACAAATGTGTACTATTAGCTGCCAAGCACAGTCACACAGCACAAGCTCTTACAGAGAGCTCAGTGGACAAAGGCAGCAGTTTTCCCAGGACCATACCATAGGTCTGTGCATCGTATGCGTCGCTGCCTTGTTTAATGTGCTCAAATGCATCTGCATCCTCCACCTGGGCCTGGGGCTGCTGAGCTGGCCCCTGCTCGGCGTGGCTGTCCGTATCCACAGTCCTCAGCCTCTTGTGCACACGCTCATTGTGATCACCCATGGAACGTTCATTGTCAGCCTGCCCAGGTTTCCTCTTAAAACTCTGTGAGAAATACAAAGATATTCATCAGAGCCTTGCCTGTCATGACAAAAGGACTCAAAATAAACATAATATCCATCTATAGGGGACAGGATAAGTAAATCAGGTGTAGCCATACAAGAATGGAATTCAATACAGCTATTACAAAGAATAGGAGCTCTATATACTTATATAGAACAATCTATGATATCTAAAATGAAGGCAAAGAAACACACTTTCACACATTCATATATGCAGAAAGTATCTCTGAAAGAAGAAATAATTGGTAATACCAATTTGCTCTGAGGAGGGTCCCTTGGGAACAGGAATAGGATATAGGCTTTTTAGGGGATTGGTTTTTTACACTAATTTTGCATCATGTGAATAAATTATACCCTACTTAAAAAACTGACTCTTAAAAAAGCAAAAGCCTATGGACAATGAAAAGAGTGAGACGGTTGGTGCTGGACAGCAGCACAGAGCACTTGGCTCTTAAGACTTCATGGCCGGAATCAGGGGTCAGGGAGAGACACAGGCAGGGAAGAAGCCCAGTGACGGGATCCCACTGGGTAAACCCCATGGTCCTGGTCTGCTCACCAAGGCTGCTATAATATCTGATGGGATAGCAAAAGCAGGAGTATAGCTTTTTTTTTTTTAAAGCACTACATTTGGAACATCTTTTTCTACATGCTGCCTTCACCTAAGTTTAGCTGAGGAGTGATAGAAACCTGTGTGTTTTTCCTGGTGTGCTTCTGGGACGTCAACTGGGCAATGAAATTTGATTCATGGCCTTCTGCCTGGTTTGCATCTGCGGCTCCACTTCCGTGTTCCTAGGAAATCCAAGCCATAAAAGAATGAGGTGAAAGAAGCTATTACAAGTCCCTGGTTACTGTGCTGCATTGAATACAACTTCTCTCACTGCTATTCTTTATTCTCAGTCATATAATCACTCCTGCCTACCTGCCAGCTCTGGAACTCATCGTAACTAAGGCCTGGCCTACAGGCAGAAACAGGAGTGTCTAGGTACAGACCTTATGTTACCCTCTCAGGGGCCTTTGTAAGGCTGCTTAGTTCTTTGCAGGAGTATTATGTCTCACTCCAAAGGCAGGACAGACCTCAAATAGAAACCAGGCTTCATCATCAACCAGCTAGGTACACTTGAGGTTGTCATTTAACTTTACTGAGGTGTATTTTTCTCAAATATACAATGAAGAAAAGAGTACAATATCATCTATCTCATGGGGACATAGGACTTGCTGAAGTAATGAAAATGCTTAGCACCTAATGGGTGCTCAATGAATAACTGTGGTGGTGGCTGTGTGGTAGTCATAGGGTATAAGCAATATAAACGGTTGTTATTGTCAGTAAGAACTAGGACTCAAAGAGACTAAAGTTATCCAGAATCACCACTGTAACCAGCAGGTCCTGTGTTGACATTCCAGGTTCTTTCCATAGCACCCAGCAACCTGAATTGTGGCCATATCAGAACACATCACCACCAGATCCAAGAATGAAAAAGTTATTTGCTTTTTAAATTAAACATTTAGAAACCTGATGATAAGAAAGGAAAAGAAAAACACCGTTAAAGGTATACATTGCCTGAAGTCTAAATTCCATTTGCTTCCTGGAGAGCTTTCTGAAAAACACGAATCTGATTCTCCCATCTAGAGCTATCAGTCTAACAACTTTTTCTTATTATGCACACCACTTAAATACACCCGATATTCCAGGGTTTGTCCTGGGAGGCATATAAAAATAAGTATCAGTCATGCCCCCACACAACAACGTTTCAGTCGAGGAAAGACTGCATGTACACTGGTGGTCCCATAAGATAATAACACGCTTTCACTATATCTTTTCCATGTTTAGATTCACAAATACTTACATTGTGTTACAACTGCCTGCAGTATTCAGTACAGTAACACACTGTACAGGTTTGCAGCCTAGGGGCAATTGGCTTTACCATCGAGGTTTGTGTAAGTACACTCTATGGTGTTTGCACAATGACAAAATTGCCGAATGAGGCATTTTTCAGAATGTATCTCTGTCTTTAAAAAAATAATTGTTCAGTCACACGTTGCTTAAAGAATGAGATGTGGGCCGGGCGCAGTGGCTCAAGCCTGTAATCCCAGCACTTTGGGAGGCCGAGATGGGCGAATCACAAGGTCAGGAGATCGAGACCATCCTGGCTAACACAGTGAAACCCTGTCTCTACTAAAAAATACAAAAAACTAGCCGGGCGAGGTGGCGGGTGCCTGTAGTCCCAGCTACTCAGGAGGCTGAGGCAGAAGAATGGCGTAAACCCGGGAGGTGGAGCTTGCAGTGAGCTGAGATCGCGCCACTGCACTCCAGCCTGGGCGACAGAGTGAGACTCCATCTCAAAAAAAAAAAAAAGAATGAGATGTGATCTGTTAGATGTCAACAACAAAACAAACAACAAAATAACGACACATAAACCAACTAATGCTACACAGAATGTGATGTCAGACAGGGAGAAGAGACCCTACTAAGAGGCAGCTGGCGGCTGCAGTGAAACCATTGATCACCTCTTTCCCCTGCTCCTTCTCTGGTGCGGCCCCAGCCAGCTCCACGGCCTGTGTGCTTTGCATGTTCTCCACACCAGTCTGCCCACAGGAGGCATGCTCCTTCCTCTCCAAAACCTCTGGCACCTGCTCCTCTGTATCAGAGTCCTCCTGTTCTTCTTCCTGCTTCTGCAGAGAAATCAAACACGGCATTAAATGCTCTAGGAGAACAGCATAAGGTGGGAGACCCTGCAACAAGCAGGCTTCCCCACTCCTCAGCGAGGGTCTTAAAACAGAAACCTAGGAACTCCTTGGAAGTGCCACATGTTGATGGAGGAGTATCCTAAAAGGGATTCTAAGGGGAATAAGGTGACCTCCTCCTCCTCATTATTTTTAATGAAAAAAGCCAGACATCCCATGATACCTGGGGCTGGAAACCTTGGTCAGCAGGGCCATTCTCTCCACCTTCTTCGTCGGCATCCTTGTCTTTTTCCTCCAGAGACTGCTGCTGCTCCTCGGAGTGTTCTTCAGGATGCTGAGCAGCATCCCCATCTTGATCATCAGCTCCTGTGTCCATTTCCTCCTCCCCTTTGGCCTTGTCATCTTCACTGGGGCCTTCCTCGGGCTCCTGTGGACTCTGACTTTCATTCTGGTCAGTCTCAGTCTCTCTTTCCTCAGCTTCATGACCTGCTTCTTCTGGTTTTTCTTTTATCTCCAAAGGATTCTCTTCTGTATAGATACAACAAAAAGGAACGCAGAATTTTTTAAACTTACATGATTTCTTAAGCTGGGAGCTAGTTATGCAAGTTTTGTCTTATTACAATTCTATAAACCAGCGAGTGGCAAATTGTGACCCATAGGCCAAATCTGGCCTCCACATGTTTCTATGAAGAAAGTTCTACTGGCCGGGCACAGTGGCACATGCCTATAATCCCAACACTTTGGGAGGCTGAGACGGAAGGATCGCTTGAGTTCAAGACCAGCCTGGGCATGCATCATAGTGAGACCCCATCTTTTACAAAAAATAAAAAATTAGCCAAGCATGGCGGCATGCACCTATGGTCTTGGCTACTCAGGAGGCTGAGGCAGGAGGATCACTTGAGCCCAGGAGGTCAAGGCTGCAGTGAACTATGATCACGCCCCAGCACTCCAGCCTGGGTGACAAGGCAAGACCCTGTCTCCAAAAAAAAAGAGTAAAGTTTTTACTGGAACACAGCAACATATATTGTGTTTACCCCATCCATTTTGTACTGCCTATGGCTGCTTTCACTCTACAACAGTAGAACTGAGTATTTGCAATCGAGAGCTTATGGTCTGCAAAGCCTAAAATATTTAATATCTGATGCTTTATAGAAAAAGTTTGCCTATCTTTGTTTTAAACCATATACATACAGTTGTTTTAATGGCACATTTCATTAAAAAATAATAGCTAATCTACCCCCAAAAAACCCCCATAAACAAACAAAAAAAAATAGGAAAATTTTAGGCCAACAATAGGAAATGACAGCTTAATGCTCAATTATTGTGAACAACTGGTGGATGTCATGATCATATACAGAAAATACAACTCACACTGAAATAGAAACCGTCTTATTTTGAAAAAGTTTTATCAAAAGAGCTTTTATATACTTTGGACACTTCAAAAATCAGTTATTAGCAAATTCTTAAAATAACTCTTACTATTTTTATTTTTATTTTTTTGAGACGGAGTCTCGCTCTTGTTGCCCAGGCTGGCGTGCAGTGGCACAATCTCGGCTCACGCAACCTCTGCCTCCAGGGTTCAAGCGATTCTCCTGCCTCAGCCTCCAGAGTAGCCAGGATTACAGGCATGCGCCACCACACCGGGCTAATTTTGTATTTTTAGTAGAGACGGTGTTGGTCCATGTTGGTCAGGCTAGTCTCGAACCCCCAACCTCAGGTGATCCGCCCGCCTTAGCCTCCCAAAGTGCTGGGATTACAGGCATGAACCACCGCACCCGGCTAATTTTTTAATTTTTTAGAGACAGAGTCTCGTTCTGTTACCCAAGCTGGAGTGCAGTGGCAACATCATGGCCCACTGTAGCCTCAACCTCCTGGGCTCAAGCGATTCTCTCACCTCAGCCTCCTGAGTAGCTGGGACTACAGGTGTGTGCCACCATGCCCAACTATTTTTTTCTTTGATAGAGACAGGGTCTCACTATGTTGTTCAGGTTGGTCTCAAACCCTGAGCTCAAGTGATTCTCCCACCTTGGCTTCCCAAAGTGTTGAGAAGCCTTACAGGCATAAGCCTCTGCAACCAGCCTATTGGTTTTCTTTTTCCATTGTCTATTATTCAATTAGCAAATGATTTTAAATAATTGTTCCTTAGTTATAAAACGAGTCTGGCTATCTAAAAGCAGATAGCTTATTACATTCTCAGTGGATTTTAATTTTCTTAATTTTATGCTTTCTTGGTTATTGACTTTGTTTGCAACTAGATTCCAAAATTAATTTTTACCTAAATGGCACCTCTTATTATTCCTTTGTAACTTGCTATCTTTGTTCTAATACAGCATTATAAAAATATACATATATATATTTTAAATGGATGTTATAACTATGTAACTGACTCATTTATCAGCAAGGCCAGCTCACATCTTTCTGTCTGATTAAGCAGCAGGAATGGGGCCCTGTTACGGGGGCATCGCCAACACAATGCTCTCAACTAATGCCAGCTGACACCCCTAAAGGACTCACTAGAGTTGAAAAATGGACGACAAAGGCACTAAATACTGTCATATGCCATGTGATTTCTCTTGGGATTAGTCTTGTTCCCCACTGCATGTGACAATCAATAACTAAAACCGTATTTCCCTAAAAAAGCTATAACCGGACTCCATGACAGCTTGGTATACCTAGACTGCACAGTGTTTACACCATCCCATGAGATGGGACACACAGTAATGGCTGTGAAGAGACAGTGCTGTGTATGAAGCACCACCAGGGCATAGCAGTGCCAAAAGTGATAATAGGACGTGATAGTAGTTTGAGAAACACCTACTGGTTGATGAGCTCTAGGGATAATCACATGAGAAATATTACAAAGGAAAGGCAAACCATTTTCTCAAACTGGGATTGAGCCAACCAAACATGATTTATCACCTGGCCATGATACTGAGCTAGCTCTCAAAAGAGAAATCAGTTACTGTTCAGTAGTGAGTTCTAACTGGTCTCTTTGTTTCTGAAAGACGCACCTTCTCCTTCTTCATTGTCGGTGTCCTCACCACCATTCTTGTCTTCACTGTCAAGGTTCAAGTCATCCGGAAGGTCCAAGGCCTCGGGTTCTGGCAGCTTTTCCTGATTGCCATGGTAAGGGTCCACCTCATTTTCATCATATTCCCTCTTTGGGACAATGGAGACAACGGGGATAAAATAAAAATACCATTGTTTTTAAAAGTAGAATTCCCATAAAATCAGCTCTAAGTATTTACACTGTGAGAGAATACAGTATCTATTCCCTAAAATTATCTGCACACATTAGTATTTTATTTTTAGACCCTTCATATTGGAATCTCAGATTTCACTTTCTGTGCGGTTCTCCAAGGACAAGTGGTGCTATGTTACTCAATCTCAAAGAAACTTACAAGAAGAAATAAGAAGGGATCACAGGTTTTAGCTTCTGATCTATAGCATAAGCCCAAACAACATGTGTACTACCCTGTCAGGAACCAACAGTTAGATATTTTATGTCCCGTTAAGAGCCTCTGTTGCATATTCTTTTATGAGGTAATGGGGGAGCAGTCAACAAATAGGGGAAAAAATGTCTCGAGACACCTCGAGAACTATACAGTTCAAGAGCCTTGAGTCAAGAGAGCAGATCAGTTTCAAATCTTCATTACCTCATCTATTTGTTCATTAATTTTGTCTTCACCTTCTCCACCATCATCAGCTTCTGATTCTTCCTTTTCTTCCTTCTTATCTTTCTGGCTTTTATCTTTGTTTGAATTGCCACTATCCAAGTTGTCATCTTTAGCAACAAGTTCAGAATCTTCCTAAATGTCAGAGGAAGAAAAAACAATCATCACACTCAATTCCAGAAACTGTTTCTGCATTAGTTGACTTTTAGACATGCATAATTTCTGCCTACTGGACCTACCCCATGGATGGCTGATGAAGTGCCATCCATGACGTAGAGAAAACAATGCAGGTCTCCATGATGGCAGCAATATTATTAGGTGTGTGAATAGTGGGGTGAGTTGGATAATTCATTGTATCACCCTGGGCTGTTGCAGCATCTACACAGGGTCTTGTTCATCCTCCTCCATAACACATGGGATGACTCAGCTCAAGCTACTCTTAGCTCTGAATGTAATCAATGAGATAGGATAGAAAAAAGAAAAAGAGGAATGGAAAAAAGAGAACAAAAACAAATACAGAAAAAGAAGAGAAGTAAATGACAGAGAATGCTAGGTGGTAGGCAGATTACCTCCTCTCAGTTTGTTTGGAAGGGGGGAAATCTTTTAATTACCTCATCCATTCCTGGTCCTGTTTCTTCAGTTTTATTGTCTTCTTCCTCCTCATCTTCCTCCTCATCGTCATCACCCCAAAGCCTCTCATCTAGTTTGTCAGCTTCCTCACCATTGAGATCGCCCATCTGTTTATCCAGGTCTCCGCCCTCACTATCTGATTTCTCATCATCCTCTTCTGAAAGGGAAGGCACTGAGCTTAGTTAGGCAGATCTCCAAACTGACCCAGTCATGTGTATGTAAGAGGGGTGTGGACCCGATTCCCTGGCAAGGGACCCACCAGGGATTGACTGCCTTTTTCTATAGAACACATCCTCCAGGTGCAGGCCCTTTAGATCTACTGACACAGACATAGTCTTACTGTGTTTTGCCAAGTGGAGGCACAAGGAAGCCTATAATGTGTGAACAGATGGTAAAATGAGTAAGGAAATACCTACGAGGATGTCTAGTTTTGGTGTTGGGACATTATGGGACTCAGCAACCTGAGTTTTGTGTCTGAAATGATGGGGTTGGACTAGGTGGTTTCCATGGGTCCTCCCCATCTTCAATATACTGCTATGATATTTTGCAACATCTAAAATCAGGTCTCAGTCAGAATTGTCGTCATTTGTCTTTGCACAGGGTCTACTTTGCAAAAGGTCATATCCTATGTGCCTTAGGCCAACTGCCACAAAGGTCAACTTTCATTTCTGCAAGATACTCATTTTAGAATAAGACACAGTATCTCAAATTGGACAGAAATTTGGGGCAAGGGCTGAATTATGGTACAAACATATGTGACAGATGACGATGTACTTTAAAAAAATCAAATTCTCAAATAATTTTTAATGACAGGGAGAATTTTCTTAAGATGTTAAATGAAAAAAGCAGGCCCAACGCGGTGGCTCATGCCTGTAATTCCAGCACTTTGGGAGGCTGAGGTGGGCAGATCACGAGGTCAGGAGATCGAGACCATCCTGGCTAATACGGTGAAACCCTGTCTTTACTAAAAACACACACACACACACACAAAAATTAGCCGGGCGTGATGGTGGGCACCTGTAGTCCCAGCTACTTAGGAGGCTGAGGCAGGAGAATGGCGTGAACCTAGGAGGCAGAGTTTGCAGTGAGCCGAGATTGTGCCACTGCACTCCAGCCTGCGGGACAGAGCGAGACTCCGTCTCAAAAAAAAAAAAAAAAAAGCAGACTACAGAACTGTATATGGTCTGTGTGTGTGTATATATGCAATAAATGGAAAGAAATATACCACAATTTACTAAGTGCTATGGGTGGTAGGCCTAAGGGGGGATCTATTTCTTTTCTACATTTTTGTTCCAAATCATCTACAACAAACATCTACTATTTTTCTGATTAGGAATAAAAGGTATTTTAAACACTACAGAACAATTTGCCTTTTGTTGAGAGCCCAGCTCCATTAGGGATCATCTCCTTTCAGGCTTCCCTGAAGGACACTACTGAGCCACTGCATCTAACACATGAGGCAGCTAGAACATCAGTCAATGTGAGAAGAATCTATGAGAGACCAGGGACTTCTGCCTCAGTGGAGGTGGTGACAGCACATGCAGTTGCTGAGGTTTTCATTTGCAGTTAAGCACAGTAACCAACTTATTTCAAAAGATTATATTAGGTTCCTTATTAGAAACATGGAATTTCCTGGATAAAATATTTATGCTTTCAAAAACAAGAATGAAGTGACAGATAATCTGAAACCTTGTTCTTCAAGCTCCCCATCATGCATTTTCCCGTCAAAGTCTTCTGACATCTCAATGGCATTATCCTCGCCCTTAATATCAGATTTTGAATCAGGATCCTCTTTGTCTTTTTCTTGACCCTTCTGAAATGTATCTTCCACCTACATAAAAAAGTATTACAGTAAACATAATAAATGAAACTTTACCAATGTTTGCTTCAGCTCTGAGATATAAATGCCAACGTTAATGGTGTAAAAATATATTTGGGAGAGGAAAAAAAAAAGAGAAACAACAGAGACAGCCACATGGAATTTGTCAAATTTCTGGAGTTAGTTTCCACTTATTGTAATCAGAGAGTATAGAATTTTGTTCAGGTTTTCTTATTGGGAATTGTAAAAATAGTCCCAGAGACATTTGCAAGAATATATATTCTTTGTAGGATAAAAAGTTCATCAATCTTTTATTATCCAATTCTTTAATACTATTTTTGTCACTATGACTGCTGAAAGACAGTGGCCCAAGATAATCTTGTTCATTCTTCCTTGGTTTATATATTTCTTTTATAAAAAATTATTTTTTATGTTTTTAGACAGGGTCTTACTATGTTGCCCAGCCTGGAGTGCAGTGGCACAACCATGGCTAACTGCAGCCTCAACCTCCTGGGATCAAGCAATCCTCTGCCTCAGCCTCCCCAGTAGCTGGGACCACAGGGACATACAACCACACCTGGCTAACTTTTTATTTTTTGCTAGAGACGTGGCCTTGACATGTTGCCCAGGTTGGTCTCGACTCCTGGGCACAAGCAATTCTCCTGCCTTAGCCTCCCAAAGTGGTGGGATTACAGGTGTGAGCAACTGAGCCCAGCCTAATTTATATGTTTCTATATAATTGATGGGATATTTGGGGCAAAAAGTTTTGTGATTGTTACCTCTTTCATTATGGTTGATTTTTGAAAGTTCTTTTTAAGGCTGGGCACAGTAGCTCATGCCTGTAATCCCAGTACTTTGGGAGACCGAGGCAGGTGGATCACAAGGTCAGGAGTTCGAGACCAGTCTGGCCAAGATGGTGAAACAGTGTCTCTACTAAAAATACAAAAATGAGCAAGGCGTGGTGGTGGGGGCCTGTAATCCCAGCTACTCAGGAGGCTGAGGCAGGATAACTGCTTGAACCCAGGAGGTAGAGGTTGTGGCGAGCTGAGATCACTGCACTCTAGCCTGGGTGACAGAGCAAGACTCCGTTTCAAAAAAAAAAAAAAAAAAAGAAGTCCTTTTTAAAATACAAAAGTCATGGCCAAGCATGGTGGCTCACGCCTATAATCCCAGCACTTTGGGAGGCTGAGGCGGGCAGATCACTTGAGGGGTCAGGAGTTTGAGAACAGCTTAGCCAACATGGCAAAACCCTGTCTCTACTAAAAATACAAAAACTACCCTGGCGTTGTGGCGTGCGCCTGTAATCCCAGCTACCTGGGAGACTGTGGCATGAGAATCGCTTGAACCCGGGAGCCGAGACTACGCCACTACACTCCATCCTGGGGGACAGAGCAAGACTCTGTCTCCAAAATAAAACAAGTTTCCCCGTAACACCTCCATCCTCGAAGCCTCTCAAAGAATGACTACCAATAACATTCTAGTGAACCTTTGACTTTTTTCTATGAATACACCAACATATACTTAGTGATACAGGTGATAGCTATCAATACCTGCCTCCCAACATCTTTTTAAACAAAAAAGAGATCATGCTTTACAGACTGTTATGCAATCTGCTTTTTTCATTTTTATTTTTCTGAAACAAGCTCTTGCTCTATCATCCAGGCTGGAGTGCAATGGTGCGATCTTGGCCCACTGCAACCTCCACCTCCCAGGTTCAGGCGATTCTCCTGCATCAGCCTCCTGAGCAGCTGGGATTACAGGTGCATGTCACCACACCCACCTAATTTTTGTATTTTTAGTAGAGACAGAGTTTTGCCATGTTGGCCAGGCTGGGTTTTGTTTTGTTTTAATTTTATAGAGACAGTGTCTCCCTATGTTGCCCAGGCTGGTCTTGAACTCCTGGCCTCAAGGGATCCTCCTGCCTTGGACTCCCAAAGTACTAGGAATCCAGGCGTGAGCCACCACACCCAGACTGTAAAACACATCTTTTCTTAAAAACATCTCAGCCAGGTGTGGTGGCTCATGCCTGTCATCCTAACTACTCAAGAGGCTAATACAAGAGGACTCCTTGAGTCCAAGAGTTCATGGCTGCAGTGAGCTATGATTATAGAACTGTACTCCAGCCTGGGCAAGACAGCAAGACCTCATCTCTTAAAGAAATAAGATCCTTAGGTTATTTTCATGTTGATACATACAAAACCATCTCATTCTGCTTCATTCATACTTTTACCATTGTTCTGCATGGATGGTGCCATAATTCTTTTCTGATGAATATTTGGATTGTTTCACAATTTTCACCATATAAATAATGCTATAGTAAATATCCATGTGCAGACATATATACACACTCATATACCTATTTATCTTTGACACTAGCATTTCTATAAGAAAACATGGAATTTGGGGGTCAATGAATACACATAATTTAAAATTCAGCAGACACTACCAAATTGTTCTGGAAGCTTTGTAATCCACGTAACGTTTTTTGCATGAACTGTACTTTTCTATTAGGTTTGCATTTTTTTTTTTACTTTTTTTTTTCTATTAGAAAAGTAGTATACAGTGATTAAGTCAGACTTGAGAAATACAGAAAGGCCAAAATAACAAAGCCATTATCAAAGGATAATATAGGTCCAAAAAAAAAAGTTAGAGCTCCATAACATAAATACTAGCATTATTCTTTTGGCTTTTAATTTCTTTTCAGTTTTCTCTGCCAAGGAAGAGAGGGAATTTGAATTGGTTTTCTCCTTTATTTTTAATAACTATAAAATTACCTTAAATACAAGTTTCTGATCTGATTTAACTTAGAATGTAAGTGATACACCCAACACACACAAATCACTCCCAAATGAGACAGGCATTTTAAAAATCCATGCAGTGTAACAATCTTAGTCCACAACATCTGAATAGTTCAGAAGGTTGCTTGACTCCAACCAAAAACGATACAGATTTTTTAAAACTCTCTATGCCTAAAAGATATACAACAGCAAAACCTATTAACAGCAAATTTTGGCATTATTGTTTAATGCAATTATCACTTAAGATAGGCCTTTTATGCTTAAAAATACTATCAAAAATACTCTAGAAAATTTCAGCAAATATCTGCCCATTAAAAAAAAAAAAAAAAAAGTAAAAATCATTTCCTCCCTAATTATAGCCGCAACCAATGACGGAGTTGCCAGGTTCCTTCCTGTGGATTTTAGGCTTTTTATTTACACCCACAGCCCAAGCACCAATATATCTAGGGCTCTGTAGATCACACATTAAAAACAGCCTAGTAAAAACCATTTTTATGTGTAACTTACATATTGAAAAGAAAGAGAGTGATCTTCTGTCAACTGTATACCCATGTGAAAACGTACCTGTTCTTCATTTTCTATCTGGTCACTCACATCCTTCATGCCCTCGCCTTCTCCAATTCCACCTCCCTCATAGTCATGGAACTCAGTTGCTCCCTCTCCAGCTGAATCTTCCATAAATTCTTTGGGCAAGCAAAATCCCTTAGAAAAAAGAAAAAGGAAGTGAACAATTAGGCACAAAAGCAATTTTAAAAGGGGATTTTCATTCTTGCCACAGGAAAACAATTTAAACACATACTGAATTCTTTTTCTAGCTCATTATCTTAAATTTGCTGGAAGTGCAGTAGACTTCTGACATTCTTTTCCTCTTTGGTGCTAACAGTTATGCAGTTTTACAGCTTGACATCAGATTTAACATAGGACTTGACTTTGTAGAAGCTACTGGCATGTGGTCATTTGTCACTTTGCCAAGACAAAAACCTAAATGAAGTATACTAGAAGGACAGTATTTAGGAAAAAGTCCTTGAGCAAGAGAAGAACAGGCTCTGGAGAGAACACAGTCAGACACAGAAATGTTGAAAAAAAACTATTTTATACAGGAAAATAACCTGAGAAGAATACTAGCCCGCTGGGCAGAAGTAAAAAGAAAAAGTAGTGACTGTCAATCAGAAATTTTAATTTTGTAAGAGAAAATATATACTATGAAGATATTTGTAAATCTGAGGATGAGAATGCACAAAAAAAAAGCTGCTAATTAGCAAGGAATTAAGATCCAAAAACCAGTAAACACTAATTATGACTTGGTTACACAGAAACAGCTTCCTGTGGATCAAGAGCTTTAATTACAACCTATATCTATTATCTTAGTACTGTCTAACCTACTTTCAAGTTCCCTTGGAACTACTCAGAAGAGATATGAATACAATTTGCATACTTAGAAAAATTTTTAAAAAGGCAAACCCACTTTTAGGACATATATTCTCAGAATGTTGATTGGAAAATACAGTTTGGCTTACTTGCTTGATTTTCCCGTTGAACTACATTATTCAAATGAGAAACATTCAGAGACAGATGAATAAGACCACACAGGAGGGAGTTTCAGATGCCCTTACCAGAGTATATTACTGCAGTTGCTACGTCTGGGATAGCCACAGGGCTCCCAACATTCTACACATAGCAGAACCATTCCTACCCACAAACAGACAAAGGTTTGAAAGGCCAAAGTCATTCTACAGCCTGTCAGACAAAAGCTACAGTGCAAATGGACAAATCTAGCTGAGCCAAATCTCAAGGCACCCGTGCCATACATTTTCCTGCCACTGTCTTTAGCATACAGTGTTTTCTCCAAGAAGCAATGGAATGTTAAGACTAGCTTGGTGCCCACCAGAGGGGGAGAAACCTGAGACTCATTCTTTTACTTATTATTACTACAGATAAACATTTTTATCCTCTTGATACAAGGCATTAGGCTTGGCTTCCACTTTTTAACTCTTTCCAGTATTTCAGAGACTCAGAACTAAGAACTCTTAATTGTTTATAAGAAATCTAGACCCCATCTTCAGTTTGTAAATTCATATCTTCCTCAAGTACATCTCATCTGTATTTAGCTTGGAGAAAATCTTAGAATGCTAAGGAAGAAGAAAAACAAAACTTATATACTCAAATGCAGGTGGTTCTCACAAAAATGCATACAAGTGTAGGCAGATCTCATTTTACAAATGAGGAACTTGAGGCTTGGTGAGGTTAAGAGAGACCGAGAGCTGGACACCTCTATGACTAGACCTGCCCACACCATGTTGCTATTAGATTTCACTGTCTGCTGCCCCTGAGTTTCAAGGGGAGGGTCTACAATCTCTACAACCTCAGTGCTTTTCACAATACTGGGTACATGCCTGAAAGAACAAATTACTTCCCTGCTAAAGAAAAAAATTGGCCGGGCACGGTGGCTCACACCTGTAATCCCAGCATTTTGGGAGGCCAAGGTGGATGGATCACGAGGTCAGGAGATCGAGACTATCCTGGCCAATGTGGTGAAACCTCCCATCTCTACTAAAAATACAAAAATTAGCCAGGCGTGGTGGCATGTGCCTGTAATCACAATTACAATTTTGGAGACTCTGTCTCCAAAAACAACAAAAAAAAACAAAACAAACCAAAAAAACCACATTTATTTATTTATTTATTTATTTAATTTATTTATTTGAGATGGAGTTTTGCTCTTGTTGCCCAGGCTGGAGTGCAATGGCATGATTTTGGCTCACTGCAACCTCTGCTTCCCCGGGTTCAAGCAATTCTCCTGTCTCAGCCTCCCGAGTAGCTGGGATTACAGACACATGCCACCCACGCCCGGCTAATTTTTGTATTTTTAGTAGAGATGGAGTTTCATTGTAATATTGGTCAGGCTGGTCTTGAACTCCTGACATCAGGTGATCCACCCGCCTCAGCCTCCCAAAGTGCTGGGATTACAGGCGTGACCCACCACGACAGTGGGAAAAAAACTCTAATAATAGGTCCATTATCATTTAATCACAGTTACACCTACATGGTTAAAAGAAGACTTAATAGCCTTAAGGGTTTATCCTACAACTGTAGTTCAAGAGTTAGCTGAAGAGGATTTAAATTGGGGATGGGAAGAGAAGGGTGGTAACAGAAAGCAGCAGCTTTTAAGACAGCTCTGGAGTTTAGGAAACTCATCAGTTTGGGGGATAGGGTAGGTTGGGGATAGGGGGTATCATCTGCAGGTTCCCAGACTTTAGTGGAAACAGCGTTAGCAAAAGGATGCCAGACAAAGCCCTAAATAGTCCACAGGGAGAGCAAATCACATCCTGCTATTTGTGGTGGTCCAAAATAAAACCCTATCACACCAAAGACCAGTGATATGAAATTTACTTGGGTCCCTGCCGCTCATAGTGCACCACGTGAACGGTCCTTACCTTCTGGGCAAGCTCCGTAAAGACCTGGGCAAGCACAGAGAGCAGCTTTGCAGTACTACGGTGAGTTGCCAAAGACATGGTCAGGAAGAAGAGGACGAGGTCTGAGTAGCTGGAGAGGACCGGCACCAGGCGCACCAGCAAGGAACAGGATTGGCTGAAGAACTGAGATCAAAACAGAACAAAAGGCCTGCTCACACTGCTTGGCAGGTACCAGATTTCCGTTCTGGAACTAGACAGTGGTGGTAATTGCACAACATTGTGAATGTACTAAATAGTACTAATGGCAAGTTACATGTATGTGTTTGTAACCCCCATCCCACCCCAGTACACACAGCTCACTGAGATTTCTTCATTTACATATATCGTCACAAAAGTACAATCTCAAACCAATGTCTCATTTGGCTAACAATGTTGGTTTTTTAAAAATATAATGTTGGCCAGGCACAGTGGCTTATGTCTTTAATCCCAGCACTTTCGGAGGCCAAGGTGGGTAGACTGCTTGAGCCCAGGAGTTCAAGTTCATGTTGCGTGGGCAACATGGCAAAACCCCATTTCTACAAAAAATACCAAACAAAAAAAACAGATAGCCAGAACCCATCTCTATAAAACTTTAAAAATCAGCTGGGCACGGTGGTGCATGCCTATGGTGCCAGCTATTTGGGAGGCTGAGGTGGGAGGATCACCTGAGCCCAGGAGGTCAAGGCTGCAGTGAGCCATGGTCACGCCACCTCTCTCCAGCCTGGACAACAGAATGAGACCATGTCCCAAAATAAAATAAATAATAAAAATAAAATGTTTATAAATAAATTCTGCTGATTGAAAGTTAGCACTGGAGGCAATGCTACAGAATAACATACAATGTTCTGCAAAGTAAGTTGCTTCTCTGGACTTACTGCAAAGACTACAACTGCTTACTCTTCACTTATTGTAGTGGGAATGGTGTTTACATAGGGTGGCCGCTAAGCCTCCGTTGATAACGTCATCTATCAGTAACATCAAATATTTGGGAGTGTGTAAGATATGAAAGAATCCTAATAGATATTCTGAATGGTTAGCATTTCTGCACCTATGCATCTAACAATTAGCTAGCAAGCCCTAAGCTTTTCAAAGCTTGTCAATGACTTTGCACGTATAAATAAAGAGACCAAGTTCTTAGTGATTTTGGCACCTGAGGCCTGCTCTGGGACTTATCCACGTGCAGGGAGGTGAAGCCCGCTCTGCCTTTGCTCAGTGCATTCTGAAGAGGAAGAAGTTTGTAAAGAACAGTTAGTTACCAGGTGCTTTGCTGCTGTACCATCCTCACCATACGATTTCAGCCTCTCCAACAGCTCAGAGATGGCAGAAATTATTTTCTGCACATTCAAAGTGCTCACATCGGCCCAGAAGTCATCCTCTAAGAGTTTTGTTAGATGTCCTGATTGCAGTCTCTCAAAGCCTGCTGCCTCATTCATTCAGAGAAAACAACATGATGAATAACAGAAAACAAATCCTTTCATCTCTATCCATGTAGTCATCTGTTTCTAACATCCATCCTTAACTACTTAGCCACAGAAATAAGTCATCAAATACAAAAATTAAAACAGGCATGAAACTAATTTCTGCCTGATTTCAGACATACCGTACTCTTCTTGTGGGCTCGCTTGGTCAGTGTTGTCCTCTGTGTTCTCTGCTTTTTCATTCTTGCTTTCTTCTAAGTTCTGGATGGCACAGAGGATGGCTCGGATAGCAATTTCCATTTTCTCTGAAAAATCTTCCACAAATCCTTCATCCAACATTTGATTTCCTAGCAAGTAACATGGTGTAAAACAAACATACAAACACCAATCATTTGCTTTAGTGCCTCTGGAAATCATTAAAAACACTCATTTCTTGATGAGCCACTGAGTCAAGCTGTGCCAGATACAAAGAAGAGACAAATTCCTTGCCTCGATAAACTTATAAGTTTATTACCTTGTATTAAAAACTTTTTACTAAAATAATGTAGAAAATATGAAAATAACAGTTAAGACAGTATGAATAAACACTAACTTAGTCCAAATATCAGTGCCAAGCTTTTTCAATCTAAGGGAAAACTAACAGACAGTGAGCTGATGCTGCCTTCCTATGTGTGTTACAAAGTATGTAACAGGCATCCAAACAAATGGGGCAAAAAAGTTAAGAGCTGTGGATTTCAACCGCACCTCCCTGCCTCAGAACCCTGGACAGGTACGTGTAGCCCAAAACATAATGTGTCTTTAGGACAATGAGACTTACATCTACAAGACATCATTTCTACAGTGGGCTTCCATTCCCTGACTGAACAATATTCCTTACCTCCTTGGCTACCTGAAGTAAGCAGATGTGTCTTCCAGGTAGTAAAGTCAGCCATGGCTTTACTAATTTCTCCTCTTACATATTCCAGACTTTCAACTAGTGCCATTTGTGAGTCTCTTTGCTCAACCTCCATCCCTGGAAGAATGAACAAGGACTCTAGGCCCTGCAAATGAACTGACACCTGGGACAAGCAACTCAGTGCAGAAGAGCAAACTTCAAAATCTTTCCTGCAACAGAAATGCCACAATGTTGAAAGGAATGCATTACAGTTCCCACAAACACACACCCCTCCCTGCAACCACTATAATATACGCAAGGTAGAACTCACCATAGCTGAAGTTTACAGCTAAACACATGCCACAGAGTGCTGTGCAGGTCCACTGAGGAACAGAGGACTGAAGCACAATTATTTTCATAATTTGATTCTATTACTAAACACCTAGGTTTAGTAATGGAATAAATTTAGTAATTTATTCCAATTAATTTATTCCAATAAATGATAAATTTATTCCATTAATAATATTCCATTATCATTAGTCTTTGGTGTGATAGGCTTTTATTTTGGACCACCACAAATAGCAGGATGTGATTTGCTCTCTCTGTGGATTATTTAGGGCTTTGTCTGGCATCCTTTTGCTAACTAAAGTCTCAGAACCTGCAGATGACACTCCCTATCCCCACCCCACCCCATCCCCCAAACTGACGAGTTCCCCAGACTCCAGGACTGTCTAAAAGCTACTGCTTTCTGTTAACACCCTTCCCTTCCCACCCCCAATTTGGATAAGCACAGTAAGAACCTAAGCACACAGAGAAGTGTAAAGACATAGACACACTTACCAAGAATGAAAGAGAGTCTCACAAGACTGCTGCCTAATTTTGTCGACGTCAGCTTTCACTGTTTTAATGGTTTTTAGCATCTCTGTTACTCTCGTAGTTGACTGTTGCCAAAGCTGATCCTGTTTCCGCATCCGGCAACCAGAGGGCAGCTGACTTCCAGGTACTGGAGATGGGTAGCTCAGATTGGAGGGAATTAGGTCTGGTAATACTCCACAAAGTTGTCCCTTGCTAAGTTCTGGTCCTTCCAGGCAGGGGGCAGGAGGCTGCCCCAGTGCCTGGGCATTGCCATGGCCTGGAGCTGGCCCTACACTGGGGCAGCACTGGAGGAGCCAGGAGAGCTGCTCGAGCAGGATCTGGCACTGCATGGCCAGGTGCTGCAGGCGCTCGGTCCACTGCTGCACGCCATCCTGAGGAGGGAAGGCCACGGGGTAGGCCAGGGGCCCCATCAGCCTGCTGTGAATCTCTTGCACACAGCTGAGGAGGTTCCTGTACAGAGAAACCCATGGGAAAAACACAATGAATGACACTTTAAACCATGTCACCACATTGTTTTAAAAGAAATTTGTGTTTCTGAACGAGCATGGGTTTTTTTATACAGTCAAGAAGGAAGAATCCCCCAGATAGGTAAAAAGTCTGTTAAAATGCCTCCCAAAGTACTTAAACCCATCCCTCAGTCTTTCAGGAGAAGTATCATGACACAATCACACCACTACAGTGACTTCAACTAACATTATCTAGTGAATGTGCTGTACTTTGCTACATAAACCCTAATGAATGGAGGAGAAAATACCTGAAGCTAAAGTGAACAGTCTGGAAATACTATCTCTCAGCCACGAATCCATTCAACAGATGACAACTTTCCTAACTGTCCTCATCTCTTAATTATCTGTTTCCATTGAGGAGCCTCCATGTATGGCTCAGATTGCCATTTGGGGGATCCCCAAAGCCTAAGTAACAGAAGCCGACTCAAATCTCATCTGTGCCCAAGACCGTCCCACCCTAATACCATGAACACAAGCCTAACTATTGGCCCACATGGACTTTCGGCAATATATATCCTCATTCCAGATACAGGTATAGTTCAGCCATGACAATTTTCACTGCCTGACACAGCCCTGAAATCTCCAAAGCTCCATATTCTCAGGAGGTTCAGTCAGAGCACAGAGGGAGAGGGACACTAGAAGCATATCACTGAAAGCAAGGGGCAGAGCTGGGAGAAACCCTACCTGCCTCTTTGGGCCTTAAATTCATTTCACAATTGAGAGCATGTCTTATTCCTCTCCCCATGTGCAGCAACTCTGAGCTGACTTGGATCTAATTCTTCTGAATTCATGCCACAAGCCCAACTCATCAGCTGATACCTGAGGATGATCCACTGCTCACTGAGCGTGGTCAGGGAGCGCCGCTGTTGGACGAGCATCTTCATCAAATGTGCTGAGAACCCTCTGCACCGCTCCACGTTGCCCATGCCCATTTCCTGGCAGAAGAAGGAAAAACATGCTGAAGGGGCTGCTGGCAAACACTCACAGATGTGCCTCTAGAAAGTTGTTTCTACTATAAGCATCAGACATGCCGCACTCTAGAGGTGACACATTCATTTTTTTGAGCAGTGTTTCTCCAATTATGCTTGCGCCGATCATTGATATTCCATAGCCAGGAACTGGATTTAACTCCAAAATGCATTTATTAGTGGTCTTTTCTCAATTCACAAAGGAAAGAAAGATCTAAAGATGGCATTCTCCATTTGAAGTTTTTAATTTTTCTTAAACATTAAGAAAATTTGTCCTGCTGGCAAGTGTAACAGAATTTATTTAAGGTATTCTCTGATTTTGCACAAAATTATATTGATATTTATTTTAAGTTTAAGGATGTACTGCAAAAAGCTCAGTTCCACTAACAGGCTGTTATCACTTAACAAGGTCTGAGAATGCGACCCTGGGATGAACAGAACAAGAGCTTTCCCTGAGCCCCTGCAAGACTCATGTTCTATCATTCTACCTTGGCAGGAGTTGCTAGTGCTGCGTTAAGCCTGGCATGCCGTGCAAGAGAGCGATAAAAATACTTCTGGCATCCATCCCATGAAGACGAGATTTCTGTAAGCAGCCTGGAAAAGATATCAACATCATTTACTTAATTAAAACCACGCTCTCCCACCCTAGATCCTGAAAAACTCAGATACTGGTATATTTGGCCATAACCAAGAGTCAGCTGTCTGAGGTGGTTTACTTCTATTAGGACTCACTCGGTGAGGCACTCATTACTCCTTTACTTAACTTAGCACTGGAAGTATCATGAGCTGTGGAGATTTCAGGGCTGTGTCAGGCAGTGAAAATTGTCATGGCTGAACTATACCTGTATGGTTTCTTCAATGAATTCTTCCTATCTTGGCAATGGAGGCTAGGGGATCATAAACTCTGATGCCTACAGGGGCCAGGCAAATAACGTAAGAGGACTGAGGACAGCCAAGCACAAAATGATGCATGGCAGTGACAGCTGACCTCAATGTGGGGAAGACTCAGGGGTTGTTGAGGGTTCAAGTAAGCTGGAGAGCATGTGTCCTTTCAAAAGGAGGAAACTACTATTCAACTACAGCACTGCTGACCAAATGGGAATGCAAGCCTACTTGGCAAATTTTCCTGAAAACCTGAAAATCCAGAATGCTTATGTAAAATTTCCCTTCTACAATGTTCTGTTGAATTCAAATTTAAAGCCCTGGGAGGGCCAACTGAGCAAATAAAACACACACGTGTACTATACCCAGTTCATGCAAAGCATCATTCACAACATCCTCTGCTGTGCTGTAAATAGAGGTAGCTCTGCCTGTCTCAATAGTGTATGGACTTGCAAATTCAATAACATATTAGAACTTATGAGGAGTGTATGCATATAGAGCAACTAAAAATATACCATTTTCTAATAGATTTCCACATGTATGATCAAATGAAGTGAGTAGACCTCAGGAAAATCAAAAGACAAAAAAAAAGAAGAAGAAGAATGGAGAGGTGAATGCAAGGAAGAAAGAGAAAGAAAAGAAATTTTTTTTTTTTTTTTGAGACAGTCTTACTTTGCTATCCAGGCTGGAGTGCAGTGGTGTAATCTCAGCTCACTGCAACCTCTCCACCTCCTGGGTTCAAGCAATACTCCTGCCTCGGCCTCCTGAGTAGCTGGGATTACAGGCATGTGCCACTATACCTGGCTAATATTTTGTATTTTTAGTAGACACAGAGTTTTGCCATGTTGGTCAGGCTGGTCTTGAACTCCTGACCTCAAGTGATCTGCCCACCTCAGACTCCCAAAGTGCTGGGATTATAGGCATGAACCACCGCACCCAGCCTCACACTTTCATTTGAATGTCCATCAGGAGTCACCTCCTGAGCCAGGCACTTTTGGTAGCCACAGTGGTGTTGCTATCCCCATTTTTGCAAATGAGGACAAGTTTTAAATTACTTGTTCCATTTATAAGTAGGGAAAAAAAACAGACAAACCTAGAATCAGCCTCCTGAGTGCTGCCGACGATGGACAATGCGCTCCGGAGATCTAACGGGTGAAGATGAAGCATCTCTTGAGGATTTTTTGAACGGGCCCATGCAAGACCTTTGCGATATGACAAACCTAGGAAATAAACAGCATTTGTTTAAGCAAAGATGCTTAGGAGAGAATGGATGTGCCCCTCTTTCTCTTGCTACTCAAAGCGAAGTCTTCTAAACAGCATGAGAGCTTGTTAGAAATGCAGACTCTCAGGCTGCACCCACACCAACTGAAACAGGATCTGTAGCGGCACTTCCACAAGATTCCCCAGGTGATTCACATGCACGTTCAAGTTTGAGAAGCACTGCTCTCTATGCTATGCAGCGAACAATGGTACAGCATGCAGTGACAGAAATTTTAAAAGTACAGATTCTGCCAGGCGCGGTGCTCACGCCTGTAATCCCAGCACTTTGGGAGGCCGGGGCGGGCAGATCACAAGGTCAGGAGATTGAGACCATCCTGGCTAACACGGTGAAACCCCGTCTCTAGTAAAAATACAAAAATTAGCCAGGCATGGTGTAGTCCCAGCTGCTTGGGAGGCTGAGGCAGAAGAATCGCTTGAACCAGGGAGGCAGAGGTTGCAGTGAGCCAAAATCACACCACTGCACTCCAGCCTGGGCAACAAGAGGCAGAGGTTGCAGTGAGCCGAGATTGCACCACTGCACTCCAGCCTGGGCAACAGAGTGAGACTCAATCTCAATAACGTAACATAACGTAACGTAACGTAACACAACGTAACATAACACAACGTAACATATAACATAACATAAATAAAAATATAGATTCTGAGAAACCTCATACAAAGCGGAAAGTATCTGGGAATCATAGGTGGCTGGTCATAGGATTTTCCTGCATGTGAGTGGAACTCTTAGACATCTGGAAACCTTGCCTGTACCTTCTGTTGTCCACTATCTCAACTGTCTATGGAATTTCCCCCAAATCAGACATGTCATTTCTCTTCCTAAAAGTTGGTGACTACATTTCATTGGGTTTCAAGCGAGAACCTTACCAATTTTTGCAAGGTGTTTAAAGAGGTCTGACAAAGCTCGTTGTTTTTGCATGAGAATGTGCTTGGCTTCTGACCGCTGCTTCTCCTTCTCTGCAGAGGGTTCCACCTTTAAGCTCTGCAGCTCACTCACAGAGGAAATCACTTCACCTGTAAGAGAAAACAAGGTGGGGAGGGGAGACAATAAGAAAATCCCAGGGGTCTGGTAATGTGTTTGTTACCCAACACCAGGGACCTTTTGGAGAACAAAGGCCAAGTATCATTCATCTTTATACCCTGGGTACTTAACATAGTCCCTAGCATTTGGTAAAATCTCATTAAGTGTTTTAACCAAACTGGTCAAGGTGCACGGAAATAGAAAAATAACATACAGGATTTCAAGTCTCTTGACAATAACAACCCAAACAGCAGCAGTCATTCTTTTGTATTTAGGGGTTTTATAATCCATCAAGCAAATGCACTTATTGAGCACCAACTTTGTGCAGTGCATTATACTAGAACTTTATAATCACTTGAAGGAAATTTCAGATTAATGTGTGTTGAGTTTCCACTTATAGCTGGTAGATGGTAAATTCTCTTTTCATGTGCACAACTTCAGAAGCACCTATTTGTAGCTCCATTTTACAGATTTCAAGAAAGGCTCAGTGAGGTCTAGTCACTATCTGAAGGCCATGTGGTTAATGAGTAGATGAGCCAGGACTTGAACACTGGCCCACCTTACTCCAAAGCCCAAGTTCTTTCTATACAGCACCAAGCTGCCTTCCTGAATACACATGGGTACCAATAACACAAGGGTGCCGCCTCCCTGCTGCAGGCAGTGTTATAGGCCGGGTTGTGTCTTCCCTTACCCCTCAATTCACATGTTAAAAGTCCCAACCCCCAGAACTTCAGAATGTGACTATATCTGGAGACAGGGCCTTTAGAAAGGTAATGAAGGTGAAATGAGAATGGGCTCTAATCTAATCTGACTGAAGTCCTTAAAAGAAGAGATTAAGACACAGAACACACAGATGAAGAGTGACCACGGGAGGACACAGTGAGAAGGTGGCCATCTGCAAGCCAAGGAGAGAGGCTTCAGAAGTAATCAACCCTGCTGACACCTTGATCTTGGACTTTTAGCCTCACACTGAAGCCATCCAGTCTGTGGTACTGCATTAAGGCAGCACTACCAGCCAAACATAGGCAGTCACCAGTGAGTACAAGGACACCAAAGACATCAGACTGACAGTGTGGGAGAGTTAGAGGATAAGGGAGGTTTTACATCCCGCAGCACATCCCCTCTCCAGGAGATGCAAATGGATCTGTATTCCACTCACCCCCATCCCCAGGCTTGAGTCACCTTGAGCAACGCTGACAAGTTTTAAAAAAAAGAAGAGCTCCCTGAGATTAGATGCAACCTCATTAAAAGAAAGCCAGCCTCACTGACAGCACACTCGCTGCGGGTGGGGGGTAGATGGGGTGAAGGAGGTAGTCAGAGGCTGCCAGGGGCCCAAACATTCTATAAAATTCTGGGCTCCCTTCCCAGCTATTGCTGTGTTACACTATGAGATCTTGGCTCTCACTTCCTGAGCAAAGACAGCCTGAGAAATGAAACTGCTGTGCCTCTCTGAAGTGAAGAAAGCAAGAAGATGGGGATGAATCCTCCTCAAATGAGACAACTTTTTGACAGTGGGGACAGCTTAGACACTGGGAAATCCACCTCTGTGCCCCTTTACCCGTACCGCCAACCAACAGGAACTAGTATAGACAAGGCTCTCATAAAAGATGGCACAGTGCCAGGTTACATGAGAGGACGATAATGTGAAAATTATGACTGTGTGTTCTCAGTAGGCTCCTGTTTCTGAGCACTGTGGGTTTTTAAGCCCACTTGCTTATTCAATCAAGTGTTCGGCACTACACAGGATATCAAAAAAGAACACAGGTGCCACATTCTCAGCCCTCCTGTGCCACTGGGGAAAACAGAGAGAAAGACCCACCCTTGACCTGGACGCTGGCACCCACCTGTGAACTGATCGAGGCCCTCCACAAGGCGAGGCAGGGGGCTCTCCTTCATGAACGTCAGACACATCTTCCTCATGCGTTTCCTGAGCTTTGGCAAGCGACGTAGAAGCTCCCCTTCGAAGGCGGAAGGAGCAGCGCCTTGACAGCACTCTGGAATTGTGGCCTGTGAGACAAAGGACAGATTAGCCTCACTGCCAAGAATGGCAGGCATCATTTTAACCTGCATGGGAATTAAATTTAACTGTTGCACACACAAACACATCCCTAGTTCAGCAAGTATTAAATTACCACCATGTCCGAAGTCTCATGAGAACAAATATAGCATCACTAAAATTAAAAGAGACATACTGCGGATATTTAGAAAACCATATTACTGCTCCATATGAGATCACTATAACAGAAGGATCCCCATGCCCCTACATCCAGCAATGCTTGCTATGATAGCCACAAGGAGCCTCCAGTTCTGAATTATGAACAGAGTAGAATGAATAATGTCATTGATACCCTCAAGGTGCTGAGCCACTTTGTGTTTCTCAGACACAGTAGCCAGGCGAAACTGGTCCTACTCCTATGACCATTTACCCCTAATTAACAGTTCAAATTTCAGGAATTCAGATTTCTTTCCTTTTTTTTTTGAGACAGGGTCTGGCTTTGTCACCCAGGCTGAAGTGCAGTGACCTGATCTTGGCTCACTACAACCTCTGCCTCCCAAATAGCTGGGACTGCAGGCATGCATCACCACGCCCTGCTATTTTCTGTATTTTTAATTGAGACAGGGTTTTACCATGTTGGCCAGGCTGGTTTTGAACTCCTGGTCTCAAATGATCCGCCTGCCTTGGCTTCCCAAGGTGCTGGGATTACAGGCATGAGCCACCGCACCCCAGACACAGGAATTCAGATATCATATGAAGGGAAGAGCTTTCGTCCGTCAAGGGCATATTTTAGTTTTTTCCTGAACTTCCTATGTTGTCATTACTAGCAAATCAAAATTGTTGATCAGAATGACAGAAGCAGTGAGCTGACAAATACAGTCAAAAGAAAATAAATTTGGTAGCCATATCATATCTCTGCAGCCATCTTATGGCTATATGTTCAGTTTCTATTATGAGTTTTGAACAACTAAAATAACAAAAATAGCTTAAGGACGTTCATTACTCACTCTGTGAACCTCAGGTAGGAAATACAATAAGAAAACAAAACTAATTACTCTTTAAAAAGTAATTTTTTTCTGGAGAGACAGGGTCTCATGTGTTGCCTAGGCTGGTCTCAAACTCCTGGGCTCAAGTGATCCTCCTGCCTCAGCCTCCCAAGGTGCTGGGATTACAGCCGTGAGCCACTACGCCTACCCAGAAATTACTCTCCTGAAGAGTGCCTTCCAATCCTGGAGCTCCCCACACCCAAGGACATGAAGCAGGAACATCCATTCTATAACAGACCTGCTAACTCAAGATTTATCAGTTAAATTTTCAGAAATCTTGCAAGCCAAATCTTAATTGTTGGTTCTTGAAATTTTGCCATAATGGGAGTATTTACACCACAGTAATCAGCATCTGCTATAAACCAGCACATCATGGCACATATTCACACCCTGTGCAGTAGCTTCCTCATGTGGTAGCCCACAGACAGCTTCAATGGCATATTCTTAAACTGACGCTTCAAATCTTTGCTCATAGCAGATGAAATGTTCACAGGTAAAAGCACAATTATTTCTCACAGGCTGACATTAAATTTTAAGCAGCAAGGCCACGTGCGATGACTCACGCCCATAATCCCAGCTCTTTGGGAGGCAGAGGCAGGGAGGATCACTTAAGACTAAAAGTCCGGCCAGCACAGTGGCTCACACCTGTAACCCCAGCACTTTGGGAGGCCAAGGTGGGCGGATCAGGAGATTCAGATCTTCCTGGCTAACATGGTGAAACCGCATCTCTACTAAAAAATACAAAAAATTAGCCAGGCGTGGTGGCAGGAGCCTGAAGTCCCAGCTACTCAGGAGGCTGAGGCAGGAGAATGGCGTGAACCCAGGCGGAGCTTGCAGTGAGCCAAGATCACATCACTGCACTCCAGCCTGGGTGACAGAGCAAGACTCCGTCTCAAAAAAAAAAAAAAAAAAAAAAAAAAAAAAAAGACTAAAAGTTTGAGACCAGCCTGGGCAACAAAGTGAGACCTCATCTCCACAAAAAAAAAAAAAAAAAAAAAAAATTAGCCGGGCATGGTGGCATGTGCCTGTGGTCCCAGCACTCAGGTGGTTGACGTGGAAGGATCATTTGAGCCCAGGAGGTTGAGACTGCAGTCAGCCATAATCATGCCTAGACAACAGCGCGAGACTCTGTCTCAAAAAAAGCAAAAAAAAAAAAAAAAAAAACCTTTTACCAACGAGATCAAGATTTTTTGCCTTATTTTGCAGGGAAGTCAGGCAAACAAATACATACTATATATGTCCAAAGAACAAGATTTCAAAGGCATTTTCTTGTCTAGTACTGAGGCATGCCTTGCACATAACAAACAGATCCCACTTGACCGGCTTGGGAATAAGCCAGCACTGTCCCACAACCAAGTACCTGCCCAGCTGCTGGTCGAGCTAACAGGGTCTCCCTCAGTGCCCTGTTCAGATTCTGAATGGAAGACGCTTCAACTGCAGCTCCATCTGTTGGCCTGGGCAAAAAGTCAGGCTGTTGTTCCTTGTCGCTCTCCACCAGGGATGACCGGCAGGGTTCACTCAGGACTGCTTCAAATTTCTTCATGAATTTAAAGAGGGTCCTGTCCCCAGGTAATCACAGAGATAAGAAGAAAAAAACTGGATTAGCAAGTGAAGAAATATAAAAAATACATGATCATGCATGCATACATAATTTAATACCCTGTACCTTTTATATACAGTGATCTCCTTAAATATTAATAGTTGTTTTATTTTTAAGAGAAAAAGTATGGCAGTTATTGTTATCCTCCTTTTCTAGAAGAGAAACTAAAGCCAGAAAGAATGGGATTGCTTTGCTCAAAGTATACAGCTAGTGGGTGGCAGAAGACTTGAGACATAGCCTGCTTTGTCTCAAGGCACACCAATCCTTACTGCAGGTAGACTTTGCTCAGAGAAGAAGAGGGTGGTGTTGAAAGCAACATCAAAACAATCAAAGTGTTATTTTTTGAGAAGTTTAACACACTTAATATTAAGTCAGGTTATGGTAACTATGTAGTCTTGCTCCCAACCACACAAAATTCTATTTTGGTTGTCCCCAGTTTTAAAAGACAGATTACCTGTGTGTCTTTTCTACAGATTGTTTAATGGACCAGAAGCTGACATCATTCCACCTGGAAATCTTAACAAATTCCTGTAAGATAAATGATGTTCAAGAAATGGCTTTATAAAGCTACTGTCATTTTGTTTCTTTCTAGATTTCTGTTCAGCAAAGACCAGAGCCCACTCTATCCCAAACACAGGACTGTGTGTTAGTGAACAAGTAAAACAAGTCTAAAAAAGAAACCATGGGCCAGGTGTGGTGGCTCACACCTGTAATTCCAGCACTTTGGGAGGCCACAGTGGGCAGATCACAAGATCAGGAGATTGAGACCATCCTGGCCAACATGGTGAAACCCCGTCTCTACTAAAAATAGAAAAAACAGCCGGGCTTGGTGGCATGCGCCTGTAATCCCAGCTACTCAGGAGGCTGAGGCAGAAGAATTGCTTGAACCCAGGAGGCAGAGGCTGCAGTGAGTTGAGATCGTGCCACTGCACTCCTGCCTAGGCAACAGAGCGAGACTCGGTCTCAAAAAACAAAAACAACACGTTTTGGTCTCAAAGTGATTTAAAAAAAAAAAAAAAAAAAGAGTGCTACTACAGTCACTAAGTCACCTGACATATACTCCAGCTTAGGAACCGCCAAGTTAGTCATGTCCCTGTACCATGGTTGGTTCCACAACCACTGGGAATATCAAAAAGAGAAGTCCCTCCTTCCTCCGTGGTAATTCAATGGTGTGTGGACCAGCACGCCATGGCATAGCTCTGAGCTGGGAGACAGGCCTGGGCAAGACCAGGGGAGCACAAACAGATTTCTGTGGCAGTTCTCTGAGGAGGCTCTGACTGGCCACTCCACCAATCCCTCACACACACTGCAGGTGACAAAAAAAGTCAATGCCACCGATGTATATATTGCCATCCTCCCTAGCAGTCAGTGGCAATGCTTTCCTGTATTCCCCTAGGTCCCTGCCTCAGTGTTAAATGGACAACAGGGTTAACGAAAGAGAATTTGCTGATTTTGTCCTCCCAAGAGTGATCACGACAGCTGTTCATCTTACTTTAAGTTCTTTTTCTAGGGGGGAACGAAGTTCCACAATTTTGGCCTGGACCCGGTCAAAGAATTGCTTGTAATAATGGTACAAATTCCATAGAACACTGCAAAGTGAATCTGGAAGAAATGAAAAGGAAACAAAAACACCACACTTGCTGCATGTGCTACTGGTGCCAGCTGTGGCCTTCATATTTCAGTGATGATCCTTCCTCATTACTCTCTATGCCATGAGATTACACTGAGTTTCACAGGCATGTTACTTAGGGATCCTGTCTGAGTTTAGCATTTCCCAGAGATGCAGGCTGTCAATACTCCCCTATTTTTCACTTCGGCTTATAACAGATGATTTTCGCACTTTTTTTCTTGAAGATGATGTACTCCTAGGTTCTTCTAAAATCACAATGTCAAATTCTTTCTGTGAATCTTATTGTAAAATCAGCAGAAACTGAGCTTTTTTTAAAAGATGGCATATTAAGCAGTTCACCTCATATGCTCATTCATGTACAATCTATACTCATCTTGTAGTGAGACTTTTATCCCAATTGCTGTGGTCAGGGACAGTACTTGACAGTGGGCAGTTTTATGTGCAGTTCCTTGATGGTTGGCAGTGCTTTCACTGGATGAAAGAAACTAATAATGGCCTGGATCAAGCAGCAGCTTAGCAGGACATTTAGTGTCTAGACAGAGAGATGTGCTGCCTCAACATGCTAGGTCCTGAGATCTTCACCTGGCAATTTACTTCTGCCAGAGCTCACTAGTCATCTGCACCTCATTTTGAATGTTCTTCTCTATATCGAATGTGAATTGCATTAAACATAACTGTGTCTTATTTAAAACCTAGAGTGCAATGAGGCACCTGTCTCATGTAGAAAATTCAAAGCCTAACTCATTTTAGTAATGCAATGTCAAAGGAAAGGAAAAAAAAAATCCTCACCCTTTCCTTCAACCTGTGGCATCAGCAAGACGTGACAATGGAAAACCAGTAACATCTGAAGTCGCACATGGAACTCTCCCAGCGAGGATCCTTCAATAAATGCTTGTAACGTGCTGACCAACAACATCAAGGTCATCTGTTTGTCATCTTTAAAAATTCAAAGAGGAAAATATATATGTTCCTTCGACCTTGACTCCCTATTCCTAACGTGCATGCAATCTATTTGGGATACTATGGATGGCCAAGAGGTAGACATCACAATGTGAAACTCTCAAGCAAGGACCATGGCTAAGTTCTAAGCTGATTTAAAAGTAGCAGGCCAGGTGTGGTGGCTCATGCCTGTAATCCCAGCACTCTGGGAGGCCAAGGCAGGCAGATCATTTGAGGTAAGGAGTTCAAAACCAGCCTGGCCAACATGGTGAAACCTCGTCTCTACTAAAAATACAAAAATTAGCCAGGCATGGTGGTGGGCACCAGTAATCCCAGCTACTCAGGATGCTGAAGTAGGAGAGAATCGCTTGGGCCTGGGAGGCGGAGGTTGCAGTGAGATGAGATGGCACCACTGTACTCCAGCCTGGGCAACAGAGCAAGACAAAAATAAATAAATATAAACAAAAGTAGCAGCTGCACACAGGGCATATGTTAAATGCACTCACAGCAAATTATGAAAATGAATTATAAGATGCTTGTCACAAGTATAAAAAAAAAAGACTGTTCATTCAAGCATATTGGCTACTACCTACCAAAAAGTCAACTTTCAGTTTGACTTCTATCATGAACATAGAGAAGAAGGAAACCTTATCATATGACTGGTTCTCTAGACTTTTGGAGAAGACATTTAAACCTCTCAGACTTTTGTTACTATTCTCTCAGTTAGACAAGCACGATTTACAGTTTTCTTGGCTGACCTCTCAGAAATATCATGAAGTCAAATGGGAGGCATTCCCATGAAAGCAATGTAGCAGGAGAAGCGGGAGCAGGAAAATGTTACACTTTACAGCACTCCATTTAGCTGGGAAGCTCTAAGTGGGCAGGAAATGTATTGCCAGGCATTACCTTCCTGTTCTTCTGTTTGTTCCTGCATGTGCTTCTCAAGCATTTGATAGATGGAGAACCAGTGCTTGGTCGATTTCTCAGTGTGGCGCTTCATAGTATTATCCAAACTCATGGACCAGCAGCTGAAACGAGAAGAAGCCAAGGAGGCATTTAGGGAAACCCATTTGAAATATCTGACACCAGAGATGCAGAGGCTACATGCTCACTATCCTCTCCTCCCAAATGGAGATTGGAGGAGCCACCCAGTTTCCTCCCTCAAGAATATATGCTGTTGTCTGGACTGTATTCAGGTGATTTTAATGCCCTACTGTTAACGCTGTGATTAATAACTGAAAAGCACATTCTGTAGCTGTAATACTATATAAATCCTGAAGAAATTTAAACTAGCAAAAAACAAAAGCCCTTACAACCTAAGTTTAGGAGAGGGAAGGAGAGTCACTTACTTCAGCTCCAGTTTACGCCACCGAATGATCATCTGACTGATCAAATCAAGATGTTTCCGCAAAGACAAAGTTCGACTTGCATTTTCCTCCCAATCCTAAAGAAACAAAGATAAAATTTACTATGGACATTATTCAATGCCATAATCACCTCCTCCCTCAAGAACATCTTGAACTTTGCTTGACTGAAGACTACTGGGCCCTTAAACAACTTGTACCAATTGCAGGAATGAATTTACAGTGTATCCAGCTTCAAGTTCTTTCTGTTCACATGACAGAACTCCATCAGAGCCAAGTTTAGAGGCTGGCAAAAAAGCAGTGTTTACAGACTGGAGTCTGAATTTGTGCTGTTTGCTATCTGACCTAGAAGAAAGACATGTGGCCCTTTCCTGTCCAATGGGGAGGCAACAGCTAACTCAGAGGCTATGAGGGCACTGAAGGGGATAGTGTATGTGGGCACTCAGTTGGACTGAAGGCCCACCTGGAAGGCCGGAAGGAGTGTACCCTCATTACCGGTGGATACTGCATCCCACTGGATAAAAGGCAAGGCAGCTAACCCTCACCACAGGGGCAACGGCCTCACTGGCAATGATCTCACCCCATGCCAGAAAAACCAAGGATGTTTATCTTTTTCCAGCTCAAACTATAATTTTCTGTCTAACAACAAAGGTGCCACAAGATACATCTTTTGCCAACTGACCACCAACAAAAATGAGGAAGAGAGGGATTAGCTCACCTGTGCCTTTGCCAGAAGGATCTCTAAGCCATTCAGGAACTTTGAGATGGGACTGGAAAGTGGGAAACTACGAATTCTGTCCACTACAACCAGGAGCTGCAGAAATAAAGATTTGGGTATCTCAGTAGGAATACCAGTGATCCAAAGTCACAGGGTACTGAAGAGAGTCCTGACCAGACGTTTCCCCACAATTCTCTACTTTTAGAACACCTCTGAATAAACAGAGCAACATGGCAACATTTTATTATGTGGTCAGCAACTCCTAACCAACAAATAAAATTAACAGAATCCCCAAACATCATTTATAAAAGAGAAATACAAAACTGGTATGTTCATCCTACAGTTAGTAAGTAGCATCTCATTGAACTGCAGTTCTTTAAGCTTTTGTTTATACGTATGCATGTGCAAGTGGGTGCCCCCAGGGATAATGGTGAGGCTGCATCCTCCTTGCAGATTCAGTACTGTGAGCATTCCTTCCTCAACAGCTGCCCTACCTGTTCAAGCGCTGGGTGTTCTGGCCAGTCCCGCAGCAAGTGACTGACAGCCTCTGAGAAACCTTGAAGCACAGGTTGACACTGCCGGGCTTCTGGAACATTGGGATGCTGGTAGAAGTCATAGGGCCCATCAGGTTTCACCATCAGGTCTGAAGGTACCTCCCCAAAGAGTGTGTTATGGGAGAGGGTGCAGGCCAAAAGTTGGCTTCCCAAGAGTCGGTCATTCAGTTCAACTCCTGTGAAGTTAACATCATGGTAAAGTCAATGAACTCAGTAAGTTGATCCATCAGCATGTCAAAAAGATGTCAGCAACGTGGCCAGGCACAGTGGCTCACGTCTGTAATTCTAGCACTTTGGGAGGCCGAGACAGGTAGATTGCTTGAGGCCAGGAGTTTGAGACCATCCTGGCCAACATGGTGAAACCTCATTTCTACTGAAAATACAAACATTAACCAGACAGGCTTGTGCCTGTAATCCCAATTTCTTGGGAAGCTGAGGCACAAGAATTGCTTGAACCTGGGAGGCAGAGGTTGCAGTGAGCTGAGATTGTGCCACTGCACTCCAGCCTGAGCAACAGAGCAAGACTCTGTCTCAAAAAAATAAATAAATAAATAATCAGCAACAATGAACTAATTGGGGACTGATGAATGCTATTCTCCCCCAAAGCAATACCGGCCTAGAGAACTGTAATCCTAATACCATGGTAGCTACCTGAAGCTCTCAAGTTTCTAGAATACACAAAGGAAGTCAGAAACTGCCTAGGTATAAACAAAATGGTGTAGGGGTTAATTCACTGCATCCAAATTCCCAGTTTTTATACCTATTCTAGGGAAACAGAAAGGAAACTTAAAGCCTCCTTCCTACTTGTATGAAATAATGCCATGAAATCATGTAGGAAACTGCACTGAACCAACTATTAAACCATATTCCACGAGACTGGTTGCTCCCAGGTATATATTATTTCATTTGAAAAGCACTAACGCTATTTGACAGAAAGCAGAAATAATGCTAAGGAAAACACACACACACACTTAAATTAAGTCCTTATCCTTATTAATCCCTTCCCCCAAAGGATCGAAACAATAAAAATCCATCTTTTTCTTGACCCATTTGTACACTCATGAAAATCTATCTTACTACAGAATCCTAAATCAATTTTCTTGAATCAGCTTAAGTTCTTTAAGCCAAGGAAACTCCAATAAGGAATTATGCGAAAACAGGAAATTCGTGAGTGCGATTGTTATAGAAGTAGCAACAGCATCTATTTGCATTTGCTTTGATTTCCCAACTGCATAACAAAAGTAAATTACTATACCCATCAGGGGGTAGAAGTGTGTCACAAGCGATGCCCCAGTCTGATAGCAAGACAGAAACAGGCTGAGGTAATGCTTTGCTTCATGTGGCGGCAGAGTCTGTTGATACCAGAGGGATCGAGCAAAGTTGAGACATAACTGCTGGTGTATCAGCATTACCGCCTGCATTGAATTCTGTGAGAGGAGAGCTGGATTTGTGGCTGCTTCCTCTTCTTGCCCATCTGAAGTTCCTTTGTTCTCCTCTAACGTTGGCTGTACCAAAATATCTGCAAAGTCCTATAAATAGCATTAGAGCAATTGAACTTTTAAAAATCAGAATCTACTTCTAATCAGACTAAAAGGAAGAAAGAAAAAAACATAAGAATGATTGAGAAAATGAAATAGGACTAATATATGTATTAAAATATATTTTAAAAGACTACAGGCTGGGCACAGTGGCTCACACCTGTAATCCCCGTGCTTTGGGAGGCCGAGGCGGGAGGATCACTTGAGGTCAGGAGTTTGAGACAGCCTGGGCGAAATACTGAGACCCTGTCTCTGTAAAAAATATAAAAACTGGCAGGGTGTGGTAGCATGCGCATGCAGTCATAGCTACTTGGGAGGATTGTTTGAGCCCAGGAGTTTGAAGCTGCAGTGAGCTATGATTGCACCACTGCACTCCAGCCTGGGTGATAGAGCAAGACCCAGTCTCTAAAATACATACATACAGAGAGACAGAAAGAGAGAGAGAAAGCCATCAGAGGGAATGTATATGGCATCAAGGGAATTCATTCCAAAACAAACCCTGCCACCACTGTCCTACCTTTTCATGCAGGGGGAACTGTTTTCTGAACTCCCGTTCTTCCTCCTCCTCTTCGCTCAGGGTTGTCCTAGAATTCCTGCTCCTGTATCTATATAGGCTGCTTTCCTGCTCAGCCTTCTCTTGGGCTATGCGTTCCTGCTCATCCCACTCATTGATGATTTCCTGAAAGTCACATAGACAGAAGCTGAGCTTTCCTTGCTGAGGCACTCACAAAGGGAAGATTTGCTATTAATTTCTTGTGAAAATGAAAGTATCATAACTCAAAAACAAATAAAAGCCAACATCCAAGAACTAAATTCCATGTAATAAAGAGCAAATGGGTTTTGTTTTCCAAGTGTGTAGCCTCAGCAACCAGTTTCCTAAATTCCCCCTGCTGTGTCATTGTAATTTTGAAGGTGTAAAACTTGCCACAGTACAGCTAATGGGAACTTCCTGTCAAGAGATAAAGGTGCCTTGTAACAAGGACCGACTCAGGGTTGGCCATGAGAGGGCTGTGGTTCAGACAGCACTTGGATGGCACCCCAAGGAGCTGGCCAAGGGGTTCAGAAAAGAAACACTTAGACTAGGGACTGGGTGGTCAAAGGGCACCAATCAGGCAAAACTGGAATGTGTCTTACCAGACACTTCTGAAATTCCCTACCACTTCTAAGATTTTAGATCTTTAAACTGGCAAAAACTGTAAATTAAAGAACCATCCAGTACTGCTGAGGTTGAGGAAATAAGCACCCACCATCTAGGAAGGTAATTTGCATTTAAAGCCTAAGAAGTGTGTTTAGTCTTTGTCCCAGCAATCCTGAGCTCTAAAATTTCTATCCAAATATATAGCTGTGAGACTATTTACTGTGGCATTGGGTTTTTTTTTTTAATTTTGGGGGGGGCGGGGCAAAATAGTAAAAAGTATAAAAAAGTATATACAAATGTAAATGTTCAATGATAGGAAAATAGTTAAATTACTTGTGGCATAAACATACAATAGAATACTTGGCAGTCACTAAATATGAAGCAGGTGAAGAATACAGAATAACAGAAAAATAATCACTATACATGAAGTTTTTAAAACCAAATAGAGTTATCAAATAGAATAAACTTTATTAGTGGTTTGTTGTACATTTTGTGGCAATTTAAGGACATGTCTCAGGGGCTTGGCGGGGGATTAGAATCTACCTCAACTGGAGCAACTCTTTTTTTCTGTCAATTATGCTAAGATTTGTATTTTTTAAAAGCTGCTGCTACTAAAAAAAAAAAATTTGTAAGCCACTGGAACAAATTTTTAAAAATTTAGAGTGTCATAGACATACAGCTACAGGTAAATAATAGTATATATACACACACACAAGCAAGCCTGGAATGGGATACCTGATATGTTAGCACCATTTATACCGCTTTAAGTGGTAGGATCATTAGAAATTTTAGTATTCTCTTAATTGCATACAATGAGAGCAAATTACTTTTATTAATAAGGGAACATCTTAATGCAAGTTGACATAAGTATCTGGCAAAATTACCATCAACAAAGTCAAAAGACAACTGACAAACTGGGAGAAAACATGTGTAGTGTATAAAAAAGGGTGCTCTCATTTTTTTTTTTTAATCTCTTAAAAATTGAGAGGCAAAGGTCCCCAAACACGATAGGTAAACAGAGAAAAAGAAGGAACAGAACACAGAATGCCCAAGCCCCAATGACACTACCTGTGCATCTACTAGGCATGCTAATGTCCTGCAGGCTGCCCTGCTATGAACCTGACTCTCTGCAGGAGGGAGGGCAGGGCAGGCCTCCCAGAGATGGCTCACCTGACACACATGTCTGAAGAGCTGCAGGGCCCTCTGGTCCAACTCTCCCTTGCATAACACATGGGAGCGCAGGTAAAGGAGAGCATTCATCAGCAGCTGCTCCCGAGTGGGACAGGCTTTCTGGCCCTTGCCTTCCAGCTCCTTTCCTCCTGAGCACTTGATGATTAGCTTCCCAAGGCCTCGTAGAACCTCCTCAGATTTCACAGAGCACAAAGTGTCTGCATGAGCATAGTAAGTGGGGAAGGTGGGGCCCACCGATGGGAAAGCCAGCAAGGCTGTGGCCAGGGTCCCCAGCCTGTCTGCACCAACCATACTGCTGTAGAGTGAGGTGTGGAGCTCATAGGCCACCAGCCTCATGCCATGTTGTAACTGCAATATGGATGCCTGCAGTGGGCTCACGGCATCTGGATAGAAGGTGTACTCCTCTGCCAGCCGCTTCCGGAACTGGTGGTGTGACTGCTGCCAAGAGGCCTCCTCCTTTAGAAGGCTGTGGGCTACTTGGGCAGACCGTGGCCCATCCATGTGGAGGGCCTGCAGGAGCCGTGTGAGCAGATCCTGAACGGCAGGGGCCTTGGCGATACTAGTGACGTAGTGGTGGATCTCCTGCACCAGGGACTCGTAAGCAGGCAGCTGGGGTCTGAAGGCCTGTTTCTTCAACAGGTGACAGGTTAAATTATCCAGCCGATCCATCCTTTGGCGCAGCAGCCTAAAGGGAAATTAACACAATATGCAAATTATGTCAGAAGAAGAGCAGCAAATCTAGATTGGATCCTCAGCTAGGAAAACAGAAGGAAGAAATATCAGCTGCTGCTAAATAGTATTTGTAATATCATCAGTATTTGTATTATTATCAGTTGTGATAATAATACCGACAATTAGTTAATGAAAATAACAATTACATAGCAGTTACTGTGTCATGTATGTTGCTGGTGCTCAGATGCATATCTTACTGACGCCTCATCATGACTCACTGGAGTAGATAACTACAATTATTCTTCTTATGCTGATATGGGACACTGAGATGTAAGGCATTAAGTGATCTACCCAACGTGTAAAACCAAAGGTCAGGAGTAGGACTGGAACTCAGAACCTACTGGACTATACAGGCTGAGCATCCCAAATCCAAATATCCAAAATGCGCCCAACTTTTTGACTGCCAGTCAATATGACACTTAAAGAAAATGCTCATTAGAATATTTTGGATTCCAGATTGTCAGACCTGGCATGCTCAACTGGTATAAATATTCTAAAATCTGAAGAAAAAAACAAACCCCAAATCCAAAACACTTCTGGTCCCAGGCATTTTGGATAAGGAATCCCCAACCCGTATCGTATTTCCTAATAACAGACCTATAGCCAAGAATAGCAGAGAAATATAGTGCATACCATCACATCCCACTTCTTCTATGCTGAGACTAAGTTTTGGCTTCAAACATCTTAGTCCCATGCGAACACACGCCTTGAATAGCCCCCCTCCCCTCCTTTCACAAGGCATATATTTTTCCTGACTATAAACAAGGGTTTGGGATCTAATTACTAATGTAGTTTAGAGGTGTATATTATCACTTCTACTCACACCATAATTACATTGCAAAGGTCAACTCCATCAAAAGGACAGTCAATAATCCCCGAAACAAATAATCACTTTGCTGTGTTACCTGACGTGAGGATGAGAGTAGCTGACAACGACTTCATCTTCCAGGTCTCTTCCAGTCTGCAGCTGGGATGACAGGTTCCGGGTCTTCCATTCACACTGCAGTTGGTGTAACTAATGGAAAAGAGAGAAACTAGTCCACTGTGTCCCAGCTATGACCATGCACATGAGGACAATGTTCTGGGGACATGTAGAGGAACAAGATGGAAGGAATCTGGGTTCCTGAATGACCCAAGGAGAGGTGGCTCTGCTCCATTAATCTAGACCATTCACATCAGAGTTGTGAGGGGAAAGAAACAATCTTATTTACACCAATGAATTTTTCAGTCTCTCTGCTATAAGAGCTTAGCCTTCACTACAACTAATATAATTTTCCTTCTTCAAAATATGTACTAACGTACCATTATCTTAATGTATTTAGTTCCTGAACTTGGTTCAAAACTTCAAATAGCAAGAGATACCACATTACCCAAATCAACTTGATTCTTTTTTAAGACAGGTTCTCAGCCTGTAGCCCAGATGGAGTGCAGTGGTGCAATCATGGCTCACCAAACCCTTGACCCCCCACCGCCCAGGCTCAAGTGATCATCCTGCTTTAGCCTTGGGAGTAGCTGGTACTACAAACACATGCCACCACACCCAGCTTTTTTTGTTTTGCTTTTTTTGTAGACAGGGATCTTACTATGTTGTTGCCCAGTTAGTCTCGAACTCCTGGGCTCAAGTGCTCCTCCCACTTCAGCCCCTCAAAGTGCTGCGATTACAGGGTGAGGCCACCACATCTAGCCTCTACTTGATTCTTGAGTTTTGAATAGCAAGCACCCATAAGTTCAAAATTCCTAGGACACAGGGATACTATATTCTATCTAAAGAAATATCCAAATCCAGCTCCTTTCCTCCTGAGCACTTGATGATTAGCTTCCCAAGACCTCGTAGAACCTCCTCAGATTTCACAAGAGCACAAAGTGTCTCTCACAGAGCACAGGCATGGTGGCTCACGCCTGTAATCCCACCACTTTGGGAGGCCAAGGTGGGTGGATCACTTGAGGTCAGGAGTTCAAGACCAGCCTGGCCAAGATGGTGAAACCTCGTCCCTACTAAAAATACAAAAATTAGCCAGGCGTGGTGGCAGGTTCTTGTAATCCCAGCTACTCGGAAGGCTGAAGCAGAGAATTGCTTGAACCCAGGAGGCGAAGGTTACAGTGAGCCGAGATCGTGCCACTGCACTCCTGCCTGGACGACAAAGCCAGGCTCCGTTTCAAAAACAAACAAACAAACTGAAACAAAAACCCAAATACCCAAAACTGAGCTCAGGTAGAGAGAGTCCAGAGACAGTGAGAGATGCCACTATTTCTGACAATGGCTCGGGTTTTCTACCTGCCCTCTGCCCATTGCACCTATTGGCAGAGACCTCAGAACCTTAGGAAGGGCTCCTCCCAGAGCCTGAGTATAGTCAGGGGAACTCTCAAAGGGGAAAATACAGTCTCTCAAACAGACTCGTGGGAAGTCACAAGGCAGCTTATGCAATATCATGCTTCTGATGATCTGAGCACCCAAGAGGGAATAAAAGGAGTAATACAATAAGCAAACCCAGCACGTCAGGGAAGGAGCCAATGCTCCAAACTCTTGCCTTCCATACCTCTTCCTTGGCATAATTGAGCTTGTACTCCCTCTTCACCGCAGGGTCAAAGCGTGCCTGGGGAAGCCACGTCTGAATTTGGAGCAAGCCAAGGCTCACCCAGAGGCTCCCACGCTGGGCTGGCTCAGGCAGGCTCCTCTTACTCTCCCCTTCACCAAAAAGGTGGTGCAGGGAGGTGAGCAATTGGCAGATCAGTTCCTTGGGCAGCGCCTCCTGACCAGCCAGGTCCCCAAGTGTCTGGCCCACATGCTGGAAGGCCTGGCTGCTCCCAAGCAGCAGCTGCTCACAGTTCTGCATGTACTCCTGCCGCCGGGACTCTGGTAGCAGCTCTACTAGGCCTGCCAGGTGCCGGAACAGCACCTGCCCCTGGAGTTGGGAATCCGTGCGTCTGTGGGGACAATAAGAAAGCAGTGAAAGGTTTGCAATGTATCAAAAAGCATTCCTTTTCATATACTATAATTCTCTCAAGAAATGATAACCACAGAACGCAGCATCAATATGTGGAGGTGAATTTCTGTTCTCACATGGTCTTATTTGGTTTACTAAGTTCACCCTCTTGATCACAATACGCTTAAAACTGACAGACGAACCAGCCAGCTCATGGTAGCCTGAAAACATGCTGATTCAGGCAGAAAATACCCTCACTTCAAACACCAGAAATAGCCACTACAGAAGGAAGTTCTCACTGGGTCTTTGCTCCATGCTCTGGAGAAAAGACAGGAACTTTACAGTCTGCTTTCCAGGACGAGAGAATACCTGAATTCTGCTACTGAAGAGATAGCCATGTTAGTCCAAAGCATCGAACTGATGTCCTGGAGCTGCTGGGTTCTCTCAACCCACTCTCCTAGGGTCACATGAGAGGAGGACAGGATGGGGAGGCCACTCACATCCCAGGGACTTGCTCTCCAGCTGCTGGTTAAGACTTCAAAGCAGCACTTAGAGAATATGGGTCTATTGAGATTGCCAGGGCCCTAAAGAACAAGAAAAGAGTCAATAACTTTTAGAAATTAACTAAGACAATTTCCAGAAGCAGCATTAGGGAACCTGAGAGGAAAGAAAGAGACAGTTCAGGTTGCTTGGAACAGGTAAGCATCACTCAGAGATTGGACTAGAAGGACAGAATGGGTTAGTATACCTTAAATGAAAGTGGACTCCAGGCTTTAGGAAATAGGCAATGGATGCTTTAGCAATGCATGAGGAAAGCCTGCAAACCTGGGAATCAGGGAGAACATTCTTGCAGAAGGGAAAAGAGACACACTGCAGGTGGATGAGAGCCAACTCAGGGTGCAAGGAAAGGAGTGAGAGACAAATTTAAGAGCCAGGGACAAAATGTCCTTAGACTGTCTGTGTCCTTACACTGTTAAATGGGACACAGTAATAGTTGTCCACAGCAAAGGGTTGTCAAAGGGTGACAGCCAAATGTGTGTGATAGTCAACTCTCTATAATGCCATACAACCCTCAGGGATCCAAAGTTTATCACTAAAGGTTTTGAGAGGTGTTTTATAACAAATCCATTTTGATAGTGCAAAAGAATGGAATAGAGTTCAAGTAAATCCAAAAACATTTGGGGCAATAAGGCATTTCACATGAGAGTGGAAAGGATGAATTAGTGAAAATGGTGTTATCACATCGCTTTTGGATCTGTTTGCATAAAAGAAAAAATTTGCATCCCTATATCATAAAATAACATATACAGATGAAATAGATTTGAACATAAAATAAAAATATAGGAGAAAATAATGGAAAATAGTTTTGAACTCTTGAGGTGATGAAGCAAGACATTTTTTAAAAGCATGACACTAAAGTCAGTAAGCAGAAGGGACTGGCATATTTGGAGGGAAAAAATTATAAAACTTGTGACATATAAGAAAACAAACTCGAGACACGACAGAAAACTAAAAATATACTTCCAACCTATATTGGGCAAAGGCTTAATATCCACAATATATAAAAAGATCTTCAATAATAAACTAATGCTGAACAACCCTTTTTTTTTTTTTTTTTTTGAGACAGGGTCTCACTCTGTCACCCAGACTGGAGGGCAATGGCGCGATCTCGGCTCACTGCCACCTCCGCCTCCCAGGCCCAAGCAATTCTCCTGCCTCAGCCTCCCAAGTAGCTGGGATTCAGGTGCACACCACTACCGCCCAGCTAATTTTTGTTTTCAGTAGAGACAGGGTTTCACCATGTTGGCCAGGCTGGTCTTGAACTCCGACCTCAAATGATCCACCCGCCTCAGCCTCCCAAAGTGCTGGGATTACAGGTATGAGCTACAGCGGCCAACGAACACAATTTTTTTTTTTTTTTTTTTTTAAAAAAGCACGAGTATTACTGGAAAATTCAGAGAAGAACTAAAGGGGATCAATAAACATGTGAAAATATGTTAAATTTTCACACTTAACAAAGAAGTGCAAATGAGTTCTTTTTAACTCTATGACAGAAACAACTGGAAATGTTTATAACACCTAGTGTGGCAAGCAGATGAAGAACAGGTCCTCATCTCTATGTTAAAGGAAACTTAACCTCACTGTGGTCATCCAGGACTTCAGGACTTCCCTTTTCACTGGCTCTTCACATATTTAAAAAAGTGAAAAGCAAAAACCACATCTCCAGTCTAATAATAACCATAATTGTGTTTTTAACGTGTAGACACTGTGACCTATTCAATTCTAATTCTAATAACTTATGCACAGAAATGCTCCAACAAGTGAACAAAGACATATACTAGGAGTCAATGTGGCACGCTTATTATAGGAAGAGGGAGAAAATGCAAGAAACTTAACATTTTATCAATAAGTGATTAAAATAAATTCAAGCACATTGATACAATGGAATAACTTTTAAAAATAAGCTGGAATGACACGTTTCTATTACATATATGTGTACTTATTTTTGTTTACATATGTATTTAATATAAAAATATATATAAACAGAAGGATATAGAGCAGAGTGGATATTTCTAGTGAATTATATATTATATATACATATATCTGTACTGTTTAAATGTTTTTACAGAGGGAAAATGTTTTAATTTGAAAAAATACAGACTTTTTCAATAAAACCTTTTTTGACTTATCTCAGAATTTCACAAATTATTTAACACGGTATACTTTTACTGACAGTACACTTATTTAACATCCTGCAGAAAATAAAGTGTTGTAATCAACTATTTAGTTACTACTCTATGCTAGGAATAAATGTTTATTGATAGATCCATTCAGAAACTCTTTTGCCACTATCAAACATTTTTTATTAGACCAACAAACCTTCAATGTGGAGTCCAAAGCAGACTTGGGTGCCTCCCTCTGCTGCATACCAGGCAAAGGGTTCCACATTAGCCAGTACTCTGGATTTGTGGTCACAGTACTGTTCCAGAAAGACATAAACATGGAATTAAATAACTCGGACCACAAAGATGTAATTTCTTCAGGAGACACCTAGAAATAAAGGAATAATTAGGTGAGAGAGAATATTTGAGAAAGACTCCATAAATCAAGTTATTAGGTCCTCTTTCTTCTAAGATCCATCTAAAACTATCATAAGTTTAAAAATAATAATCCACATTTTCTGTTTCTCTGCCATCCCGGTCATCTTGGTCAAGGAATGTGACATGTTTACAGTTTTATTTAAAGCTGTACTAATGAAATTCTATTAACCAGAGTGTACCAGTATTCACATTCAATTTATTAGGGAGGAAGAGTAGAAAATACTCTCACAATATATTTTTGAGCAATTGGGAAATTTTAAGAAGCAAATATTTTCATCTCAGTTAAATGGAAACCAAATGAATACTCCTGTGATAAGAGTTATAATATACCCTCATAATTACTACGAAAGAATATTTAAAATTCTTCCCTTTAAGAGGCAATTCAAAAAAACCTGAGGTTTCCAACATGGAATTTTGAGAATAAATAAAATGTTGTGCAACCAGTTTGTCACAGAAAATCTAATCAACTCATAGTGTAAAGGAGGCTTATGTCTCGTTGTGATTTTTACCTTCTGATGATGCAGCAAGGACCACAGATCTCGAAGCTCTTGAGGTGCAACTGGTGTGTGATAAAGACAAAATGAGATGAGATGACTTATCTCCTCATTTATCTGAGGTTGTTGATTTTTGCTGCATCTGTTCCAAAAATAAAGAGGGAGAGGGTGGAGTATGGACTATGAATGAACTGCTGGAAAGCTGCTACATTAGGGAAAGTGTAACACAAAACTTACAGTACATTTATCTAAAAATGAACAACTCTACTGATAAACTTCCCAGTGACTTTTAAAGTAGAATCAAAACTAGCAAAAAACCTTCAATAAATTTTGGCTCTCCAAAATGGCAAATCACTTCCCTCTGCTTCAGCAACCATCCCCATCAAGTCTGTGGTTTGTTTATGGGTATAGGATACACAGAATAATCAAGAAAAAAAGTTCCCGCATGGTTTACCTTCTGAGACTAGCTTGTGCCATAAAATCAGCTGTCACTTTGTACTGCCACAGCATAGCCAGGTACTCCATTGCAGGCCACAACTGAACACTCCTGGTGAGGTGGATTACAGAGGTCAAGTCTGGATGGGACAGGGAGGAAGCTTCACCATGCTTCTTCTCCAGAAAACCAAGTGAGAGTCCTTTGGCTTTCAGTTCTAAACAGTGAGCATGCACAAAATTCTTCAACTCATCTGGACAAAGAGACAAATGTTGTATTACAGCACAGCGGTCAAGAGTACAGCCTCTAGATTCTCAACAACCTGCTAGGTGACTGCAAGCTTAACTTCAGCTAACCAGAGTTAAGTTCCTTAACCTGAGCTTTGAGATTCTCATCTGTGAAATGGTATTAATACCCACATGATTCTACTGATGGAATTAAAAATATATGTGAAGTGTAGACCTATGCCTGACACTTATTTAAAGGTATATATACTTTACCCCTCACATTACCCAGAAAAGAAAAATCTAAGGGAAAACTTATTAGCTACCAGCAAGAGGATATTTTCAGAGCATCTGTCAGCTAGCCAAGTGCTAGAATATTTTACCTAGGTTGACATCTTCCAAAATATTAGCTCTGAGGATCAATCCCCAGGCTTGCAGGAGACTTTTCTTTAATGTCCATTGAGAAGCAACCACTTGGAGACGATTAAGGTCTTCCTGCCATCCATTCTCCCCAAGGGCAGGCATCTGCTCCCTGATGGCAAGGACTTTGTTAAGGACCTTCAGTTGTGAAAAACACTCCACCACCAGCTTGTCCTGAAACAACAAAACCCACAAGAGCATACTATAGAACACAAATGTGGTTTTCTTTAGTAGCCTATACAGGTCTCAGGATAAACTTATGATATATTCTTAATGTTTCCAGAAAACAAAGGACTTGTTTATTCCTGTTGCTGTCAAGAGATTTTACAGTAGTAATAAAGTTAACTGTCTACCCAGCCTTAAGGGTCTCAGGAATAAGTAAGATGATAATATGTAGCAAATTACTAAACAGGATTCATGGGATAGAGCCTGCCCTCTTGTTATCTGCAGGTTCCGCATCAATTCAACTAATCGTGGGTCAAAAATATTCAGGGGGAGGCGGGGTGCGGTGGTTCACGTCTGTAATCCCAGCACTCTGGGAGGCCAAGGCGCGCGGATCAGGAGGTCAGGAGATCAAGACCATCCTGACTACCATCTTGACTAACACGGTGAAACCTCATCTCTACTAAAAAAAAATACAAAAAATTAGCCAGTCGTGGTGGCGGGCGCCTGTGGTCCCAGCTACTCGGAAGGCTGAGGCAGGAGAGTGGCGTGAACCCGGGAGGCGGAGCATGCAGTGAGCCGAGATCACGCCACTGCACTACAGCCTGGGCAGCAGAGCGAGACTCCGTCTCAAAAAAAAAAACATTCAGGGGGAAAAATGGATGGTTGCGTCTGTACTGAACACGTAAGGACTTTTTAATCTTGTCATTATTACCTAAGCAATCCAGTATAATCACTATTTACACAGCATTTACATTGTGTGAGGTACTGTAATTCAGAGATAATATAAAGTGTACATAAGTTATATACACACGCAACGCCATTTTATATAAGAGTCTTGGGCTTTCCTGGATGTCTGTATCCAAGGAGAATCCTGGAACCAATCACCCGCAGATGCCAAGGGAAAACTGTAAGAGTTAGGCTTTGAAGACAAGGATTAATCTTATACAGGGTCAGTTCCCAAGTTCCAGAAGGACTTCAGAAGAAGTAGTCAATTTCTTTTTATTTACTAAATGCTTCCAGGTATACCTTAAAAGGAAATGGTCGTCCCAGGAACTTCTGCAACTTCTTTACACCAACGAAGCCACCAGTCTGGCTCCCCAGACAATTATGAATATGTTCTGAGACAGTCTGAACTTCTTTGTAGTATCTAAAGGAGAACAAGGGCAGAGGGGAAATAAAGAAAGGGGGAAATGCTAGACAGTAAGAGAAGCCATTAATATTTTCCTTCTTTTTTTTTTTTAATTGTACATTTACCAATATGCCAAGGGAATAAACCAAAATAAAGCAAGAAGCAGCAGTTTTGGTTCCAAATCTTATCCTTAACATCATCTGTCTGTAATCATTGACATTATTACTCTAAATATGAATCTTACTTGTCTTCATAATTCGTCAGAAGTTGGGGGATCTGGTGGACCAGATGTTTTAAAACCCAGTGCCAATGGAGTGCAAGGAGGGCCAGACCTGGGGCATCTACTTTTACTGTGTCGGCTACAGTCCAAAACCGGTCCCGCCACCGCAGAGAACCTAAGATCTAAAAACAAAGTCTCTTAGATAAGATGGCATGAGGAAAGACTAAAAAAAGAAGAAAATATAAAAACAAAGTGAACCAAGACTGCTCAGCAGCATCTCCTGGGAAAAGACACACAACACAGACTATAACTGCTAATCAATGCTCAACTTGCATACACGAAAAGTCTAAGACTGGACTGGAATATATGTAGGAACATTAAGGCAGACAGAGGAGGCTAAAATCTTTTCTGTTAGTATTTATGCTTAGTTATAGCATAAGTTATTAGACAAAATGGAATTGTTGGGTCAAAGTATAGGTCATTTTACAAGAAACTACTAACTGTATTCCAAAGCAGCTGTACCATTTTGTACTCTGACCAGAAGTGCAGAAGAGTTTCAGTTGTTCCATTTCTTTGCCAATACTTGCTGTTAATGATTTTAACTTTAGTTTTAATTTTAATTATATTCTGGTGGATGGTACACCTCACTGTGGTTTCAAGTTACATTTCTTTGATAACTGATGACATTGCAATTTTTAAACTTCTTACTGGTCATTCATATAACTTGCGAGAAGATACTCTATTCAGATGTCTTGCTCATTTTAAAAACTGGGTTGTATTATAGCTAGTTTATGGAATTTATGTGTTTTGTTAGCAGTTTTTCCCAGTATATTCATTTCCTCACAGTATGGTCATAAAGGTATCTATGAAGAATAGAAGTTTTAAATTTTGATGAAATCAATTTTATCAATTTTTTTTTCATTTAGAAAGAATCCTAAAAACTCTTTGCCTATACTTAGATTGTAAAGATCTTCTTCTATGTTTTCTTTTAGCCAGTTCATAGTGTCAGTTCTATTTTTAAAGGTTTCATCCATGTTGAGGTAACTACATATAATGTGAGGTAGGGGTAAATGCTTTTTTTTAGACTGCATCTTGCTCCATTGCCCAGGCTGGAGCACAGTGGCACAATCTCAGCTCACTGCAATCTCTGCCTCCCAGGTTCAAGTCATTCTCCTGCCTCAGTCACCCAAGTAGCTGGGATTACAGGTGCCTGCCACCATACCCAGCTAATTTTTTTGTATTTTTAGTAGAGACGGGGTTTCACCATGTTAGCCAGCCTGGTCTCGAACTCCTGACCTCAGGTGATCCACCCACCTTGGCCTCCCAAAGTACTTGGGATTACAGACATGAGCCGCCATGCCCAACCAGGCTCATTTTACTTTATATGAACATCTAATTCTTCCGCCACCCTTTACTGAATGGACCATTTTTTGCCATTAAATTACCTTTGCATATTTAACAAAAAAACAAAACAAAAATAACTGACCATGTGTGGGAAGGGGGGTGGGGTCTATCTGTGAATCCTCTATTTTGTTTTATTGGTCTAAATGTCTATCCTTAGACAATACCATATGGTTTTGTTTAATACAGGGTTGCACTGCAAATCAGGTAATATGAGTCTCCAACATGGCTCTTTGAATAATGTAGTTTTACAGTAACATTGTTTCTAGATTAGTGATTTCCTACAGTGGTTCCATGAAGTCAAAACTATTTTCATAACATCATGCTATTTGTCATTTTCACTATGATGACATTTACACTAATGGTACAAAAAAAGAAGGACTGACAGGCAAATTATGACTATCTGACAGACACTGCATTGAAAATCAATGATGTGAACCTGTCACTTCAAGAAAAACAATTGAGAGGCCAGGCGCGGTGGTTCACACCTGTAATGCTAGCATTTTAGGAGGCTGAGGCAGGCCGATCATCTGAGGTAAGGAGATCCAGACTAGCCTGGTCAACATGGTGAAACCCTATCTCCACTAAAAATACAAAAAATTAGCTGAGTGTGGTGGCACGAGCCTGTAATCCCAGCTACTCAGGAGGCTGAAGCAGGCGAATCACTTGAAACCAGCAGGCGGAGGTCACAGTGAGCCAAGATAGCACCACTGCACTCCAGCCTGGGCAAGAGTGAAACTCCGTTTCAAAAAAGCGATTGAGAATATGTGTTGCCATGATAAAATCTGAGCTTTTAAGCAAAACTTAGCATTCTGGAAAACTGGCCGGGAACAGTGGATCACGCCTATAATCCAAGCATTTACGGAGGCTGACGCAGGTGGATCACCTGAGGTCAGGAGTTCAAGACCAGCCTGATCAACATGGTGAAGCCCCGTCTTCACTAAAAATACAGAAACTACCCAGATGTGGTGGTGCGTGTCTGTAGTCCCAGCTACTCGGGAGGCTGAGGCAGGAGAATCGCTTGAACCTAAGAGGCAGAGGTGGGCAATGAGCTGAGATCATGCCATTGCATTCCAGCATGGGGGACAGAGCAAGACTCTGTCTCAAAAAAAAAAAAAAAAAAAAAATCTGGAAAACAGAGTTTGATGACTTCCTGGTAACGATTTTTCTGATGAGATTTGTGATTTTTCACAAGCATGACTTTTTATTTATTCATATTGAAGAATGAAATGTGCCAACTCAGTGAACAAATTTTCCAAGTTACCAATGCACATGCTATAAACTAATGCAGGGTCAAAGTCCATCCAAGGTGCAAACTAGGCCAATGATTTTTCTTTTTTTTTTTTTAGACAGAGTATTGCTCTGTCCCCCAGGCTGGAGTGCAATGCACGATCTCGAGTCACTGCAACCTCTGCCTCCTGGGTTCAAGCAATTCTCCTGCCTCCCGAGTAGCTGGGACTACAGGTGCCCGCCACCATGCCTGGCTAATTTTTTGTATTTTTAGTAGAGACGGGGTTTCACCATGTTAGCCAGAATGGTCTCAATCTCCTGACCTCGTGATTTGCCTGCCTCAGCCTCCCAAAGTGCTGGGGCTACAGGTGTGAGCCACTGCACCTGGCCGTGGACAGTTAATTTTAACACGAGAAGTTCACTGATTATTTGCTCAGATTCTCCATTGCTAATAACCCTTACAAAACTATTTGTCGTTTTTGGTGAGCCATCAAATAAAAATATTTGAAATTATATGAAATGGTTACTAAAATACTCCTCCCCTTTCCAACCTCCTAACTATAGGAGGCCAGTTTTTCTTCATAAACTTTATCCCAAACAACATACTATAAGAATCCATCTTCTCACAAGCCAGACATACAGAGACTTGCAGGAATGTAAAACAGTTCCACGTTTCTCAATTTTTATTTTAGAAACTGCTATTTTTTATTGAAAATAAGTTATTCATATTAACATGAAATTCTTTGCTACTGTATTTTGAAGCAAATTTATGGGTTTTTAAATATTTTTCAGATTTAGTTCTTAATATGTGAAAACTGACAGATGTAACATCTTTGAGGTTTCTGAGAACCTTTAAGAGTACAGAGGCAGAGATCAAAAAGTTTAAGACTGGCTGATCTACTTTACTAGACTTACTAGAATAATCTGGATTAAAAACTCCATGTAACCCACATGTAACAATAATGTCTAAGAGGACTTAAGTGGATTAAAAAATAACTGTTACAATCTAACACAGGTGAACAAATAAAAAACTGTAGTAGATCCATGCAATGGAATACTACTCAGCAATAAAGAGGAATGAACGACTGATACATGAAACCACATGGATGCATCTCCAAATCACAATGCTGCGTGAAAGAAGATAAACAAAAACGTATATATACTGCATAATTCCACCTATAGAAAATAAAACTGATCCACAGTAACAGAGAGCAGATCAACAGCTACCTGGTTGTGGGTGGGAGCAGGAAAGAAGACAATACAAAAAGGGAATGAGGAAACTTTTTGGGGTAATGGATATGTTCATCATCTTGACTGTGATAATGGTTTCACAGGTGTATACATGTCAAAACTTACACATTTTAAATACATGCTGTTTATAATATGTAAATTATACCCTGATAGATTTTAAATATGTGTATAGGTATATTTAAAACTGTTAAGAATAAATTTGTTAAATAACATTGGGCATATATCAACACTGAACTTAGTCTTAGCCCTAAGAATCTTTATACCAAGAAACATAAATTTTGTTGTTTAAAATAAAACAAGGTGCAGTTCCTTACCTCATATACAATGGCATCAGACACCATTCCCTGGGAAGACTGTACCCAGAGCAGGACTAGTGCATCACAAAGTTCAAAAAAAGCAGCAAGATTGACCACAATTTCATGGGGCAGAGTGTGATAGCTCTCTGGATCTGAGAGTCAACATAAATGAGAACATTTCATCAGATTTAAAATAATCTCTAGACATTTTCCAAATAAATTGTAATCTACAACTTAAATGTTATTCCCAGTACAAAGGTCAATTTTGAAAGAGCAAAAGCAAATTCTTTGCCTAATACAGGTTGTGTGTCTCTTATCTGAAATGCTAAGAATCAGAAGTCTTTCAGATTTTGATTTTTTTTTTTTTTTGATTTTGGAATCTTTGCATATACATAATGAGGTATCTTGGGGATATACATAGTTCAAACTTTCTATTTTACAATATTTTTAATAATTTTATGCATGAAATAAAGTTTGGACTGTATTTTGACCATGGCTCATCATATGAGGTCAGGTATAAAATTTTCCATTTGTGGCATCATGTCAGTGCTCAAAAAGTTCCCAATTTTGGAGCATTTCAGATTTCAAAATTTTCATATTAGGGATGTTCAATCTGTATTATTAAACTTGGCAAATGAGGCATGTATACCTACAGATGTAAATAATGTCTCACTGAAAAATGCAGATTGTAAAGAAAAAAATGTATATTTTATACAAGTATTTAAGTATAAAATGAAAACTAAGTACTTATCTTTAGATGCATAGTTAACACCAATAGATATGAGAAAATATAAATGAAACTATTACTAACACTAGCTGATGTAAATATCAACTTTTTCAATTTTTATACTTTAATAGTTTCAATTTTTTCCAACAAGCACAACTATCTTTTCAATTAACAAAAAATAAAGATGGGAGAAATGCTCCCTTCTATAATAAATGCTTATGAATATGCACTTTTTCAGCCGATAGACCTAGTTTTCAAGTGGCTCTGTTACTTGCTAAAGATGTGACCTTGAGCATCTCCATGTCTCCCTGTCCTCACTAATAACATGGGGACGTATATCACAGGTGGCTATAAAAAGTAAATGAGATCAAGGACACATAAAAAGCATTTAGCTAAGCACCTGGCACAAAGTAAGTGCTGAGTAAATGTTAGCCATTACTATTGAGTAAGGGGACATGTTTAAAATCAGGTCAACAGATTAAAAGGAACCAGTAAACAACAGCAGCTGCTGAATATGCCTCAACTTCAGCAACATTATGCAATAAGATACTTAATTAGAGAACACAAAAGGTTCTTACCTTGATGGAATTCAAAGGACATTCTCAAAACACTATCTCTTAGCTTTTTGCTACCAACAGAAACCAAATTTGCTTCAGTAAAAACCCGTTTTTCCCGATCAAGATATATGATTGTCCTAGAATGAGATTCAAAAAACATAACAAATAGTTATCGGTTAATAACATTTTCAATCATATCCTCTATTTGCTGGCACACTTGGAACATCAGGGTCCTTCACCCTGCCATTCCTCTCCTGCATCTGCAAATCTTGGACTAAAGAGATGGGAGATGAAAGTGGCAACTACTAAGGTGAAAGGAAAGAAAATCGATGGATGGAGAAAGTTGGGTCTAGGCAGACTGCCAGGCCTTGGTCTGCCACGATCTGACAAACTGCACTGTGAACTCTTCAAAGTGGCCATGGTAGAAATGGAGGAGTTGGGGGAGTAGCGGAGTAGGGGCTGGTAGCTTGCAAGGCAACCTCTGAGGTACACACTATACTTGTGGATTCACTTTGAAAATTACGTAAATTCATATGTGAGTGTGTACATAAGTATGGAGGTGTTATTATGTCTCCAACATTTGAGGACAGGAAATGATGTGGACAGAGAGATGGCTGAGGAAGAGACAAGTAAAAACAAGTAGGTGAAAATGGGAGGAGCTGCTAGGAATTAAACAAAAACCAGGCTGGGCACAGTGGCTCACACCTATAATCCCGGCACTTTGGGAGAATGAGGCAGGTGGATCACTTGAGCTCAGAAGACCAGTCTGGGCAACATGGCAAAACCTTGTCTCTACAAAAAAGTACAAAAATTAGCCAGGTGTGGTGGTGATGTGTACCTGTAGTCCCAGCTACTTGGGAGGCTGAGGTGGGAGGATGGCTTAAGCCCAGGAGGCAGAAGTTGCAGTGATCCAAGATTATGCCACTGCACTCCAGCCTCAGTAACAGAGCTAGACCCTATCTCAAAAGCAAAACAAAAACAGAAAACAGTAGAAATATGATTATCATACGATAAAGGCAATCATGTCCAACACCCCACAACTTCTCAGGTTCACAAAATTCAACACACATAAGCTATTTGACAGATTCTTAGGAAAGGTATAATCTGAGAAGCAGTGAGGCAAACAGTGCCCAGAGCAGCAGGTTTCACTTACTTGTTTGCAGCTGATTCTAAAAGGGCAAAGAGCTGGTCAGGCTGGTCCGTTTGTGGGTCAAAGTCCATCAAATTTCTAATCATGTCCAGAGCCTGCATATTCCATCGGGGGTCCAGAGGGATCACAAATTCATCTAGTTTAAAAACAGAACAAAACAAAAATCAGAAATATTGGAGGTAAATTCCTTGCCTGGGAAGTTTCAGTTGAATATTTTTATTGCTTTACTTTGAGCACATTGAATCCTGATGGGGAAGAGGTTGAACCAGTAAACACCATGAGTTTCATCCCATAATACTAGAACAGCAGGGTTTAATAGCTTTTACACTCTTTCTTTTCCAAATGCAAAGTATCTGTATGTACTGAAAGTTCATCCCAATGCAGGATATAAAGGTAATCCCTACTAGAACACAACATTCCAACCAATGAATTCACTTCCTGATATCACACTAATCCACGGGCTAAATTACACAGTGGTCACCATTAGCTTAAAAAAAAAATTACGTACATGGCAGAAAATGAATGAATACACCTGTTTTCATTAAGAAAACAAGGCAATTTTTTAAAACTTAAAAACAATTTCTCTATAATCAGAGTGTGCCTGCTGCTGTGGCTGCTGCTGCCCCACAATCCTCTGGCTCACATCTGACACAACTTCTGTGAAGCAGCAGGAGGAGACTGACACTCTCCAGAAGTTGTGAAAACCCAAGGAAGGAAGGCAAGACACAAAAAGGGTAATATTAAGTTGAAGGTGGCTGTCAGGACGGTTCAGTGGAGCACTTTAAGTTTTAAAAGCATCCACCATATAGTAGACTACCCAGACTACCCAGAACATACTGTGAACAGCAGGTACATTAAGGAGGGAACCCATATTCCAACGCTCAGTAAGATAAAAAGCTTACAAAACAGAAAAGGACAGTTAGAGTTAATGTGTTCCAACAGACAAGTGATGCCTGCTGAAAATGAAAGCTGCTACTGTAGAACTGTGTTTGTAAAAGTTACAATCCTCTCATAGTGGAAAGCCATGACTTAGTTCAGCCACAACTTGACTAGCAAAATATTTTTCTCTATTGTTTGATTTCTTCCCATTCACCCCATGATCTTTAGTGCACATAAAGGAATTATTTAACACAAAAGCATCATGTATATTTTTTTCTAAACCAAATGGCCAGTGGTATATTTTGATCATCATCAAATGAAGATGGAGGTAGAAAATTTTAAATCTGGTGTTGTGAAAATGCCCATTTTCCTAATTAATGCTTGTGTCAATCAAGTTAATATTACACTGTTCTAGGAAATGTTTATTCTCTCACTCGTTATTTTAAAAAGATAAATCTTGAATACTTCCTTTGATCAGATACCTTAGATGTCTATTTCTGTCATCACTATGGTTTTATAACTTTGTCATCAAAGCTTTCTCAGAGACACAGTCTGGCTCTGTTGCCCAGGCTAGAATGCAGTCAGTGGCACTATCACAGCTCACTGCAGCCTCAAACTCCTGGACTTAAGCAATCCTCCTATCTCAACTTCCCAAGTAGCTGGACCACAGGACCACAGGTACAAGCCACCGCATCTATCATTAAAGTTTTATATTTTCTTAAACGACCCTGTTTAACTTTCCTTTAAGTCAAATATCTCATGGTTTGAAACTCTTCCTACTAACAATACTGATAGACAACACAAAGTTAAGGGTGGAAGGGACCTCAGAGAAATAAGAGCTTAATTCCCCTAGTTTCTAAACACAGGCAGAAACAGTAAATGATGAGCCAAAAATCTACCAAGCCAGTTTGTGGCAGAGTTGGTACCATGGCCCAGTGTTCCAACTCCTAGATTCTTTTCACTCCATGGCGTATCATCAGCCTCCTTCAGAAGCTGGAAGATAAATGGATAGTTTCAGGCCAGGCATGGTGGCTCAAGCCTCTAGTCCCAGCACTTTGGGAGGCCAAAGCAAGACGATCATTGGAGGCCAGGGCAACTTAGTGAGACCCTGTCCCATTGGGGGGTGGGGAAAAAGGTAGTTTCAAAAAAAAAAAAAAAAAGAGGGAAAATTTGCTTCTGCATATCATGAGTCTTCTAAAAACTACTGTTATGTTGAGACCTCTTTTCCCCATAAACTCAAAAGATAAGTTTCCAAAACAGTGCTGAGAGCTAGAAATCAAAAGCGCATACCTGTCGTATTTGGTTGTAATATTTTGAAAACATTACTGACTGCACCTGAGAGGGAATGTGAGTAAAAATTCCTGAGAGATGCAGCACTGGCTTCCAAATGAATCTGTATGGACTCTGTGGAGGAAGGAGAAACCAGTGTTAGACTCTAAGGCAGTGCTATCCAACTGAACATTCTGCAGTGATGAAAATGTTCTACAGCTGCATAGAATAACCACTAGTTATATATGAGGACTTGAAATGTGGCCAGTGCAACTAAAGGACTGGATTTTTGATTTTTTTAAATCTACATTTACATTTTAGTCGCTCTCTGTGGCTGGCTAGTGGCTATCATATAGGACAACAGAGACAAAAATATTTATAAAAATTCTCTACACATATTTAGACAGATGACCACATGTGTTACAAAATATTATAAATATCCATTGGTTTATCGACAAATTCTCATGAAGTAGAAAGGCTCATGTAAACTCAATTACTTAATCTCCACCAACAAATTCCATGTTCCATACTTTACAATTCAAGCAATGTTGTTATTGTTGCTTTGTCCTCTCTTAAAATGAAAGAACTACAAAGAAAGTACAGGTAGCTCTCCGTATCTGAGGGTTCCACATCTGTGGAATTCAACCAACTACAGATCAAAAATATTCAAAAATTAAAAAAAAAAAAACAAAAAATAAAAATACAACAAAAATAATATAAATTTTGACACAACATACTACAACTATTTACATAGCATTTACATTGTATTAGGTATTATAAGTAATCCAGAGATGATTTAATGCATACAGGGGGATGTGTGTAGGGTATATGAAAATACTATCCCATTTCATATAGGGGGACTTAGCGTCCACGTATGTTGGTGTCCCTGGGTGGGTGGGGGAGGGAGAGTCCTTGTATCAATCCCCCACAGATACCAAGGGACAACTCCAAGTGGGACAACATGGAGCACTGGAACTAAAATAAGATTAGAATCTTATATACTTTTAGAAGAAATGCATTTATCAAAACTAATACCTTTCCCAGATAGAATGGTTCTGCAGCAGCAGTACAGCACAAAAAGCAGATGTTCAAAACTAAAAAGTAAAATAATACAGTATGCTTTCCTTTTGAATTTGTTAGGAAGGTGAATATGTCCTGAAATGCTAAGGATAACATGGAAACAAAAGTTTATCTTGTGACACATCTATAGGCAGACTTGCTCCTCAACAGTAATGCTAGGCCACAAATTTCTTCCTAGGAGATCTCCCAACTGTAATTTTAACAGTGTAGTCACAGATTAACACAGCTGCTGAGGCACTTAAATAGCATAAATGTATATAAATCACATCACTGGACAAATTAAGCTGTTCTACTCACCAAGCCCCTGCGGTATATTCTTGGCTAAATGATAAAGCCATTTAACTCTGAGCATCCAATCCTGGTTGGTTGCTCTTTCTATGAGCAATTTAACAGCCATGGCCAAAACATCTGGTTCATCGATCCAGTAAGTATTCACTTCGACTGCATTGAATTTCAGGTTCTCAGGGCTGGAGGACTGCATAATTTTCTCTAAGTCTTGCAAGGTAAGAGGCTGACTCCTGAAATTCATTTAAATGAACAAACTCAGTACTAGAATAACCTTTTATTTCACATTCCAAATAACTGAGAAAACCCCTTTCACAAATATTGGATCAAAGGTAAGAGAGAAAAGGTGAGTCTCCCACAGAGGAAGAAAGGTAAAACACACCTAATAAATAATAAATAGTGAGCGATATCACAATGAACAATAAAACTATGACAGCTGCATAATAAATGGTCACAGAATGCTCCAGTTAAATATATTGTGTCCTGACCATTTCCAGCAAAAACAAAAACCAGCCAAGAAACCAGAGACACAAGCTGAAGGCTCCACTGACCTTGTCCAGCTGCTGGTTTTCATGCTCATCCTGTTGAGACAATATGCTAAGATCTGTCCATCACTTCGGACTGTGGACAGGTGAGAATCTTCAGTAGCAAAGAGAGCTGAGGGCACAGAATCTGGCCACAGTCCCATGCCAAGAATGGAGTCTCCCCAGGTTTCATGTGCTCGCAGAGAAGAAACATGTTTCTCCAGTAAAGCCTGTACAAGCTGGCAGGAGACAAAAACACAATACAGTGGTACCAACATAAAAGTGATATTCGCCAAAAAACAGCTAAGTAATAATACTCCATGTGACTACCTCACAACAACCTGTAATATACTCTTCAATGAAAAACACAAGTTAAATTCTACTTTTCCTGATGACATGTAAGTTTCAAAAAAAAAAAAAAAGGAATATTTATAGTCAAGCTATTTTCCAGAGAAGTACCTGGATACCAGATCTCTATTAAAGCAAACTGTGGTGGTCAACTCTCTCAGGTCACTGGGTTGCCACCTTTAAAATTTCCTTGTACTGAATAATGTACGGTATTACAACTTAGAAACATTCTGCAATACTTCATAGTACCTTCCGGTTTGCTGGTGAATGCTGGGAACAGACATATACTTCCCAGCATGCTTCAGAAAAGGCTCTGTCTAAACTCAGCCCTCGCTGCAGGTACTGGACAATTAGTATGGCTGTCCGGATTAGAGTTGATACAGAAGATGTTGGAGAACCTATTAAAAAAAAAATGCCATCTATAAACAATAGTCTTTAAAATCTCCAATGAAAATGGATAAATTCTGTCCTTCTATCAAACCTCCTTCCACTCAGCCCCACCCAAATACTTACTTTACAAAACCTTCTAATCTAAGTAGACTCTAGAGCCCCCCAGGGCACAATGGACCTGTAGGAACCTTTGTATTCCTATCTCCCCTGTTTCTCTCTGGCTGTTTGCAGTTTATTATGGAGGACTCATTTATAGATGTGATAAAGCCTGGTCACATATATCCTTAATCTAATGCTGACACACAATGAAGGTGGCAAGTTGAGTGTAACCTCATAAAAGACCATGGGATTTGAAATCCAACAGACCTATTTGCAAATTCCAGCTGTTATTATTAACTGATAAATTACTCAAACTCTGAGTCTTTTCTCGAAAATGAAAACATATGCCTTGCAGAACTAATGTAAAGATTAAATAAACAATCTGCATGGTACCTAACACAGAGTAGTTAACCAACAAGCAATACTCCATTTATTATCTCGCTCCTTTTTGTGTAATTGAATATTTAGAAAAAGTAACACCTGTCTGCTTTAAATAACTCAGTTTCCTCTTTATTCCAACTTCAAGAGGCTGTTGATGACCCTGGAGGAATGATGGGCAAACTTCATAAACCTCAGTGCGTAAAGCAGAATTACTCAAGGGTTAGCCTCTGCTTACTCGCATCAGAATGACATAGGAAGCGTCTTTCAGATACTGATTTCTGTGCCTCGCCCTGCCCTGCTAAACCCAACCTCTTGGGGTGTCTAGAAATCCACATTTTTAACAAGTTTTCCTGATAATTTCTGTATACATTAAATGTAAGAAATCTTTGACTAGCAGTCCAATGGAATAACATAAATTTCTTGAAGACTAAAACTCTGCAAAGGCCCAAAAGTCAAGCACCTCACCTACAACAGTGCTCCGGGTCTGTGTGTGTAGAGCCAAGAGGATGTCACATACACTGTTCCCCACCAATCCAAGGCTGTGCAGCAGAACTTTCAAATCCAGGTTGTCTGGGGTGCTCACATCCCCTTCCCCTGAAATGTAGATTTCGAGTCCACGATTCCTCATAGCTCGGGATATATCTCCATGAACAGGATCCATCGAGAGGAAAAGTCTAGAAAAATAGCAATTCAAAGAAAAAAACTATTTTAAATCCCAGTGCAACCAAAGGTGTAGCTCAGCATAAGTCAGTGAGGGCAAATCCTACGTGGCTCATTGTCAAAGAATTCACATCAAGGATCTTTTATTTCCAGTATGCATCAATATAGCAAAAGATTTTCTCTAAAACTACTTTCCTAAGGAACTGTGTATGATATATATCCAGTGTACCTTTAGTATTGAGAACTCTAAAAATTTAACCTTCAGATATTCCCCAAAGTAGGCTGTACTAATTCATTATTTTAACTCAACCTATAGACGGCAGAACAGGAAGCAAGTGTAGTCTCCTGAAACAACTGGCTTCATATATTGAATGCCCATCAACATCTTCATCTAGTTATCTGACACTTCTCATTTATGTCTGAAAGTAAACAGCTGATTCCCTGTAGACCCTCCCCAAATTAAACCTGCTCCTTTCTCAATGAATGGCAACCCTTTCTCAATGAATGTCAACCCCATTTACCCAGTTACTCAAGCCAAAAACATAGGTGTCATCCTTGATTCTTCTTTTCTCAACCCACATGTCCGTCAGCAAATCAACTCATCAGACCACCCTCATCTAAGCCACTGTGATGTGTTGCCTAAATTACTGCAAAAGGATTGTGACTGGTATCTCTGCTTCCCACCTTTGTCACCAATGCAAGGCAAGGACCTTGCTCCTCTTGTTTATGCTATGTTCCCACAGCCCAGCAGTGCCTGGCAAATAGTAAAGCCTCAGTAAGCATTTGTTAAGTGAATTAATAAATGGGTGAACTTCCCCATGATTCAGTTTATAAATAAAATATAGAAGCAAGTCCTACTGAACATCTACCTCTGCTACTGAGGCTATTAGATTCTGAGGCAGAAATATAAGAGATATAAATACCTGAAATTGGGATTTGGTGTTATCGTGGGAGTGGATCCATCTATCATTCCTCTCTCACTAATAGTGAGGACACCTCCAGGTTCAAGCAAAGCATTCAAACGATCCAACACTGATGGGCTGCAGAGACAGAATTCAGATGGTGGATAGGTTAACATGCTGCATTGACTCTTCTTTCCTTCCATGCACGGGGCTCCAAATGCTTTTGACTCACATTTCCTTTTGGCACAATCACTCACCCAGATACAATAGTGATCTCTCCAAAGTAGATTCCCCATTGATTTCCCTTCTCACTTCCCTAGGCACATACCCCAGGGCCTTATACACAGTAAAACATAAGATATTTTTGAATAAATGAAATTAAAGATAATGATAAGTTCCTTGCACTACAACCTTTTCACTTTTTCCTTTCCTGCCCCCCTTCCCTCCACATTATCAAATCCATTTAAGGTGGCTGGATTTCAATTTGTAACATTCAGATAAATGCTCCATGAAGAAATAGCCATCATCTAACTTGTAGTAGCTTCTATGTTAACTGTATATGTACAATAGTTTCACACTTGCCTTACTGTAAGATCAAGAATGATACGTGGTTGAATCGCTGTGTCACTGATGGCCATTTAATAAATGCCTGCCCTATGTCAGACCCTGCATTAGAAAACACTGCACTGAAGAAACCCTAACAAAAGACTTCTGATATTAAAAGGCCTAACTCAAAGGACATTGCCAGAAGTAATCCAATTTTGTTAGCCTTTGGTTCAGCTCAAAATTATCATACAGAGCTGAAATCTTACAGCTATCTGATGACAAACTACAACTGTTCACCATAGGGAGAAGTCTACAGACTATGGCTGAGGGTGCCTACATAATTAAGAAAAATAGTAGCTTCAAAATACCAGCACTTCTATCTGGGTTTCTACTTTGACAAGCATATCCCAAATTTCAAGCTGGACCACTGATGATTAGGCGTAAGGTTCTTACTTGCAGAAGTTAACATTGTCCATCAGAAGCCAGTCTCCAGACTTTAGGGCCTGAACCAACATGCTGTCAACCCATTCAAATGTGCCATGGCTACGGCCACTGGCTGACTGTGTAAGCTTCACACCAAAGCTTCGGAACTCTTCAACAAGTTTGGCAAACTCTGAAATATCACAGGGAAGAATCACCATCCACAGCACTTAACTTCAAACCAAGAATTAAGTTTATGAAAAGGAAGCTTAATACTTCTAGCCGAGGTTTTTAAGATTTCATAATAGAATAAATAGAAGAATGTTTTGCTTCTGTTTATACACAGATAAGAAAGTTAAGTTTAAGACAGAAAATACTTCTTAATGGTTCTCTGTATTAATAGCCAATCACGGTTGACTATAGGGTGATAGAGGTGGCAAATGATTTTTCTGTATTATGGTTTCTCAAATGGCAAAAGGAGGATGTTTCCCACCTATCAGTGCATTTATACTAAATGAAAGTGCTATAACTTCACACAGTGCAAACTGCGCTTCCTTTATAATGAGCATATCATATGATTATAGTAATAACTGGTAATTACTAGACAAATGCTTTATAGTTTATATAGCCCTTCCCTGGAAAATTGTCAAATGATCTTTTTGGTTAGAAACTGTTTTATGACTATTTTTCATATCACAAGGTAATACACATTGGATTTCTACTTCGAAAGATGAGGGAGTAACAAGGTTTAGACTTAATATACCATAGCCCAACCACTTGCTAACTGTAAAACTGTAGGCAAGTAACTTCTACTTGCCTACACTCACATGAACACTCACATCCTCATCTATTAGATGTAGATAATCCTTCCTATAATGCAGTGTTGTCACGGTGATTAAAAGTACATATATTCAGTATAGTGTTTACAACAGAAATTCTTAACTCAATAATGAGTTTTACAATACCCATTTAAAAATACATGACACATGACTCCATCAGATATCTCTGATGATTAGAGTGAATGAGTAAAGGATTTCAAGTTCAAATGGCAGGCTTAAAGTGAGAAATGACGGATCAACAATGAAGGAAGTAAATGAGTGGCCCACCGCCACAGATAAACGTTTGCTGGCCTAGAAGTGGGATGTCTGATTTCTTCAGCCATAAGGAATCAACACTTTGTAATCAGTTACAAGCAGGCTTTGGAAATAAAGAAAGACAAGCATAGTGACAGACACAACCTATGGGCCTTTAGGTTGAATCCTCCCTAAGAGCATGCTCACCACCACTCTGAAAGTGGCACGACAAAATCAGAGAAGTTTCCATGTTAATTGAATGGCATACAGAATGATGTATTTCCTCCATCTCCACACAAATGAATAAACACATCCTATGAATTCAGACTCCTATTCTTCAGTTTAAAATGCTCTATTTCCTGAGAAATTATGAGTAAAAAAATAGCCAATAACAATAAAAGTTTTACATGCTGTTTTATCATTATAGGTGATTACACACAAAATAAACCACAAAGCATAGTAACCAATTTTTTTTCCAATTTGATTTTTCATGATCAACTATTCTGAATACTTTACCTCAGCTTCATTTTACTTTCTGGGCCAAACTTTCCCACAAGTTCTGATCGTTAATAAGTATTAAATTAATACAAAACGTTTGTAAATCTGTTACGTGTAAATGGACACAATATAAGCAATGATAAATGCCTGATACAGAGATCCAAATATACATACCTGCCTTCGAGTATGAGTTGATTTTATTGTTGAGTCGCTGCATAAGCAATAACACTGCTTCCAGTTTGTTGACAATCTCCATCGTGATAGCTTTACCACCTTCTCCAAGACACTTAGGCTTGTATGTCAGAAGGAAATGACTCCAGGCTCGCAGCACTACTTCTGCATCATCAGCACTGATAAGGAGGCTATCCCTTAACAGTGCCCTTACAGTAGCCTCCACCTTCTCTAGCAGCTGCCTCCAAGGTCGTATAAGATCAACCTGTAATTTCCAGAGGACACGAACTCATCATAGGGTCAGAGAATACCCTACGGTCAGAGTTGGTCACCACCAACTCAGAACACCCTCAGTCAGATCACGGGGTTTATTACGCTTTGCCAAAAAATATGAAGGCAGACTGGTTACCTGCTCAAATCCACCCAGCAGCTCAGTAGTATCCATTGCACTGTTCATAGCCATGATCTTTAATGTGTGGCCAGTAAGGTGTGCCAGAAGCTGGACCAGGCTGGTCTTGCCCACAGAGGCTGGTCCGACCAGGATGACCATCCAGCTCATTTGCACACACTTCATGATTGACTCCAGGGGCTGGAATGACTGGTGCAGGAGCAACAGGGGATGGCGGGACGGGTGAGGAACACAGCTCCCACGGGAAAGGACCGAGTAGCCCAACTGAAAAGACATGCCAGTGAGATTTCATAAGCGTGCCTGGTAGTGGGAGCAGAAGAAACCATTAAAAAAAAGTCAAAGGATAAAGGATTATTCTAGTCTCCTTACCTGAACATCATAGGGAGTGATACGAAATAGTCTGGTTCCCATGTATGGGTTGGAATTTGAACCAAACACATCCTTGAATACAGCAATGACCTAAAGGAAGAATACAATGCAATAAAAACACAAATCACTCCACCTAATTCTTAGGCAAACTTGCTAGAAAACAAGCACAGTGATAAGAGTCACCATTCTAAAAACACTGGCCACAATTCCCTTATCCTTTTGAATTTTCTCTTATAAAAAGGATCGAATGCATTTATTTAATTCTTTGGAATGAAAGTAAATTTGAGATTGAGAACATAGCAGTCATATTCCAAACTATCTGAGATTCCAGTGAGAATGCACCATCAATTAAACTGAAGCCATGGACGCTGTAATATCGAAATCTAGAGACAAAAAAGACCTGTTTGCTTTCATCATTGAAGATACTACCTAAAAAGAAGATAGAACGGTAATACAAAGATTATAAAGAAAAACGGCCACTCAATAACCATCTCCTATGTACCAAATACTGTATTAAGTACTTTGGTAGATTATTTCTGATCTTTATACCCATGCAAAATAGTTATCATGTCCATTTTATATAGATAACAGCACTCACAAGAGTTATAGAATTTGCCCATGGTTAGTGACCAATTTTAAATCTAAGCTAGTCAGCCTCCAAAAACATGTTATACCTCCAAACATTTATGTAGATACGAAAACCAAATTTATTCCTCTAACCAATTATTTACATTGTTATCCTTTCGTTAGCAGTAATGCTATTAGAAAATGTTCCGTTAACTCTCTTTGATTTTGGATCTCTAAAAAATCTAAGAGTAATGGTGGAGGGGGATAGAGGTATATAAAAAACCTTAATTTAGCCCATAAAAGTAGGGAAAATTAGAGCCAGAAAAAAAAAAGCATACAAAATAGTATTTCTAAAAAGCATCAATACTCATATAATTGAATACTGCAATGAAGTTAGAAAATAAAAATAATATAGATAAAATAATAATCAGTGTCAAACAATGGACTGTGAGACTAAAAGCAGCATAGGAAAGTGTTCCTGTCACCTACCTATGAGTCCAGGTGATATATGATCTCATGTTCCACACTAAAGCATATAACCTCCAACCCCTGATGTTCTACAAGAGGATTAAAATTACAAATATTGCTACTGGGGAGGCTGAGGTAGGAGAATCACTTGAATCGAGGTTACAGTGAGCCAAGATCACGCCATTGTACTCTAGCCTGGGTGACAGACCAAGACTCTGTCTCAAAAAAAATTCCCAATCTAGCTTTTCAGTTTAGCTTTATAAAATCAAAATTCAATTCAACTGGACTCTTCTAGCTTTTACAGACTTTATCCTTCTATGATATTATTTTTCTTGACCTTGTCTCCCCCGCTAGAAAACACCTATAAGGTCCATTACAATAACCGTGAATCGGAAGAGTGATGGAAAACTTCCACATACCACAGTGACCCAGCACCTGACGAATCATTCATTCAACAACTGGCACATGTTTTGGTCATAATATACTATAATAAGTGGATGAAGAAATTAAAATACTAGCTGATTATGTGAATTATATATCAATAAAGCTATTAAAAACTACTAAGACTTTCTCCTAATCGAATGATTGAAAGTCACCTACATATGATAAATGAGTTATGTGTAATTAGTTTCTGAATACCACACTAAAGAAGATCTGGGTGGCTGGGAACAGTGGCTCACTCCACTTGTAATCACAGCACTTTGGGAGACTGACGCAGCAAGATTGCTTGAGCCCAGGAGTATGAGACCAGCCTGGATAACACGGCAAGACCACATCTCTATTAAAAGTAAAAACAAACTAGCCAGGCCATGGTGGCATGTGCCTATAGTCCCAGCTTATCAGTGGGCTGGGGTGGAAGGATCCCTTGAGCCTAGGAGGTCTAGGCTCCATTGAGCCGGCATTGTGCCACTGCATTCCAGCCTAGACAACAAAGTGAGACCCTGCCTCAAAAAAATAAGAACAAACAGAATGGGTAGCAGAATGAAAGGGCTGTGAAAGTCATGTGTGCTGTGGGCCAGCCACATCTTCACATTTCAACAAGGAGGTTACCGCTTCTAGTGCAGGCATCTATGTATCTATTCCTTTATTTTCAAACAGTGAAGTTTACTAGAAGGAAACAGCAGACAAACTGGAGAGGGCCTAAACTGGAAAGCTAGCTCTGCTACCTGTGACACTCCATAACTTTCAGCCTTGGATCTTCACCTGTAAGATGCCACGACAGCACCTCCTGCCTACAGCTATTGTGCGCATTCAGCGAGACAGAATTTTAAATACCATAAACTAAAATGCACACATTATTACAATTCCTTACAGTGGGAATTCTAGTTTTACAAACAGGTATTTTTATTTTTATTTTCACTTAAACGCAGAATATTCTCCCTTCACATGATTACACTTTCTAGATAAAATGCTTTGTAATTTGACATTTATTTAAAAACAAAACAGAAAACCTTCCTCTTCTACTGAGTATCGCCTGTCTGCCTCCTCCTGCTTCTCACCTTGGTGCTTGTAAAGATGATGAAGACTTAGTTCTTTATTACTGGAGGGCAATATTGCTTTAAGGTTTGTGATCATGGGGATTTGGATAGATAAGCAAATTATGTCCTCTAAAGCAAGCTACTCTATATAGTGAGACTCCAAGGTAGGAGAACGTTTAGTCTGTTCTTTTAACTTTTAAATTTTGAAGCAGCTTTAACAGGCTTGCTAGCTGGGCGTGGCGGCTCACCCCTGTAATCCCAGCACTTTGGGAGGCTGAGGCGGGTGGATCACCTGAGTTCAGGAGTAGAGACCTGCCTGACCAACATGATGAAACCCCGTTTCTACTAAATATAAAAAAATTAGCTGGACCTGGTGGCTCATGCCTGTAATCCCAGCTACTTGGGAGGCTAAGGCAGGAGGATCACTCGAACCTGGGAGGCAAAGTTGCAGCCAGCCAAGATTGCACCATTGCACTCCAGCCTGGGCAACAAGAGTGAAACTCAGTCTCAAAAAAAAAAAAAAGGCTTGCTATTAGTGTGAGTATGTCCTTTCTCACCCACAGGAAATCAACTTTCAGATGGAAAGAAATACAAATACCAAGTGTGAAACTCACCTTTTTTTTGTCTTCTTCGGTTCTCATTCTTTCACCATAGACCAAAAACACATGCTGACCAGGATCATAACACCCAGGGGACTGGTCAACCAGCATCAACTGACACCAGCGGAAAAGATCCCGGAGGTTGAATTCCCAGGGTCCTCCTTTTTGCCCCCACTTCTTCTCAACAGTCACTTCATGATCAATCTAGAAAGAAAACATCCTGATTGGGAAACATGCCCTGCTTGCTACTAGGCACTGCATTAAGCACTAGGAATGTACTACAAAAGCATACATCATCTGAAACAAAAATTAACAGGCTTGATTCAGATGCCTCTTTCTCAAGACTTCCAAATGCCTGGCATATCCTCTAAGCATTAACACTGGTAGTCACAATACAGAAATGAATTACTGGATGCCTCCACTATGTAGTGTGCCTTCCACTAGAAACCTGTAGAATTCAAAGTAATTTTAGTTAGAGATCCTGATAATTTGGTAGAACCCTATGTTGAAAAAATGCTTGTTCAAATACAGTCAGAAAAAAAAGAAACCAATACAGGTAGGTACTTACTTGGTTATTGAAAGCAACCATTTTCTTAACAATATTTTTCTCAATGGCTGGAAACAAAGTACTGGCAATGAATTCCATGTCAATTACTGTAAGAGGATCAACGAAGACCTAGAAATCCAAAAATAACATGAAGAAATGCCTCTGTTTCTCTTTAACACTAGAAATAACTCCATGTCTTATTATGTAAAATCTTTAACACCGAGTAACAATACATGAGAAAGATAATTTTCAGTTATAGAAATTTCTTTTTTGTGTTTTGAGAATAAAGAATCACAAAATCTTCTAAATACAGCACAGTAGAGGTTTTGCTTTTAAGGTCTATTCTAGTGAATTAAAGAAAAAAAGAGGCCCAGTGTGGTGGCTCACACCTGTAGTCCCAGCACTTTGGGAGGCCAAGGCAGGCGGATCATGAGGTCAAGAGATCGAGACCATCCCAACTAGAACAATGAAATCCTGTCTTCACTAAAAATACAAAAATTAGCTGGGCACAGTGGCATGCGCCTGTGGTCTCGGCTACTCAGGAGGCTGAGGCAGGAGAATAGCTTGTTCCTGGGAGGAGGAGACTGCAGCGAGCAGAGATCACGCCACTGCACTCCAGCCTGGGAGACAGAGCAAGACTCCATCTCAAAAAAAAAAAAAAAAGATAGATGTTATTAAAAATTTCCTATGTATAATGTAAAATGCTTTTAAATCTGGGTGGTAGATATGAGTATTCACTATAAAAGTCATCAAACTTTTCCATATGTTTGAAAGTTTTCTCAATAAAACATTCTTCCTTTTTTGAGATGCAGTCTCGTTCTGTTGCCAAGGCTGGAGTACAATGGCACGATCTCAGCTCACTGCAACCTCCATCTCCCAGGTTCAAGCGATTCTGCTGCCTCAGCCTCCCGTGTAGCTAGGATTACAGGCACCTGCCACCACACCCAGCTAATTTTTGTATTTTTAATGGAGACGGGGTTTTGCTATATTGGCCAGGCTGGTCTCAAACTCTTGACCTCAGGTGATCCACCTGCCTTGGCCTCCCAAAGTGCTGGGATTACAGGCATAAGCCACCACACCCAGCCAATAAAACATTCCTAAAAGACACTCAGCCAATTCTTAATCATAAGGGACAGTGACACTAAAGAAATCCAGAGGCATTTCCAAACCTCTGGATTGGCCAAACTCTGAAAAACTTATGTTAAAACAAGTAAGCATACACATACACAGGTAACCCTCTGCAAGTAAGAATAAAGGCATAAGATACCAAAATGCTAATAATGACTGAATGGGGAATAGTGGATTTTTATTCTCCATGGTAGTTTTCTGTTCCTTCTTACTTTTCTTTAGTTAAAATGCATTATTTCAGTAAAAATTTTTCTTATATATTTCAATAGATCAGAGGCACAACTGAAAAGGTCCAAGATTGGACTTCATCCCAGAGTGCAGTAACAGAATCCTGAAGAGGCTGGGGACCTTACTTTCTTCCAGCTGATAACACATCCAGTCTTCCGGGGCAAAAGATGAAGGACAGAAGCAATGATGGGAATCAGTCACATTCATATTGATCATATAAGGACAAGAAAGAGGATCGTTAAGCTGATCCTCTCTAATTCTCACAGTGAACATCCTTAAAGGCTTCATAATAGTAGTCTTATCCCCTCACAGTCTATGTTTGGTCTCTATGGCAACAACAAATCTTACCTGAGTGAATCTGTTAAGGAAAGACCTGGGCAAGCCTTTTCTCCCACCTCCTTGTCTAAAGGGATTCTGACACCCAAAAATCTTCGTCTTTTCATGCTGCACTTGAAAGCTCATTCCTAACTCAGGTACATAGATTTCTCCTCGGTGGTCAAAACAAGCATTGAGTCCTTCCAATACAGACTGAGAAGCCAGGTTAAGCTATTTAAAGAAGAAAGTACATATATTTGTCTCAAATATGTTGTACAACTGAAACAAAAAGCAGGGAAATGATATGAAGCAAAAAAAGCTAGAGTTATCTTCAGAAAGGGAATTTCAAACAATATTGATAATCTTCTATATTTTAGGCTGAGTTATGAGTTGGTTTGTCTTCATTCTATTATTTTGTTTTTGAGACAGGATTTCACTCTTGTCACCCAGGTTGGAGTGCAGTGGCACAATCACAGCTCACTGCAACCTCCACCTCCAGGGCTCAAGAGATCCTCCACCTCTGCCTGCTGCATAGCTGTGGCCAAGGTGTGCACCACCACACCCAGTTAATTCTTTTTTTTTTTTTTGGTAGAGCCAAGGTCACGCTATGTTGTCCAGGATGGTCTCAAACTCCTGGGCTCAAGTAATTCTCCATCCTTTGTTTCCCAATGTTAGAATTACAGGCATGAGCCACTGTACCTGGTCCAATTCTATTATTCTTTATTTCCTATGTACGTTAAAGAGATTTTGGCTGGTATCTTACATAGATACACACACACACACACACACACACACATCAATAATGTTTAAACTGAATAAATGCTCAAATTAAATTTTAAAGTTAAAAATCTTCTCAAAAGTTAAACTGTATCAATTATACGTACCTATATTAACCTACTCTGTAAGTAATAACTTGCAGAAAACCTTGCCAATACACAGATATTTCATTTTCACAATCTGAGTTTTTAAGATGTGTAACAGAAATTAGCCAGGCATGGTGGCTCACGCTTGTAATCCCAGCACTTTAGAAGGCCAAGGCAGGTGGATCACTTAAGGCCAGGAGTTCAAGACCAGCCGGGCCAACATGGCAAAACCCTGTCTCTACTAAAAATACAAAACTTAGGCATTGTGGCGCATGCCTGTAATCCCAGTTACTCAAGTGGCTGAGGCAGGAGATTCACGATTCACGTGAACCTGGGAGGAGGTTACAGTGAGCCGAGAACCCACCACCGCACACCAGCCTGAGCGGCACACCGAGACTCTGCCTAAAAAAAAAAAAGAAAAGAAAAAGAAAAAGATGTGTAACACTAATTGTAGAGAACAGATAAGGTTTGCTAACTTTTTAAATACTTTCCCATCTCAAACACTGAACAAAATATCCAACGGGTTTCAAAGTCAGGATATAAAAGGAGTCAATACAGCTGATTTCCACCAATTTTGTAAACAAGAACAATTACAAGCGGCTCTTGGGCCAGGATGAAAAGAGCTGAATGTAGGTCTTCAGATGAGCAGTTCAGAGCTCAGGGATGGAAAGCATGTGTGGTTTGTTGGTAACACAGAAAAAGGAGATTGGGAAAATACAAGTTAATAAAATGCAAATGGACAAAAATCAGAGCATACTATATTAGAATTTCAAGTGTCATGTTTACATATGCACCACAAAGCACAAACAGCTCTGTATATTCCCAAACAGAAGGCCGCTGTTAAGTGTGTTTATAAATCTAGAATGTCTTGCAGTCCCTGAATGCAATTCCACTAAATACGCAATTCCACTAAATACTAAGTATGGTCAGTAGCCTTCAGCTTTAAAACTAGGCTTTCTCTTTTCCTGGCTAATATATATTCTATCAGACAACTTGTTTAAAAAAAATCTGAAAAAAGGAAAAAAATTCCCCTTCCTTGTTATCCCAAGAATAAAAGGCAGAAAGCAGCTCAGCAGACAGAAGTCCTGCAGCACCCTCTCTGATGACTGGACCCAGGAATCTGAGCCTGGGGGACCTGTTGCAACCTGTGTCCAAAGTCTCACCTGTGACATGTACATCACTCTAATCATTTCAGCTCCCACAAATACTTCTAGCCTTTTCCTGAATATTGTATACCCCAAACTGACCCAGCTCCATATCTCTAGCTGTCAGAGATTCAGTATTTATCATGTCTCATGCTCTGCTCTTTCTTCTGATAATTTACCCAATATGCACATATAACTGATCGTTTCCTCATTTTGGTAGGTCATTTTGTATGTCTTTTCTTAGTCTCTCTGGTGCACTAATAAAACATGAAGTGGTTGACACTACTTGTAAAATGCCTCTAAAATAAATGCAAAAACAGCAAGCCTGTCGGAGACTAAACTAGTGACGATGCAGTTTTCCTCTGAAGGATTAACTTTAACCAGTGGGAGAGTTTGTAGGTTTTATGTACAGGAGCCCCTTTTTGTGTACTCTGCCAGCTGACCTTCCTTATTCTTAAAGGAAACTACAGAGGATCTTTTCATTAGAGAAAAGTCATCAGCAGGATCTTCCACTGAGAAATGGATTGTGAAATGGAGCTGTGAAAGGATAACTACTCCTCACACACATGATCACCATCTTGAGCATGACAAACAGGCTCCTCACCTCATCCAACACCACCCAATGGCCTGCCTTCAAAGCTGCCAGTAAGGGGCCATCACGCCAGGCAAACTCTCCTCCCTTGCCACCTTCAACAGGGAGATCTGCTCCAAACAGGTCTGTGATGTCCTTTGAAAGGGGAAGAAATGGAGAAAAGCCAATATTACTTTAAAAATCAACTAGATTCTAACCCCTAAATCTGAAATGATAACCACTTTGGGCTGGCATCACTACTCTTCCTTTCTACACCCAAGACAGAACTAACCAATCCCAGCCATCTTTACCAGGAGCCCAAACATGCCCCAAGAACTTTCCCAACATGCTCCATATATTAATCAATTTGACCTGGTGCTCTAGATTAACAGTTCTCAACATTGGCTGTACTTGGAATTTAATTGACGGGCTTAAAAAGAAAAGAAAGCAAAACTCCATTCCAAAGGAGTCTCAATTTGTCATCTGTACCATATTTTCCTTAGATTGTTAAAAGTCATTTTATTTCTACTACTTTTTTTAAAAAATTTAAGCAAAAAATTAAGTGGGGTTATATTACAATAAATACCAAAGTGGATAATTCTCTCTCAAAAGAGAATTAGAATAAAGCATCCAGAGAGAATTAATATTATAGGTGTCAGCAATGAACAAATCCAAAGAAGATTTAGTTTGGAAGGTCATGTTGCTGTGGTTTTTACTATGATATGAAATATCTGAGGATACAGGCCGGGCGCCATGGCTTATGCCTGTAATCCCAACACTTTGGGAGGCCAAGGCAGGTGGATCATTTGACACAAGGAGTTTGAGACCAGCTTAGCCAACATGGTGAAACCCTGTCTCTACTAAAAATACAAAAATTAGCCAGGTGTGGTGGCGGACACCTGTAATCCCAGCGATTCGGGAGAGTGAGGCAGGAGAACTGTGCCACTGCACTCCAGCCTGGGCAACAGAACGAGATTCTGTCTCAAAAAAACAAAAAAAACAAAAGAAATATTTGAGGATACTGATAATGTAACCATTTCTGATTAGGAAACTATAAATTGACACAGACATTACTATCTATAGCTATCTCCATCAGCTGTAGGATGACCGAGCTTACCGTTTGCTCTGACAAGTTGATTCTAACAAGGGTATTTCCTGAAGCCTTCGCTAATGCTCCCACCAAACTTGTCTTGCCAACACCAGGGGAACCCTCCAGGAGAATGGGTTTCTTCAGTTTGGTAGCTCTTAAGAGCCTCTGTGCATTCATAGCAGTGGTCCCTGCACTGAGTGCATAGTCTGCAATATTATTCCTGTGTAGGACAGGTCCTTAAGTGGAGAAAAGCAAAGCCACTTATAAGCGGGACACCACCAAATCATATGTACACATCAACTCAAGATTTTAAAATTCTACCACATGGGCTATTAGTTAGTGAAGTACCATTTGCAGTGAAAATGCTCAATCCCTATTTCAATATTTCCCCACTTTTAGATCCATAAAATGCTTTAAAGGAACAGCCAATAGCATGTTTTCTTCAACTGTGCCTACTACACAGATCTCTCCATCTCCTATACACATACATGTACATAGGTACATAAGTCTAATTGCAAACGCACACCTCTCCTTTCACAACCTACACCCTGAATCTCTATATGTACTTGTACAATTTACCTTCATAGTTACTTTCCTAAAAACCAAGTGTAAGCTAGGCGTATGGGCCACATGGTTCCACATAATCAATTTCATCCAATGTTTTTGGCCACCAAAACAATTCAGACTACGTCCTTAACTCATAAGTTAACTGATATGCAGGACTAATAATGGTCTTGCAAGAGTTAACATTTGTGCCACTTTCTCTTGAAAGAAATTTTTGTTTTGTTTTCGTCGTCGTTGTTGTTTTTGTACACCAGTTTAAAGAGAGTGAGGCTAGGAAAACATTTATCACCTTACCCTTACCACCCCAGTTCTAGGCCACTAGCATATATCTCCTACACAGGAGCACTGAATCCTATGATGGCGGCTTAGAGAAGGGATTTGATGGTTAGATAATACAGCCCATTAGGGATGAAGAGGGAATACTGCTAAGGAGAGATGGAGCTCTGAGGAGAGGGGAAAGGGCAATGGAATCTGGACTGGTTATGTTCACCACTGAAACCCTAGTAAATTGCCACTGCAACTCCATATATTTCAGGCATTCATCAATTATTAATGTAGAGAAGACGGTGGGACAAGAAACAGAAGACCCTGCTATGGAAACAACATCCTGAAAAAATAGGAGCACCTTAGAAGTAGCTAATCTAACTGCCTCATTTAAATCTTTGGTAGAGGCAACCTAGATAGAGAGGAAGAATTAGAACACAAACCCACTATCTCCTAGACTACTGCATTTCCTATTTACTCATTCACTTATCAGAAATTTTCTGAGTGCCTATGACTATGAGGCCAAATGTCAGATGCCAGGGACTGGATCAGGAATGACACATTACGAGCCTTCAAAGGTTCACAAAACCTGTTTCTGTAAAAGATGATGAGGTTCTACAGCTAAGATACATTATAGGCTAAACAGATCTTTGCAAGCCACTTAAAAGTTTATTCTCAACCTTAGCAAAGTTTAGAGCTCTACTACAGGAAAGTTCCTAATGTGGGAACCAACTAATAAAAAAATAAGCACTGTATAAATCTATTTATAGATTGAAGTCTCTATTTCCCTCTATTTTTACATGCCAGTTATATATTTTGAACCATTCCCACAATTATGGTTATTCCCAAGTCAGAATCTAACTCAGTTAGTGCAAACATAATCATGAGTATTACACATTAAAACTAAGTCACAATAAAAGCCAAGTATCTATGATCTATAGAAAAGGAAAATTGGTTTTTTAAAAATCATTCTTACCCCTTGGTATAAAAAATGGATGAATTCCCCAAAGGTTATCTATTCCAGTGAATTCTTTGGCCTTCATTCTGTCATAAATCTTCAATTCATTTTTCTGATATTCTGTAAGTCGTACAATCTTGGCAAGCCTCTTGATTAGAAATTTCAGACATTCTTTTCGTGCCAAAAGGGCTGTACCAAACCCAGAGGAAGTTACCCCTAAAAGACAGAGGATCACTCCATGAAGCAATAGGACAACACCAAGCTTCACCACCATTCAGCAGGAGCTCTGGCACAGGTTCCTGGAAAAAAGAGGCCTCAGCAAAACTGCAGCCTAAATGTGATTTCTAGTATAAGCAGTTCTAAGAAAGAAGTCTAACACCCATCCTCCACAATCTATGGATTATCAATTAAGCAGCAGATCATTCAGTAAAACACTCTAGACACTGAATGATAAATCAGCCTAGATACAGTACCTAATACGGCACTAGTAACCATTTTGATTTATATTTCAAATCTTCATGGCTGAAAAACCAGAACATAGTGATTTTTATGACATTAAAATAAACTTAAAATATTCAGGCCCATTATCAAAAAATGACTGCACACGTTAAAAATTGGCCAGTGCTTCTATTCACAATAGCAAAGACTTGGAACCAATCCGAATGCCCATCAATGATAGATAGGATAAAGAAAATGTGGCATATATACAGCATGGAATACTACGCAATCATAAAAAAGAATGTGTTCATGTCCTTTACAGGGTCATAGATGAGGCTGGAAACCGTCATCCTCAAAAAACTAACACAGGAACAGAAAATCAAACACCACATGTTCTCACTCATAAGTGGGAGTTGAACAATGAGAACACATGGACACAGGGAGGCGAACATCACACACCGGGGCCTGTCAGGGGATGGGGGGCAAGGGGAGGGAGAGCATTAGGACAGATACCTAATGCATGAGGAGCTTAAAACCTAGATGACATGTTGATATATATCAACTTATGTATACATATGTATCCTTATACTTATGTATACTTATGTAACAAACCGGCATATTCAGTTTCTCTTCAAATAATCTGATCTTTTATTCTTTAATTCATAGTAACCCCACCTTTTCCTTTTTCTCCTTTTTGCCTTTGTTAAAGGCCCAGGCACGCCACAATACCAGGCGCTATCAACACCAGCTCACATTCCTTTCCTTATTTAAAAAAAAAAACTAACTTTCTAACTCATTATAAACACCCCTTCCCCTTCCTCTCCACTTTCTTTTACATGCCCACCTTATCTAAAAAAATTCAAATGTCGGCCGGGCGCGGTGGCTCACGCCTGTAATCCCAGCACTTTGGGAGGCCGAGGCGGGCGGATCACGAGGTCAGGAGATCGAGACCATCCTGGCTAACACTGTGAAACCCCGTCTCTACTAAAAATGCAAAAAATTAGCCGGGCGAGGCGGCGGGCGCCTGTAGTCCCAGCTACTCGGGAGGCTGAGGCAGGAGAATGGCGTGAACCCGGGAGGCGGAGCTTGCAGTGAGCCGAGATCGCGCCATTGCACTCCAGCCTGGGCGACTAAGCGAGACTGTCTCAAAAAAAAAAAAAAAAAAAAAAAAAAATTCAAATGTCTAGCCAATCAAAATTAGTTTAAGTTATACAACCCAATCCCGGTCAATAAAAGAAAAATACAAAAACAAAACTTCCGTCAAAAAAAAAAAAAAAGGCTCTCGTGCCCTTTGTTCAAGTGTACTCCCATGGCAACTGGCCAAAAAAATACCCCTCTGCACAAAAATAAAATTGCTTTGCTAAAAAGCCTTTGTTCAAGTGTTCAATGTCTTTAAAATTTTAAGCTTTATTCCTAACACTTAATTTTAAGCTTTATCCCAGAACTTAATAAAGTTTAAAAAAAAAAAAAAAAAAGCCAGTGCTTTAGAAGCAAAGACATTTCAACAGCCTTTACTCTACTCATAATCACCACTTCATGTTTGTTAAGTACCTGGTCTACCAGCTTTGAGAAATTGCAGCGTATCTTGTGTGCCAACCACTCTTCAAAGAGTACAAACAAAAGGAAACCCATTCTGAGTTTTGGAAATGTTCTGCGAAGTGATTCGGTAAAATAGCTGGGTCAGAGGCCTGGGCTTGCTCCATTTCCTATGCCCCCCTATCCGAGCCCCTTGTCCCCACCAGCTACCAGACAACATACCTGAACCTATTCCATCTATGTACACCAGGCATGCAGCATGGACAAAAGACGTCACAGTGGAGATGGTCTCTGGCCTTTTCGAAGCAGCTTCCTCCCCCATTTTGTTCATGAAGTTAACCCAGGACAGGATGTCTCTGATACTGACCACGCACTTTCTGCCAAACTCTTGGTGGGTCAGCCAGTCAATGAAATCCAGCATCACTTCAGGTATGTCAGACCCTAAACACAAGAAACAAAAAAGAATTTGCTGTTAGCGGGAGATCCTAGAACAACAGTTCATAACCTGGGGCACACAGGTGGCCTAAAAGGGGTCTTTGCTCCTTCTAAGCAAAGTTCTGTGAATGTACATGAATGCTTTTTCTAACAAAAGCAGTCTGCAGCTTTGATCAAATTCTGAAAGGATTCGTCAATAGCAGTCCATCCCTATCCAAAGAACAAAACAAAACTTTGGGAGTTACAGTTTTAGACACTGACCTGAAAACCGCCCAAAGAAATATTCATTTGATTTGAGTTAGGACACAGTTTCGAACTTCCATCACAATTATTTTAGAAAATATGCAAATTTTATTATATCTTATAATTTTACTTGTATTTTAAATAAATGTATTTTTTTCCATTTAATGTAATAAAGAATGTTATCTTTTCAATGCCATTCATTCAAGTTTTTTTTTTTATATATATCTATGCAGCAATCAGAATTCAGCAAATTAGGGGGGTTCACAAATTTTGTTTCATGAATCAAGTTGAATATTCTAATTATCACAATTTCCTATCAGATAATATTTGTCTCGAAATAAAGAAAATACTTCAGTACATATAGAGTCAAAGCAATCCCAATTAAATTGAGTGGAGTACTTTACAACATGTCTTAAGTCAACAGTAGACATTTATCTATAAAGTATGAATACCAAAGAATATTTTAAAAAGAAAGAAAAGATTAGAAGGAAGCACTGCTATAATATAAAGCACAGCAATAGCCTCCAAAGCTACATATATTGTGAATTAGAAGAAATGTAATGGGTTGGAAGAATACTGGTAACAACAACAACAAAAAAAACTCTTTAAAAAGAGCTTAAGGCCGGGCACGGTGGCTCACGCCTGTAATCCCAGCACTTTGGGAGGCCGAGATGGGCAGATCACGAGGTTAGGAGATCAAGACCATCCTGGCAAACAAAATAAAACCCTGTCTCAACTAAAAATACAAAAAAATTAGCTGGGGGTGGTGGCGGACACCTGTAGTCCCAGCTACTCAGGAGGCTGAGGCAGGAGAACGCATGAATCTGGGAGGCGGAGCTTGTAGTGAGCCAAGATCGTGCCACTGCACTCCAGCCCGGGCGACATAGCGAGACTCCATCTCAAAAAATAAAAATTAAAAAAAAAGCTTAAAATGACAAAGCAAGGGGGAAATTTCAATAACAATGAGGAAAGAAAGTAAATGCTATTTCAACTAGATGGTAAATACCAGTACTTAGATTCACACTTCAGAGAAGAATAAATTCAAGGTAAATTTTTAAAAAAAGAAAATGAAAAAATTAATCCATTAATAGAAATTAAATTATGATCATTTAAGAAATAAGATCATCAGAGATAAATAGGTTCACATATGTATTTTTAGTTCACATATGTATTTTAAGAATATGAAAAGGTAACAGAATATTAAAACCTATGATAAATGTAATGAAGAGTATCACCCCAAAAGACATAATGAATACCAAATGCAAAAAGATTCATTTATTAAAAATAAAGGCTGGGTACGGTGGCTCATGCCTGTAATACCAGCACTTTGAGAGGCCAAGGCTGGCAGATCATTGGAGGCCAGGAGTTCAAAACCACCCTGGCCAATATGGTGAAAACCCGTCTCTACTAAAAATACAAAAATTAGCTGGACATGGTGGCACGTGCCTGTAGTCTCAGCTACTTGGGTAGCTGAGGCACGAGAATTGCTTGAACCTGGGAGGCAGAGGTTGCAGTGAGCCGAGATGGCACCAGTACATTCCAGCCTGGGCGACAGAGTGAGACTGTGTCTCAAAAAAATAAAAATAAAACACAAACAATGTTTCATGTCACTAATAACAAAAGACAAAGACATTTTAAACCTCCGCTAAACTAAAAAGGATAAAATAATGGATTTTACTGTATTTTTTAAAATGAGGCCAGGCACCATGGCTCATATCTATAATTCCAGTTCAAGACCAGCCTGGCCAATATGGCAAAACCCTGTCTCCACAAAATACACAAAAATTAGCTGGCCACGGAGGTGCACACCTGTAGTTCCAGCTACTTGGCAGGCTGAGGTGGGACAATGGTTTGAGCCTGGAAGGGAGAGCTTGCAGTGAGTCGATATTGTGCCACTGTACTCCAGCCTGGATGACACAGCCAGACCTTGTCTCAAAGGAAGAAGGGAAAAAAAAAAAAGAGAGAGAGAGAGAGAAAACTCCCTGATGGAGGGACTGTGGCAAGCAGGCACATTCACTACGTTGCTGGCAGTGTTGTGAACGATACCATCTTTCTGGAGAGCAATCTGACCTTATCTAAGGAGAACTATACAGTTTCTTATCTCTATATATAGAATATAACACAAGGAAGTCATTATAAATGATAGTTGTTTTTTGGTTTTTTGTTTTGTTTTTTTTTTTTGAGATGGAGTCCCACGCTATTGCCCAGGCTGGGGTGAAGTGGCATGATCTCGGCTCACAGCAACCTCCACCTCTCGGGTTCAAGCGATTCTCCTGCCTCAGCCTCCTGAGTAGCTGGGACTACAGGCATGTGCCACAACGCCCAGCTAATTTTTGTATTTTTAGTAGAGACAGGGTTTCACCATGTTGGCCAGGATAGTCTCGATCTCTTGACCTCGTGATCCACCCGCCTGGGCCTCCCAAAGTGCTGGGATTACAGGTGTGAGCCACCGTGTCTGGCCGATAGCTGTTTTAATGAAACAGAATGGTTCATTAAAGTATTGGTTAATGTACCAAATATTGGTACATTATACCAATGTAACACAGAAGTACTGTTTACAAAAGTTTGAGATTGTAAAAAGCAGTTTATGTGCCTTTCACAGGTCAATTTTTTTTTTAAACACATCAATTTCTCAGAATCTTTTCTGGTATAATCATGGTTCACTGTAATCTTAAACTCCTAGGCTCAAGGGATTCTCCCACCTTGGCTTCTTGAGTAGCTAAGATTATAGGCACGTACTATCATGCCTGGCTTTTAGAATCTTTTGTTTTGTTCATACTATGAATATATGGATAATACTATTACAGAGATTTGTGAACTAAAAATACTAGAGAAATTAAGTAGAACCCACAGTGGTATTTATATACTCATTAAGATAATACAATAAGGATAAGTACTACTATTAGGATCAGAATTCAATTTAGAAGGACACTATTAGTTAAAATATTAAATGCAGCTGGGTACGGTGGCTCACGCCTATAATCCCAGCACTTTGGGAGCCAAAGGCGGGCAGATCACGAGGTCAAGAGATCGAGACCATCCTTGCCAACAAGGTGAAGCCCCGTCTCTACTAAAAATACAAAAATTAGCTGGGCATTGTGGCACACGCCTGTAGTCCCAGCTACTCGGGAGGCTGAGGCAGGAGAATCGCTTGAACCCGGGAAGCGGAGGTTGCAGTGAGCCAAGATTGCACCATTGCTCTCTGGCCTGGACAGAGCAAGACTGTGTCTCAAAAAAATAAATAAATTCATCAAATCTTAACTATCTTTAAAGAAAATCTAAAAACAAAAAGCTATGTCTAGTTTCCTGTTTTATATTTCACAATTTTTTAAAGAAGTTTTTATGTGTGCCTTCCTGATCTATTTCTAGAAAATAAAACTGTGAATTATTAAGCCACTTCCCTTATTCACCATGCTCCCTTCAAGGTCTCTAATGCCTCCCTGGGAAGTCTGCTGCTGTGTAGCCTAGAAAGCCTGGAGTAAACAAGTTCCTTAAGGACAAGGTGTGGGGCTCAGAGGTAAGTCCTCAGGGCTCCCATGCTTGCATGGAGCACACTGGTGATACAGCAAGCATGGTCATGACAGCAGTTGAACCCTCTGTCATTCTTACCACAATCCAAATAACAAAGGAATAAGCATAGCCCATAGGAGATGAAGAGGTAACTTCCTGAAGGAATCCAGCTCCAACACAGAGCCAAAAGATAAATCACGCTTGATTAACGATTTCTGTCTTCAGGCCTGCTCTGGCCTTCTGGCTCCTGCCTATAGTTCCCAGCACTTAGTGAGGGCAAAGCAGGCGGGTCACTTGAGCCCAGGAGTTCCAGACCAGCCTGAGCAACATGGTGAAACCCCATCTCTTAAAAAAACACAAAAATTAGCCTGTCTTGGTAGTGCATGCCTACAGTGCCACGTACTCGGGAGGCTGAGACAGGAGAATCACTTGGGCCCAGGAGGTCAAGACTGCTATGAGCCGTGATTCCACCACTGCCCTCCAGCCTGGGTGACAGAGACCTTGTCTTCCCTGAACCCCCCCATAAAAAAGTCTGTATTATACTCCTTTTACTGGCATTCTCACAATAAATGTGCCACTGCAAACAGCACACAAGAGTTATGGGTTCTGAGTTCTGAGGCTCTGAGCCTGGACCTTGGACCAACATTAGTGGCATCACCTGAGGGGCGGCCTTGTTAGGCAAATTCTCTGCCCCTGCTGATTGAGAAACACTGGGTGTGGGGCCCTGCAAGCTGCATTTCAACAAACCCTTCAAATGAGTCTGACAACTAACTACAGGCTTAGTCAGTTCTTGTGCCACTGGGTGACTGTGATATTGGTAAAGACTGTAGAGAAAAAAGGAAGTTCAACAAGGCATGGGGAATTCTGGCCATTCAAGCAGCAGTGTGTATACTTATAAATGTGGCAGTTCACCGTGGGCCATTCTTAAAAAGAAGTCTTTGCTCAGATGACTAAAGAGTCAGTGGTCCCTAAAACACCACACCACAGGTGAGAATGGGTTCCATGCAGATTAGATGCTCTCCACAGCCACTCGACTCATTTTTGAAAATGTGCAGAAGGGCACCTTTAAAAAGCTGAACATAGCCACGAATTCCAATTTCAAAGAAGCAGGTATCTTTTTAAAAATTCTTTAAGAATATAAAAAATGATCCAAAAAACTATGTATTTAGTCTTGGAACCAGATCTGGGTTCTAAATTTATTCCATTGAATGTCTAAGATAAATATGCAGACATCAAACCAATACAGGCTTCAAAAACATAGTAAGAGTGTTGACTCTTATTGGATATTTTAAATTGTTAATTCTAAGTTATGGATATTAATCTATTTTCCTCAGGCTTGAGATTTTTCATAACAAAAATTATTTATTTATTTTGGAGATGGAGTCTGTCGCCCAGACTGGAGTGCAACAGTGCGATCTTGGCTCACTGCAACCTCCACTTCCTGGGTTCAAGCGATTCTCCTGCCTCAGCCTCCCGAGTAGCTGGGATTACAGGTACCCGCCACCACGCCCAGCTAAGTTTTGTATTTTTAGTAGAGATGGGGTTTCACCATGTTGGCCAGGCTGGCCTCCAACTCCTGACCTCAGGTGATCCGCCCACCTTGGTCTCCCAAAGTGCTGGGATTACAGGTGTGAGCCACCATACCTCGACAAAAAATTTTTTAAATAAAGTGAAAGAATAACATATTCATATATGACAACTAAAGAAATGCAGCTGGAATTCTACAGCCATTGTGTCAAGTGGTAATGACGAAAATATGAAGATGGGACACTTTAACAGAAGATAACAGAAAAATACCACATTCTCCTTGTCTACTTTGTTTCATTTATTTATCTCCTTTCTTCTTACAACACACCATACACATACAGGGCTAATGTCCTGTAAGAGATCCCTCAACTCCCAACACAAACCCTGCTGTGATCCAATACTACCATCACCACCTGCAAACTCTCACCTTTAGGATCTATTCTGCCCAGACACAATCCTGGACGAAGATTATGATTAATTATCTGAATTAAATCTTCACGGCTTGTGCTTTGAGGGCACCATATTTCTGTAAACCGGTTTCTTAAGGCAGGAGACAGCTATAAGAAACACAAAACTCCAACGTGAATTTTTAAAACTATAAGGAAAGCTGTAAAACAAGTCTTGAAAGAATGTTGTTAGCTGTTAAGTCCAGCAAATACTACACACTTTTTATTATTATTATTATTATTATTATTATTATTTCTACTATCAGATATAATTAATTGAAGACGTACTTTGTCTTGGCTCCTTACATTCCATGACACCTTCCAGTATCATCATCACTTTCTTAATAGACATGGTCCACAGGCCTTACAGACTAAGTAGTGGAAGCAGGATTCCAGCCAGTCCCAGTCAAATCTGAACTCTTCCCCTTAAGTAAAGATTCTTCCTTTTACTTTACCTTTACTTTGCATCAGGTACATAAATAATACTTCAGAGAAAATAAATACCTCTCTTCCCACAGAGAAGGGCAGTCTGATATAGGAGGAAGAAACTTCTTTTATGTGGCTCAAAGGGAGTGTGATTTTAAAAAGTATATATTCCACCTCTTGAAGAACTAGAAATTGTTTAGCCACTCCAGTCTTAGGGCCTTTGCCCCTGTAGATTCCTTTTCCCTCTACAAGGTCAGTTAACACTATTCACAAATGTTTGCAAAGCCCCATAAGCATCATTACTGGTTTGTCTGATTACTTTGTTATTACTTTCCTTTTACTTGATGATCATCTATCTGAGAGATCATATCTCTGTCTACCACAGAGACCTGGGAATAAAGAATACGTGTGTGTACCTTATCAGTATCCTAGACAACCAGTACCTCTGGCGTCCAGCATCCTACCTTGCTCTGCTTGTTAGGCATGCAAAACTAAAAAGTAACTTTCCTTTGGGTAAAAGTCAGCAAGCATTTACTTAAGGAAAACAAGATAATCTGACAGCCAAGCTAATATACACAAACTTGAAATCAGACTTCTCTGTGGCATTTCTACTTGCCCAGAAGCCAGTTTTTGTATTTTGAATGTGATGTATTTTATTCCCTCTTTTCAGAGCATATCTTGAAGCACAGAGACAATCTTTCATCTTATGATACTGAGGAAAACTAGGCCCAAAATATCATTTCAGCTACTCACCAAATTACCAACACTCTAATTGCCCTATTTAAGATCAACCCCTCTGTTTCTTCTCATCATCCCTGACCTGTTACACCACTCTCTTCCTAACTTTAATAGATCGGGATCCAACACATAGCGTTGACTTCTCTACTGAAAGGTTTCTTGAGCCGGAAACCAACAAGGTTGTTGGTTCCCAAATATATCTGAACACAACCCTCTGAACATAGGAAGTACCCTCTGCCCTTTACTTTACCAGCAGTCCGAAAGTGACACACATAACCCTTACGAGAACAAATAAGCTCCATCTACAAACCAGAAGAGGTTCCTGGTTGTGACTTTTTTGTCACTTTAAAACCACTCATGAAAGCAGAGGTGTGAAGAAAGTGGACTCTAAAAACAGAGGTTACATTTAAATTTCAGATCCAACTTTTCTCATCCATAAAACTACAATAATAACTTTCTTGCAGAGCTCCTGTGAGCTTTCTCAGGGTAACATATGTAAAGGGTTAGGTAAAGTGACTGTAACAATGACATTTCGCCGGGCGCGGTGGCTCAAGCCTGTAATCCCAGCACTTTGGGAGGCCGAGACGGGCGGATCACGAGGTCAGGAGATCGAGACCATCCTGGTTAACACGGTGAAACCCCGTCTCTACTAAAAAATACAAAAAACTAGCCGGCCGAGGTGGCGGACGCCTGTAGTCCCAGCTACTTGGGAGGTGGAGGCAGGAGAATGGCGTGAACCCGGGAGGTGGAGCTTGCAGTGAGCTGAGATCCGGCCACTGCACTCCAGCCTGGGTGACAGCGCGAGACTCCGTCTCAAAAAAAAAAAAAAAAAAAAAAAACAATGACATTTCAGGCACATACACAAAGTGAGATATCAAATAAGGAGATATTTGTGTCAGAATTGTTTTCTAACCCAATAATTATTTTAAAATATTTTTGGGTTTTTAAACTTTTACCCAGTTTTTACCTAACATAAAATTCCAAATCCATTATTACATACTATATTTACAAGTACCAGTAAGCTGAGGTCAAAAACTAGAAAGAAAATGTGCATCAGAAAAGTTTTACCTCCTTTTTTCCAAAGTCACCCCCAGGGTTCATGGTTGCTAGAATACGAAATTTTTTCCCAGCAGTCAACAGCTCTACTTCACTATCCTTGTCCTCCGGACTGCCTTTTTCAGCTAATACCAGAGACTTTTCTACTTCAAGGACACTAAAAGAAAAATTGAAGAACAGTGAAAAGGGCTTATACAATCTTTCTATTTTACAGTCTTCAATGCTCTCTAAAAGAAAAAAAAAAAGTTATCACCTATCTAATGAATTTTTACTTTAGTTAACGGTTTCCTATCACAAATTTTAAAATGACTCAGTATCTCAATTCCTGTGTAATAATGGTTATTTCTGATCAGGAAAAAAAAACTTTTCCACTTATAACCTATTAAGGCATTGGTCTTAAAAATGAGTAACTTGCAAGAAAATAAACAAATTGCATGCCTTATCATAATAGCCAACAACTAGAAAGAACTCAAATATCATCGACTGGTGAATGGATAAACAAAATGTGGTATATCCAATACTATTCGGGATAAAAAGGAACAAATTAATAATATGTGCTGAAATAGGAATGAACCTCAAAACATTAACGCAAAGTAAGAGAAGAGACCTTTTAACTGAAATACCCAGAAAAGACAAATCTACAGAGACAAAAAAGAGATTAATCAGAAATTTAGTGTAATGAACACAAAGGATTCTATTGAATGATGGAAATGTTATAAAACTGGATTGTGGGCCAGGCACAGTGGCTCTCGCCTGTAATCCCAGCACTTTGGGAAGCTAAGGTGGGGAGATGACTTGAGGCCAGGAGTTGGAGACCAACCTGGCCAAGATGGTGAAAACCCATCTCTACTAAAAATACAAAAATTAGCAAAGTGTGTTGGCTCACGCCTGTAATCCCAGCTACTCGGGAGACTGAGGCACGAGAATCACTTGAACCCAAGAGGCAGAAGCTGCAATGAGCTGAGACTGTACCCCTGCACTCCAGCCTGGGCAATACAGCAGGACACTGTCTCAAAACAAAACACAAAAACTAAATTGTGATGGTTGCAAAGCTTGAAATCACCTTTGCAAAAATTATGAATGAGAAAAAAATCTAACAAAAAGTTATGACAGTAAAAAAAAAAAAAAACACAAAACCTGTCCTAACTGACTCCATCTTTCTTCTAGCCTCCAAGCTGCCCTTGTTCATTCCTGGGCGTAGGCCAAGTAAAGTACAGGAGAAATTTAGTTTATAGTTTAACTTTAAAACAAAAGTAAAACTAACCTTCCCAAAACTAACCCCCCACCTTCATAAAACTAACTACAAGGTTAAAATTACAGCTCAGGACACAGCCAGAGGTCACAAGATTGAATAACCTTCCCAACTGCTCCTATAACATCTCTATTATAAAACCTAAGATTAGTGTTTAAGGTACTTTTCAGACCCTGATTCTGACAGAATGACTAGCACCACCTAGAATGGAAACCCATACCAAGAAAGTCGCTCAACAGGTCTTACAGTCCCATGAACTTATTCAGGGCAACAAGACAACTCAACTTCCTGTGATTTCAACCCTGTCCCAACAGGATTCCCCATTCCCTAGGCCTCTGACCCTAGCCTCGGCCGGGCACACTGGCTCACACCTGTAATCCCGGCACTTTGGGAGGCAGAGGCAGGAGGATCACTTGAGGTCCGGAGTTTGACACCAGCCTGGCCAACATGGCGAAACGCCATCTTTACTAAAAATACAAAAATTAGCTGGGAGTGATGACACATGCCTGTAGTCCCAGCTACACAGGAGGCTGAATGAAAAGAATGGCTTGAACCCAGGAGACAGAGGTTGCAGTGGGCCAAGATGGCATCACTGCACTCCAGCATGGGTGACAGAGGTAGACTTCATCTCAAAAAACAAACAAAAAAACCCTAGCCTCCAGGCCGGGCGCAGTGGCTCGCACCTATAATCCTAGCACTTTGGGAAGCCAAGGTGGGCAGATCACCTGAGGTGAGGAGTTCAAGACCAGCCTGGCCAACATGGCGAAACCCCATGTCTACTAAAAATGCAAAAATTAGCCGGGCATGGTGGCACACACGTGTAGTCCCAGCTACTCAAGAGGCTGAGGCACAAGAATAAAACCTGGGAGGTTGAGGTTACAGTGAGCTGAAATCACACCACTGCACTCCGGCCTGGGAGAAAGGGCAAGACTCTGTCTAAAAAAACAAACGAACCAACCAACCTCTATCTTCTAAATTTTTAGGGAAGCTGATTTGAGTAATAAACTCCTGTCCTTCCACTTGGCTAGCTCTGCAACTACTAAATTCTTTCTCTATTGCAATACCACTAACTCAGTGACTCAGTTCTATGCATATAGCTTGCAAGAAGAATCCATCATGGGATTATAAACTTACTAAAACTCACTGAATTATGCATGTAAACTATATCTCAAAAGAGAAAAAATGGGTGTTACTACATCAAGATTCATATTGGTCTGAGGTCTAATGACGGCTTACAGCCATGGGATAGGATTCTGACTACAGTTCTTTCAAAATATTAAGAGAGTAGGCCTATAATTCACCTTAAAAAATAGTTTTGACTTTGGCTCATGTTTTAGCCCTGCCATTCCACGATCCCATTGTTCTGGTTATTTATATCAAAAAAAAAACCTAGAAATTTAGGAAACATTGAATGCTAAAGCCAAAAGACATGGTAATACACCAATAATTTCAAGCATTTACTAAGGTGCACCTATGAGGAGTATTACTGTGCACAAGATTATCTATAAAAATCACATCAATCACCTGAGCAAAAATATCAAACACAAGGCAAACCTCTCAGGCACGTACCTGTTGAGTCTTTCCAAGACAGAGTCATCGGCCAATGAGATCTCATCCAAGAGGAAAAAGCCATCCTCCTTCATGGCCTGAACCAGAGGCCCATCATGCCACTCAAAGAGTCTTGATGTGTCAATTTCTTCCTATAATTTGAAAAAGTGGGGAAAATTAAAGGGCAGGTGGCTCCACAGACAATATACATGCAGCTGGCTGGTGTTTCCAGGGGTGAAGTAGGCATTCCGAGGAAAGTAAGAATCTGAGAACAGGAGATAGAACTTGCGCACCAGAATGCTTGTGAAGGCCCTTGTAGACCGGAGAAAATCTGCAGATATGCACATTTAACCAAACCAGAACCCAGCTCCAGAAACCCCACCACAGACTCATGCACAGCTAACTGCAGTTTTTTAAAATAACTGGAACACTTGCTGCTGGACAAACCTTGTCTTTTGGCTTTTGTCTCACTGGCCGCAGGCCACCCAGGAAGTCTGATGTCTCCATGTGTAAGTGGCAGCTGACAGAGTATAATTTCTGATTTGCCAAGGCTGCAAATACCTGACAGATAGTAGTTTTCCCACACCTGTTAGAGATATGCAACTGATTAACAAGGTATGTGTTTCAAATACACATCCATAAACACCCCCCTCAGCAAAAGAGAAGAACCACTGTAGGAGTCTCACTGCAGCAGCAAACAGTGCTGGCCAATGTGGAACCTCAACCCCAGGCTCACGGCACCCCTCTGCACGACTGCACTCTCCCATATTCCTTATCCAGAAGGTATGTACCGCACAAACTCCATCCTAGTTCTATCAACAATCACCGGCTGGGCGCAGTGGCTCACGCCTGCAACCCTAGCACTTTGGGAGGCTGAGGCAGGAGAATCACTTGAACCCGGGAGGCGGAGGTTGTGGAGTGCCGAGATTGCACCATTGCAGTCCAGCCTGGGCAACAAGAGCGAAATGCCGCCTAAAAAAAAAAAAAAGCCACCACCAAGGGAGGGAAAAGAAATCTAATCCTTACAGACTTTATAGACTTTCAACAGACACTAGTTTATCTGCTCTTCTCTATACACATATAGAATGAATCTCACTGTTTAAAAGAACTAAACAGACAAAAACTGCCCTCAATGCGATGAAGCAAAAAATCATCCTTGCCAGGTACAGTGGCTCATGCCTGTAATCCCAACACTCTGGGAGGCCAAGGCAGGAGGATCACTTGGGCCCAGGAGTTTAAGACCAGTCTGGACAACACAGTGAGACTCCATCTTTTTTTTAAGGCAGGGCTTCACTCCTGTTGCCCAGGCTGGAGTGCAATGGCATGATATCAGTTCAGTGCAATCTCTGACTCCCAGGCTCAAGCGATTCTTCTACCTCAGCCTCCTGAGTAGCTAGGACTGCAGGCAGACGCCAACACAACCAGCTAATTTTTGTATTTTTAGTAGAGACGGGGTTTTGCCATGTTGCCCAGGCTGGTCTCGAACTCCTCAGCTCAAGTGATCCACCTGCCTCAGCCTCCCAAAGTTCTGTGATTGCAGGCATGAACCACCACAACCAGCTGAGACTCTGACTTTACAAAAAAAATTAAAAATTAGCCAAGGGTGGTGGTGCATGCCTGTAGTCCCAGCTACTTGGGAGGCTGAGCCAGGAAGATCACTTGAGTCCAGAAAGTCAAGGCTGCAGTGAGCCATATCGCACCACTGCACTCCAGCGTGGACAACAGAGTGAGACCCCATCTCCAAAAATAGTAATAATAAAGTCATTCTTTTCCATAAACAAAGAACTAGTCTGAAGGTAGAGGAAACTAAACAGTAACAGATCTCTTAGTTTCTTCTGTTTTTTTTTAGAGTACATGTGCAGAATGTGCAGGTTTGTTACATAGGTATACAAGTGCCATGTTGGTTTGCTGCATCCATCAACTCATCATTTACATTAGGTATTTCTCCTAATGCTATCCCTCCCCTAGCCCCCCACCTGCTCTTAGTTTCTTCCTTAAAAAGAGAAAAAAGAAGAAGGAAGAAAGGGGGGATTAACACTTTCATGAGTTTTTCAGCAATAACTCACGTAATCCCATGGAATTGAAATGAACCCTCATGAGTCATTGTCACAGATCTTTACCCAGTGTCTCCAACCAGCAGCACAGGTTCGCCAAATTCCAATGCCCTTCCCACCAGCATCGCGAGTCTCCGCATGCCCTTAGTCCACACGATGTGGCCGAAGTTAGACTCCAATGTGGATATCTGAGTAGACAATTTACCTATCCAAGAAAAAATAAATATTTAGATTCTAATGAGTACAACTCAAATCATACTCCTCTAGGGATTTTGGCCTACTCACCCAGCAATTTTACAACATTTTCTTTGGAGAAAAGAGATTGAGGACACAATTTTTTCTTGAAATGTTTCTCAAGGACTTCTTGAATCACATCGACTTCCTCCTGCTTCCTGACTCGACCTGCCAGAAGCATGTAACCTGGGAGAAGGAGGAGGAAGAGGAGGAAAGGAATCATCAAGTGTCTACTGGAAACACCAAGGGACATTGAGAATATGGAACAAGAGCAACTCTCATACGCTGCTGGTGAGGTAGAAATCTGAAAAACTACATGGGAAAACTAGGAGAGCCTATTACAACTAACCATATACCTGCCCTATGCCTCAGCAATAGGACTTCTAGTATCCTCAAACACAAATGAACACGTGTGTGTCAAAAGACATATACACGATGTTCAGAGAAGCTTTATTCATAACTAAAAAATTAAAATGATCCAGATGTCCATAACCAAGAGAATGGATAAAGAAACTGTGGCATCTTCATACAGTGGATTACCATATAAAAAGAAAAAGAAAAAAGAATGAAGTCCTGATACACATAACAGCATGACTGAATCTCACATCAGGTTTAGTGAAACACCCAGAACCCAAAGAGTACATACTGCATGATGTCAGCTAGGTGAAACTCAAGGACAGGCAAAATTCTTTTCAATCAGATTAGTAGTGATAATCAGACAGGAGTCAGTTGGTAGTGACAGTAGTCAGGGTAGTGGTTACCTCCACTGGCAAGAGACCTACTGAGTTATTGGAAATATTCTAAATCTTGGTCTAGGTGATGCTTTACATGGGAAAATGCTTTACTGTATGTTACACCGCAATAAAAAAGTTTTGCTGGGCACGGTGGCTAACTCTTGTAATCTCAGCACTTTGGGAGGCCGAGGTGGGCAGATCACAAGGTCAGGAGTTTAAGACCAGCCTGGCCAACATGGTGAAACCCCATCTCTATTAAAAATACAAAAATTAGCCAGGCATGGTGGTGCATGCCTATAATCCCAGCTACTCAGGAGGCTGAGGCAGGAGAACTGCTTGAATCAGGACCCGGAACCAGGAGGTGGAGATTACAGTGAGCTGAGATCACGCCACTGTACTCCAGCCTGGGCTACAGAGGGTGACTCTGTCTCAAAAAAAGAAAAAAAAAAAAGTTTTTAAAAAAGTATTCCTCTATGTAAATATTCTTTACAAGTAGAGAAAAAATCTCTTCTACTACTTTTATATACTCTTCTTACTTATTAACTAGCCCATTAATCAATCATCAGCACTTTTCAAATCAGAAGATTCCAAAACACTGTGTATCCTATCACGAACAGTAACACATTTTTCCCATGCATTAAAGGAAAACAATAAAATCTGAGTCTTGGGTTATATAAATTATTTCTCTCAGAATGCCAATGTTTTCTGACAAATCAACTTTCTGTATGTCTGTAAGGCACTAGCCAGACCACCTATGGTGACACTGCAGAAAAATCGCCCACAAAGCTACCATCAACCATCTGCCTAAACTCCCAAAGAGGCTATGCCCATATCCTGACTCCGCCATGTGGCTACCTGAAGCAAAGAGTAAGAAAACCTTAGCAACCAGTCCTTATTAGCACAGAGGCCGGCAGGAATAAGATCACTTACAAAAGCTGTTAGAACTGGAGGGAAACAGGCTCTCTGGAATACCTAGTCAAATGTATGTATCAATCACAATGTGAGGCAAGATTTGTTTTAATAAAAAGTTTGACATTTAACATAACTATATATTGAGAGCATTTGACTGAAAACACACCATCATTGGCTAAATGCTGTAGCCAGTCATACTCCTTCTCAGTCGGCTCAGCCAATCTGTATCTTTCAGCCCATCTGAACAGATCACGAAGGGTAATGAAGCCCTGCTTTCCAGCAAACACTGAAGAACTTCTGCGATAGGACTGTTGAAGTATCAAAACAAATGAAAAGTGGCATTAGCTGCAATGCTTGGTAAGTTTGTAGTACAATGTATATAAAATTTGTAACAAATTTATGCTCCCATTAAAATAATTTCATTTCACTGAATAAGATTAATTTTTAATGCAAATAACTTGTAATATTCTGAAGAAAAATGTTCAAATTCATTTTTAAATTAATAATATAAAATGGAATTCCACATTTCTTATGCCACATACAAAAAAGATGATTAATAGTAATGCAAATGGGCCAGGAGCGGTGGCTCACACCTGTAATCTCAGCACTTTGGGAGGCCAAGGTGGGCGGATCACGAGGTCAGGAGATCGAGACCATCCTGGCCAATACAGTGAAATCCCCTCTCTACTAAAAATACAAAAATTAACCAAGCATGGTGGTACACGCCTGTAGTCCCAGCTACTCAGGAGGCTGAGGCAGGGGAATCGCTTGAACCCAGGAGGCAGAGGTTGCAGTGAGCCGAGATCACACCACTGCACTCCAGTCTGGCGACAAAGCAAGGCTCCATCTCAAAAAACAAACAAAAAGTAATGCAAATGGTGGCAAAGATGCAGGAAGATTAGTGAAACAATGTGGAACCATAATGATAGGAGTCTACATTATGATTAGCTTTCTAAAAAGAAGTTTGACAATGTATACTTTCTGATAAAGAATACTTTTGCTGGGCAAGGAGGCTCATGCCTGTAATCCCAGCACTTTGGGAGGCCGAGGTGGGCGAATCACGAGGTCAGGAGATCGAGACCATCCTGGCTAACACGGTGAAACCCTGTCTCTACTAAAAATACAAAAAATTAGCTGGGCGTGGTAGCGGGCACCTGTAGTCCCAGCTACGTGGGAGGCTGAGGCAGGAGAATGGCGTGAACCCGGGAGGTGGAGCTTGCAGTGAGCTGAGATCGCACCACTGCACTCCAGCCTGGGTGACAGTGAGGCTCCGTCTCAAAAAAAAAAAAGAATAATTTAACTCCATAAGATAAATGGAATTTGTAAAGATCAGCTGTAGCTTTGCAGCTGACTAGGGCGAGCCATAAAGAATTGATCTCTTTAATTATGTCCATTCAAGGACTATATCCATTTAAAAACCAAAAACTGCAGTTTTCCCTAAGCCAAATTCCATTCTAAACAAAATGCTTCAATATTATGAATAAATACAAAATTATCATCATATGTAAATATCAGAAAAATTTTAATGACGTAAAGTTGTTGATTGATAAAAGAAAACTAAAAATATATATTAGTGGGAAGCATTTAAAAGACCTCTACTTGAAGGCCAAGAACTGTGGTTCACACTTGTAATCCCAAAACTTTGGGAGACCAAGGTGGGTGGATCCCTTGAGCCCAGGAGTTCGAGACCAGCCTGGGCAACATGGCGAAACCTTGTCTCTACAAAAAAAAAAAATGTAGCCTGGCATGGCGATGTACATCTGTGGTCCCAGCTACTAAGGAGTGAGTAGTCAGAGATGGGAGGATCACCTGAGCCCAGGAGGTCGAGGCTGCAACAAGTTATGATTGTGCCACTACGCTCCAGCCAGGACAGTAGAGTGAGACCGTGTCTTACCAAAAAAAAAAAAAAATCTCTACTTGGAAAAATACATCAACAGATTCTTTTTTCTAACAAAAGCAGCCATGAAATTTTGATCACCAACTATAATCAACACATTCCATTTGAAACTAAGTACCTGAAGATCCAACATGACTTTAACCAACTTGCTGCAGTAAGAGGGTGGCAAACTACACCGCTTGTGCAAGATTGTTTCCAACTCAGAGCTAGGTAACTCATCAAAGTGCAATTCCACAAACCGATTCCTGAAGGCTCTAGAAAGGACCTAGACAAAGCACAGAAAGAAAAGGTGCCTTTTAATTTCCAATATGGAGGCTCTGACATTCACCATAAAATATTAAAGGAGAGGTAAAAACATTTCATCCTTACTATGAAAAATCTACGATCTGATGTGGTAACAAATTGAAAGAAGGAGACAAATGCTACACACCTTTCTGCCTCCATAAAGTCCTGGGGGATTTTGGGTGGCAAAAAGCATAAACCGAGGGTGTGCTTTAACAACTTCCTGTGTTTCTGTTACGAGCAATTCACGGTTGTCATCCAACAGTCTATTCAGTGCCTCTAACACATCAGTAGGGGCCAAATTTAATTCATCTAAAATAATCCAATAGCCTTTTCTCATAGCATCAATAAGAACACCTAGGAAGAAACAAACAGTGTATAAATCAGTCCAAAGTTTTAAAATGCGTTATGTACAATCAACAAATCCTAGGTTATCATTAAATTTCAAAGCAAATTAATTTCTGTAGCTAGTCTTGCCTCAAAACAAATTATGACACTGCAGATCAAGGAGGAACAATTTTCAATTAAAATAGTCCCTTTTTTCCCCCACAGAAAAGAATCCAAGGCTGAAAATACCTCATGTTTCTTGTATAATCTTTCCCCTGCAGTCTAATTTCATTTAAGTCACCACATTCTGTTGTCTATTCCCAACTTCCTTTGGCTAACACCAACCCCATTCTCTGAATCCCTAGAAAATAAAGCAGCAGTTCAACTCCCATCTTGAAAATTTGCCCCTAGTCCTGTATACAGCCAGCAAGGTTAGTAGAACCTAAAGAAAGCCAGCAACTTATGCATCACCCCTTAACTATCTTAGCTCAGGCATCAAGAAAAGCTGGTTGTTACAGCAAAGGTCCATGTGCCTCTCAATTGGAAAGGATGAAGAATATTACTTAAGGAAATGTGTGTGAAAGAATAAATACCTATGTTCATGGAATGGAATCTTAACCCTACCTTCTTTAAAGACAAGCTTCCCTGAGGAGTCAGATGTGTAACAACCAATGTACTCCTGGATATCCGTGTGTTCATGATTGTTAATACGCACACAGTGGTTGCCAGTAGCTGCTGCCAGCCACTGGATCAGGCTTGTTTTACCTACTGATGTCTCTCCCTGAATCAGCACTGGATAGGTTCTGTAAAAGATTAGCCAATTAAGCAACTTAAAACAAAAAATTACAAAGCTGAGAAACCAGAACTGAGTATTGGTTTGTTTTGTTTGACACAGGGTTTCACTCTGTCGCCCAGGCTGGAGTGTGGTGGCGCAATCATAGCTCACTGCAGCCTCGACCTCCCAGGCTCAAGTGATCCTCCCACCTCAGCCTCTTGAGTAGCTGGGACTACAGACATGCACCACCAAGACCAGCTAATCTTTGTATTTTTTGAAGAGACAGAGTTTTGCCATGTTGCCTAGGCTGGTCTCAAAACCCTGGGCTCAAGTGATCCAACCGCCTTGGCCTCCCACAGTGCTGGGATTACAGGCATGAGCCACTGCACCTGGCCAAGTACTGTTTTTTGTTTGTTTTCTAAAGAATGACAACATCATTTAACAGCATCATTAAAAGAGCATTTTTTTTCTTTTTTTTTCCTTTTTACATTTCTGGAAATTGCAAGAAGCAAAGAACATTTTTATTCCTATACACTAAGAAGCTTCTTTGTAAAAATTATTCCTCAAAACATACTAAGAAAAGCAATTCCAACTATGCTGGCAACATTTGTAAGAAACTGTAAGTAGAACTTTTACTCATTTACTGAATAATTTGTGGTATTTATCAGCAAAATAACAAAAGACAACTTTAAAGATAGATAAAATCATCTGCATCTATAGTGCTCCCTCCAAAGCTGCACAACTAGAAACAATGTTTTCTACCAGGAAAAAGTTATAGTACTGACTTTTGTAAGTAACTGTTCAGTTGGCCAACGAATAAGAATAAAGCTCTCTGGGCCGGGCGCGGTGGCTCACGCCTGTAATCTCAGCACTTTGGGAGGCCGAGGTGCGCGGATCACGAGGTCAGGAGATCGAGACCTTCCTGGCTAACATGGTGAAACCCCATCGCTACTAAAAATACAAAAAAAAAATTAGCCGGGCATCGTGGCGGGAGCCTGTAGTCCCAGCTACTCAGGAGGCTGAGGCAGGAGAATGGCCTGAACCCGGGAGGCAGAGCTTGCAATGAGCCAAGATCTCGCTACTGCACTCCAGTCTGGGCGACAGAGCGAGACTCAAGTCTCAAAAAAAAAAAAAAAAAAAAAAAAAAGAATAAAGCTCTCTGAAAGTTAAGGAAGTTAGACCAAAATGTCTTCAATGCCTATGCCTGTATCAAGTTCAGGACAGCGAGAAAAAAGCCCACACACCCTGCAGAGACAACTCGGACTATATCTCTCAGGTTCAGCTTCACAGAAGATGTGAGAATGTATGTCTCATCTATTGTAGGCTCCTTGTCTCCCACCGCAATCCAGTAACCTTCAACCTGGATAAGCCGACCTCCTTTTGGCTCTGGAATAGGCTGAAAGACACAGAAGTTCAAGGAATAACCCACAGTTGCACATTCTTTCAGAGAAGGGCATAAAGTAGGAAAAGAGCTACTTGTTGAACAAGCTGTCTTGTTCTGCATACTTTCAACATTAAAACTGAGTGAAATACGAACATAAAATTGTGAGGAATGACAACAAAATGGTGTTATATATTGGTTTTAAAAATGAAGTGGAGTAGGTGGGTTTGGAAAAAAAACTGAATCAAAACAAATTCCCAGAAGGTTTATGTATCAGTTTTCTTCTATCACATATCAAAATGCCCACTCCAAGTATTTTTAACAACATGAATTTCATATAAACCATGTTCCCCGAAAAAGGGCCAGTGTTGTAGTAAGGAAGGAGGTTTTGCAGTATCACACTCTCGATTGCCTGGAAGACATTAAAAATAAAACTGACTTTTTAGAGCAACTAGACCATTAAGGATAATATTGTGGATAATGACATAACTTTGCTGAGATATGGTTTAAGTTACTAGGTTCGATTATATAAATTCCCATTTTTATAAGTAAAAGAATCGCTAAATGGTGGTCAAATCTGTAACTATGGAAAAGTACTCTTCTAGAGCATTTGGGCCCCAGATTTCAAGCTACACGTCTAGGCCTTGCTTTTAAGGCCTCCTCAGTTGAGTTGAGAAGCAACAGGGGGAGGGGAGGAAGGATCTTTTTAAGTTTCTGTCACACCCTGAGGCACACACACAAAAAAAGACCAACTGGAAGAGACTGGTATTTGATTACAACAATGGTAAAAGCCAGCCTGAGCCTTTTCTCAATGTTTTCACAATTTACCAAAAGTATTTATGCATGTGTTACTTGTACGATTTTTTAAAAGGCTGAGTCCAAAGAAACCCCAAGTCCCAAGGGCTCTCTCTTCCTAATGACCAAGCAATCAACATGTAAACAAGCCAATTTACATGTTGATTGTGAGTCAGTTTCTCTCAGCCTCTTTCAGTCCCATGCTATTCTGTAATTTCCTGTCAAACCCAAAATGGCTATTGTTTATAATAGTGACCCCACTAATGCCCCCTCAGAAAAGGCCCAACTATCAGTCAGAAGGTATAGATTATACTTAACGGTGTAGTTAAACTATGCAGATAGTGAAACTATGGTGTACCCATCCAGTGAAATTATATGTGGCCCTTAGAAGGCATGTCACAATGAATTCTGGTACAAAAACAAAAATATACCCAAGATTCAGTTAGTTTAAAAAGGAAAGCTACAGAATATTCTTATGGGCCAAGCACGGTGACTCATGCCTATAATCCCAGCATTTTGAGAGGCCGAGGCGGACAGATCACGAGGTCAGGAGTTTGAGATCAGCCTGGCCAACAAGGTGAAACCCAGTCTCTACTAAAATTACAAATATTAGCTGGGCATAGTGGCATGTGCTTGTAATCCCATCTACTCGGGAGGCTGAGACAGGAGAATCACTTCAGCCAGGGAGGGGGAGAATGCTGTGAGCCGAGATTACACCACTGCACTCCAGCCTGGGCGACACAGCAAGACTCTATCTCCAAAAAAAAGAATATTCTTATGAGACAGTCCCACTTACATTAAATGCATATTACAATTTACCTCAATAAATCAACACATACATACCAAAATTCGGATATGTAAGAAAATAAAATACATACATTATACAATTTATCTGGAAACATTATCCACAGTATTTAAATATCCAAAGAGCACGCTTATTGGAAACTTGCACCATCTAAACGTACGTTTCTGTAATGTTTAAACTTTTTGCAACAGATTACCTTTATAACTAAAAAGTTATGTGAAAAAAAAAACAACAAAAAACCAAACAGCTGAAAATTTGGTAATTCAGCCTCTCAAGTATAACAAGTCAAAAATAACAAAAGAACATACCTGCTTCAGCAGACTCTTGACATTGCCAGAGACGATGTGTTGACAGATGAGCTTCTGAACTATTGGGTGTGATGCCCTGTCAAGCTGTGTTAAGAAACCCAAACAAAAACCCTAGAAAGAAAACACAAATATGCATAATGCTAAGTAACCTTCTGCAATACAACCAAACTTATTTCTAGAACAAAATTTAACCTCTTGGGTGATGCTGCTTCCCAACTTTTAAATATAGTAAGGTGGTAGATAAAGGGAAGGGTAGGCCAGGCACGGTGGTTCACACCTGTAATCTCAGCACTTTGGGAGGCCAAGGCAGGAGGACAGCTTGAGCCCAGGAGTTTGAGACCAGAGTGGGAACACAGTGACACCCTGTCTTTATGTATAATTAAAAATAAAAATTTTAAAATAAAAAGTAAAATATTTAATTTAAAAGGACAGGGTAGATGTGGTATGAGGTATTCTGGGCTGATCTGACTAACTGGAAAGCACAGGCAATCTGGCATATGCATCCCTGTTCCTTCCTTCCCATGAACCCATCCAGCAAGCTCATATCCTGTCAAAGAGACTTCAGAAAGACCTCATAGAGTGAACGCTGAATGTTGCCACATGGATTGGAGGCTGCAAATCGCAGGGCCCGGCACAGAGTTCGAAGGCTGTAGTGAGGTCTATGGCCAGTGCCATCCACCAATTTGGTCCCCGACTCTTTCCGCAAAGCTGTGTAGAAGCTACAAATAGAATAAAGGTCAGGCAATTTTATTTACTAATAAGTATCCATTATTATCGATTCTCTACAGAAAACCCAAAGGACATTTTTTAGATCACAAATCGTCATGCTTGCATACAACTTCCTAGGGCATGCATCAAAATATCTTAGTCTCTTTTAAATCTACTTTTCACGTACTCAGAGCTATCTTTCAAAATAAAAAAAAATGAACACCTATTTCCTTTAGGAAACTGGGAAGTACAATGTGCAATTCCTCTAGCAAAAAGGTACTGATAAAGAGAGGTGAGAAGTTTCTGTGTTCCACAGTCTGTTCAAGCTTAAGAGGCAAACAAAGTTCCTGTGCAATCTAAAATGGGGATGAATAAAGACATGGCAAACAATGCATGGTGTTTTGAAAGGCTACAAATATGGCTATAATCAGTACTGACAAAACGTTAAAAAGCAGGAGGATACGATTACCATTACTATTGTCACTATCACACTTTAGAAGTCCAAATGATGACAGGATGGGAAAAGCTTCAGACTGAAACATGAATATCTTGCACTTTGTGAAATTCATGATCAATTAGCACCACAAGATCAAATGTAACCAAGTGTGCATGCATCACAGATGAAATCCAAGTTCCTGCCCAAATGCGCTTTGTCTTATCTCTTTGCTATCTAAAAAAATATTTTTTCTTTTGTAGAAAGAATCTATGTTTTGGAACTGGGTTTTTAATATATGGAATATATACTACTTGTACTCGCAGTATTTTATAAGTACCTCATTTTATCTCTTTATCTCTTTAGATAAAATGAGGTACTTATAAAAGTTTACCTTTAGCATCTGGAATCTTAACTATACATATTTACACTTTTGTCCAAATATTCTTGGCTAACAGAAAGTATTCCAATTTAGGGTGTGGTGTGGTAAACCGTTCTGAATCATTCTAAACACACGCCTCATTGACTAATCTATTTAATATAGGATTTCAAGACCAGGTGCTGTAGCTCATCCCTGTAATTCCAGCACTTTGGGAGGCTAAGGCTGGCAGATCACTTGAAGCCAGGGGTTCAAGACCAGCCTGCACAACAAAGCAAAGCTCCTGTATCAAAAAAAAAAAAAAAAAAAATAGAACTCCAAGTCTTCATTTCCTTACATCCTACTCAGTTTTATATGTAACTTTTTTCACTTATCACAACCTAAAATTACGGTACATGACTTCTCCAGAATTAAAGCTCAATGAGAAGAACCAGGATTTTGTCTGCCTTACTCAAAGCTATATCCCTAGCACCAGGGCACTCAATAAGTATTTGTATTAAGGAAGAGAAAAAATACACAAATACGTAGTAAAACATTAATATCACCCTATTTCAATCCTTTTACATGTTGTATTTCTTTCTGGAGAACACACAGTTAAGTTAGTGGCCCAGAATGATACCATTAGTTTCTCATAGAACCAATACTAGAATTGAGGTTATCTGACACAAAAGATTGCACATTGTCTATATGGCATACAAAAAAACAGGAATAAGTCTCAAATTAAAGCACCAAGCCACACAACTACTCTATTATTTATTAGGCTAAGCTTCCATTAATTCCAAACCTGACACAATTATATTAACCCTTTTCTCCTTATATCCCACGTAGCTACTACAAATATTGCAAATAGAAAAGTAATCTTCTTCAAGACAGGTCAAAATGCAAGCCATGTACATCTCCAAGAATTCAAACTCTCAGCTATGAATATACAGGTAATCAGGAGAGCATTATCTGATAGTTTATATCTTCTCATAAGTAGTGATTCATAGCTTTCTATGTAATTTCCTTAGAAAAACCTGAAGGAGTTCATACTAGGTTCCAACTTTACCAGAGAATCTAAATAATAATCCTGCTATCAGTTTTCTCAAGTTAGAAGTAAAAAAGAATGCATATTTGTGTGTGTGCACGAGTAGCACATTTTCATGTTCAGAGAAAGAGTTTATAAAGACATACCAAAGGGAACCTACTTTATGATTCCTTGCACTGTATTCTTGTTCACACTCAATCCTTTCAGATAATCTACAATAAGAACCTGTAAGTCTTCTTTACTTTCCAATTCTTCTACATAAAGTTCCGTGAACCTGTAAAACAATACATAATAAGCACTTTTTAGGAAGTTAATACAATTACGTTGACAATAGAAAAACATGAAACAGAAGAAGATATGTCAGCTCATTTTAACTGCTTATAGTATAAAATGTCTTTCAACCTGAGATAGAAACTGATCATAATTAAAGGACAATGTAACCATTACCAAAAATATACCATTATTGCTTCTTCTATGCAATAAGTCTTCTATGTATAGTCCTTACAAGAAGAAAAAGACACAAAAATAAGAATTAATTATCCTCATTTTCAGGTGTTTATCATAACCACATTTGTTTAAAAAAATAAGTGCAATAAAAAACAAGCCCCTCAACATCAGAAACAAAATGGTTGAAGAGAAAACAACTACTTTAATGTAGTTTCTAAAGCTTCCCTAAGAAGCTTTTATTACTTTATAATGAAGAGACAGGATCTAATAAAGTTACTATTTTAAAACTCAAAATGAAGTAAACGGTTACCAATAATAAATCTGGTCATTTATTTTTTCCCAGATGTTACATACATAAAACACCAACAACTAAGTACTTTGTTCATGTCAGTGCTTATTGGTGAAAAATAAAAGAAACTTAAAATGCCTTTTCAAATCATTAGCCTCATCCAAAGAGGACTGTGTTCCTAAAATGTACATATACTGGTATATGCTTTCCTGTTATATTGTGTTATGAAATTTTTCTAATCGCCAAAAGATTATCTGAGGAAGAAAAGATTTTTATTTTCAATAATATCCACTGACATACTAACACAGAGGGAAAAATTCTCCAGTGTTCTGAAGATTCCCATATGCCTACCACCTACAGAAAGTACAGGAATACGACAAATAAGGTAATAAAGATTCCACTATCAGAGGCAATTTCAAGCATTGCTTTAAAGTTTGGTTACATTAATATTACTAATCTATAAATAAAGAGAATCTTAAAAGGAAGTCCTGGTAATCCCAGCACTGTGGGAAGTCAAGGCAGGCAAATCGCTTGAGCCCAGTTAGAAACCAGCCTAGGCAACATGGCGAAATCCCATCTCTGCTAAAAATACAAAAAATTGAGGCTGGGCGCAGTGGCTCACACCTGTAATCCCAGCACTTTGGGAGGCTGAGGTGGGTGGATCACAAGGTCAGGAGTTCGAGACCAGCCTGGCCAACAGAGTGAAACCCCGTGTCTACTAAAAAAAAAAAAAAAAAAAAAAAAAAAAAATAGAGAAATTAGCCAGGCATGGTGGCGCATGCCTATAGTCCCAGCTACTAGGGAGGCTGAGGCAGGAGAATCACTTGAACCCAGGAGGTGGAAGTTGTGGTGAGCCAAAATCGCATCACTGCATTCCAGCCTGGGCAACAGAGTAAGACTCTGTCTCAGAAAAAAAAGAAAAAAAAAATAGCTGGGTGTGGTGGCATGTGCCCATAATCCTGGCTATTCAGGAGTCTGAGGTGGGAGGTGGGAGGACCACTTGAACCGGGGACTTGCAGTGAGCCAAGATCACACCACTGCACTCCAACCTAGGCAACAGAGCAAGAACCTGTTACAAAAAAATAAAGTCTCCAAGAACCAACCCCTCACCTGTTTCTTATTCCTGGTGGGAGATTTCTTTTGCCTACATCAGTTGCTGGATTCATGCAGGCAAATAAACGGAAGTCAGGATGCCGAACCAGTGGCTCTGTTAAGAGAAAATTATAAATTTTCAACAAAGGTATGATTATCTAATTCCACAGAACCCCCCAGGGCCAGCCAGCCTGATGCTGACTACTCACACCATCCTTGTCTTTTCTGAAACTCCCCTGAAATAACTTTCCAGACCTATGTATTCAATCTAATCTTATACTGCAGTCTTTTGTGGTATGTTTATTCACTGTTACTTATCTTTTACCAACCATTTACCTGTTATTTTATAAGTGTGTCTATTATCCACAACTCAAATACCTTGTCAAATTATACTATTCTTCTTTGCATTCCCCATACCACCCAACAACAGCTCAATGTACTTTGCAGAAAATTAATATCTAAAGAATGAACAAATTTCATTGGGAGGCCCACGTCATCCTTCTAACCCAAAAAAAAAAAAAAAAATCTCACTCTAAAGTGGCCGTAGGGCTGGACAGCAAGTCAAATCCCAAGGGACTCAAGTGCTACTACCTGTGTCTCCTCGATCCAGCAACACCAGGGATCCAGAGGATCCTTCAAGCAAACCACTCAGACATTCTAGTATTTCTGGAGCAGCCAAGTTAATCTCATCCAACAAGATCCACTCTCCTTTCTTTACAGCCTGAGCTAATGTACCCTAGAAAAAGATAAAATAAAATGTTAAGAATGTGTCAAATAAAGGCACACTTGCCAAGAATAGTTATGCAAGCAGGGTTAGAAATAGAGGCACAGGCCCATCAAGGTATAGGCCCATCAAGTAGGAAAGATTTCCTATACCTTAACTGCCCACTGGCTGACAGCAGATAGGTAGAGTTAAGGCCAAGTTAATTTTTTAAATGTCCAAAAGGGTCAAGGGAGTATCTTTGAGCCTAACACAGAGATGCAATAAACTAAATCCTCTCATTATGTGGATGGTCAGGTAAATAGCTTACATTGTAGTCAGGTGTTTAAAGGCACCCAAGTGGCTATTAAAACTTAAAATAAATACAGGGTCAGGCTATACCAAGATTAGACAAATATCTAAATCCCAGAGTGTTTAGTGATTCTCATACACAGCCTTTCACACCTGCTGAAAATCAAAATGCATCATCCTTTGACTTTAGTACACTCGTGTTATCTCTTCAAATTCTACTTCCTAGAGCAATACAAACAAATCTAATAATCTACTCAGTTGACACATCAAAAACTATTTTACTATTAAGGTTGCTTTATGCTTTTGTTTTCATGCTAATCCTAACAAAGAATCTACTACAAATTTAACTGAAAAACATAAAACAGAACAAATATATTAACTCCAGTATATTACTAAGTCATAAAACATAAGCCTTGTTTTGAGAACACAACAATTTAATTGGTTTTAGAAATAATCCTATTAAAAATAATTCTCGGCTGGGCATGATGGCTCACGTCTGTAACCCCAGCACTTTGGGAGGCTGAGGCGGGCAGGTCACTGGAGGTCAGGAGTTCAACATCAGCCTGACCAACATAGTGAAACCCCATCTCTACTAAAAAATACAAAAATTAGCCAGGCGTGATGGCACACACCCTTAATCCCAGCTACTTAGGAGGCTGAAGCAGGAGAAACGCTTGAACCTGGGAGGCGGAGGCTGCAGTGAGCCCAGACCATGCCATTGCACTCCAGCCTGGGTGACGAAAGCAAAACTCTGTCTCAGAAAAAAAAAAAAAAAAGGAATAGTTCTGGGGCCAGGGTCAGTGGTTCATGCCTGTAATTCCAGCACTCTGGGAGGTCAAGGTGGGTGGATCACCTGAGGTCAGGAGTTCAAGATCAGCCTGGCCAACATGGCAAAACCCCATCTCTACTAAAAGTACAAAAATTAGCCGGGCGCGGTGGCACACACCTGTAATCCCAGTTACTCTGGAGGCTGAGGCAGGAGAATTGCTTCAACCCAGGAGGCAGAGGTTGCAGTGAGCCAAGATCGCGCCACTGCACTCCAGCCTGGGTGACAGAGTCAGACTCCGTCTCAAAAAAAAAAAAAGAATTCTGATGACCAAATTTTCCACACCCATAACGTATGGTTGAGTAGACCTTCTTTGTTACTAAAACACCATCAAGTAAGACTCCTGCTTCCTCTAGGGCTTGATCTAAGGACTGTCACAGAAATGAATTTTTTTTTTTTTTTTTTTTTTTGAGACGGAGTCTCGCTCTGTCGCCCAGGCTGGAGTGCAGTGGCCGGATCTCAGCTCACTGCAAGCTCCGCCTCCCGGGTTTTACGCTATTCTCCTGCCTCAGCCTCCCGAGTAGCTGGGACTACAGGCGCCAGCCACCTCGCCCGGCTAGTTTTTTGTATTTTTTAGTAGAGACGGGGTTTCACCGTGTTAGCCAGGATGGTCTCGATCTCCTGACCTCGTGATCCGCCCGTCTCGGCCTCCCAAAGTGCTGGGATTACAGGCTTGAGCCACCGCGCCCGGCCAGAAATGAATTTTTTTTTAAATGCCCAAGTCACAAATATTTAACCAAGTTGATCCTTCCTACAGGGTTACAGGACAGCAAACAGTAGAGATGTCCATGCCTTGGGATTAAAATTGGGGCACTGAAGTGAACGGGTCCAAATCCCTCTCACATCCACACACTCTTTCCCTGGAGACACACATGGCAAGAGAAAGAATCCAGAGTTCACTATCTGTCATCAATTGCATCTTTAAAAATAATAATAGATCCAGCAATCTCACTTCTGGGTATTCCCCCAAAAAATCTGAAAACAGTATGTCGAAGGGATGTCTGTAATCCCATGTTCATTGCACCACTATGCACAACAGTCAAGATACAGAATCAACCTATGTTTCCAACAACAGATGAATAAAGAAAATGTTGTATATATACATATGTATAAACAATAGAATCCTATGGAAACTTATTCAGCTTGAAAAAAGAAATAAATTTTGTCATTTGCTATGACATAAATAGAACCAGAGAATATTATGCTAAGTGAAACAAGTCAGGCACAGAAAGACAAGTATCGCACGTTCTCACTTATATGTGAAATCTAAAACAACAGAACTCAAAGAAGCAGCCAGCAGAATGGTAGTCAGCAGAGGCTGGAGAGTTAGGGAGTATAGAGTAACAAAAGTATAAAGCCTTGGCCGGGCGCAGTGGCTCACGCCTGTAATCCCAACACTTTGGGAGGCTGAGGCAGGCAGATTACGAGGTCAGGAGATCGAGACCATCCTGGCTAACACAGTGAAACCCTGTCTCTACTAAAAATACAAAAACAAAAAATTAGCCGGGCGTGGTGGCATGCACTTGTAGTCCCAGCTGCTCAGGAGGCTGAGCCAGGTGAATGGCGTGAACCTGGGAGGCGGAGCTTGCAGTGAGCCGAGATTGCGCCACTGCACTCCAGCCTAGGGGACAGAGTGAGACTCCATCTCAAAAAAAAAAAAAAAAAAAGAAAGAAAGAAAGTACAAAGCCTTAAATTAGACAGAAAAAATAAGGTTTCTTCCCTGTGAGATATATATTGCACAGCATGGCAACCATGCCATAAATAGTAAATAATAATGTATTGTACATTTCAAAATTACTAAGGCAGTACATTTCAAATGTTCTCACCACAGAAATTGGTATGTGACGTGATGAATATATTAATGAGCTTTAGTTATTTCACACCGTATTCATAAATCATAACACCATTTTGTACTCCATGAATATATACAATTATAATTTATCAATTTGTACTTTCACATTTTTTATTTAAATAATGATGGTGCTCATTAAGACCTTATAATTGCCATAATTACCATGAAAGACATTTTTCAAAATCTTCCCCCAAAATCACTGTTTCATTAAGACAATACACAATAGTAACCTGCCTGAAACTTTGTGTTTTGCATAAAATCACCATTACCATAAGCTAAATAACGAAAACAGAAATACCTCTACAAATGCAAACAATAAGGTATTTTCAGTCATTTTCATCTGTTGTTGGGCATGGTTGAGCCTAAGACCAAATGCTTCCCATTTCTCTTTTATGAGTAACCCTAAAAAAGAAGACAGACAAGAATTTAGTACACATTTTGAGTTGTAATATATACAACTTTTAAACATAAACAAATACAATTAACAAAACACACAAAAAGTAAGCATCTTACACAAAACACTAAGTCTAAAAACTTATATAATGCTAACTAAATGCCAGACATGACACTAACTAGCCCAGATATATGCATATACATGTATTAACTGCCTCATTTATCCCTCACAACAACCCTCTGGACTAGTTATTTTTATTCCTGCTTTACAGATAAGGAACCACACAGAAGTAACCTAAGCCAGCAAAAGCCTCTTGGCTATGGAATCTAGCTCCTTAGAAACAAGCTTTTTCTCAGGAAATGTGCCTTACTGACCACTAAATAGTACTTGCACATCAGCATTACCAGTCATCTGTTTTTGTGGAAATCATGTAAAGAATGGGGCACAATACTTCACAATTAGTCACTTCTGCCAAAGTCCCAGAATCTCCAATTTGTATTGCTTTACTCTTCGCCAAGACTCTTAATCTGTTAACTAAAGCCCAGCCCCATGCCCTCCACCATGGCGGCCTGGGTCACGTCCTTACCAGTTTCACTCTCTTTTCCATCCTTGTTAACAGCAGACTTGTGTACATGCTGCATTAGTCTCAGGAGATCATGCCACCGTTTCTGTCTGTAACAGGTCTGAATGTGCCCCAAGAACGTAAAGTTTTGTTTCTTGGAAAATGTCTGAGCAAAGAGTTCCTCAAATGCCTCCCTCAAGGGTAGCCAAATAAGCTTATGGTCCACCGGTTTATAACTGAAACAGACATAGGTAAATGTGACTCACAAACTTCTAAAGTTAACAAAAGTTAGAAAGCATGGCTCAGAAAATAGGAGTAGGTCTCAGATTTCATTTAATTAAAGTTAGAAACACTACCGAAATATTTAAAATCTACATTACAGTTTTAAATTGTAATCTGTTTACCTCATCTCAAGCATTTGAATGGCCTATAATGAAGGTAAAAACTATTATTAGATAAAAAGTGTTATGAAAAAACTAGCCTAGCATGGCTGTTCACATTTATAACCCCAGCACTTTGGGACACTGAGGGGGTCGGATCACTTCAGCCCAGGAGTTCAAGCCCACCCTGGGCAACATGGCAAAATCCTGTCTCTACAAAAAAACACAAAAATTAGTCAGGCGCAGTAGCACACACCTGCAGTTCCAGCTACTTGGGAGGCTGAGGTGGGAGGCTTGAGCCCAGGAAGTGGAGGTTGCAGTGAGCCAAGAACACACCACTGCCACTCCAGCCTTGGCAACAGAGCCAGACCCTGTCTCAAAAAAATAAAAGTAAAAAAACCCTGAAAGTCCTACTTGAATAGTAAAATTCACATCATTTATTTTACCAACATGTCTACATAAATATGTATAGGGCATAATAACAAACCATCCATATTTCATTAAAGTTGACCAAAATCCAAGGAAAAATAAGTATCTGAAATTGATCTACACATGTAAATTAAACACAGCCCACACATTATCAGTTAGGAGAAGGAAGAGTAGGAGACAGCAACGATGATATTGCTTTCAGTGGGATAAAAATTAGGGTAGGGCACGCAAAAAAAAAAAAAAAAAAAAAAAAAAAAAAAACCTTAGCTATTGCAATGGTTCGTGGTACTCCAAAGCTCATCCTGTACTTCTTAGTATTTTGATCTTTGTTATTCCTTAGCATTAAATTCCTCTGGCTAATGAGCTAGGAAATTAACTTAAATTTGAATATTTGGGGGAGGTAAGAGATAACTTTTTACAAGGTTGAAAAACATTGCTCTAGCTTAAACATACGATGTCTAAGAGGCAATACTTATTCCCAGAAAATCTTAAGTATACAATTTTGTGTAGCATACCATTACAATTCAAGAAGAATGAGATAAACTTTATTTCCATGAAAAATAAATTGAGAACTGAAAAGGTACCAAAAACATAATAAGGGAATTCATGGATTACTGCTGACTTACTGGCCTAGTGAGGGAGAAACAATGAGATGAGTAAAACCCAATGGCCTGATACTGAGCATCTGAATCTGAGAGTCCAGTTCCAAAGAGAAAAAGTTGAAGAGGAATGTCAAACTCACTTTCACTTACTCACAGCACTAACACATTAGTATATGCATTTCTTTAGTCCATTTATTTAACAAAAATGTATTGAGGCCAGGCACAGTGGCTCATGCCTGTAATCCCAGCACTTTGGGAGGCCGAGACGGGCGGATCACGAGGTCAGGAGATCGAGACCATCCTGGCTAACACAGTGAAACCCCGTCTCTACTAAAAAGTACAAAAAACTAGCCGGGCGAGGTGGCGGGCGCCTGTAGTCCCAGCTACTCGGGAGGCTGAGGCAGGAGAATGGTCTAAACCCGGGAGGCGGAGCTTGCAGTGAGCTGAGATCCGGCCACTGCACCCCAGCCTGGGCGACAGAGCAAGACCCTGTCTCAAAAAAAAAAAAAAAAAAAAAAAAGACCAGACTGGGTAACAAAGCCAAGACCTTGTCTCCATAAAAAATTTTAAAATGGCCAGTCGCGGTGGCTCAAGCCTGTAATCCCAGCACTTTGGGAGGCCGAGACGGGCGGATCACGAGTTCAGGAGATAGAGACCATCCTGGCTAACACGGTGAAACCCCGTCTCTACTAAAAAGTACAAAAAACTAGTCGGGCGAGGTGGCGGGCGCCTGTAGTCCCAGCTACTCAGGAGGCAGAGGCAGGAGAATGGCGTAAACCCAGGAGGCAGAGCTTGCAGTGAGCTGAGATCAGGCCACTGCACTCCAGCCTGGGCGACAGAGCGAGACTCCGTCTCAAAAAAAAAAATTTTTTTTTTAAATTAGCCAGGTGTGGTGGTCCCATCTGTAGTCTCGGCTACTTGGGAGGTTAAGAAAGAAGGATCACTTGAGCACAGGAGTTCGAGGCTACAGTGAGCTATGATAACACCACCGTACTACAGTCTGGGCAACAGAGCAAGAACTCATCCCTTTATAAAAATTGTTTTGAGCACCTGCTATATGTGTTAGCCATTGAGTCAACAAGACCCACAAGGTCTTACTGCTGTGTAGCTTATAATCAAATGAAAGTGACAACAGGCCAGGGGCGGTGGCTCACGTCTATTAATCCCAGCACTTTGGGAGACTGGCGGATTTCTTGAGCTCCAGAGTTTGAGACCAACCTGGGCAACATGGTGAAACCTTCTCTCTACAAAAAAATACAAAAATTAGCCAAGTAGGCCAGTGTGTCCCTGTAGTCCCAGCTACTTGGGAAGCTGAGATGGGAGGCTTGTTCAAGCTCAGGAGGTCAAGTAGTAGCTTAACTGCTATAAACATAATGTAGGGTAAAAGCTGAATGGGTGATGTGAGTTTTGGTAATCTGAATATCACAGTCAGGAAAGGCTTTGTTGAGGAGGGGACATTTGAAGGATACCAAAGTCAAGGAAGGATGTGTGCTAAGCAGTTATCTGTGGGTGCAAGGAGGCCACACAAAAGGAATGGCAAGCATCTAGGTGCAAAGCAGAAGAAAGTGGTTGGAGCTCAGCAGCACAGGGGAAGGTGGGAGATGATGTCAGAGAAGTACCACTGTCAGATTATGAAGGGCTGTACAAATCAAACATTTTATTCTAAATCTTTGTATTTTATCCTAAATGGATTGAGAAGTTCAGTGGAGGAACCTGAGGAAGAGAGTGAGACCAGACTGGGTAACAAAGCAAGACCCTGTCTCCATAAAAAATTATACTTTATTGGACCGGGCGCGGTGGCTCACGCTTGTAATCTCGGCACTTTGGGCAGCAGAGATGGGTGGATCATGAGGTCAGGAGACCGAGACCATCCTGGCTAACACGGTGAAACCATATTTCTACTAAAAATACAAAAAAAATTAGCCAGGCGTGGTGGCGGGCGACTCTAGTCCCAGCTACTCGGGAGGCTAAGGCAGGAGAATGGCATGAACCCGGGAGCAGAGGTTGCAGTGAGCTGAGATCGTGCCACTGCACTCCAGCCTGGGAGACAGAGCAAGAATTCGTCTCTAAATAAATAAATAAATAAATAAAACTTATACTTTATCTGATTATATTTTAAAGGATTATTGTAACTCCTAAACAAAAAAGACTATAAAGAGATTATGAGTAGAAGCAAAGATAAGAGACCAACGCAATGGACTAGACAATAAACTAGAACGACAACAGTGAAAATGGTGAGAAATTGAACAAAATATACGTGTCATTTAAATAAAATTGCTAGTCTTTTTATTTATTTTTTAACTTTTTATTGTAAAGACAAAGTCTCACTATGTTGCCCAAGTTGGTCTCGAAGACCTGGCCTCAAGCAACACTCCCACCTTTGCCTCCCAAAGTGCTGAGATTACATGCATGAGCCATTGCTCCTGGCCAAAACTGCTAGTCTTGAAAATAATAGTATAAATGGGATCCAAAGTTAACTGAAGAAGCAGAGTAATGGTTAAGAACACAGACACTCAAGACTGCTTAGGTTCAAATCCTGGATCTGCCATTTTCTTGAATAAGTGACTTATCTCTCTTTGCCTCAGTTCTCTCATGTTTAAAATATAGAGAATAACAGTCCGGTTTCTCACATGGTTTTAAGACCAGCCGAGTTAACACAAAAAAAGGACTCAAAACAGTGCCTGGCACATAATGACTGCCATAGAGAGTTAGTGGATAATTAATGTCTCTGTTATTATTGATCTATTGAATTTATGAAAAAGGCAGCTTAATATTTCAAAGAGACTGAGTTTCTTAAAGAAAAGCTCATTCGGGCCAGGTGCTGTGGCTCATGCATGTCATCCCAGCACTTTGGGACGCTGAGGCAGGTGAATGACTTGAGGTCAGGAGTTTGAGACCAACCTGGTCAAAATGGCAAACCCCATCTCTACTAAAAATACAAAAATTAGCTGGGCCTGGTGGCGGGGCCCCTGTAATCCCAGGTACTCAGGAGGCTGAGGGAGAAGAATCGCTTGAGCCCGGGAGGCAGAGGTTACAGTGAGCTGAGATCATGCTGCTGCTCTCCAGCCTGGGCAACAGACTCCATCTCAAAAAAAAAAAAAAAAAAAAAGGAAAGCTCCATTCATTTAAAGCTGAGCACAATATTACCTAAAGCCCTTAAGTCAACACATATTTCAATACATGAAAAGATGAAAAACCATACATTTCAGAAAAGAATAAATAAAACAAAATCAACTGCAACTGCAACACCAATATTCAGAGAACTGAGGCTATAAACTACAAACAACTAAAGAGCAAGATTTTCAAACCGTCTTCTGCAGAAAGGCACCTTAGCAGCAGGTCCAGAACACCTGCCTTCATGAAAAGTAACTGTGCTTATACCTGTTACATACACTGGAACCACATGTAAGCATTCATGTGAGAATGGCTACACAAAATTATAACGGGAAAAAACAAAGTGTAAAAAGAACGTAAAATGTACATGCTGAGTAATTAGAATGATAAACCCTTTCTCTTCATGTCATGGACAGGGTTCTGAGTTCGAATTGTATGCTCCTGCCATACCCTCTTCCGGGCATTTTCTTTTAAAGACTGTTCTATGGGTGGGTGGCAAGGAAGATGAGGATTGGCTGCTTTACTGCTATTTCTACGATATCTTTAATTTCCCTCTATTTTGTCCCTTCTTTCATTGCCAAGCTCTCCAGGGAAACCGGTCCTTCTCAATATATCTCTGTTTCTCCCTCAGAAGCTGCCCCTCTGAAGCCCATTCCCTATAGTAAGTGCTATGAACATGCGCTCTGTATTTTGCCCTTTAGTGCTAGACTTTCTCCTTCTGGAATGATTTTATCTGCTACATCTAAGTCTTCCATGCCCTCTACTTTTTTTCAAGGATTCTCTTGGGCTCTTCCCCACCTGCAAGTCTTGGAATTTATGTCTCTACCTACAGGTAATGTGAAGGTCTACATGCTGCTTACCAGAAGCCCATGTTAAATAAAATGACAAAAATGAGTTTAAAATTAAATGAAGGAAAAAGACATATCATGCCAACACTAATCAAAAAGCAAGAAGCACAAAAGAATAAAAAGCAAGGAGGTAATGGACAACGGACACTAACAAAGAGCAAAAGACAATTTGCCATAATGTAAATAATTTGATGGTCTCTAAGGCCCTTATTTTTATAAAGTATCTTTACCCATAATAATAATTGTTTCAAAAATCAATCTAGGGCAGGGCACAGTGCCTCACGCCTGTAATTCCAGGACTTTGGGAGGCTGAGGCGGGTAGATCACCTGAGGTCAGGAGTTTGAGACCAGCCTGACCAGCATGGTGAAACCCTGTCTCAATTAAAAATACAAAATTAGCCAATGTGGTGGTACATGCCTGTAATCCCAGCTACTCGGGAGGCTGAGGCAGGAGAATTGCGTGAACCAAGGAGGCAGGCATTGTAGTGAGCCAAGATAGTGTCATTGCACTCCAGCTTGGGAAACAAGAGCAAAACTCTCTCAAAAAAATAAATGAATAAATAAAATCAATCTAGGCTGGGGCACAGTGGCTCACATCTGTAATCCCAGCACTTTGGGAGGTCAAGGTGGGAGGATCACTTTAGCTCAGGGGACCAGCCTGGGCAACATAGTGAGACCTCATCTCTACTAAAGTTCAAAAACAATTAGCTGAGTATGGTGGCACATGCCTGTAGTCCCAACTACTCAAGAGGGCCAAGGTGGGAGGATAGCTTGAGCCAGGGAGGTCAAGGCTGTAATAAGCCCTAATGGTGCCACTCCACTCCAGCCTGGGTGACAGAGTGAGACCCTGTCTCAAAAAAAAAACAAAAATAATTTTTAAAAGTTTTAAAAATTAATCTAAAAAGGCCAAATACAGTGGCTCATGCCTGTAATCTCAGCACTTTGGGAGGTTGAGTGGGGAGGACTACTTGATCTCAGGAGTTCAAGATTCATCCAGGGTGATATGGTTTGGCTGTGTCCCCACCCAAATCTCATCTTAAATTGTAGTTCCAATTCCCATGTGTTGTGTGAGGGACAGGTGGAAGGTAATTGAATCATGGGGGTGGGTCTTTCCCGAGCTATCCTCATGACAGTGAATAAATCTCATGAGATTAGATGGTTTTATAAAGGGGAGTTCCCCTACACAAGCTCTCGACTGCCACCATCCATGTAAGACGTGATTTGCTCCTCCTTGTCTTCCGCTATGATTGTGATGCCTCCCCAGACATGTGGAACTATAAGTCAATTAAACCTCTTTTCTTTGTAAATTATCCAGTCTTGGGTATGTCTTTATCAGCAGCGTGAAACAAATGAATACAATGGGCAACAGAATGTGACCTCATCTCTACAAAAATAGAAAATAATTAGCTAAGCATGGGGGTGCATGTCTGTAGTCCCAGTTACTTGGGAGGCTGAGGCAAGAGGATGACATAAGCCTAGGACGCAGAGGCTGCAGTGAACTATGAGGGCACCATGGTACTCCAGGCTGGGCAACAGAGTGAGATTCTGTCCCCCCCCAAAAAAAGAGTTAAAATTAAATAAACAAATAAAATCCAAGACCAGCTACAGTGCCTGTAATCCTAGCACTTTGGAAGGCCCAGGCAGGAAGATTCCTTGAGTTCAGAAGTTCCAGACCAGTCTGGGCAACATAGTGAGACCTCATCTCTACTAAAAAAAAAGCAGCTGCATGTGGTGGCTTGCGCTTGCAGTCCCAGCTGCTCAGGAGGCTGAGGTGGAAGGATCACTTGAGCCCAGAAAGTCATGTTTATGCCGCTGCACTCCAGCTTGGGTGACAAAGTGAGACCCTATCTTTAAAAAAACAAAAACAAAAAAAAAACCCCAAAGGATCCAGATTTGCAAACCAGGTTATTATTTAATATTGGACACATGCAAAACATATTTAACATAACTTATAAAACAGATGAAACCAGCAACACAGCCTGAGGATAGGAATATTTATCTTTTCCCTATCTTATCTTTTTGCCTACAGCTGAATTTTGTTCTCCATTCCTTTGCCTTTTTAAAAACTTTTCGGTATTCTCATCTTCTACAATGATTCTTAAACAAGGGAGTCACCTATTCATCTATAACATAATATATGCTAAAGATTTTATTTAAATCTCTTTGTAGTAAAACCACAATGAGATACCATCTCACACCAGTTAGAATGGTGATCACTAAAAAGTCAGGAAACAACAAGTGCTGGAGAGGATGTGGAGAAACAGGAACACTTTTACACTGTTGGTGGGACTGTAAACTAGTTTGACCATTGTGGAAGACAGTATGGTGATTCCTCAAGGATCTAGAACTAGAAATACCATTTGAGCCACCCATCCCATTACTGGGTATATACCCAAAGGATTATAAATCATGCTGCTATAAAGACACACGCACACGTATGTTTATTGCGGCACTATTCACAATAGCAAAGACTTGGAACCAACCCAAATGCCCATCAATGATAGACTGGATTAAGAAAATGTGGCACATACACACCATGGAATACTATGCAGCCATAAAAAAGGATGAGTTCATGTCCTTTGTAGGGACATGCATAAAGCTGGAAACCATCATTCTGAGCAAACTATTGCAAGGACAGAAAACCAAACATTGCATGTTCTCTCTCACAGGTGGGAACTGAAAAATGAGAACACTTGGATACAGGAAGGGGAACATCATATACCAGGGCCTGTCATGGGGTCGGGGGAGAGGGGAGGGATAGCATTAGGAGATATACCTAATGTAAATGATGAGTTAATGGGTGCAGCACACCAATATGGCACATGTATACATATGTAACAAACCTGCACGTTGCGCACAAGTACCCTAGAACTTAAAGGATAATAATTAAAAATATATATATCTTTGTAGTAATGTAAGAGTACAGAAAACAAGGCATATTTCCAACTACACAAAAATTGAGAAAAGGCTCAATGGCTCATGTCTGTAATTTCAACACTTTGGGAGGCTGAAGCAGGACTACTTGAGGCCAGGAGTTCAAGACCAGCCTAGGCAACAGAGCAAGATCCTGTTCAGGGTCTTGCTTTGTCATCCCAGCTCAAGTACAATGGCATGACCACAGTTCACTGCAGCCTCAACCTCACAGGCTCAAGTGATCTTTTCAAATTGAAATGTAAGTTGCAGGCCGGGCGCGGTGGCTCAAGCCTGTAACCCCAGCACTTTGGGAGGCCGAGACGGGCGGATCACGAGGTCAGGAGATCGAGACCATCCTGGCTAACACAATGAAACCCCGTCTCCACTAAAAATACAAAAAAATTAGCCGGGCGTGGTGGCGGCGCCTGTAGTCCCAGCTACTCGGGAGGCTGAGGCAGGAGAATGGCGGGAACCCGGGAGGCGGAGCTTGCAGTGAGCTGAGATCGCGCCACTGCACTCCAGCCTGGGCGACAGAGCGAGACTCCGCCTCAAAAAAAAAAAAAAAAAAAATGTAAGTTGCATTTTCTTTTAATAACTGATGCTGACCTACTAACAAGGAAAAACAGATATATTCTATTCACCAAGTTGGCACCAAAACAAAATTCTAGTTAATCATATTTTGAGTCCCACCTTTTTGTGTCATCAATTTGCATCACAAATGTACTCTGTTTACTCACTATATTTAAAACAACTTGCAATGGCTAACATAACACAACAAATTCACGATAGAAGAGAAGGACCCAGTCCGTGTTCAGTTAGTACAAGATCAATGCCATTTATGTTAGGACTATTTAATGGCATGAAATTCCTAAAGACATATAGATACAGAATAGAGAGAAACAGACCAGGCATGGTGGCTCATGCCTGTAGTCCTAGCTACTGGGTAGGTTGAGGCAGAAGGATTGCTTAAACCCAGGAGTTCAAGGCTGTGCTAAGCCATGATCACACCACTGCACTCCAGCCTTGGTGACAGAACGAGACCCTGCCTCCCACAAAACAAAAAAAAGAATTAAGAGGCCGGGTGCGGTGGCTCACACCTGTAATCCCAGCAATTTGGGAGGCCGAGGTGGGTGGATCACGAGAGATCGAGACCATCCTGGTCAACATGGCAAAAACCCCGTCTCTACTAAAAATACAAAAATTAGCTGGCCATTGTGGTGTGCGCCTATAGTCCCAGCTACTCAGCAGACTGAGGCAGAACAATCACTTGAACCCGGGAGCCGGACGTTGCAGTGAGCAGAGATCGCGCCACTGCACTCCAGCCTGGTGACAGAGCAAGACTCCGTCTCAAAAAAAAAAAAGAATAAAGATAAATATATACAGCAGTATAGACATGTCTGCTTAAATGAAAAATCACATATATTAATAAGAACAGATTGCCAAGTTCCTCAAACAACCAACCAAATATAAGTAAAATAAAACCAAGGTAGAAAGGCTGGAGCGCAGTGGCACAATCTTGGCTAACTCCAGCCTCTGCCTCCCAGATTCACCAATTCTCCCACCTCAGCCTCCCTACTAGCTGGGACTACAGGCGCACACCACCAAGCCCTACTAATTTTCGTATTTTTTGGTAGAGATAGGATTTCACCATGTCTGCCAGGCTGGTGTCGAACTCCTGACCTCAAGTGATTCACCCATCTAGGCCTCCCAAAGTGCTGGGATTACAGGTGTGAGCCACTACACCTGGCCCAGAACTTACACTTTAGATCAACTGTACTATATAGACAAACATTAATTGATTATATACTTGCCTGCTTTTTCTCCTTCTTCCAGCATATGACCTTTGAGAACAAGGGCCTCAAGTGTTCGTTAAAACGAAGAGAAACATCTACACACCCATGAGCTCCTCAATAAATTCAAATAAGTACCTTGCTGTGGTTGGGGGATAAGGTGCAATCTTGCTCAAGGTGTCTTAGAGAGACTAAGATGAGCAATGTCCCACCATAAATCTTACTCAAAGCACCACACACACTGATGGTGGGACCCTGAGGAAACTAAAATAGGCAACTCACACCTTAAGTCTTACTCAAGGGAGTTTACCCTTTTTCCTGCACACACACAAGACCAGAAGAATGACTGATCCTTCGCCTTAGCTTCATTGCTATGCTAAAAATCACACCCATGCTAATGAGACATGGGACACATGAAGAAATATGTTATCAAACTGTTCAAGTGCCAGAAGTTCCCTGCCTCTACATGCTTAAATATCACTTCGTTCCCACTTTTGCCCCTTAAAATTACTTTCCTGACTGTCTTAGTTGGGCCAGCCATAGAATTCTCTCTTTCATGCTACCTCCCTGGTACCCTGCCAAAAGCTCCAATAAAGCCTTATCTGAGGAAACTTTTTCTATTGCACAGAGCACCCTATAACCTGTCGTTGTAACACTAAGGAAACAGTATTTCTTACCTCAAGTAATAAACACAAAAATAAGAAAAACATTTTAAGCCACACTTACCCTCCAAGCAAGTCTGCAGTATCACTTTGCTGATTCATATTGACAACTCTCAAACGGTGGCCTTTTATAAAGAAAGTGCAAAAGTGTTATTCCAAAAATTTAAAGACCAATAATATCCAGTGTGCTCCTTAAGGCTGTGGGAATATGGCATGGGGCTTTATTTTTTGAGACAGACTCTTGTTCTGTCAACCAGGCTACAGTGCAGTGGCCCAATCATGGCTCACTGCAGCCTCAACTTCCTGGGCTCAAGTGATCCTTCTGTCTCAGCCTCTCAAGCACCTGGGACTACCGGCATATACCACCACACTTGGCCAATATTTTTATTTTTTTTGTAGAGACATGGTCTCATGATGTTGCCAGGCTGGTCTTGACTCCTGGGTTCAAGCAATCCTCCCACCTCAGGCTCCCAAAGTGCTAGCATTACAGGCATGAGCCACTGCGCCCAGCAATAAGGTAAATTTTCAAATGTGCATTTGCTCTGAATCATGACAGCCCAAAAGTTGGAGACCAACCTGGGCAACACAGCGAGACCTCGTTTCTACAAGAAACTTTAAAAGTTAGCCAGACGCGGTGGCACAGGCCTGTAGTCTCAGCTATCTGGGAGGCTGAGGTAGGAAGATCACTTGAGCCTGGGAGGTCAAGGGTGCAGTGACCTGTGAGCTCGCCACTGCATTCCAGCCTAAGCAACAGTGCGACTCTGTCTCAAAAAGAATAAAAATTTTTAAAAAATGAGGTATAATGCAACATGTAGAATATAATCCCATATCTGTTTTGAAATAAAACAAAATCTATTCATATATGTATTTGCATAGGCAGAGATTAGAAATAATTTAATAATAATCTATTTAAAGTAGTTAGTTCCAGGCAAAGAGATTACATGTGAGGTGCTGGCACTTTTTAAACTCTGTGGTCTTTGGATTTCATATTTTTAAAAAAGGAAAAAAAGTAGTCATTGTGAAATGTCTGGGGGCAGATTTATTTCCTCTAGGGATTACCTGTAATGTGAGCCAAGTATTGGACAGTAGAAGTTTTGCCAGTTCCGGTCTCTCCCACCAGCAACACAGGCTCCCCTTTGCTGACACACACTGCAAGCTGCTCAATGAGAACAGAGGACGGCCGTGTAGCAGCAAAAGTGAACTTCTCCCTGGAAAGGAGAAAAAAGAGTTTAAAAACCACGCTGCAAGCTTCTCCCAGTTGTGCTCTGGGAAACCAGATATTCCAGGTTCAACAAACAAGGATGAGAAAACAGCTCAGAGTAATTGTCTTCAAGTTATACCAGATAGTCTTACAACATACAAAAATTACAGAATTTAGTTTTTCTGCAAACACCGAATACTCACACATCTGATACCACGCTAGGCTCTGAAGATTAAAAAGATCAATAAGACAAGACTATCTGTACCAGTTAGCTCATCTTGGACAAATTACTTAATGTGTCTTAGCCTCAGTTTCCTCACCTGTAAGATGTGGGTAACAACAGTACCGAGTTCTAATAGGTTAATAATCTTCCCCAAATTCATGCCTACCCAGATCCTATGAATGTGACCTTATTTCAAAATAGGGTCTTTGAAGAAATTTAATCAAATTAAGATAAGGTCATATTGCATTAGGGTGGGTCTTAAATCCAATGACTGGTGTCCTTATAAAAGGAAGATTTGGTGACACAGAAATAAACACACAAGGCAGGGCGCAGTGGCTCACGCCTGTAATCCCAGCACTTTGGGAGGCCGAGGCGGGCAGATCACAAGGTCAGGAGTTCAAGACCAGCCTGGCCAATATGGTGAAACCTCATTTCTACTAAAAATACAAAAATTAGCCGGGCGTGGTGGCGGACACCTGCAGTCCCAGCTACTCAGGAGGTTGAGGCAGGAGAATCACTTGAACCCTGGAGGTGGAGGTTGTAGTGAGCTGAGATCGCGCCACTGCACTCCAGCCTGGGCGACAGAGCAAGACTCCATCTCAAAAAAAAGAAAAGAAAAAAAATACACACACAGGGAAGAAGGGCCACGTGATAAGAGAGACAGAACTTAACAGTGATACAAATACAAGCCAAGGAACACCAAGGACTGCTGGGAGCCAAAGAAACCAGGAAGAGGACAAGCACTGTGGCTCAGGCCTGTAATCCCAGCACTTTGGGAGGTCAAGGCAGGTGGATCACCTGAGGTCAGGAGTCGAAGACCAACCTGGCCAAGATGGTGAAACCCCGTCTCTACTAAAAATACAAAAATTAGCTGGGCGTGGTGGCACATGCCTGTAATCCCAGCTATTCGGGAGGCTGAGGCACGAGAATCACTTGAACCAGGGAGCCACAGGTTGCTGTGAACCAACATGTACCGCTGTACTCCAGCCTGGGCAACCCAGTGAGACTCTGTCTCAAAAACAAAAAAAGAAAAGAAAGAAAGAAATCAGGAAGAGGCAAGAAAGCATTCTGCCCTAGAGCCTTCAGAGGGGAGGAGCATGGCCCCATCGAAACCTTGATTTTACACTTCCAGCCTCCAGGACTGCGAAAGAATAATGTCTATTGTTTAAAACCACCAAGTTTATGGTAATTTGTTATGGCAGCCCTAGGACACTAATATATTAATTCACAGGATTATTACAACCACTACATGAGAAAATATGTAAAGCACTTAGTACACAGTCAGACATGTAATAAGTATTTAAAGTTACCTCGATCTCAGAATCTTATATAACCCCAGCCTTCCAGGAATTTAAAGACTGATGTTAGACATAAGCCTGACTTCCAACTGAGGCTTACTTCACTAAATACACTGCAGTGAATAAAATCAATAATTCATCTTTGGTAGTGCCAAGTCTTTAATGACTTTCATTGCCTCTTTCACCTATTAATATGTAATTTCACAGAACATACTTTGGGAAAACACTGCTCCTTCCTTATAGTGTACTACAGATATCACAGTTCAGACATGTGTTTTGCACAAAGAGAAGAGGCTGAGCCAGACCTTCTATCAAGTTTCTGGAAACCTCACAGTTGGCAGCTTAGTTTAGAGCCCTACTTACCTCTGCATGTGAACAGCCTCACTTTGTTTCCGTAGAAGCCGCACTCGACCTACTTGCAAATCTAGCTCATTGATCACAATTTCTGGTTTATAAAGTTGACAAAAGAATTCAGCCTGTGGGAGATAAGATTGTACCTGAGTAAAAATCCACACGCTTTTTGAGTATTTCCTCATCCAAAGGCTTATTTTGGCCCTCAAATTAGCAGTCTACAAAGAATCATTCTCTACTTCCCAGACAGTTGAGTTGGCTTTTCATAAAGAAATTTCTTTTTTCATTTTCCAAACTTCTAATACTGTGTTTTCAAAACATTTATCATTCCCTAAAATGGTACTTTTCAGATAAGCCCTACCTATACATGGAGTGAACACACTGATATATCCGATAAAGTGAACAGTAAGTCTACACCTAAAAGGTAAGAAAAAAAAATCAGACAAATCTTTCTCTAGCTATGCGCTCCTCTGCTTTAAATTTCTAACATAATGTAGGAAATCATGGTACATCTGACTATAGCTAAAGCAAAAAGAGCTGTGGCAGATGCTCCTGGATGTCTACCCAATAGCCATTCTTCTCTTCTCCAAAGAACACAGAGTTTGTTCAGGTTTGGGGCAGGAGTAAAAGAAGCAAAGTGCTCTTGGAAAAGTGAGCCCTTCTACAACAAAAGATGATGAATATTGGTGGAATGAATATTCATGGTGTTTTCATTATTCTTCCTTACGATTAATATATGTATCATTTAAGTCCCTTTCAGTAGGACGTTTTATGACCTCCAGTCAAAACCATCCCAACTATTTCAGAAGCCTTATAAAAATCTCTACTATTGTAAAATTCCTGACATAAGATCTTTTAGAGTCACCATTCATACGAGAATGTCAGACATCTGCTTCAAGATGAGCCCAGACATTTTTTCCAGACACCAATGCCACTGCTGAAAGGATCCCTCCTCCCAAAATACGTATGACATAAAACAAGAATGGGAAAATATTAACAATGTCAACAATGAAACTAAGTAGTGAGTATCCAGGTATTCACTGGTACTACTCTTCAACATTTTTTGTTTGGTTGGTTGGTTGGTTTTCATTGGAGAAGGAGTCTGGATCTGTTGCCCAGGTTGGAGTGCAGTGGCACAATCTTGGCTCACTGCAACCTCTGCCTTCAGGGTTCAAGCGATTCTCCCTCCCGAGTAGCTGGGAATACAGGCATGTGCCTCCACACCCAGATAATTCATTGTATTTTTTTAGTAGATACAGGTTTCACAATGTTGGCCAGGCTGGTCTCAAACTCCCAACCTCAGGTGATCCACCCACCTCCGCCTCCCAAAGTCCTGGGATTACAGGTGTGAGCCACCACACTCAGTCTCTTGCCAACTTTTCTAATAAGGGAAAATAATAAAAAAGATGGAAAAACTCTGTGCATTAAGTTATAGACAAAGGTATTACTAAAACATAGTTACAGTCCTGAGTCTATTACCTACAAAATAAAATAAATGCTCACTAAAACACTGAAGAAGATACAAGACATGAGGAAGCTCCCTTTAAGAATGTGGAACATGGCCGGGCACAGTGGCTCACGCCTGTAATCCCAGCACTTCGGGAGGCAGAGGCTGGTTGGATCACCTGAGGTCACGAGTTCCAGACCAGCCTGACCATCATGGAGAAACCCCATCTCTACTAAAAATACAAAATTAGCTGGGTGTGGTGGCGCATGCCTGTAATCCCAGCTACTTGGGAGGCTGAGGCAGGAGAATCGCTTGAACCCAGGAGGTGGAGGTTGTGGTGAGCCAAGGTCGTGCCATTGCACTCACGTCATTTGGGAGTTGTATGCCCACAAGAGGCTGCAATAAAAGCACCAACTTTTACAAAAGAGGCACCACTGCAAAAGCTGTTCCAACTAAGGACTAGAGACCAGCAAGCAAGCAAGCAAAAAATCCTAGCCTCCTTTCAACAGGAAAGTAAAAAAACAGCACACATACCTTTTTTCTAGAAATGTTCAATTTGCTTCCAATAACTTCCGCCATTTTCAGTTTGCTCGTATGCTCAGAAAGCATTGCTGTGAAACAGTCTAGAGCCTATCAAAATAACCATGGTAAATGCTGACTGATTTTTAAAATAATACGTTAATCACAGAGCATCATTTTCCTGGCCACGAGAGGGAGAAGCACAAAATCCAGCAGGAATATTTCTCTAAAAATGAAGGCAGTGCAAATAAGGAACCAACCCAGGACTCAGGACCTGACCATAACGGCAAGATAGGACAGGAACAAATATAAATAATTAACTACTGAAATACTTGCAAAATAAAAAAAAGCACCCAACAAAACACCCCACTTTGCAAATCCTAGCTTCGGGCAAAGAAGAGCAATTAGTGTTGACCACTGGGTATGTGTTTCAAGGAGAACTGACTCATACAGTGCTGAGGTAACATCAAAAGACTGCTTTCTAACCGTAAGAGAAACATTAGGTGTGCAACACCTCATGGTCATTGTCTTAACCTAGTACTCAATCTTAGCAACTACCAGTGAGCCAACCAGTTATGTCTTCCGACGTAATGAAACATAAAATACCACCAAAAATGGATTGTACCCCAAAAATGTTAAACTTGAATTCATCAAGCATTTTCTGTATTTTCTATTTACAGAAAATATGAGAGATAAAATAAGGTAAAGGACACCACGAGTGTGGAATTGAAACTATCTTTGCAAAGATTACTACAGCAATCTAACATGGCTGACTCCATCTTACTTCTAAGCCTCACAGGCTGGCCATCTTCACTCATTCCTAGGCATAGGACAAGCTAACCATGGTAGGAATTTAGTTTATAGTTTAACTTGGAAGCAAGGATGATAATAGTCCCTCCCTAAAACTAACCCCCTCTTTGCTCAGGGACCAAATACTCGCAATGAAAGACCACAAGATTAGGATTAGGATTATGGGAGGGACCTTAATTCTGTTAAAATGTAGGTATAGTTTCTATAATCCCTTACTGCTCAGGAGTCATATGGCCAGAGGTCACAAGATTTGTGGCTTCCCCAACTGCTCCTATAGATAACACCACTATCACAAAAACTAAAATTGGCCTTTTGAGGTGATTTTCAGAATTTTGCATTCTGGCAACTAACCCCACCTGACTCAGTCACCCCTCCCAGAAGCAGACTCAGTATACAAGACCACTTTCCACATCCCTATGAGTTCATCCCCAACCAATCACAGCACCCATTCCCTAGTATCCTGCCCAGCAAATTATCCATAAAAACCCTAGCTTCTGAGTTATCAGGGAGATTGATTTGAGTAACAACTCCATTTCCTATATGGCTAGCCTAGCATTCATCAAGCTCTCTTGAAGACTGCTTTGAGTAATAATAAAACTGGTCTCCCATATAGTGGGTGCTGCGTGAATTACTCTATCGCAATTCCCGTCATGATAAATTTTCTCTGTCTAGGCAGCGGGCAAGGTGAACCCATTGAGCAGTTACAATCTGATCTATTTTCTTTTCTTCCTTTTTAAAAGTATTTTATATTTTTGTTCTGACAGCTGAAATACTCAGAATACAACACTTAATATACAGCATTGCCTCAACTGATAAAAAAGAGAAAATAGGCCCCAAATACTGCAAATGGCTTTTGTCTCAGAGGTAGAGTTAGTAGTTAAGTTTCTTCCATCATCTTTTCTATTGTTTTTTAACAAGAAGAATCTAGTCCTTTCAAAATTAAAATATATTTTAAAGCCGTAATTTTAAGTGAAGTCAGTTTACAAGATGCCAAAAGACTCAAATAATGGCAACCCTAACATTTAGTAAAAAGCAGGAAAACTTATACCCAGAAATCTAAAGTTATGAACATCAATATTAAAAATATAGGATTTACTATTATAATACAGTTGTCCCTACGTATTCCTGGGGGATTGGTTCCAGGACCTCTCACAGAAACCAAAATCTGAAGATGCTCAAATCGCTTATATAAAATGGTATAGGGTAACCGGGCGCGGCAGCTCACGCCTGTAATCCCAGCACTTTAGGAGGTTGAGGTGGGCAGATCACGAGGTCAGGAGATTGACATCATCCTGGCTAACACGGTGAAACCCCATCTCTACTAAAAATACAAAAAAAAATCAGCCAGGCGTGGTGGTGGGCACCTGTAGCCCCAGCTACTGGGAAGGCTGAGGTAGGAGAATGGCAGGAACCCGGGAGGCGGAGCTTGCAGTGAGCCCAGATGTCGCCACTGCACTCCAGCCTGGGCGACAGAGCGAGACGCCGTCTCAAAAAACAAACAAAAAAAAGGCATAGGGCCCGTGTCAGTATGTAGAAAAATAAGCGAAAAAAAAAAAAAAAAAAATTTTAAAGGCATAGAATCTGCATTTAACCTATTCACACCCTCTTTATTTTATTTAAATCTCTAGATTATTTTCAATATCTAATACAATGCAAATGCTATATAGTTATTACACTGTATTGTCCAGGGAATAATCCCAAGGAAAAAAGTCTGTACACGTTCAATACAATCATTTCTTTCCTGAAATATTTTATTTATGTATTTATTTATTTATTTATTTACTTTTTACTGTCCACCTTAGGGACAGGAATGGAATATTTTAGATCCAAGTTTGGTTGACTCCGCAGATACAGAGCTCACAGAAACGGAGGGCTAACAGTAGTCCCCAAAAGCAATCTCCCTCTGAACAAATTTGATTGTAAATATTTTGGAGGAAAAAAAAAGTTCTCAATGTCCTTAGCGAAATCACAACTTAGGTCTAATGTGAAAATATAGGTGGAGTTGTTAAATTAACTGTAACATAAATTATAGTAGAGCTGATATTTGATAAAGGTATTTGGTCTGGATGGAATAAGCAGGGAAAAGAGCTGGACAAAAACAATTTGCCAGTTCTCAAAAGAATATACACTACTGATTTGAAAAGGCTGGTCTCAAATTCAGTAGAAATATATTTTAGAGTAGAAGAGAACAATTATTCTGGTTACCGTATATACTATAGTTTAAAAGAGTTACTTCTAAAAGAATATCCAACTCCTTTTGTTCTTATTCCACCTTACCACTATGATTTGGTCTTCTGTAATAATATCCACTAGAATGGTTAAGTCCTGTGCACATACATGCTCCCATCAGAGATACTAACAATGGACCCCAGATGCATTAGTCAGAAGAGTCCACCACCCTCATTAGAAACCCATCCTGGATTTATGGTGTCTTAAAAAGAGGTTCAGTCAAGCAACATCAAGCAGCCCCACTGAGAAAAAAGTAGAGGGATTGGACAGATACAAATTTATCAGACAGACTAAGAATTACATATAGGAACAAATATTGCTTTATTATTACCTGGGAGTTTCTTTCATTTTACTTTAATTTCACTATCTGTTTTACTCTATATCAAACTATACTTCTTTTGAAATTAATAATAATTTGTTTCAAAAACCATAAAACATGTATTACATTCAATTAGCTTTAATGCCACTTTAGTTGAGTTTTAACTAGCTAAGAATAACAAACCAGGCCAGGCACAGTGGCTCACACCTGTAATCCCAGCACTTTGGGAGGCCGAGGCCGGTGGATCACCTGAGGTCAGGAGCTCAACACCAGCCTGGCCAACATGGTGAAACCCCATCTCTACTAAAAATACAAAAATCAGCCAGGCGTGGTGGCAGGTGCCTATAATCCCAGCTACTTGGGAGGCTGAGGCAGGAGAATCGCTGGAACTCAGGAGGCAGAGGTTGTAGTGAGCCGAGATCGTGCCATTGCACTCCAGCCTGGGGGACAAGAGCGAGACTTCGTCTCAAAAAAATAAAAATTAAAAAAAAAAAAAAAAAACAAAAACTCATACTTGGAAAAAAGAGAAAAGTCTGATGGCAATCAAAAGACAGAAAATAACAATGGAAGTCAACAGCCTTACAGAATCAAAAGAAAAAAGACTGGAAAACTGTATCTTACCTCTTGAAAAATATTTAATGATGCTGATAAAGATGAACTGTCAAAGCTATGGGCAATCCTATTACACCAATTCAGCAGATCCCTTTAAAAAAAAAAGAAAAGAAAAAACGAAAAGACCACAGGCCAAAGACATCAGAGGCATCAGAATTTATTGACCTACTTAAGTCTGGGCTTACCTGACAACTCTCTTCTTTCTTCTGACAATGCTTAGATAAAAGGTATTTGAGCAACCAGTAATTAAAGGATCCCAATCCTTCCCCTCTTTGTATTTGTGTGTAAAATTTAAAAGCAAAACAAAGAGTTCCCAATCGTCACCCAATCCAGTAAGTGACCTATCAAATCATTACTCTGCCTTCCATGCCAGACAAGGTAGCAGGAAAGGAGGGGAGCAACCAAATCAGATCAGAATGCGGAGATTTTTTTTTTTTTTTTGAGACAGTCTCACTCTGTTGCCCAGGCTGGAGTGCAGTGATGCAATCTCGGCTCACCGCAACCTCTGCCCAGGTTCGAGCAATTCTCTGCCTCAGCCTCCCGAGTAGCTGGGATTACAGGCGTCTGCCACCGCTCCCAGCTAATTTTTGTGTTTTTTTTTTTTTTTTAGTAGAGACGGGGTTTCACCATGTTGGCCAGGATGGTCTTGAACTCCTGATCTCGTGATCTGCCCGCCTCGGCCTCCCAAAGTGTTGGGATTACAGGCATAAGCCACCACGCCCAGCCTGAGGAGATGCCCATTTCTAATTCTCACTTCTCAAAGGGAAAGTCAACCACTGAGAAGAGAGAACGGCACAGAAGTCATAGATAGCAAAATCCAAGACTTATTTAAGACTCCAAGTGTCAGAAAAGGGCATTTGGTGAAAGAATTATGTTAGGAGCCATTCACAAGTTTGTCTTTAAAAGTTATTTTTTAAAGTTAAAAACATTACCCTAATCAAGCCTTCCCAGTCGTTAATTATAAATCTGAAAAAGGGATCTGACACCATGAAGCAACCTATAATTTCAAAATCTGACCATTTCCTTCTAGCTGGTAAGAACTTTGAACCTAGGAGGCAGAGGTTGGAGCGAGCCGAGACTGCGCCACTGCACTCTAGCCTGGGTGACAGAGCGGGACTCTAGTCTCACAATAAAAAAAAAAAAAAAAAAAAAAAGAAAGAAAAGAAAAAATTGTTTAGTCCAGTACCTTAAAGATAATTCTCTTCCCTCAAGGGTTGGTCTTTTGTTTTCTCTTCTGGCTTCTGAAACTTCTTCAGGTGCCTGTTCACATCCAACAGAACGATCACTCCAAGAGTGATGTTTCTCTCCAGTAAGTTGGATATAAATGTCAAGCAGGTGATCAACCACTGCCAATAGACTAGGATATCTGCTCTGAAGAACCTGTCAGAGGGAAAAAAAAAAAAAAAAGAAAATTTAGCAGCCAGCATGGTAATTTTTAAAAGCACACAAACTACTGCCGAAACTAGTCAGCCAAAAAATGGATTTCTCTATGAAATTTGTTCACTGGGGATGGTAGCTCACACCTGTAATCCCAACACTTTGAGAAGCCAAGGCAGAAGAATTGCTTGAATTCAGGAGTTTGAGATCAACCTGGGCAACATGGTGAAACCTCGTCTCTACAAAAAATACAAACGTTAGCTGGGCATGGTAGCGTGTGCCTGTAGTCCCAGGTACTCAGGAGGCTGAGTAGGGAGGATCATCTGAGACTGGGAGGTCAAAGCTACAGTGAGCAGTGATCATGCCTAGGTGACAGAGTAAGACCCTGTCTCAGAAAAAGTAAATGAATAAAAAATAAAAATAGGCCGGGCACGGTAGCTCACGCCTGTAATCCCAGCACTTTGGGAGGCCAAGGCAGACAGATCACGAGGTCAGGAGATCTAGACCATCCTGGCTAACATGGTGAAACCCCGTCTCTACTGAAAATACAAAAAAACACAAAAAATTAGCCGGGCATGGTGGCAGGCACCCAGCTACTTAGGAGGCTGAAGCAGGAGAATGGCGTGAACCCGGGAGGCAGAGCTTGCAGTGAGCCAAGATCGCGCCACTGCACTCCAGCCTGTGTAACAGAGCGAGATTCCATCTCAAATGAATGAATGAATGAATGAATGAAAGAAATGTGTCAACTTTACCAAAAATAAGAACTTCCCCTTACCCACTCCCGCTCCCATCCATCTACCTCACTCAAACATCATGATTTTCTTCCTACCCAGAACTCAGTTATCTGGCAATCTCACCATCCATAACACAGTTTCAGGAGTAGAAGTCATGTTAAAAGGTTTTCCAAGTAACCAAAATATATGCAACCAACTCCAAGGAATTTATTCATTAAAGAATTCTTAAATTACTATTTAATTTCAAACACAGCTCTGGTAAGGTTCATTACGTAATTTCTCAATGAAAAGCATGTAAAAGGAGCAGGGTACAGTGGATCACACCTGTAATCCCAGCACTTCAGGAGGCTGATGTGGGCAGATTGCCTGAGTCCAAGAGTTGAGATAAGCCTGGGCAACATGGTGAAAACCCGTCTCTACAAAAAATTTGCTGGGTGGGGTGGCACACACCTGTAGTCAGTCCCAGCTACTTGGCAGGCTGAGGTGGGAAGATCACCTAAGCCTGAGAGGTTGAGGCTGCAGTGAGCTCAGCACCACTGCAGTGCATCACTGCACTCTAGCCTGGGTGATAGAGTAAGACCTTCTCTCAAAAAAATAGTAAGATATAAAATCAGTTAAGCTGGGTGTGGGGGCTCATGCCTGTAATCCCAGCACTTTAGGAGGCCGAGGTCAGTGGATCATGAGGTCAAGAGATCAAGACCATCCCGATCAACATGGTGAAACCCTGTCTCTACTAAAAATACAAAAATTAGCTGGGCGTGGCAGCATGTTGCGGGAAGTCAGGGACCCTGAACGGAGGGACTGGCTGGAGCCACGGCAGAGGAACATAAATTGTGAAGATTTCATGGACATTTATCAGTTCCCAAATAATACTTTTATAATTTCTTATGCCTATCTTTAATCTGTTAATCCTGTTATCTTCGTAAGCTGAGGATGTACATCACCTCAGGACCACTGTCATAATTGTGTTAACTTTACAAATTGATTATAAAATGTGTGTTTGAACAATACGAAATCAGTGCACCTTGAAAAAGAACAGAATAACAGCGATTTTTAGGGAACAAGGATAGACAACCATAAGGTGTGACTGCCTGTGGGGTCGGGCAAAAAGAGCCATATTTTTCTCCTTGCAGAGAGCCTATAAATGGACGTGCAAGTAGGGAAGATATCGCTAAATTCTTTTCTAGAAAGGAATATTAATATTAATACCCTGGGAAAGGAATGCATTCCTTGGGGGAGGTCTATAAACAGCTCTGGGAGTGTCTGTCCTATGTAGTTGAGATAAGGGTTGAGATATACCCTGGTCTCCTGCAGTATCCTCAGGCTTACTAGGGTGGGGAAAAAACTCCTCCCTGGTAAATTTGTGGTCGGACTGGTTCTCTGCTCTTGAACCCTGTTTTCTGTTAAGATGTTTATCAAGACAACACATGCACTGCTGAACATAGACCCTTATCAGTAGTTCTGCTTTTGCCCTTTGCCTTGTGATCTTTGTTGGACCCTTATTAGTAGTTCTGCTTTTTACCCTTTGATGCATGTGATCTTTGTACCTACTCCCTGTTCTTACACCCCCTACCCTTTTGAAACCCTTAATAAAAAACTTGCTGGTTTAAGGCTCAGGTGGGCATCACGGTCCTACAGATATATGATGCCACCCCTGGCGCCCAAGCTGTAAAATTCCTCTCTTTGTACTCTTTCTCTTTATTGCTGAGTTGGCCGACCCTTATGGAAAATAGAAAGAACCTATGTTGAAATATTGGGGGCGGTTCCCCCAGTAGCGGCACATGCCTGTAGCCCCAGCTACTTGGGAGGCTGAGGCAGGAGAATCACTTGAATCTGGGAGGTGGAGGTTGCAGCAAGCCAAGATCATGCCACAGAGCACTGTTCTGGGAGACAGAGAAAGACTGTCTCAAAAAAAAAAAAAAAAAGAAAAGAAAAAAGAAAAGGTAGGAAAATATTTGAAGTTTGTGGCCAGGCACAGTGGCTCACACCTATAATGCCAACACTTTAGGAGGCTGAGGCAGGCAGGTCACCTGAGGTCAGGTGTTTGAGACCAGCCTGGCCAGCATGGTGAAACCCCGTCTCTACTAAAAATACAAAAGAAAATAGCCAAGGGTGTGGTGGGCACCTGTAATCCCAGCTACTTGGGAGGCTGAGGCATGAGAATTGCCTGAACCCAGGAGGCGGAGGTTGCAGTGAGCCAAGGTCACGCCACTGCACTCCAGCCTTGGCAACAAGAGCGAAACTCAGTACTCAAAAAAAAAAAAAAGAAGTGTGTTTGGTAACACATATTTACCTATATACCTACATCAAGAAAGGGAAAAGCATCTCTTCCATGTCTGCATGACCACTGACAATGCTTTGTCTGCCACTCTCCTAGATAAAGCATTGAGGAAGGGAAATCTTCCAAGTGAGACATACAAGGGAAGTAGGGCATGAGCACAGTCAAGTGTAGCATACTTCTTACTGATCTAGGATAACTACAATACTAGAAACGGAATCAATGTAGAAAACCTATAAAGTGATTTACCTCAATTCTCATTAATTCCTAGATCAAAATGTCCATTAAGTTAAGTGTGAAAGATATGACCTCAAATCAACTTAGTAAAATGATCCTGTGGAGACAACTAGGAAAATCTGAATATAATCTAAGAATTCAATGATACTGAGGAATTACTGTTCATTTTATTGTGTATAATAATGTTATTTTGGTTATATATAAAAATGCCATTAAATTTTTAGAGATGTATGCTGGGAGTTTGCTTTCAAATATATTAGCACAGAAAACATAATAGATGAAGCAAATACAGTAAAATACTAGCACACAGACTGTAAAATTTAGGTTGATGAGTATTCTGGTGGTTTATTACACTATTTCCTATTTCATGCAAGTTTGGAACTTTTCATGTAAAAAAGAAAACCACTGACATCTTCTAAGGCGGTTTATTATACTATTTCCTGTTTCATGCAAGTTTGGAACTTTTCACGTAAAAAAGAAAAGCATTGATTTTTTTTTTGTTGAGATGGAGTCTCACTCTGTAGCCCAGGCTGGCATGTAGTGGCGCTATCTCGGCTCACTGCAAGCTCTGCCTCCTGGGTTCACGCCATTCTCCTGCCTCAGCCTCCCCAATAGCTGGGACTACAGGTGCCCGCCACCACACTCGGCTAATTTTTTGTATTTTTAGTACAGAGGGGGTTTCACTGTGTTAGCCAGGATGATCTCTATCTCCTGACCTTGTGATCTGCCCGCCTCGGCCTCCCAAAGTGCTGGGATTACAGGAGGGAGCCACCGTGCCCGGCCAGCATTGATACTTTGTAAGACCCACATACCTCATTCAGTTCTCGCTTATCCAGGTTATCCAGGTGAATTTTGGTCCAATATTTGTCTAGCAAAGTAGCATGACTGTTTAGCGGTCGATACCAATTTCCTCCACAGCTCAAGAGTCTATGTTTCAAAATAAAAAACACAGTCACACAAAATTCCAAATTTTAATCCTGAATTGTACCTCTGCATATTACTTGCCGTACACTGTCTCACATAGGAAAAAAATTCATAATCCCTTCTGTTTCCAGATACTACACTGTTGGGCTTACACGGCAGATGACAAATGAAAGGCTGATAGTTAACCCATGTTTGGCTCTTCTCCTAAGAAGCAGTGATAGTGCTTTAATCAAGTATTTTCAAATCACTGCAAATAATTCTACAAGGTAAATGTTTTTATTTCAATGACAGGTTCCTCTTCCTTAAGACATAAATACCTTCAGAAAAGAGAAAGCATAATCTAAGGCTCATAGCATTAACATTAAGTTCACTACTTGTTACCAGAAGCTACAGTACTTAAAACCATTAAAAATTTCCAGAAGAGAAAAAAGTAGAGAAGGAATATACATTAAACATACACTCTGGGGAGGTACATGCTTATGCATAAGCCACTTAGTTCTCACAACTGTCCTGAGAGGAAGATGCCATTCTTTTCTTCTGACATAAATGGAAGAGAAGGAAAGAATGGCCCTTATACACTCAGCTGTAACTGAAAATGGCAGAACTGAAAATTGAATTCAAGTTTATCAGATCAAAAGTTTGTCTAACATCTTTCCACGATGTCCCAGGTCTTTCTGGGAAGTGTTTGAATCTACAAAGGAAGAACTTCACTGTCTCTATAAATAAAATTAAGGTCAGCCAAGCTCAGTGGCTCATGTCAGCAGTTCCAGAACTTTGGGAGGTCAAAGCAAGAAGATCGCTTGAGCCCAGGAGTTCGAGACCAGCCTGGACAACAAATTAAGGCATCATGTCTTAAAAAAAAAAAAAAAAAAAACCAAAACCATAAAATAAGATGGGCGTGGTGGCTCACACCTGTAATTCCAGCACTTTCAGAGGCTGAGGCAGATGGATTGCTTGAGGCCAGAAGTTTGAGACCAGCCTGGGCGACACGGCAAAAACCCCACCTCTACTAGAAACACAACAATTAGGCATCGTGGCGTGCGCCTGTAGTCCCAGCTACCTAGGAGACTAAGGCACAAGAATCACTTGAATCCGGGAGGCAGAGGTTGCAGTGAGCCAAATCATGCCACTACACTACAGCCTGGGCAACAGAATGAGACTCGGTCTCAAAAAAAATTAATTAAATAAAATTAAAAATCAAGGTCTATCAAAACTAACAGTGCCAGGTACAGTGGCTCATGCCTGTCATAACAACACTTAGGGCCGGGCGCGGTGGCTCAAGCCTGTAATCCCAGCACTTTGGGAGGCCGAGGCGGGCGGATCACAAGGTCAGGAGATCGAGACCACAGTGAAACCCCGTCTCTACTAAAAATACAAAAAATTAGCCGGGCGCGGTGGCGGGCGCCTGTAGTCCCAGCTACTCAGGAGGCTGAGGCAGGAGAATGGCGGGAACCCGGGAGGCGGAGCTTGCAGTGAGCCGAGATCGCGCCACTGCACTCCAGCCTGGGCAACAGCGTGAGACTCCGTCTCAAAAAAAATAAAAAATAAAAAATTAAAAAAAAAAAACAAACAACACTTAGAAGGCCACAGTGGAAGGACTGCTTGAGTCCAGGAGTTCAACACCAGCCTGGGAAATGCAGCAAGATCCCATCTCTAAAAAAAAAAAAAAAAAAAAAAAAGTTTTTAGCCAGGCATGGTGGTGCACACCTGTAGTCCTAGCTACTCAAGAGCTGAGGCAGGAGGATCACTTGAGCCCAGGAGTTTGTGGTTACAGTAAGATATGATTAAGCCACTGCATTCCAGCCTGGGTACAAAGCAAAACACTGTCTCTAAAAATGAAATAAATGTTTAAAACAAAGGTAACAGGATTGGGCCGGGCACGGTGGCTCACGCCTGTAATCCCAGCACTTTGGGAGGCCAAGGCAGCAGATCATGAAGTCAGGAGATCGAGACCAGCATGGTCAACATGGTGAAACCCCATTTCTACTAAAAATACAAAAATGAGCCGGGTGTGGTGGCAGGTGCCTGTAATCCCAACTACTTGGGAGGCTGAGGTAGAATTGCTTGAACCCAGGAGGCAGAGGTTGCAATGAGCCAAGATCACACCACTGCACTCCAGCCTGGGCGACAGAACAAGACTCCATCTCAAAAAAAAAAAAAAAGTAACAGGGTTAGCTGGGCACAGAGGCATGTGCCTGTAGTTTCAGCTACTTGTGAGGCTGTGCTGGGAAGACTACCTGAGCACTGAAGTTCAAGAACAGCTTGGGCAACACAGTGAGACCCCATTTCAAGAAAAAAAAAGAGTAATTGGGTCTAGGAAAGTATTCCTTGAGTAATATCGGGTTAGCTCCACACTCCATATAGAAGTGAATGTTTAACTGAGGTAAACACTAATATAATCAATTAACTATAGAATGACGTTAGTTTCACTCATGGGCATTTAAAGACATTGAAGAAGCTGTGCAGGTAGAGACTAGCAGTAAGAAATAAACTACTGCCTTAAGGTAATTTTAAAATGTAGGCAGGAATATATACTAAGCATGCTCGGTTTTCTTGCCTTTGTTCATGCTTATAGCCAATTAATTTTTCAATTGCCTGAAATCTACCTATCATTATCACCATCATGGCTAGCCATTAACTGGGCATTTAATGTGACAGGTCTTTAGTAGGAGTCATTTCACTTATTCTTTACAGTCACCATTTGAAGATGGCATTATTAACCCCATCATAACCAGACAAGGTATACATAGGTACTAAGTACCAGTGTCAGGACTCAAAACCTGGGCTATCTGACAATAACCTCACCTCTGATTATTTTTTAAAACATGAAATAAGGTGAAGTGTTTTAAAATGGTTACTTATTTTTAAGTGGCGAGGGGGAACCTCTTAGTTTACAAATTATCTTCATTAAAAATAATCAGGAATGAGAAGGTTAGACCTGTTACCACTTCCAACTAACCTTGCTCGAAGTAGACCCAAAGAACTCTATTACAGGACTTCTGGCTCAGCAGACTTCTGGCTCAGCATGCAGACTTATGAGTAAGTGGCTCCAGAGTGAAAACAGAAAGGTTACTAGTACATACCTCCTGGTTGCAAAAAACTGAAATCCAGGTGCCACTTTCAGACAGTCCCCTTGGCCAGGAATCAAGAGATCTCCATTCTCCAAGAGAGGGATCAGCACAGAAACCTAAATCAGATAACCGCACTGATAAAGTAAAGCTATTAAGACAGAAGTAATCAAAACAAAACAACCCTCTCTCAAAATGGACAGACAGACCCTTAGAGGAAACTTCAGCTCTCATAGCCCAAACTGGAGTCAATATGCAAGCGGGAACGTCTGATTCACCTACACTCCAGCACAATTTATAGACTCGACATTCTCGAGTGCCTCCTGTGGATCACAGCCAAGCAAGACACAAGAAGACATAAGAATACAGACAGGACCAAGGCTTTAGAGCCTAGAGGCTGATGGGAGAGGGAAGGCATGCAAATTCCCACACAGCACAATCAGTGTACCCCAGGAGTATACAAAGTCATATATAAAGATAAGAGGGGGTTCTGAATCAGAACAGAATGATTTAGAAGCAGGGCAGTGAAGTCTTCCCAGAGGTAGTGACATTTGCTGAATCTTTAAAGAAGAATGAGCAGAAATTAACCAGGTTTGGTGAAAGAGAAATGGTACGTACACTGCAGGCAGGAGTATGCACGTGCATTTTTTAAAAACTGATAAGCCTAAAAGTCATGGCACAAGAATTCTGTTTTGTTTAGGGTAGAATGTGCATAAGAAGCAGCAGAAAGATGTAAGTCTTACAGATAAATAATAAAAGGCTTCCTGGGCTGAGCTAAGGGCTTTGAACTTTTGCATAAGTGTTATCGAGAGGCTTTTAGGCTGAAAAGAAAAGAAATAATTTCATTTCTTATTTTAGAAAATCAACTGCGTAGCAATTTGGAAAGGAGCTAGCCTGGAGGAAAAACGGTCAAAAAAGACACTATTCAGATAACAAAGGCAAGACAAATAGGTAGTTAAAATAAGCCAGTACAAAGACAATGGGATAAGAACAAATAAAGAGGTAAGGAAAAGGCAATAAACGATACGGAGACCAACTGAACGAGAGAGGAGGAAGAGGTGTCTAGGATTTAGAGTGGTAACTTGTGGAAGAAAAGGTGTTCCCTTCGTTTTCTTTTGCCCACTACAAAGTGGTGGGGTTTTTGTTTGTCTTGAGATGGAGTCTCACTCTGTGGCCCAGGCTGAAGTGCAGTGGTGTGATCTCAGCTCGCTGCAACCTCTGACTCTCGGGTTCAAGCAATCCTCCCACCTCAGCCTCCCAAGTAGCTGGGATTACAAGCATGTGCCACCATGTCTGGTGAATATTTGTATTTTTTTTCTTTTTTTGGTAGAGACAAGGTTTCACCATGTTGACCAGGCTGGTCTCAAACTCCTGACCTCAAGTGATCCACCCACCTCAGCCTTCCAAAGTGCTGGGATTACAGGCGTAAGCCACCGCACTCAGCCAGCAAAGTGGGTTTTGACCCTAACAATTTATTTTTCTTTTTTTTGCCATAATACGTTTTGTTTCTGGTTTCCTTTCTTTGTGCTTAAGAAAAGGCAATTCTTAAAAAAAAAAAAAAAAAAAGTCCAATTTGGACATCTTGAACTTGTGCTGGCAATGGACATGCAAGTAGAGATTTTTTTTAAGAATGTGGACTAGCCGGGCACAGTGGCTCACGCCTGTAATCCCAGCACTTTGGGAGGCTGAGGTGGGCAGATCACCTGGGGTAAAGCACTCAAGACCAGCCTGGCCAACAGGTGAAACCCCATCTCTACTAAAAATACAAAAATTAACTGGGTGTGGCAGCACACACCTGTAGTCCCAGCTACTTGGGAGGCTGAAGCCTGAGCCCGGGAGGCAGAGGCTGTGGTGAGCTGAGATCGTGCCACTGCACTCCAACGAGATTCCATCTCAAAAAAAAAAAAATTGTGTCTTCTCTTAACCATTCCTTCTATAGCCTACAAGAGCACCCTCCACTCCATTTGCTTGCAGTAGGCTATAATTTTTGTGCTCTCACCGCAGTTCTCTGGGTTCCATATTTTCTTATTCCCCTCTACATCTCATTGGATAGCAGAGTTAGGTTTATGGTTATGAAATAAAAACTAAATAACGACAACAAAAAAAAAACAAAGTGTAGACTAGACATATGGATCCAGGAGTTGTGAGTTTATAGAAGTTTCAAAAGAAAAGAAAAAAAAAGTGAGAAGAGTAGAGAGGCAAAGAAGAGGGTTCTAAAATATCAGACATAATTTTTTTAAGCATCATTATTTTATACATGGCTAGGAGCTGAAAGAGAAGCCCAAAATAATATAAGAGCAACTCCAACATACTCCAAAACTTGAATCTAAAGAAAATTATCCTGAATGAGGTCTGTAAAAGCTACTTTAAAATGATAATGGGTTGGCCGGGCGCGGTGGCTCACGCCTGTAATCCCAGCACTTTGGGAGGCCGAGACGGGCGGATCACGAGGTCAGGAGATCGAGACCATCCTGGCTAACCCGGTGAAACCCCGTCTCTACTAAAAAAAATACAAAAACTAGCCAGGCGAGGTGGCGGGCGCCTGTGGTCCCAGCTACGCAGGAGGCTGAGGCAGGAGAATGGCGCGAACCCGGGAGGCGGAGCTTGCAGTGAGCTGAGATCGCGCCACTGCACTCCAGCCTGGGCGACAGAGCGAGACTCCGTCTCAAAAAATAAATAAATAAATAAATAAAATGATAATGGGTCATCTATGAGCTGAGAAGTTCTGGAAAAAACAAAACAGAGCATCTGAAAAATCTGCACAATGTGCACAGACATCCATAAACCTACTGACAGCCTGACGCAGTGGCTCATGCCTGTAATCCCAGCACTCTGAGAGGCAGAGGCAGCAGATCACTTGAGGTCAGGAGATGGAAACCAGCCTGGCCAACATGGTGAAACCCCATCGCTACAAAAAAATACAAAAATTAGCCAGGCGTGATGGTGTGTGCCTGTAAACCCAGCTACTTGGGAGGCTGAGGCACGAGAATCACTTGAACCCAGGACACAGAGGTTGCAATGAGCCAAGGTCACACCACTGCATTCCAACCTGGGTGACAGAGGGAGACTCTGTCTCAAAAGACAAAAATAAAAATTGGCCGAGCATGGTGGCTCACGCCTGTAATCCTAGCACTTTAAGAGGCCAAGGCAGGCAGATCACTTGGGGTCAGGAATTTTGAGACCAGCCGGGACAACATGGTAAAACCTCGTCTCTACTAAAAGAAATACCGGGCATGGTGGCACATATTGTAATTCCAGCTACTGGGGAGGTTGAGGCGGGAGGATTGCTTGAAACCAAGAGGCAGAGGCTGCAGTGAGCCAAGATCGCACCACTGCACTCCAGGCTGGGCAAGAAGAGCAAGACTCTGTCTCAAAAAGAATAATGATAATTAAAAGTAATAATAAAAAATTAAAATAAGTAAACCTAATGACTTCCCAGATAACCTGGTATCTGAAAAAAACTGCCCAAGACGAAGGGCTCTAAAAAGGAAAAAAACTCAACAAATATTTTTCAACTGCCCTGTAGTTTACACCTCAGTTTTATTTTTAAGTCTCATTGGCAGGAGTTAGCCTTGGCTCTGGGTTTCTTAAAACTGAGTTTCCAGCCCTGTAAAAGTGAACATTAAGACACCAGAACACAGTGATCAAACTGTGAGGCCCTATCTGGGCCAATATACCCAGAATATCTTTACCTCATTATACTCTAAAACACTGATATAACATACACACTTATTTTCAGCTATTCCTTCCCCTTCATCTCTCCCTAAACACACACACACACACACACACACACACACACACCCCCACACTCTCTCTCTCTCTCTCGTTCTCTCATATCCAAGACGGAAAAGTCCATACACAGTTAATTTGATAGGGTTCACCTTAAAAGAAAATTAAAACCGGCCAGGCACGGTGGCTCACACCTGTAATCCCAGCAGTTTGGGAGGCCGAGGCGGGCGGATTACCTGAAGTCAGGGGTTCATGACCAGCCTGGCCAACATGGTGAAACCCTGTCTCTACTAAAAATACAAAAATTAGCTGGCCATGGAGGAACATGCATGTAATCCCAGCTACCTGGGAGGCTGAGGAGGCAGGAGAATTGTTTGAGCCCGGAAGACGGAGGTTGCAGTGAGCCGAGATCTTGCTACTGCACTCCAGCCTGGCCGACAGAGCAAGTCTCTGTCTCACATAAAAAAGAAAAAGAAAAAAGAAAATTAAAACCACCGGGTGCGGCGGCTCACACCTGTAATCCCAGCACTTTGGGAGGCCAAGACGGGTGGATCATGATGTCAGGAGATCGAGACCATCCTGGCTAACACGGTGAAACCCTGTCTCTACTAAAAATACAAAAATTAGCCAGGCGCAGTGGCAGGTGCCTGTAGTCCCAGCTACATGGGAGGCTGAGGCAGGAGAATGGCGTGAATCCGGGAGGCAGAGCTTGCAGTGAGTGGAGATCGCACCACTGCACTCCAGCCTGGGCGACAGAGCGAGACTCCGTCTCAGAAAAAAAAAAAAGAAAAGAAAAGTAAAACCAATCTCAGGAAAAATCTGTCCAAAGGAAGAGTATTTCATCCTGCAATATATTTTTTGTCACTTTTCAGAATACAAAGGCCTCATGGATTGTCTCAATGGCTAATTTCATACATGTAGAAGTGGTCTTTTTACAAACCAAAAAATACATCCAGCATATTTTTCTTAATGAAACAAAGGCAAGCACAGTCTTATTACATCATCTCATCCTTCACTTGTCCTCAGCCCACTGCTCTGCAGCTACCACAGCTAAGAAGCAGGATCTGAAAGTTCTCAATGTACCCGTAACATGGCTGAGATGTTCCAAACCAGACCTATTCTTGGAAAAAGTTGATCTCATATTCAATTAGAGGAGCAAAATACTACTGTGAAACTGGTCACATATTCATCTACTATAGGAAACAGCACAACCAAAATTTTATAGATTCTCTATCAAAAAAGAAACCAGTCAAGTAATTCAGGACCACAAATCAGATCAGGTAAGTAACCATGAAGTACCTGCAACATAGTATGTCTAATCAAATACATTTCTGTTTAAATCATCAACCAGAATCACTATTAACAAAATGCTTTTCCAAGACAGGAAAATACATTAAGGGACAATGAATTTCCTGAGACGACATACCACGTCTAAGGGGGCATAGTCAATATCCTCCAGAAGGATCCAGTGGCCCATTGTGGCTGCCTGTGTCAGGGTGCCAGGCTGCCACACAAACTCTCCAGGAACATCTGTGCAACGATACATCCCCAAAAGCATCTGCAGAAAGAAGATAAAGTTATTACTGAAAAACCATACCTGTAGTGGCAATGCTACATCCTTTGATTAACTGTTAATCTTCTATATGTAGGTATAAGCAGGTAGGCACTTGAGGTTTATGTAGGTTGGCTCCAACAGTTATAAGCAAGACCAATAACTATTCTTATATTCCCTTAGTAAAAGCAATATTTTAATGCAAATATTTACAAGCATGACAAGCCACCAAAACTTAACATTTCCTTATTACCTTACTGTCAGTCTGATCTCCAAGCTGGACTTTGAGAAGCTGAGGAGGCTTCGTTCTACCTGTCATTGCAGCTAAATATTCAACTAAGGAAGTTTTGCCGCATCCTATTGGTCCTTCCAACAACACAGCATTCTGAGAAGCAACCGCCATAGCCAGGGTCTCAAGATTTTTGCAGACAGACTCAACCAGCACATAAGACCTAAGTGCCAGCTCCTGTTCACGTGAAGAACTCCTATTACCACCCTAAAGGGGCAAGACAAAAGCCATGTCAAGAAGAGTTCTTCCCCCAAGGAACACAAGTTAATTTCTACAGTAAGCCTTCTACTAACCTTACACAAACCTCTGTAAGCAAATTAGTAGTATCAAAACTATAATAACAACAGGTATGTCATCTAAAGATCTCTTCGGCATGGTGACCCATGCCCAGTCTCAGCTACTGAAGTGCTGAGGTGGCAGTATCATTTCATCCCAGGAGTTCAAGGATAGTAAGCCATGATCACACCACTGCACTCCAGCCTGGGTGACACAAAGAGACCCCAACTCTAAAAATAAACAAATTTTTATTTTTAAAAATAAAGCAAGGGGCCAGATGTAGTAGCTCACGCCTATAATCCCAGTACTTTGTGAAGCCAAGGCAAGTGGATCACCTGAAGTCAGGAGTTCGAGATCAGCCTGGCCAACGTGATGAAACCCCGTCTCTACTAAAAATACAAAAACATTAGCTGGACGTGGTGGCATATGCCTGTAATCCCAGCTACTCGGGAAGCTGAGGCTGGAGAATCGCTTGATCCCAGAAGGCAGAGGTTGCAGAGGGCCAAGATCGTGCCACTGCACTCCAGCTGGGCAACAAAAGCGAAACTCAGTCTCAAAAAAAAACAAATAAAAAAAAATAAAAATAAAGCAAGGATCTGATTTTTTTTTCCTTTCCGTTTTATTGGGGGTAAGGGATGCCGTGGGAAGTAGGGAAGCAGAATTTGTTGGCAAATGTAAGAAAGTCTTCCAAAGTTTAAGTAGCCAAAAAAGCTGATGCACAAAGGTGGGGAAGTGCAAACTTCATCTATTACTGTTGGATTTTTCTTTTCTTTCTTTCTCCATATTCTAGGATTTCCCATCTGAGATCACAAATACACACAATACACTTAGGAGACAATCAGAGAAATATAGACACTGAGAGGATATCTTATATATATTTTTTTCAGGTATAATAACAGTACCAGGGTTATTTTTCAAGTTTGTTTCCTTTAGAGAGAGAGAAATATACATCTATGTGTGTACATATATATCTATATATATATTCAGTATATAACTGAAATATTTTCATATAAAATAGTATGATGCCTGGTATTTGCTTCTAAGTAACATAATGTGAGGAAGTCATGCAAAAATATAAATGAAAGGTAACTGATAATTATTGAATACCCACGTCCATCAGGTCCGCGGGTATTCACTATACCATTCTTCCTACTTTGGAATATGTGTGACATTTTCTGTAACAAAAAGTAAAAAAGAATATTAAAATGCACCCAGTAAGTTTAATGAGAAAGAATTTCAGCTTTGCAAGACAAAAACATTCTCAGTCAGATGTGGTGGCTGGCTTACACCTGTAATTCCAGCACTTTGGGAGGCTGAGGAGGGAGGATGGCTTGAGACTAGGAGTTCAAGACTAGCCTGGACAACATAGTGAGACTCTGTCGCTATAAAAAATTTAAAAATTAGCCAGCCATGCTGGCATACACCTGTAGTCCCAGCTACTCAGGAGGCTGAGGTGGGAGGACCCCTTGAGCCTAGGAGTTTGAAGTTACAGTGAGCTACAATCACAGCACTGCACTCCAGCCTGGGCAACAGAGTGAGACCCCATCTCAAAAAACTAAAAAATTTTTCTAGAGACTGGTTAAATAACAATGTGAACTAATGTGTAAAGTTAAAAATGTTAACATGGTAAATGTTGTATCAAAATTTTTATACTTTTTAAATAATAACAATGCATCCAATATACATAGGGAGAAAAGGGGAATAATTTATAACTTTTAAGGGGTAGTAAGTTCTCAAATATAGCTGGTTACCTAAAAACACGTGAGGACTAAAAGAAATTCAGAGCTGAAAGCTCTTGAACTTTCCTCAGGGCTGTCCCTCTCAAAAATTTAGCAGGCAGGCGCAACTCTACCCTGCACTTAGGCCCCAGGGTCCCCAATGCTAACCAACAGCAGGGCCATTCTAACCAGAATCCTTCCCTATGTTAAAATCCTAATGCCCTAAACATAATCTAGGTTGGGATACTGGTTACAGGATACATGGGATACTGGTTACAAGATAGAGGGAGTGGGGAAGGGGACAGGTCTTCACAACTAGAAAAAAACACAAAGAGCTTTGGAAGTACTGGGTGTTTGGTGTTATTTATATGAAGTTTATGAATAATCACTGACTACACTTATGACAATGTGCATTTTCCTATATGTATATTACACTATTTTTTTTAATACTACGGACCAGAACCCAACTGATGCTTCAAGAAATGACCCAGAACTTATTCCAAGAAGAAAAGTGGGTGGGCTGGGCGCAGTGGCTCACACCTGTAATCTCAGCACTTTGGCAGTCTGAGGCAGGTGGATCACCAGGTCAGGCATTCGAGACCAGGTTGGCCAACAAAGTGAAATTCTGTCTCAACTAAAAATACAAAAAATTAGCCAGGCGTGGTGGGGGGCACCTGTAATCCCAGCTACTCGGGAGGCTGAGGCAGAAGAATCACTTGAACCTGGGGGGTGGAGGTTGCAGTGAGCCGAGGTTATGCCACTGCACTTGCACTCCAGACCATCAGACAAAGTGACAACTGACTGAAGACTGCTATGGAAAAAAGAGACTGGTTCCCAATAGTGCCAGATTTATGATCTATAAGCCTGTTCAAGTATGGTCTCTGGTCTCAAGCCATTCGTGGAAAGAAGTTTGTTGCATATGGCTAGTTCACTAGCTACTGGACTCTCACACAATGAGATAGTTCTGAAAGAAGAGGCTGCTGGGAGTTATCTCTAGACCTAGGCCTGTCTTTGCCACAGAGCAGTCCAAAGGACTCCAGCAAGTAATTCTGCCTTTGAATTACATCAACATAGGATCCTAACGTGCTACAGAACTTCACAGTTTTTGCAGTAAGCAAACAAGAAAATATATGGATGAGCTCTGCTCAAGTTAAAGGCATCACATAGGCACCATTAGTTTCTAATGTCATATTAAACAGGGACAGGCTGAGTGCAGTGGCTCACGCCTGTAATCCCAACACTTTGGGAGGCTGAGGTGGCATGATCCCTTGAGGCCAGGGGTTCCAGACTGGCACAGACAACATAGTGAGACCCTGTCTCTATAATTTAAAGAGACAGGAAGGAAGGGGACATACCCCTACTGATACCAACATACCAGCTCTCCAGGGGCTGGCGGCTGCCCAGGCAGTACCACACCACAAACAGCTGTCACCCTAGGGGAGAGGTCAGACGAAACAAGGTGTCCCTGTAAGTACTGCAGCTCCTTCTCCTTACACCAAAGGGAGGCTTCTGGATTGGCCAAAACCAAGGCCTTCTCCAAATCCTGCAACTGGGCCTCTTCTAACAACCTAAGAGAAAGGAGAGTCTCGTCAATTACCTTATCACTCAGAAGTGCGACCGCAAGACCTGCAGTCACCTCTGGCCTGTCGCCCCAAGAAAAAACAAAAAATAAAAAATAAAGAAATGCTATAGCAATACCTCCATGAAGGTTCCGGCTTACCTCAACCTGAAATGGATCAATTCATCACTATTAAATATCTTCTTAAGAAATGATAACTTGTGCTCTTCATTCATACAGGTGACCAAAGCAAGACAATTGGCTGTATACCTAGGGAAAAAGAAAGTATGTAAATTCAGTTTTTCTACAGTTAATTATAAAGAATAAAATTCACTAGCCAACTGAACACTAGAAAAGGAAATCTCCATTATTACAACACAATTAAGAAGAGAAAATACAAATCAGGCACAATGGATTTACTTGATGGAACATGAAAAAGGTGAGACTCCATATCATCTCATTTTCCTCTGCAATGACACATGATTAAAGAAAGTAAAACCCCAAAAGCCACAAGAACAAAATTAACGAAGTTTAAATGGTTTCCTTTCCCTCGAGACACACACAACTCCACACATGCCCTGTACCATCCCCACACTAGAAGTGCAAAAAAAACAGCTACGCACCAGCGAACCAAGGTGTCATGGCTTCTGAGGAGAGGGACACACACACTCCAGTCCCAGAGCTCCCGGAACACAGACTGCTCCTGCTGCAGAAACTTGTAGGCTGCTTCCATTAGGTCCCGGAGCTTCATCCTCCTACGTCCATAGCGGACTGGATTAGCATCTGAACTCTCCAGGAATAGTCTTTGAAAGACTGGGGATGTGTCCTTGAAATACCTCAGGGCAAACCTTCAAACACAAAGAATACAGACATCCCCAACTTAACAATGGTTGGACTTAATTTTTCTGCTTTTTAATAGTTTATCAGAGTATTAAATGCATTTTCAACTTAAGCTATTTTCAACAAGGAGTATCTATATTTTCATTGATTGCTGAGAATATCATAGAACACATCTGTCTACTTTGACCAAACCACAGAACAGAACTCCCAAAGGTCTGAGAAAGCAGGGGAATGAATGCTGAAGCTACCTAGTCCTAAAATTGTATCCTGTTCAATTTCAGGAACCAGGACAACAGCATGAGATAATTCTGACTAAGAGGATACAAAAATCTAAAGTAATTACCTACAAAAGTAGGGGGTACTTAAAGTGTTTACAACTGAAAAGGCACTCATTTCCAACAAACATTCATTCAGTTCTATGAGCCAAATACCATGTTAACAACTGGGATTCAAAACCAAAGAGATACTTTTCTTGAGGAGTTTGCTGCCTAGTAAGGAAGACAGCCACTTTTAGAAACACTAAGAGACATACACACACAAGAGTCAACTGAATCTGGGGAGAATCAAGAAGAGATGCTTAAGTTACACCTTAATGAATGAAGAGGACAAGCCTGGGCAACATAGTGAGACCTCATTCCTATGAAAAATAAAAAAAAAAATTAGCGGGGTATAGTGGAGCCTGAAGCCTATTCAGGAGCCTGAAGCTGGAAGATCATTTGCCAGGTTCAAGGTTACAATGAACTATGAAGGTGCCACTGCATTCCAGCCTGGATGACAGAGCAAGACCTTGTATCAAAATAAGTAAATGAACTGCAAACCCTTTGCTAGATTAACTAAGATAAAAAATATTCGAATGAACTAAGAAATAAAAGACTGGGTGTGGTGGCTCACACCTGTAATTCCAGCACTTTGGGAGGCTGAGGTGGGTAGATCACCTGAGGTCAGGAGTTCTAGACAGCTGGACCAATATGGTGAAACCCATCTATACTAAAAACACAGAATTAGCCGGGCGTGGTGGTGGCGCATGCCTGTAATTCCAGCTATTTGGGACGTTGAAGCAGGAGAATCGCCTGAACCCAGGAAAGGGAGGTTGCAGTGAGGTGAGATCACACCACTGCACTCAAGCCTGGGCGACACAAGAGGGGACATTATATTATATAACCAATGCCATGGAAATAAAAAATATTATTAAAACTTTGAACAAGGCCAGGCACAGTGGCTCACACCTGAAATCCCAGCACTTTGGGAGGCTGAGGTGGGAGGATCACTTTAGGTAAGGAGTTCAAGACCTGCCTGGCCAACATGGTAAAACTCCGTCTCTACTAAAAACACAAAATTAGCCGGGTGTGGTGGTGCATGCCTGTAATCCCAGCTACTCAGGAGGCTGAGGCAGGAGAATCACTTGAGCCTGAGACGGAGGTTACAGTGAGCCGAGATCATGCTACTGCACTCCAGCCTGGGCGACAAGAGTAAAACTCTGTCTCAAAAAAAACTTCGAACATTATAAAGAAATGGAAAATATGTACAGATCACTAAGTAACTAGTAAGCAGATTTAGTCAGTAATCAAAAACTTCCCATCAAAGAAAAGCCTAGACTGCACTAGAGAAAAGCTTGATGAGTACACTAGGGAATTCTACCAAACACTGAAAGAATAATTAACACTAATCCTAATGAACCTTAATGTAATCGGGTAGACTTCGAGTAGGCTCATCAATTGTAAAAAATGCACAAGTCTGATGGGAGATGCTGATAATGGGGAGGCTATGCATGTGTGTGTGGGTACAGTGTGTATATGGGAAATCTCTGTACCTTCCTCTCAATTTTGCTGTGAGCCTAAAATGGCTCTAAATTAAGTATTAAAAAATAAAAATAATTAGCATGCATTAAATGTTTGTTTTTAATTTTATAAAAATTTCTGGGCTGGGTGCAGTGGCTCACACCTGTAATCCCAGCACTTTGGGAGGCTAAGGCAGATGGATCACCTGAGGTCAGGAGTTCGAGACCAGCCTGACCGACATGGAGAAACCCCATGTCTACTAAAAATACAAAATTAGCCAGGCGTGGTGACGCAAGCCTGTAATCCCAGCTACTCGGGAGGCTGAGGCAGAAGAATCGCTTCGACCTGGGAGGCGAAGGTTGTGATGAGCTGAGATGGCACCATTGCACTCCAGCATGGGCAATGAGAGTGAAATTCCATCTCAACAACAACAAAAAAAATTTCTGGTCAGGCGAAGTGGCTCACGCCTGTAATCCCAGCACTTTGGGAGGCCAAGGCAGGCGGATCACAAGGTCAAGAGATCAAGACCATCCTGGCCAATGTGGTAAAACCCCGTCTCTACTAAAAATACAAAAATTAGCTGGGTGTGGTGGCACATGCCTGTAGTCCTAGCTAACTGGGAGGCTGAGGCAGGAGAATCGCTTGAACCCGGGAGGGAGGCAGAGGTTGCAGTGAGCCAAGATCACGCCACTGCACTCCAGCCTGGCGACAGAGCGAGACTCCACCTTAAAAAAAAAAATTCTATCTTAAAAAATTGTGTACAAATGTTCAAAAATGGACTGTGGTCGGTGACTGTGTTGTTCCCTGATAAAGGTACGTGGTTGTTGGCCGCAACCTCTGGGCTGGGATGATTCACATTCCTAGTGGAGGCAGGGGAACCCAGCTGGAGCTGTGGCCAGTACAGTAGTAGCAGTTGGACTGATTTGCTGCCATGGGATTCGTAGGCCATTATGTTTTGCAAGCCATGAAGCATATGGAACTTCAAGTAAAACCTCAAGTTTTTCAAAGTCTACCAAAATCTGCCTTCAGTGGTGGCTATTACGGGGTGGGTTTGAATTAAAAATGACAAAACAGAAGGCAGCATCAATACTAGGTCTAAGGCCTACTGCCAATATGAGATGCTCATTAATGAATGATGCTCTTACTCCAAGTAAAAGAGGATCTCCCTACACACCACCCAAAAGCAGAGAAGCTAAAGATTTACTAGAAAGTCGGCCGGGCATGGTGGCTCACGCCTGTAATCCCAGCACTTTGGGAGGCTGAGGCAGGTGGATCATGAGGTCAGGAGATGGAGACCATCCTGGCTAACATGGTGAAACCCCGTCTCTACTAAAAATACAAAAAAAAAATTAGCTGGGTATGATGGCAGGTGCCTGTAGTCCCAGCTACTCGGGAGACTGAGGCAGGAGAATGACATGAACCCAGGAGGTGGAGCTTGCAGTGAGCCAAGATAGCACCACTGCACTCCAGCCTGGGCGACAGAGAAAGACTCCATCTCAAAAAAAAAAAAAAGGGCCGGGCGCGGTGGCTCAAGCCTGTAATCCCAACACTTTGGGAGGCCGAGATGGGCGGATCACGAGGTCAGGAGATCGAGACCATCCTGGCTAACACGGTGAAACCCCGTCTCTACTAAAAAATACAAAAAAAACTAGCCGGGCGAGGTGGTGGGCGCCTGTAGTCCCAGTTACTCGGGAGGCTGAGGCAGGAGAATGGCGTGAACCCAGGAGGTGGAGCTTGCAGTGAGCCGAGATCCGGCCACTGCACTCCAGCCTAGGTGACAGAGCGAGACTCCGTCTCAAAAAAAAAAAAAAAAAGGAAGATTTACTAGAAAGTCAAATTAAAAAGTGAAGTAGGCTGGGTGCAGTGGCTCATGCCTGTAATCTCAGCACTTTAAGAGGCCAAGACAGGTGGATCACCTGAGGTTGGGAGTTCGAGACCAGCCTGACCAACATGGAGAAACCCCATCTCTACTAATAAAACAAAATTAGCCATGTGTGGTGGTGATCCCACCTACTTGGGAGGCTGAGGCAGGAGAATCACTTGAACCTGGGAGGCGGAGGTTGCGGTGAGCCTAGATGGCGCCATTACACTCCGGCCCAGGTAATAAGAGCGAAACTCCGTCTCAAAAAAAAAAAAGTGAAGCAAATTTATAATTTTTTTTTTTTTTTGAGATGGAGTCTTGCTCTGTCGCCCAGGCTGGAGTGCAGTGGCCGGATCTCAGCTCACTGCAAGCTCCGCCTCCCGGGTTTACGCCATTCTCCTGCCTCAGCCTCCCGAGTAGCTGGGACTACAGGTGCCAGCAACCTCACCCGGCTAGTTTTTTTTGTATTTTTTTAGTAGAGACGGGGTTTCACCGGGTTAGCCAGGATGGTCTCAATCTCCTGACCTTGTGATCCGCCCGTCTCGGCCTCCCAAAGTGCTGGGATTACAGGCTTGAGCCACCGCGCCCAGCCTGTATGATGAATTTTAAGTTCATATTAGTTTATGTATGAGTAGCAAGTTTTTATAACAAAATGCCTGAGTTAAAATTTTTGAAAATAATTTAGCACGAGCTAAAAATAAAAAATAAAAGCAATTGACTGTAGTGATGACTGCATATATTGATGAAAATACTAAAACCACTGATTTGTACTTTTATAATATAGAAACTATCTCAATAAAGCCATATTTAAAATGTGTGCATATTAATGTACTTGTGTGTATACTCTGATGTGTGCAAGAGTGAGGAAAGACATTGGGGAGAAAACATACCAAAATATTAATACCAGCTATCTTTGGAGGGTATGGTTTCAGGGTGGAGAAGACCTTTAGCTTCCTACCATTCTGTATTGTTGAATGTTATTTGAATATATCACTTCTGGAACTAAAAGAAGAAAAGGGGAAATAGGTATTATACTACTAGGACATTATTTTCCTCACAGGGATACAGTGAGAATAAAGTAGTTCTTGGAGAGGAAGAAAAGTCTAAAAACAAACAAGATGTTACCTTTAAGCATTTCTAGATACAGTTTTTAACTAAAACGTGTAAGAGCAGAACTATTTTGGTCCCTCATTCTGCTGTATGGCTGCATGACTGGTCACATAGATACAGTACCTTACACACGGACTATGTCTTTGAAAAGAAAGTGCATGCTCCAGCACAACAATCCATCTGCTATTCTTCATAAAGGCTGTGACTGGGCCCACCCACTATTGCTCTTACCAATCAAAAGACAGACAGCACTGATGTGGGACACGTGCCCAGCACAAACCAGCAGCAGATGCAAAACTGAAACCAAGAAATTAATCTAAAACGCAATCCAAATAAACTGTACACTTAAAAATAGTAAAGTTGGGCCGGGCGCGGTGGCTCAAGCCTGTAATCCCAGCACTTTGGGAGGCCGAGATGGGCGGATCACGAGGTCAGGAGACCGAGACCATCCTGGCTAACACGGTGAAACCCCGTCTCTACTAAGAAATATAAAAAAATAGCCGGGCGAGGTGGCGGGCGCCTGTAGTCCCAGCTACTTGGGAGGCTGAGGCCGGAGAATGGCGTGAACCCGGGAGGCGGAGCTTGCAGTGAGCTGAGATCCGGCCACTGCACTCCAGCCTGGGCTACAGAGCGAGACTCCGTCTCAAAAAAAAAAAAAAAAAATAGTAAAGTTGGACCGGGGGCAGTGGCTCACACCTGCAATTCCAACACTTTGGGAGGCCGATGCGGTTGGATCACCTAAGGTCAGGAGTTCAAGACCAGCCTGGCCAATATGGTGAAATCCCCACCTCTACTAAAAATACAAAATTAGCCAGGTGTGGTGGCACATGCCCATGATGCCAGCTACTTTGGAGGCTGAGGCAGGAGAATCACTTGAACCTGGAAGGTGGAAATTGCAGTGAGCCATTGCATTCTAGCCTGGACAACAAGAACGAAACTCCGTCTCCAAAAAAAAAAAAATAGTAAAGGTGATCAATTTTATGCATTTTCCTACCACAACGGGAAAAAAGTGTATACACATTTTTAAGAATGAAACTTAAATTTTGTTAAAAACTTGAGCTTATTTGTGATATATGTTTAGTTTTCAATCTGGTTCCAGGACAGAGCTCCAGGAATTGTAATTGCCAATGCAGTAAGAGCTATTCTTTCGTTATTCAACCCCCTTTCAATCACACCTGAGTTTATGTTAATGAGGTGACAATGGGAAAGTCCCTAAGGAGCAGGGAGGGCGGTGGGGGGGGGGGAGGGCCACAGGTTGGTTGCCAGGAGAACCAACCAAGTGATAATAGAGTTAAAACTTTCAGCCCAACTGCCAGAGAAGAGAGAGGGGATGAAGGTTAAGATGATCTCCAATGGTCAAAGATATAATCAATGCCGGGCGCAGTGGCTCACGCCTGTAATCCCAGCACTTTGGGAGGCTGAGGCGGGTGGATCGCCTGAGGTCGGGAGTTTGAGACCAGCCTGGCCAACATGGTGAAATCTTGTTTCTAAAAAATACAAAATTAGCTGGGCCTGGTGGCATATGCCTGTAATCCCTGCTACTAGGGAGGCTGAGGCAGGAGAATTGCTTGAACCTGGGAGGCGGAGGTTGCGGTGAGCCGAGATCGTGCCATTGCACTCCAGCCTGGGCAATGAGAGTGAAACTCCGCCTCAAAAAAAAAAAAAAAAAAAGATATAATTAATCATGCCTTCCTAATGAAATATCCATTAAAAAAAACAAAAAAACCCAAGTCGGTGCAGTGGCTCACATCTGTAATCCCAGCACTTTAGAAGGCCTAGGCGGGCGGATCACCTGAGGTCGGGAGTTTGAAACCAGTCTGACCAACATGGAGAAACCCCGTTCTACTAAAACTACAAAATTAGCCAGGCATGGTGGACATGCCTGTAATCCCAGCTACTCGGGAGGCTGAGGGAGGAGAATCACTTGAACCTGGGAGGCGGAGGTTGCGGTGACATGAGATCGCGCCACTGAAGTCCAGCCTGAGCAACAAGAGCGAAACTCCGTCTCAAAACAACAACAACAACAAAAATAAATGGGGTCCCGAGAGCTTTCAGGGTAGTAAACAAATGGAGGTGCTGAGAGGGTGCTGCAGCTGGCGGGGGGCATAGATGCTTACTGTCCCCTTCCCCCATGCCTTGTCCTGTGCATCTAACTGGCTCTTCCTGAGTCGTATCCTTTTCTAATACACTTATAATCTGGTAAAGAAACTGTTTTCCTGAGTTCTGTGAGCCATTTTAGCAAATAATCAAACCTGAAGAGGTAGGTCAAGGAAGTCTCTGATTTATAGCCTTTTGGTCAGATGCATATATGATAACCTAGACTTGAGATTCTTGTCTAGAGAGGGGGTGTGCAGGGGAGGAATGGTGAGATACTCTTGTGGGACTGAATCCTTAACCTGTGGGGTCAGTACTAACTCCAGACAGATAATCTCAGAGTTGAACTGAATTGTAAGCTACCAAACCGGTGTCAGACAATTGATAGATACAGGTAAAAAGTCACACATCTGGTGTTAGAAGTGATGTGTTCTGCAAATGTAGAGGAAAAGGAACTGTATTTTCTTCTTTACTAGTCCAGGATACTTCTGTGTACTGCAGACACGATTCATAGCAGGTGCTGGTCAAGTCAGTATAGGTAAAATTTAGAAATAATGTTACACTCTGACATAACATTAAAGGAAAATAATCTCTGGGTGTGGTAGCTCATGCCTGTAATCCCAGCACTTTGGGAGGCCGAGGCAGGCAGATCACTTGAGGCCAGGAGTTCAAGACTGGCCTGGACAACATGGTGAAAACCCAAAAAAATACAAAAGTTAGGCCAGGCACAGTGGCTTACACCTATAATCCCAGCAATTTGGGAGGCCGAGGTAGGCAGATCGCGAGGTCAGGAGTTCAAGACCAGCCTGGCCAACATAGTGAAACCCCATCTCTACTAAAAATACAAATATTAGCCAGGTGCGGTGGCACGCACCTATAGTCCCAGCTACTTGGAGTGGGGGTGAGGTGGGAGAATCGCTTAACCCGGGAGGCAGAGGTTGCAGTGAGCCAAGACCACACCACTGCACCCCAGCCTAGGTGACAGAGTGAGACTTGGTCTCAAAAAAACAAAACAAAAGAAAACACAAAAATTAGCGGGGCGTGATGGTGGGACAATCACTTGAACCGGGAGGCGGAGGTTGCAATGAGCCAAGATTGTGCCACTGCACTCCAGACTGGGTGACACAGTGAGACCCTGTCTCAGAAAAAAAAAAATCAGCCAAGTATAGTGATGTGCATCTGTAGTCCCAGCTATTCAGGAGACTGAGGCACGAGAATCACTTGAACCCAGGAGGAGGAGGTTGCAGTGAGGCGAGATCGTGCCACTGCACTCCAGCCTGGGCGACAGAGTGAGACTGCTTCAAAAAGAAAAAAAAAGAAAATAATCAACACCTATTGTGTCATTCTAACCTTCTGAAACTGTCTCCAAAGCTATAGCTGAGGGAATTTGGGAGCACAAGTTTAATCAAGGTGAAAAGAAAGCAAGGAACAAATTGCATAATTTTTTATAAGACAGAACTTTGATACCTGACATATCCAAATAGAGAAAGCCAGGAATGTTCTCAGAGTCCTGATCTTTACTTGGCTGTATATTTTCTAGTTCCATTAAACCAGGTCCATTTTTTTCTCATCCCCTTTTAGAAAAACTCATACCAACAGTGTTCTCCCCGCAAGTCTTCGTTTCTTATTTCCTCATTCAAGGACCAGATTAGATATCATACTTCCAAGAAAGCCGAAGTGTATTTATTGTACTGATGAAGACTAATAAATAAAACATTGGATATAAGAAACGTCCTGTTGGCCGGGCACAGTAGCTCACACCTGTAATCCCAGCACTTTGGGAGGCTGAGGCAGGCAGATCACGAGGTCAAGAGATTGAGACCATCCTGGCCAACATGGTGAAACCCCGTCTCTACTAAAAATACAAAAATCAGGCCGGGCGCGGTGGCTCACGCCTGTAATCCCAGCACTTTGGGAGGCCGAGCCGGGCGGATCACAAGGTCAGGAGATCGAGACCACGGTGAAACCCCGTCTCTAGTAAAAATACAAAAAATTAGCCGGGCGCGGTTGTGGGCGCCTGTAGTCCCAGCTACTCGGGAGGCTGAGGCAGGAGAATGGCGTGAACCCGGGAGGCGGAGCTTGCAGTGAGCCGAGATCGCGCCACTGCACTCCAGCCTGGGCGACACAGCGAGACTCTGTCTCAAAAAAAAAAATAAATAAAAATAAAAATACAAAAATCAGCTGGGCGTGGTGGCATGCGCCCGTAGTCCTGGCTACTTAGGAGGCTGAGGCAGGATAATCAGTTGAACCCAGGAGGGAGGTGGAGGTTGCAGTGAGCAGAGGTCATGCCACTGCACTCCAGCCTGGTGATAGAGCGGGACTCCGTCTCAAAAAAAAAAAAAAAAAAGAAGAAGAAAGAAATGTCCTATTAGTATACAGAATATTAATCATTTTTAGAGCGATAGCTTAAAAAATCTTCTCAATTTAAAAACCCCTGACACTCAGTTTTGCTGCCTCTTTTGACTACGCCTCACAAACCATATTTTACTATCACTTTAAAAGTCACATTAAAACCCAGCTCTAACCAGCTCTTAGTACACTAATTCAGATAAATTCATAGAATTTGGAAGGGATACTACAGCTCTTCTAATCTACTCCTTCAGCTGCTCTAATAAGCAAGGAATCTTTCCCATTAGAGGTGGATGCTATAAGAATCTCAGTTAAACCTCATTTACTCCACTGTGTATGCATGTCTTGCCACATGATACAATCCTTGAGAGTATTGGGGACATATCCTGACCATCTTTCCAGGTCTGTTCTGATGGCCAAGATTTAAGAGAAAACTAGTAAATGCTCACTAAACTGAGCTGGATAAATGGATTCTGCTGTGACTCTTTTTATAAAACAATACTATTTATCTCTCTTCTTTCTGTATTTGTTTTCCCTTTTCAGCTCAGACTCCCTTATATCCCAGGAGACAGTAGGTTCTATCACCTGAAGGAGAAATGTGAATAATAAAATTGCTACTCACGGGAGGACATCAGGATGGTTACCGATGAGTTTGCTCATCGACACACAGAGCCGTTCATGCAGATCATGGTTGATTTGGCCTCCAGCTTTAATGGCTTCGGCATTCCTTTCCAGCAAATCCAAAAGGAGAGGGCGAAGGTGGCGACCAACCAGCACAGTACAGTCCTTATCCAAGAGCAACTGTGCTAAGGTACTCAGGACACACTGGCGATCTTGATATGTCCACACCTGAAAAACGCAAAACAAAACATCTTTCTTTTTTTTTTTTTTGGAGACAGAGTCTTGCTCCATCCCCCAGGCTGGAGTGCAGTGGCGCAATTTCGGCTCACTGCAACCTCCGCCTCCCAGGTTCAAGCGATTCTCAGGCCTTAGCCTCCCATGAGTAGCTGGGATTACAGGCACCTACCACATCAGGCTAAGTTTTGTATTTCTTTTTTTTCTTTTTTTAGTAGAGATGAGGGTTTCACCATGTTGGCCAGGCTGGTCTCGAACTCCTGACCACAGGTGATCCAACTGCCTCAGCCTCGCAAAGTGCTGGGATTACAGGCATAAGTCACCATGCCTAGCCCAAAATATCTATATAAATAATACTCATCTGCACTGTTGTAGAAAAGCAGAGAAGAGTCCTGGGTTGGAACTAAAATGTCCAATTTCCAGACTTCATAAGTGAGATTCTATTATAAAATACTGTAGAAATTTTTTCAGTAGAGGATTAGAGTTAATATAAAGGTTGTTACAAATAAGTTTCAGTACACTGGAGTTTGAGGTACAGGAACTAATACCCGGATTCCATTTAAAAGCTACACTTCTCTGAAAAAGAATCTATATGCTGGGGTTTCAACAATCTCCAGGGAATCCAAAACCCCAAACTTCCCCCAGCTCTTTTAACTCTTGAAGAAAAAAATGGAATTCTGCAGTTAGTAGACAAAACTTACAACTCCTGAGGAAAGGACAGAGGTAAAAAATTAACTCCTGGGAGTGAATGAGGATATCCCTATCAAGCTGATCAAGGCATCAGCCTCTAACAAACAAAAAACAGATCCAAAGTAGACAGCAACACTTTGATATGGGAGATGAAATAGAATACAAAATTCTAGTGCCCGGGTTCAGAATGTAGGTAAGCATAGAAAGGAAAACTGAAAACTGTATAAAAGGCATTATATTGCTAGTGTATATACAGGTTCGCACAACCCTTTCTGCTCAGCAATGTAACAGCACTTTTAAAATGGGGACATGCCCTTTGACCTTACAAGTCTCAAGCTATGAGTTTCTCCTAAAAAGTTTCACCCCAGGCCATATGTGGTGGCTCATGCTTGTCATCTCAGCACTTTGGAAGGCTGAAGCGGACAGATCCCTTAAGCCGACGAGTTCAAGACCAGCCTGGACAACATGGTGAAACCCCATCGCTACAAAAAGTACAAAAATTAGCCAGGCTTGGTGGCACGCGCCTGCAGTCCCAGCTCCTCAGGTGGCTGAAGTGGGAGGACTGCTTGAGCCTGGGAGGTGGAGGATGCAGTGAGCTGAGATCATGCCACTGCACTCCAGCCTGGGTGACACAGTTAAGGCCCTGTCTCCAAAAAAAAAAAAAAAAAAAAAAAGGAAAAAAGGAGGAGGAGGCTCACCCTAGTCACCTATATAAGTGCACCTTGAACACAACCTAAATGTCATACAAAAAATGTAACGAGTTTTGCCAAAATTATCACCCAGAAAGTCACCTTAACCTGAGCTCTTACAAAGTCTTCCAATTATAGAGCATTCTCTCATGAAAACATTTGATTCTGATCAAAGCACTGATTAGGGAAAAATGTTACCTTGAAACAATTTCTGTCAGTCTTAGTTCTGTCCTTTATAGGAGGCTAACTGAAGGATTCCATAAAAATGGAGGAAAAGAAATTTAACAGATTTGGTCATGATAGATAGGAGCAAAACCTCACATTTTCTTTTTTTTTTTTTTTTTTTTGAGACGGAGTCTCGCTCTGTCGCCCAGGCTGGAGTGCAGTGGCCTGATCTCAGCTCACTGCAAGCTCCGCCTCCCGGGTTCACGCCATTCTCCTGCCTCAGCCTCCCGAGTAGCTGGGACTACAGGCGCCTGCCACCTCGCCCGGCTAGTTTTTTGTAGTTTTAGTAGAGACGGGGTTTCACTGTGTTCACCAGGATGGTCTCGGTCTCCTGACCTCGTGATCCACCCGTCTCGGCCTCCCAAAGTGCTGGGATTACAGGCTTGAGCCACCGCGCCCGGCCAAAACCTCACATTTTCAAGTGCTGCATTTCCGCATAAACAAGCCCTCTAAAGATACCTTTTTTTTTTTTTTTTTTTTGAGACAAGGTCTTGGTCTGTTGCCCGGACTGAAGTACAGTGGTAAAATCACAGCTCACTGCAGGCGCACTCTCCCAAGCTCAAGCAATCCTCCCAGTTGAGCCCCCTAAGTAGCTGGGATTACAGGTGTGCGCCACCACGCCCAGCTGGTATTTTTTAATTTTGTAGAGAGGGGCGTCTCACTATGTTGCCCAGGCTAATCTCAAACTCCTGAGCTCAATCCTTCTGCCTTGCCCTCTCAAAGTGCTGCGATTACAGGTGTGAGCCACTGTGCTCGGCCCCATTTTTTAAATAATAAAGTAAGTTACATTGCAGAGGAAAGAAACATATCCAAAGAAAACTGGTCAGGCATGGTGGTACTTTGGGAGGCCAATGTGAGATGATCACTTGAGGCCAGGAGTTTGAGACCAACCTGGGCAATGTGGCAAGATGTCATCTCTTCAAAAAAAATAAATAAATAAATAATTAGCTGGTGTGACCAGGAGCGGTGGCTCACACCTGTAAACCTAGCACTTTAGGAGGCAGAGGAGGGTGGATCACTTGAGGTCAGGAGTTTGAGACCAGCCTGGCCAACACGGTGAAACTTTGTCTCTACTAAAAACACAAAAAATTAGCCAGGTGTGGTGGCAGGTGTCTGTAATCCCAGCTACTTGGGAGGCTGGGGCAGGAAAATGGCTTGAACCCAGGAGGCAGAGGTTGCAGTGAACTGAGAACGCGCCACTACACTCCAGCTCCGGCAACAGAAGACCAAGACTCCATCTCAATAAAAAAATTTTTTTTTAATTAATTTTTTTTCTTAATCAGCTGGTGACGATGTGCATCTATAGTCCCAGCTACTCTAGAGAGTGAGGAGAGGATCACCTCAGCCTAGGAGTTCGAGGCTGCAGTAAGCCATGATCATGCCCACTGCACTGCAGCCTGGGTAACAGAATGAGACTCTGTCTCTAAAAATAAAATACATAAAATATAAATTTCATTCCCCAATAATTTTAAATATAAAAATATAACTCATTTTTATATATTGACCTGTGATCAATGAAATTCTTTATTTTGAAGATTCCTTAAGACTTTCTACATACAAAATCCTGTCTTAAGCAAACATTGTTTTATTTATTTTTATTTTTGGAGACAGGGTTTCCGTCACCCAGGCTGCAGTATTTCGATATCAGCTCACTGCAGCCTCGACTTCTCAGACTCAAGTGATCCTCCCGCCTCAACTTCCCAAGTAGCTGGGTCTACAGGCACGCACAACCATGCCTGGCTAATTTCTGTATTTTTAGTAGAGTCAGGGTTTCACCACATTGCCCAGGTTGGTCTTGAACTCCTGGGCTCAAGAGATCCACCTACCTCAGCCCCCAAAGTGCTGGGATTACAGGTATTCACCACCACACAAGGGGGTTTACAGTTTTTCTCAGCATTTGAAAGATGTTTCATTGTGTTGTTTGTTAAGAAACCAACAGTCACTTTTATCTTTGCTCCTCTACAAGTAAAGTGTCTTCTGGCAATTTTTAAGATGTTGTTTATTACTTGTTTCTTAGCAACTTGATTATGATGTGGCTTGGTGTGGTTTTAAGTTTATCAGATTTAAGATGATGAGTTTTTGGGATCTATGAATTATTTTTCATCAACTTTAGAAATTTTGAGATTATCTTTTATATTTCTACTGTTTCTCTTTGCTCCCTCCTCCTGTAACTCCAGTTCACATACAGTAGACTAGTTGATAATGCCTCACAAATCACTGAAGCATTTTTATTCCGGCTTTTTCCCAACCTGTCTGTTTAAGCCTAGATAATTTCTATTGCCGTATCTTGTAATTCAATGTTCTTTTCTTGTGAACTGTCTAATCTTCGGCAAGGCCTATCCAGTAAAATATTCATTGCTAAGATTGTATTTTTTGGTTTCACTTGGTTTTTTTCATAGCTTAAATTTCTCTCATTATGTTTAACATTTCCCTTCAAGTCCCTGCACATACAATTACTTTTTTTTCATGTTTTTGAGAGTGATGGGGTCTCACTTTGTTGCCCAGGCTCAGACTGATCATAAACTCCTGGCCTGAAGTGGTTCCTCTTGGCCCAGCCTATAATCACTTTTTTCTTTTTCCGAACATTCATATCATCATTGTATAATCACTTTTTTAAGTCCTTGTTTATTAATTTAAATATCTTTATTATTTTGGGATCTGTTACAGTGACTGACTTTTCTCCTGGTAATAAGCCACCATTTTCCTTTTCCTATATCTAGTACTTTTTTAATCAGATGCTGAACGTTGTAGATATGTGTCTAGATTTTGCTCTGTTCCTTTGTTCTAGCAGGCAATTAATCAGCTTGTAGGTCAGCTTGATCCTTTCAAGACTTTTTTTTAAGTTTTCTTAGTATTGGTCTAGTAAGGCCTTTGAGGGCTGATTTAGCCCTGGAATGTGGCCCTTCTGGGTTCCACGCCTAATTATGCCAGTATTCAACTTGGGTCTTTCCACTCCAACTAGTAGGAGTTGAACATCTCCTACACAGAAAAACTCCAGTAGTTATTCTTTGCATAGCTCACAAAATTTCCCTAAGAAAACACAGCTTCACATTCAGCCAGTACTCACCAGACCCCTGTTCCCTCTACTATAACACTACAGCTGTTCCCTCTACTATAACACCCTTCCCAGCATATTCCAACTACTGCCCCAACTCCGAGCTCTGTCTTCTCAGCTCAGTAGGACCACCACTGCTGAACTTCGTTCCTCCTCTGAGTCAGTCCTCCTATAAGTGACTCCAGGTAGACAGCCGGAATCATTCTAGGGCTCACCTTGTTTCCCATTTTTAGGAATCCCAATCCTATGCTACCTTTCATCCAATGTTTGAAAGTTTTTCATATGGATTTTTTTCCTGTTTTTCTAGTTGTTTTGGCAACAGGGTTAATCCAGTACCAGTTACTCTATCACGAACAAAAGAAGTATGTATATTTTACTCTTTCCTGTTACAGCACTAAACTTCATATATATTTAAACCTTTGTATTTTATCTTCCTAGATTTATAAAGACTATATATGCAAGACTGAACATAGTGGCTCACACCTGTAGTCTCAGCACTTTCGGAGGCCAAGGCAGGCAGATCACTTGAGCCCAGGAGTTTGATACCAGCCTAGGCAACGTGGCAGAACCACATCTCTACAAAAAAATACAAAAGTTAGCCAGGCGTGGCTGGGTGCAGTGGCTCACTCCTATAATCCCAGAATTTTGGGAGGCCAAGGAGGGTGGATCACTTGAGGTCAGGAGTTCAAGACCAGCCTGACCAACATAGTGAAACACCATCTCTACTAAAGGAACAAAATTAGCTGGGCATTATGGCACATACCTGTAGTCCCAGCTACTAGGGAGGCTGAGGCAGGAGAATCACTTGAACCCAGGAAGCAGAGGGGGCAGTGAGTCAAGATCATAACACTGCACTCAAGCCTGGGTGCCAGAGCAAGACTCCCTCTCAAAAAAATAAAATTAAATTAAATTAAATTTAAAAATAAAATAAAATAAAATAAAAAACTAGCCAGGCTTGGTGGTGTGTACCTGTAGTCCCTGCTACTCATGAGGCTAGAGTTGGGGGAAATCACCTGAGCCTGGAAGGTAGAGGCTGCAGTGAGCCATGATCGTACCACTATATCCCAGCCTAGGCAACAGAGTGAAACTGTTTCATTTAAAAAAAAAAAAAATTAAGTTTGGTAGATTATATATCAAAACATTAATATGGGCAGTCCCTGACCGAATGTTTTTCTTACATGTATTAGTTTCTTAGAGCTGTGATAACAAAATACCACAAACTGACTTAAAAAAAAAAAAAAAAAACAAGGCCAGGTACAGTGGCTCACGCCTGTAATCCCAGCACTTTGGGAGGCTGAGGTGGGTGGGTCACCTGAGGTCAGGAGTTCGAGACCAGCCTGAGCAATATGGTGAAACTCCGTCTCTACTAAAAATACAAAAATTAGCCAGGCATGGTGGTGGGTGCCTGTAGTCCCAGCTACTAGGGAGGCTGAGACAGCAGAATCGCTTGAACCCGGGAGGCAGAGGGTGCAGTGAACCGAGATCATGCCACCGTACTCCAGCCTGGGCAACAGAGACTCACTTTGTCTCAAAACAAAACAAAACAAAAAACAAATTAAAAACATACAAATCTATTGTCTCACAATTCTAAAGTCTGGAAGTCCAAGATCAGGGTGTCAGCAAGGCCACATTCCTTTGAAACCTACAGGGGAGAATCCCTCCTTGCCTCTTCCTAGCTTCTGGTTGTCATCATCAATCCCTGCTGTTCCTTGTCTTGCAGCTTTATTACTCCAATATGTGTTTCTGTCATCACCATATGGCCATCTTCCCTTTATGTCTTTCTCTCCTCTTTTTATAAGAACAGTCATATTGGGCTGGACATGGTGGCTCATGGCTGTAATTCCAGCACTCTAGGAGGCTGAGGTGGGTAGATCACTTGAGGTCGGGAGTTCGAGACCAGCCTGGCCAATATAGTGAAACCCCATCTCTACTAAAAATACAAAAATTAGCTGCGCATGGTGGCACACGCCTGTAATCCCAGCTGCTGAGGCAGGAGAATCACTAGAACCAAAGAGGCGGAGGATGCAATGAGCCACAATTGCCCCACTGCACTCTAGCCTGGGCGAAAGAGAAACAGTCATATTGGATTAAGGCCCTATCTAATTATCTCATCTTGACTTTATTACATCTGCAAAGACCTCATTTCCAAATAGGGTCATATTGAGGTATTACAGGCTAGGACTTCTACATATATTTTCAGCAGACACAATTTAACCCACAACACTGGTGGTGCTTTTCTGAATTTTCCAAGTATTCTGCATGAATACTACTAGTTAATGCAGTTTCAAAAAAATAATAAATGTTGTGCTAAAACCCGTGAAAGGGTAAATGCCAGGCCTGCAAGAAAAGGGACCAGCTAGGCTAGGATACCTGTGAGTATCTGGGGGATGGGTGGGGGTTATAGGAAAACTACATAATCAGCTTTCTCCTTCTGTAAGCCCAGGGGCCTTGCTAGTCAAAGCATCTGTGACCATGTCAGCTGGCTTGCTATTGTAGGAAATAAAAACAGAACAATGAATGCTAAAAGATTTACTTTTTTTTTTTTTTTTTTTTTTTTTTTTTTGAGATAGAGTCTCACTCTGTAGCCAGGCTGGAGTGCAGTGGTACGATGTCGGTTCACTACAACCTCCGCCTCCCTCCCAGGTTCAACCGATTCTCCTACCTCAGTCTCCCAAGTAGCTTGGGCTACAGGAGTGTGCCACCATGCCCAGCTAATTTTTGTATTTTTAGTAGAGATGGGATTTCACCATGTTGGCCAGGATGGTCTCAGTATCTTGATCCGCCCACCTTGGCCTCCTAAAGTGCTGCGATTATAGGTGTGAGCCACTGCGACCAGCCAGGATTTACTTCTTAAACCTGTGATTACTCCCGAAACATTCTTAGGAAATCCTGCCTTTCTCCTTGGGAGACTGGGACCCACTGGAAAAGGGAAACGACTGCATTCCTTCTGGCTACACCTCTGTATTTTCTCACTTCCGTTAATATTCTGTGAAGCTTAAATTGGTTTTATTTAGGTGGCTGGGATACAAGCAAGTATGAGGAAAGCTGAAGAATACTGATTACTTAACAAATACAAGAAATTTTTTTTTTTTTTTTCTGAGATGGAGTCTTACTCTGTTGCCTAGGCTGGAGTGCAGTGGCCTGATCTCAGCTCACTGCAACCTCCACCTCCCGGGTTCAAGCAATTCTCCTGCCTCAGCCTCCTGAGTAGCTGGGATTACAGGCAGGCACCACCACGCCCAGCTAATTTTTGTATTTTCAGAGACACGGGGTTTCACTATGTTGGCCAAGCTGGTCTCGAACTCCTGACCCCGTGACTCACCCACCGTGGCCTCTCAAAGTGCTGGGGTTACAGGCGTGAGCCACCGCGCCCAGCCAAGAAAAAACATTTTTATCGGTCGGGTGTGGTTACTTATGCCTGTAATCCTAGCACTTTGGGAGGCCAAGGCAGGTGGACTGTCTGAGCTCAGCCACCATGCCTGGCCAAGAAAAAACATTTTTAAGGTGGCTCAGCTCTTCTCTTCCCACCAAAAATACCAAACAATTTCGTTCCTCAGATATAACAAAATTCATCAATTCCCCAACAACTAGCCAACAAAAATAGAAGAGGAAAAAAGCACTCTTCATATTTGTATGTCTGTATGCTTAACTTATTGAACTTTTTACTGTTTTGAGTAATGAAACTACTATATTGTCATATTCAACTGCTAACTGATCAGTTAGCCCTTCTCAAAGCAGTTAATTAAAAGATAAGGCAGGTTTTTCTACCTCAGTGTTATTATTTATAATTACATGTATCAGCTGAAATGTGTATTTTCAGCTAAAGAGAAACAATTCCTAAACTACTCTATAAAACCTAAGCAATTAGGCTGGGTGCGGTGGCTCACACCTGCAATCCCAACACTTTGGTAGGCCAAGGTGGGAGCATGGCTTGGGCCCAGGAGTTCAAGACCAGCCTGGGCAACATAGTGAGACTCCCCATCTCTACTAAAATTTTTTTTTTTTTTGAGACGGAGTTTCATTGTTGCTGCCCAGGCTGGAGTGCAATGGCGCAATCTCGGCTCACCACAACCTCTGCCTCCTGGGTTCAAGAGATTCTCCTGCCTCAGCCACCCCAGTAGCTGGGATTACAGCATGCGCCACCACGCCTGGCTAATTTTGTATCTTTAGTAGAGAAGGGGTTTCTCCATGTTGGTCAGGCTGGTCTCGAACTACCAACCTCAGGTGACCTGACCACCTTGGCCTCCCAAAGTCTGATACAGGTGTGAGCCACCGTGCCTGGCCACAAAATTTTTTTAGAAATTAGCCAGGCAAAGCTGGGCGCAGTGGCTCATGCCTGTAATCCCAGCACTTCGGGAGGCAGAGGCGGGAGGATCACATGAGGTCAGGAGTTCGAAAACAGCCTGGCCAACATGGCAAAACCCCATCTCTACTAAAAATACAAAAAATTAGCCGGACATGGTGCCAGGTGCCTGTAATCCCAGCTACTTGAGAGGCTGAGGCAGAAGAATTGCTTGAACCCAGGAGGCGGAGGTTGAAGTGAGCCAAGATCACACCATGGCACTCCAGCCTGGGTGATACAGCAAGACTCTGTCTCAAAAAAAAAAAAAAAAAAAAAAAAAAGGAAATTAGCCAGGCATGGTATTGTGCACCTGTTGTCCCAGCTACTCAGAAGGCTGAGGTGGGAAGACCATTTGAGCCCAGGAGGTCAAGGCTAAAGTGAGCTATGATTGCATCACTGTACTCTAGCCCGGGCCATAAAGGAAGACCCTGTCTCGGACAGGGGAAGCATTAAAGCATCACCACTGTCATCATTTGCTTAAAACACTGAAAGTTAAAGGTATGTTCTGCCAAAAATAAGTAAGTATGCCTGTAATCCCAGCATTTTGGGTGGCCAAGGTGAGAGGACTGCTTGAGCCTAGGAGTTTGAGAACAGCCTGGGCAACACCGCAAGACTTTGTTTCTACCTAAGATTAAAAAAAAAAAAATTGGGCCGGGCGCGGTGGCTCAAGCCTGTAATCCCAGCACTTTGGGAGGCTGAGACAGGTGGATCACGAGGTCAGGAGATCGAGACCATCCTGGCTAATATGGTGAAACCCTGTCTCTACTAAAAAATACAAAAAACTAGCCGGGCGAGGTGGCAGGCGCCTGTAGTCCCAGCTACTCAGGAGGCTGAGGCAGGAGAATGGCGTAAACCCAGGAGGCGGAGCTTGCAGTGGGCTGAGATCCGGCCACTGTACTCCAGGCTGGGCGACACAGTGAGACTCCGTCTCAAAAAAAAAAAAAAAAAATTAGCCAGACGCAGTGGCATGCTTATAGTTCCAGCTACTGGAGGGGATGGGGAAGGTCCTGAAGTAAGATGATCAGTTGAACCTAGGATGTCAAGGCCACTGCTCTCCAGACCCTGTCTTAAAAAATAAAAAAGAAAGTGTAAACCAAAAATAAAATTATAAGCCCCCCAACCAACTGAATGAAGGTGAATCCTTCTCCTCTCAGCCAAGAGTGTTCTAAAGTAAACCTGAAACACTAGTTCACACCACGCTGGGAATGGTCGGTCAGACACGCCTCATAATACTCTCTTCCTTTTGGAATTCTGGCACAGCTGACCAGCATTAACATTAAAACTGAGACCTTAGGACTGACAAAACAGACTTGTAGCAATTAAGATACCAATATGACAGAGAGCAAACCCTGAAAGAACTATTTCAGGAGTATTTTAATTCCCCCTCCTTTTTTTTTGGGGGGGGTAGAGACAGAGTCTCTCTACTATGTTGCCCAAGCTGCTCTCAAACTCCTGGGTTCAAACAATTCTCCTCCCTCAGCCTCCAACAGTGCTGTGATAACAGGCATGAGCCACCATGTCTGGCCCAAAATATACAGCTTTGACATATTTTGAAATGGCCCTGAAAAGCTGTCTCTTTAAGTCTTACACGAAACATTTAACATTTACAGTACTCGGCCGGGCGCGGTGGCTCAAGCCTGTAATCCCAGCACTTTGGGAGGCCGAGACGGGCGGATCACGAGGTCAGGAGATCGAGACCATCCTGGCTAACCCCGTGAAACCCCATCTCTACTAAAAAATACAAAAAACTAGCCGGGCGAGGTGGCGGGCGCCTGTAGTCCCAGCTACTCGGGAGGCTGAGGCAGGAGAATGGCGTAAACCCGGGAGGCGGAGCTTGCAGTGAGCTGAGATCAGGCCACTGCACTCCAGCCTGGGCGACAGAGCGAGACTCTGTCTCAAAAAAAAAAAAAAAACATTTACAGTACTCGGCTTCAGGCAGACATTGGGAGTGTTGAGGTCTAGTGGGCAGAGAAGACTCTTAGCCAGACAGATGGCTTCTCGTGGCAGGATGCGAGGGCCTCCATGCGCTGGAGATCTCTCCAGCACCAGGGGCAGCTGCTGGCCGGCAAGGAGCTGCAGCCTATGGCCAGTCATCAGGAGATCTCCGCCAGGGCCCTGGGTTCTCTGTGCAGACAGTTCCAAAGGAAGCTGTCCCGAAGAGCTGTCAACCTCAACCTCCAGGCAGGCACCTCCTGGAAACCCCTAGAAACCAGAGTCAGGGCAGCAAGAGACTCCAGGCTGCAGCTCGCTCAGCTAAGAGCACCCAGCCATGTCACAGAGAATCCACAAGTCCTGCCAAAGTAGCACCAAGTGGCTGGTGGAGACCCAGGTGAAGGCCAGGAGGAGGAAAAAAAGGTTTAAAAAGGGAGGGCAGTGGCTCCCCAACTTGCAGCCTGAGCCAGAAGAGTATTCGGCTGTCCAGAGCTGCCCCTGACCACTCAGCCACAGACCCCCCGTGCATCACCACCTCTCTACCTGGACAGGCTCACGTGCCCATCCTCTACGGCAGTGGAAGCAGGAGGCTGCCTTCCAGAGCCCCTGCTCCTCGACAGAGCTCCTCTGCTCTCCTAGCGAGTATGATAGTGACCTAGAGGCTATGGGGGGCAGGAATTCGGCATCTCCAGAAGCTGTCCCAAGAGCTGGATGAAGCCATTATGGCGGAAGAGAGTGGTGAAATGACACTCTCATTCATGATTGAGGAAGTGCCTTGCAGGAAACAAGCCCTGTCTGACCACCAAAGCTTCATACCCAAGAATGTCTGTGCTTCCCCATGAGCTTCCTGGTGGAAGCTCCCAGGAGTCATCAGTACCCCTGGGCCGCTGCTAAAAAAGACCTGAGTAGCAAGGGGCCCAGAGCCCCCCTGTTGCAGCCACATCTGGACCCATCAGTGACTGCCTGCCACAGCCTGAGAGTGTCTTGAGGAGACCTTGCAGAGGTGGGGAGTTCCCCAAGGGGACTCTTGGGCTTAGAAATTCATCATATACTTGACCTTGAGCCTGGTATTTGCTTCATCTACAATGTGAAGAGCCGGCATCAGATGTTTGAGAGCTCTGAACTGTGTACCCATGTACTTGGTTTTTGGGGAGTCATCCACAAAGTTATTCGCCCACTGTGTTTCCAGTGCCAAGGCTCTTGGGAACACCACTCTCAGCCCTGCTTTCCCTACCAGGGCTCTGGAGGAAGGCACAGGAGATAGTTCCAGGCTTAAACTCTGGGCTCACAGGTACCTATTCATATGCTCAAGGCAGAGCACTGTGAGTGTGCCAGGAGGGGTAGCCCCGTTCAAGAGCAATTCCTGCCCTTTGTAAATTATTTAAGAAACCTGCTTGGTCATTTTATTAGAAAGAAACCAGAGAGCGTTGCTTTCTTATAATAAAAACTAGATAACACTGCTTTCTCATAATAAAGACTGTTTTGTGGCTGGGCACAGTGGCTCACGCCCGTAATCCCAGCACTTTGTGAGGCCAAGGCGGGTGGATCATCTGAGGTCAGGAGTTCAAGACCAGCCTGGCTAACATGGTGAAACCCCGTCTCTACTAAAAATACAAAAATTAGTCAGGTGCGGTGGCAGGCACCTGTAATCCCAGCTACTCGGGAGGCTGAGGCAGGAGAACTGCTTGAACCCAGGAGGCAGAGGTTGCAGTGAGTCGCGATTGCGTCACTACAGTCCAGCCTAGGTGTCAGAGCAAGACTCCATCTCCGTCTGGGGGTGGGGGGGAAGGAGACTACATTTCGGGGAGAAAAAAAAAAACATTTACAGGCTAGGCTTATAATCCCAGCACTTTGGGAGGCTGAGGTAGGTGGATCACTTGAGCCCAGGAGTTCCAGACCAGCCTGGACAACAGAGTAAGATCCTATCACTTTAAAAAATAATAATAATAAAAAAATTTTAAAAGAAACAGTTGCAATCTATTCTCTCTGAAACCTGTTACCTGGAGGCTTCATTTGCATAATATGAACCTTGGTCTCCACACCTCTATCTTCCCCCCCCCCCCAGATAGTCTCACTCTGTCGCCCGAGCTGGAGTGCAGTGGTACAATCTGGGCTCACTGCAAGCTCCGCCTCCCAGGTTCCCGCCATTCTCCTGCCTCAGCCGCCGGAGTAGCTGGGACTACAGGCACCCACCACCATGCCCGGCTAATTTTTTATATTTTTAGTAGAGACGGGGTTTCACCATGTTAGCCAGGATGATCTCGATCTCCTGACCTTGTGACCCACCTGCCTCGGTCTTCCAAAGTGCTGGGATTACAGGTGTGAGCCACTGCGCCTGGCCTCCACACCCCTATCTTAACCCAGACACTCCATTCTATTGATTCCAGGGATTTAAATAAACTCTCAACCAATTGCCAGTCAGCAAATCTTTGAATCCACCTGTGACTTGGAAGACCACCCCTCTCACCCTTCGAGTTGTCCCAGCTTTCCAGACCAAACCAATGTACGTCTTACATGTACTGATTGATGTCTTAGGTCTCCCTAAAATGTATAAAACCAAGCGGTAGCCCGATCACCTTGGGCGTATGTTCTCGGGATCTCCTGGGGCTGCGTCATGAGCCATGGTCACTCACACTTAGCTCAGAATAAATCTCTTAAAATATTTTAGAGTTTGACACTTTCCATCGACAAAAGTATCACAGTTTGTGAGTACATTAATCTGTTCAATAAACATTTACTGCCCACTGCATATCAGACACTGTATTGGACACTACAGCTACACAGTCCCCTTCTCTGGACATACTCTCAATCAACTACTGATAATCAGTTAGTTGAAACAAAGGTTAAGAGGAAGAGGAAAGGGTAAAGTCAGAAAAGTCTTCCTGGGGAAAACCATTTCAAAAGCAGTCTTCCAGAACAAACAAGTTAACTGAGCAGGGCACAGAAGAGAGATGCAGCCTTCTAAGGAAAGGAAATGCAAAGTCAATGAGGCAAGTAATGGCAAGGAATGACCGAGACAATAAATAACAACAGAAGTTAACAATGGGAGGTGACTCCAGTCAACAACAGTAGAGGGTAACAACCTGCAGTCACTGCAGGCAGCTTAGTGTTGCTGAAATAGCAAGCCCTGAGCAGAGACTAAACAACCAAGCTGGGGCAGGATTTCTTTCTCAATTTTGCACCACTGCCATTTACCATGGATAACTCTGTTGTAGGGAGTTGTCCCATACATAACAGAATGCTTGGCGGCATCCCTGGCCTTGATGCACTAGATGCTAGTAGCGCCCCCATAATGAACAGTTGTGATAACCATAAAGGTCTCCAGATTTGTCCCTGGGAGCAAAATTGGCCCCACTCCCCAGAATAATTGGGCTGGAGATACATCAAAAAAATACTTCAGGCCGGGCGCGGTGGCTCAAGCCTGTAATCCCAGCACTTTGGGAGGCCGAGACGGGCGGATCACGAGGTCAGGAGATCGAGACCATCCTGGCTAACACGGTGAAACCCCGTCTCTACTAAGAAATACAAAAAACTAGCCGGGCGAGGTGGCAGGCGCCTGTAGTCCCAGCTACTCGGGAGGCTGAGGCCGGAGAATGGCGTGAACCCGGGAGGTGGAGCTTGCAGTGAGCTGAGATCCGGCCACTGCACTCCAGCCTGGGCTACACAGCGAGACTCCGTCTCAAAAAAAAAAAAAAAATACTTCAGGGAAGGGCACCGCGGCTCGCGCCTGTAATCCCAGCACTTTGGGAGGCTGAGGCGGGTGGATCATCTGAGGTCAGGAGTTTGACACCAGCCTGACCCACACAGTGAAACCCTATCTCTACTAAAAATGCAAAATATTAGCCAGGCATGGTGGCGCACGCTTGTAATCCCAGCTGCTCGGGAGGCTGAGACAGAAGAGTCGCTTGAACCCGGGAGGTGGAGGAGCTGAGATGGTGGGCCATTGCACTCCAGTCAGGACGACAGAGCGGGACTCTGTCTCCAAAAAAAAAAAAAAATTAATTAGCTACACCTGGGACCCAAGTACCTGGGCCCACACACACCTGTTCTGTGGCTCACGCCTGTAATCCCAGCACTTTGGGAGGCCGAGGCGGGCGGATCACGAGGTCAAAAGATCGAGACCACCCTGGCCAACATGGTGAAACCCTGTCTCTACCGAAAATACAAAAATTAGCCGGGTGTGGTGGCGGGCACCTGTGGTCCCAGCTACTCTGGAGGCTGAGGCAGGAGAATCGCTTGAACCCGGGGTGCGGAGGGTGCAGTGAGCCGAGATCGCGCCACTGCACTCCAGCCTGGCAACAGAGCGAGACTCTGTCTCAAAAAAAAAAAAAAAAAAAAGAGTCTTCAACTCAGGTAGGAGTCAATGAGAAGGTTCTTAAAAGCCCTTAGACCCATTTCCCAGAAAACTCTAGTTAACCTCATAATTCGTACAGTTACAGTTAGTATTCGCTGTCTTGGTTTGTCCTTCAGCTGTTTTAAGTGTTTACGAACTGTCTCCAAAAATAGATGCAAATTTCCCTTATGGCAGACATCGTAACGAATTTATCCACTTTCTCACAGCGCCACACCGTTCCTTACGCACAGCAGGAATGCAATCAATATTTGTCAGTGGTTCACCCAAACTAACAGGAGTGGCTGGACTACGCACACTTAGGTAATACGTACACTTGTCAAAACGGCAGAAACGCAACCTCAATTTCAGAAAAACCACATTCCTTTCGGAAGGCCACCTCGGCCACAAGCAGCCGAAGCGCATGCATAGGGGTGAGAGGCGATGGGAAGAGTACTGGAAGGCTCTTCCAGATAAAAACAAAAGACTCCTTCCAATCGCCTCAAACACGCTCGGAAGCCTCCACGACCTGCGCCAGCCCAGAGGTGGGAGCCAGCTTGACCGGAGGCCGCATCACTCTCCCCTTAAAGCGGCAAGTCTCGGCAGGGGAGCGCAGGAAGCTTACTAGTGGGGCGACCCAGTCGGTCCGGCGCTTTCCCTCTCCCTTCACGTCTTACCTGCTTGGCCAAGAACCTGCCCAACTCACTGCGGCTCTTCTCGTTCTTGGCTGCGATTAACCGCAGCGGCGCGGCTGCCACCTCCAGCAAGAAGTGCTCCATGACCCACGGCCCTCACCCGGAGTGGCCACCTGCGCTCCCTACTTCGCGGCCAGCGTCCCCAAGCCGCCGAGGTCCCAGTGCCCGAGCAGCCACCAACTACGCCCCCAGGAAAGGCGTCCTCCGCTCCAGCGCGGACACCGGGAGAGCTGCACCACACGTGGGTGAGCACACGGCGTTTGACGTCATCAGCTCGGGACGGCTACGCGGCGCCCTCCCCGCCTCGGCCTCTCAGCGGCGGAAACTCCGGTCTTCGCTGTCCCGCCTTTTCCGGGAGGGAAATGGAAGCAAAAATCTAGTCGGTTTGGATGCATGAGTGATGGGGTCTCGCGAACTCAGCACGTGGCGGGGCAGAGAGAAGAGTGCGTTAGGCCCGGGAGGAAAGAGAGGGGGCGTGTGATTCTCAGCCCACCGTGCCTTCCTTCTGCCTGAACACACGGAAAGATCAGATGTGAGAGAAATGCTGATTCTCAGCCGGGCGCGGTGGCGCATGTCTTTATCCCAGCACTTTGGGAGGCCGAGGCGGGCAGATCATTTGAGGTTAGCAGTTCGAGACCAGCCTGGGCAACATGGTGAAACCCCCTTCTCTACTAAAAATACAAAAATTAGCCGGGCGTGGTGGCGCGCGCCTGTAGTCCCAGCTACTTGGGAGGCTGAGGCAGGAGAATCGCTTGAACCCGGGAGGCGGAGGTTACAGTAAGCCGAGATCGTGCAACTGCACTCCAGCCGCGCGACAGAGCAGACTTTTCTGTCCCGAAAAAAGAAAAGAAAAGCTGATTCTACCCTTCTTAGCGGTGGCAGTTACCCCGTGCATAGGTAGGGGTCAGCAGTAACCGTAGTTCTTGCCTCCTCAGAAGAATTCCACGAAGGGCATGAGGCAGAATGAGAGACCTAGGCAAGCTTCAGAGTAGAAGTAAAAGTTTATCAAAAAGCTTTAGAACAGGACGGAAAGAAAAGGAGGAAAGTACACCTTGGAAGACGGCCAAGCAGTCGCCTTGAGAAATCAAGTGCGCAGCTTGACCTCTTGACTTGAGGTTTTATATGTTGGCATACTTTCGGGAACTTGCACTGCTTCTCCCGACTCCTGAGATCTTATTGGGAAGCTACTGATCAGTTTCAGGTGTTTTCTATTAGAAGACTGCCTTTCGCTGGCGCCGGTGAACGTTAGAGAAACAGTTAAGAACCGCCTGACCATCATCTGATTGTCGCCCAGTAGTCCTGGTGTATGTGGGGTGGGGAGCGCTCTGCTGCTCTGCTCATACCTAACTAGTTAACATTCTGCCCCAGCAATTCCCCTTGTAGGACTCTAGCCTACGGAAATCCTCACATAAGTGTGACAAAGATACCCCTTGCAGATTTCTTAATACAGATATTGGAAGAAAATGTTCAATTGGGAATATTAAACTATGGGGTCTAAGTTATAGAATATTCTGGAAGTCATAAAAAAATAGCGTCCATAACATTAAAAGTGCACTTGTGGGCTGGGCGCAGTGTCTCATGCCTGTAATCACAGCACTAGGCGAGGCAGGCAGATCACAAGATACGGAGTTGGAGATCAGCCTGACCAACATGGTGAAACCCCATCTCTACTAAAAACACAAAAATTAGGGCTGGGTGCCTTGGCTCACGCCTGTAATCCCAGCACTTTGGGAGGCCAAGGCGGGCAGATCACCTGAGATTAGTAGTTCGAGACCAACCTGACCAACATGGAGAAACCCATCTCTACTAAAAATAGAAAATTAGCCGGGTGTGGTGGTGCATGCCTGTAATGCCAGCTACTCGGGAGGCTGAAGTAGGAGAATCGCTTGAACCCGGGAGGCGGAGGTTATGGTGAGCCGAGATTGTGTCATTGCATTCCAGCCTAGGCAACAAGAGCAAAAGGCCATCTTAAAAAAAAAAAAAAAAAAAAGTGGGGGGTGGCCAGGCGCCGTGGCTCACACCTGTAATTCCAACACTTTGGGAGGCCAAGGCAGGCAGATCACCTGAGGTCGGGAGTCTGAGACCAGCCTGGCCAACATGGTGAAACCTCATCTGTACTAAAAAGTAAAAAATTAGCCAGGCGTGGTGGCAGGCACCTGTAATCCCAGCTACTCAGGAGGCTGAGGCAGGAGAATAGCTTGAACCTGGGAGGTGGAGGTTGCAGTGAATGGAAAATGTGCCGGTGCACTCCAGCCTGGGCAAACTCTGTCTCAAAAAGAAGAAAAAGACAAAAAGAAAAAGTTATGTAGTGATAATGCACCCTGGCAACTATTCTCAGGAATGTGTTTAAAGAGGTGCCCCCTGAAAAAGGAGGGTAAAACCAAGAAAGAAGATGACATGGGATCCAGGAAATAAGAGATTTAGCACAGAAAGAAAAAGTAAAATAATCTTGTGGATCGTAATCTTAATCCACAGGATTATTTTTCTTTTAAGTGTTTAAGGGAAATCCCAGAACTTTCATCTGGGCAGCAGCAGTAAGATGAACAGCTCTAGGATGGTTAAATTAATAGATCAGATTAGTGGTTGCCTGGGTTTGGGATTGGAAGAGAAGACAATGTAAACAGCCAGAAGGCAAAATTTGGGGGTAATAAAAATCTAAGACTGGGCCAGCCACAGTGGCTTACGCCTGTAATCCAGCACTTTGGGAGGCTGAGGTAGGTGGATCACAGGGTCAGGAGTTCGAGACCAGCCTGGCCAACATGGTGAAACTCCATCTCTACTAAAAATACAAAAATTAGCCAGGCGTGTTGGCACATGCCTGTAGTCCCAGCTATTTGGGAGGCTGAGGCAGGAGAATCACTCCAACCCGGGAGACAGAGGTTGCAGTGAGCCGAGAACGTGCCACTGCACTCCCACCTGGGCAACAGAGTGAGACTCTGTCTCAAAAAACAAAACAAAACAAAGTACAAAAATTACCCAGGCGTGGTGGCAAGCGCCTGTAATCCCAGCTACGTGGGAGACTGAGGCAGAAGAATCACTTGAACCTGGGAGGCAGAGGTGGCAGTGAGTTGAGATCCCGCCATTGTACTCCAGCCTGGGCAACAGAACGGGATTCTGTCTCAAAATAATAAAAGAAAAATAATGATAATAAGGAAGGAATAGAGCATGTGTAGTATAGATGAAATAAGGTTGACAGTGTATTAGTAATTATTGAAACCAGATATTGGGTAATAGGAGTTTATCGTACTCTTTTTTTTTTTTTTGAGACGGAGTCTTGCTTTGTCACCCACACTGGAGTGCAGTGACACAATCTCAGCTCACTGCAACCTCCACCTCCCGGGTTCAAGCTATTCTCCTGCCTCAACCTCCTGAGTAGCTGGGACTACAGGCATGCACCACCACACCCAGCTAATTTTTTCTTTTGTATTTTCACTAGAGACAGGGTTTCACCATGTTGGCCAGGCTTGTCTCAAACTCCTGACCTCAGGTAATCCACCCCCCTCAACATCCCAAAGTGCTGGGATTACAGAGGTAAGCCACCACGCCCGGCCTATTGTACTCTTCTTTCTACTTTTGTGTATGTTTGAAATTTTGCGCTAAAAAAAATAGTATCTTTGATCCTTTTGTAGTTCATCAGCATGATGATTGGGTTTTCACACACATGTGTAATATGTGCCTCCCTCAAACCATGTTATGACCTCAGTATATTACCTGTCTGATATAAAAATATGTATATATTTTAGAAACAGGGTCTTACTCTCTCACCCAGGCTAGAGTGTACTGGTGCAATCATAGCTCAATGTAACCTTGAACCCCTGGGCCCAAGCAATCTTCCTGAGTAGCTAGGACTACAGGAACCTGCTACCACACCCAAATTTTTTTTTTTTTTTTTTTTTTTTTTTTTTTTTTTGAGATAGAGTCTCACTCTGTCACCCAGACTGGAGTAAAGTGGCGATCTTGGCTTACTGCAACCTCTGCCTCCTGGGTTCAAGCAATCCTCCTGCCTCATCCTCTGGAGTCTCTGGAGTAGCTGGGATTACAGGCATGCACCACCATACCTGGCTAATTTTTTGTATTTTTTAGTAGAGACAGGGTTTCACCATGTTGGCCAGGCTGGTCTCGAACTCCTGACTTCAAGTAATCCACCCACCTCGGCCTCCCAAAGTGCAGGGATTACAGGCATGCATCACCACGCCCAGCTCTTCTTTTTTTTTTTTTTTTTTTTTTTTTTTTTTTTTTTTTTAAATAGACAAGGTCTCCCTATGTTGCCCAGGCTGGTCTCCCACTCCTGGGCTCAAACAATCCTCCAGCCTTGGCCTCCCAAAGTGCTGGGATTATAGGCATGAGCCACCATGCTTGGTCTTAAATGTCTTAAGCTCTCTTAAGTCTTACGCTACTTTCTCTGCTGGCGGTGCCCACCCAGCCATTGGTGACCTCTGAAAATTAATATTTTTGAAAAAAATTATGAGTGTCATGTAAAGAGAACTTGGAGGCCGGGCGCGGTGGCTCAAGCCTGTAATCCCAGCACTTTGGGAGGCCGAGACGGGCAGATCACGAGGTCAGGAGATCGAGACCCCTGGCTAACACGGTGAAAACCCGTCTCTACTAAAAAGAATACAAAAAACTAGCCGGGGCCGGGCGCGGTGGCTCAAGCCTGTAATCCCAGCACTTTGGGAGGCCGAGACGGGCGGATCACGAGGTCGGGAGATCGAGACCATCCTGGCTAACACGGTGAAACCCCGTCTCTACTAAAAAAATACAAAAAAAAAAAACTAGCCGGGCGAGGTGGTGGGCGCCTGTAGTCCCAGCTACTCGGGAGGCTGAGGCAGGAGAATGGCGTGAACTCGGGAGGCGGAGCTTGCAGTGAGCTGAGATCCGGCCACTGCACTCCAGCCTGGGCGACAGAGCGAGACTCCATCTCAAAAAAAAAAAAAAAAAAAAAAAAAAAAAAAAACTAGCTGGGCGAGGTGGCGGTCGCCTGTAGTCCCAGCTACTCGGGAGGCTGAGGCAGGAGAATGGCGTGAACCCGGGAGGCGGAGCTTGCAATGAGCCCAGATCACACCACTGCACTCCAGCCTGGGTGACAGAGCGAGACTCCGTCTCAAAAAAAAAAAAAAAAGAGAACTTGGGTATCAACTTGTAGATGCTACCATTGACCAAAGATGATACAATCTGAGCTTTAATAAAGATAACAATTATAATGAATCAAAACCTATTAGTTTAGTTCATGAATATATACTAATAATTTTAAAAATTTGTTGCCTTTGGAGAGTAATAAGTCAATCTTGAAAGCTGATAAAGGGAGAAATTTAAAAATGTATCCTGCCTCTCATATGTGAATTGCACCACTGGGTAACTAAATAGAAGATGATGACAAGTGTCTCTTCCTCAGAATAGTCCACCTAATTTTAAAAAGAATTGCCAGCACAGTGGCTCACGCCTGTAATCCCAGCACTTTGGGAGGCCGAGGCGGGCAGATCACAAGGTCAGGAGGTTGAGACCATCCTGGCTAACACAGTGAAACCCCGTCTCTACTAAAAATACAAAAAATTAGCCGGGCATGGTGGCGGGCGCCTGTAGTCCCTGCTGCTCAGGATGCTGAGGCAGGAGCATAGTGTGAACCCGGGAGGCAGAGCTTGCAGTAAGCAGAGATCATGCCACTGCACTCCAGCCTGGGGAACAAAGTGAGACACCGTCTCAAAAAAAAAAAAAAAAGAATTGACAAAATTAGAATACCACTATTTTGCAATTCCCAAGTAATCCATTAATCTAAGCATTAAGTATCAATGGCTGCTAACATAGCAAAAAGGGCCAAAAAAACAGACTCTAGATGGCTCTTGATGAAAGAACATAATGCTACCTATAGTCTTACCAAAAGGGTCAAACCTCTCATCCAGCTGTCAATTTTTTTTTTTTTTTTTTTGAGATGGAGTCTTGCTCTGTCACCTAGCCTGGAAGTACAGTGGCGCAGTCTCGGCTCACTGTGACCTCCAACTCCTGGGTTCAAGCGATTCTCCTGCCTCGGCCTCCCAAGTAGCTGGGATTACAGGCGTCCACCACCACACCTGGCTAATTTTTGTATTTTCAGTAGAGACAGGGTTTCACCATGTTGGACCAGGCTGGTCTTACACTCCTGGCCTCAAGTAATCTCCCAGCCTTGGCCTCCCAAAGTGCTAGGATTACAGGCGTGAGCCACTGTGCCTGGCCCCAGCTGTCAATTTTTTAAAATGAAGAAGATAGAATAAGTTAAGCTGCACCATGAATTTATATTCAGAAAAACTCAGACTGTAGAAGATTCTACAGATCAAAAGCTCAGGTTTTTTAAGACACAAATTTAAGAAAAAAGTATGGGAGGGGAAACTGTGAATTATAAGAAATGGCAAAATGATTTAAATGTTTGTGTCCCTCCAAAATTCGTATGTTGAAGGCTTAACACCCCAGTGTGATGGTATTTGGAAGTGAGACCTTTTGGAGGTAGTTAGATTTAGATGAGGTTTTTGAGGACAGAGTCCTCATAATAGGATTACTGCTCTTATAATGGGAGGGGAAGATGAGAGTCCCTTCTCTGTCTGCCATGGGAGGATACACTAAGAAGGTGGCCATCTACTAAAGCAGGAAGGGAGCCCTCACCAGACAATAAATCTGCTGGCTCCTTGATCTTGGATCTCCCAGCCTCCAGAACTATAAGAAATCTTTGCTTGTTGATTACGTTAAAGAGGTTCAGAACATGCAACCCTGAAACAGACCATTTTGACATATTGATTATTTTGAGGTAAAGAAAAATCAGAACCAGCCAACTCAGTAAAACCTCTTTACCTCCCCAATTGCCTAAAATAAAGTATAAACTTACCCTTTTGCAAAGGAAATTTACCCTCATAAAGGAAATTTCTGTTAGTAAAGCTATCTGTACCAGGAAGAGAGCTACTCCAAGACAACTTTTTTCACTTAACAGACTGTTATCTATGTCAATAAACCCACTGAGAAAGTTTATGTTTTTAAGAAAATCAAAAGAAACTTTAGTAAACAGTTTGCAAATTGTGGAGATGCAACCTTGGGTACAAAGCAAACATGTATTCCCAGAGAACAAAGAGAGGGGTTGTGGTTTGGGTGTTTTTTTGTTTGTTTGTTTATTTTTGAAACAGAGTCTCGCCCTGTCGCCCAGGCTGGAGTGCAATGGCCTGATGTCGGCTTGCTGCAACTTCCGCCTTCCGGGTTCAAGCGATTCTCCTGCCTCAGCCTTCTGAGTACCTGGGATTACAGGCATGCCTCACCAGCCTGGCCAATTTTGTATTTTTAGTAGAGACGGGGTTTCATCATGTTGTATTTTAGTCTCCACTAAAAATACAAAAATTAGCTGGGCGTAGTGGTGTGCGCCTGTAATCCTAGCTACTGAGGAGGCTGAGGCATGAGAATCGCTTGAACCTGGGAGGCAGACATTGCAGTGAACTGCGATCATGGTACTGCACTCCAGCCTGGGGAACAGAGCCAGACTCCATCTCAAAAAAAAAAAAAATTAGTTTTATTCAGTCTATAGTCTTACTAACGACTATAGACTGAGGTCTACAGGCCATGGGCTGTCTGACTTCAGAGTTCAGTCAGACTGCTGCAGCACAGTATTTCAGCCCAGTGTTCATATACCTGTGGTGGAGGTTCGGTATGTGCAAAATCACATGAAAGTTTCGGTGCAGGAGTACATCTAGTTATAGATTTCAGAGGCATAATCACCAACCCTATCAGACATTATCTCATGTGTAGGAAAAGGCACTATATTCCTCCTTTCCTTCTTTTTTTTTTTTTTTTTTTTTGAGACGGAGTCTCGCTCTGTCTCCCAGGCTGGAGTACAGTGGCGTGATCTCGGCTCACTGCAAGCTCTGCCTCCCGGGTTCATGCCATTCTCCTGCCTCAGCCTCCCCAGTAGCTGGGACTACAGGCGCCCGCCACCATGCCCGGCGATTTTATTTTATTTTATTTTTGTATTTTTAGTAGAGACGGGGTTTCACCATGTTAGCCAGCATGGTCTCGATTTCCTGACCTCGTGATCCGCCCTCCTCGGCCTCCCAAAGTGCTGGGATTACAGGCATGAGCCACCGTGCCCATCCATATTCCTCCTTTAAGGAATATAGTGACTCAGGCAAGAGATGTTGGGGCCGTGTGCTCTATCCTGGTTTGCCTTCAAAGCGTATTTCCAGGGAGCTGCACTTCCTCACAGAGTCAGGGGCTTTGTGAAATTAGAAGGCAAGCAGAAATGAGCAAAATGGCTTCTTACCCTTTTTACTTTGTCTCACAATAATTAGAGTACTATGTTTAAATGTCACTTCAAGGAATTATTTTCTCTGTGGTTACATTTCTCTCCTTACAGTTTAACTTTTTCAAATAATTTTTCATTTTAGGATTTTTTTCTTTCTGATTTAATTCAGTCTTTGAATATGTGAAACAGTTACATGGTTCAAAAGTTGAAAGGTTATAAAAAGGCAAACTCAAAAATTCATTAATTTAGTTTTTCTTTTTCTCACCCTGTCTTATGGTGCTGAAAAACTCAACACTTTAATTGGGGCCAGGCACAGTGGCTCCTATCTGTAATTCCAGTACCTTGGGAGGCCCAAGCATTAGGATCTCTTGAGCCCAGGAGTTCAAGGTTACAGTGAACTACGATTGTGCTACTGCACTCCAGCCTGGGTGACAGTGGCAGACTGTGTATCTAATACCCTCCCACACCCAACTTATTCATTCACTTATGAGTGAATTATTAGTATGTAAATTAAATCCCAGTAAAGCTCTTATTAAAAAAATTAAAGCCAGCCAGATGCAGTGGCTCACGCCTGTAATCCCAGCACTTTGGGAGGCCGAGGCAGGCAGAATACCTGAGGTCAGGAGTTCGAGACCAGCCTGGCCAACATGGTTAAACCCCCATCTCTACTAAAAATATAAAAAAATTAGCCAGGCGTGGTGGCAGGTGCCTGTAATCCCAGCTACCTGGGAGGCTGAGGCAGGAGAATCACTTGAACCTGGAAGGTGGAGGTTGCAGTGAGCCAAGACCACCCCATTGCACTCCAGTCTGAGCAACAAGAACGAAACTCCATCCCCCCAAAAAAAAAAGTTAATTAATTTTTTTTTTTTTTTTTTTTTTTTGAGACGGAGTCTTGCTCAGTCACCCAGGCTGGAGTGCGGTGGTGCGATCTCGGCTCACTGCAAGCTCCGCCTCCCGGGTTCTCGCCATTCTCCTGCCTCAGCCTCCCGAGTAGCTGGGACTACAGGCGCCCGCCACTACGCCCGGCTAGTTTTTTGTATTTTTAGTAGAGACGGGGTTTCACCGTGTTAGACAGGATGGTCTCGATCTCCCGACCTCGTGATCCGCCCGTCTCAGCCTCCCAAAGTGCTGGGATTACAGGCTTGAGCCACCGCGCCCGGCCGTTAATTAATTTTTTTAAAAAGCCATGCATATTTGCAAATAAAAATATGTAAGTTAGGTGGAGTGGCTTATACCTGTAATACCAGTACTTTGGAAGGCAGAGGTCAGAGGAGTGCTTGAGGTCAAGAGTTGGAGACCAGCCTAGGCAACAACATGGCCAGACCCTGTCTATATTACAAAAAAAAAAAAAAAACGAAAGAAAGAAATTGGCAGGTGTGGTGTTGTGTGTGCCTGTGGTCCCAGCTACCTGGGAGGCTGAGGTAGGAGGATTGCTTGAACCTAGGAGTTTGAGGATGCAGTGAGCTATGATCACACCACTGCACTCCAGCCGGGACAACAAACTGAGACCTTATCTCTAAAAAAGTAAGAATAGGCCGGGCGCGGTGGCTCAAGCCTGTAATCCCAGCACTTTGGGAGGCCGAGACAGGCGGATCACGAGGTCAGGAGATCGAGACCATCCTGGCGAACACGGTGAAACCCTGTCTCTACTAAAAAATACAAAAAACTAGCCAGGCGAGGTGGCGGGCGCCTGTAGTCCCAGCTACTCCGGAGGCTGAGGCAGGAGAATGGCATGAACCTGGGAGGAAGAGCTTGCAGTGAGCTGGGATCTGGCCACTGCACTCCAGCCTGGGCGGCAGAGCGAGACTCCGTCTCAAAAAAATAAATAAATAAAAATAAATAAATAAATAAATAAATAAGAATAAAAATAAAGCCAGGCGCGGTGGCTCACGCCTGTAATCCCAGCAGTTTGGGAGGCCGAGGCGGGCGGATTACCTGAGGCCAGGAGTTTAAGACCAGCCTGCCCAACATGGCAAAACCCCATCTCTACTAGAAATACAAAAAATTAGCCAGGCATGGTGGCAGGCCCCTGTAATCCCAGCTATTTGGGAGGCTGAGGCAGGAAAATCGCATGAACCCGGGAGGTGGAGGTTGCAGTGAGCTGAGATCATGCCACTTCACTCCAGCCTGGGCGACAAGAGCGAACCTCCGTCTCAAAAAAAACAATGAAAATGAATTGGTTGATATAGCAGTTAAGACTAAATGGCGTCAGGCGCAGTGACTCACACCTGTAATCCCAGCATTTTGGGAGACTGAGGCGGGAGGATTGTTTGAGCCCAGGAGTTTGTGACCAGTCTGGGCAACATAGCAAGACCCCATGTCTACAAAAAATTTTAAAAATTAGCCAGGGGTGGCCGGGCGTGGGTGGCTCACGTCTGTAATCCCAGCACTTTGGGAGGCCGAGCTGGGCGGATCACCTGAGGACAGGAGTTCGAGACCAGCCTGGTCAACATGGCGAAACCCTGTCTCTACTAAAAATACAAAGATTAACTGGGCGTGGTAACACATTCGTGAAGTCCCAGCCACTCGGGAGACTGAGGCAGGGGAATCACTTGAACCTGGGAGGCGGAGGTTGCAGTGAGCTGAGATCGCGCCATTGCACTCCAGCCTGGGCAACAAGAGTGAAACTCTATCTCAGAAAAAAATACAACTAAACAAAACAGCCAGGGGTGGTGGTCGCTTGCGTCTGTGGTCCCAGCTACTCTGGAGACAGAGGTGGGTGGATCTGTCGAACCCTGGAGGTGGAAGTTGCAAGGAGCCGAGATCGCGCCACTGCACTCCAGCCTGAGCGACAAAGCGAAAAGAAAAAAAAAGCTAAGTGGACAACCAAGAGGAAATGGGTAGGGATTAATATAGGCAGACTATAAGTAGCGAGGAAGGCGGCCTCATTTTCGCACCTATCAATGTGCAGGCTGAGCTCCTGAGGCTAGACCTACCGGCACCCCCCATTACTACAGGTTCTGTAAGACAAGTCAGGTATTCCACCCTCTAACAAGCTCTTCTCTCTCCTGCCTCGCTAGACTAGTATCCCCTCCTTAAGGCTCCCAACATCCGAAGCTAAGTTGTTTGTCTGCCTATCATCCAGGAACGCGTCTGAGGGCAGGAAACAAATTTATTCATCGTAATCGAGCCCAGCACTTTGTCTAGCACGCAGCTGACAGCAGAATTTTAAGAGTAAAGGATTAAATAAATGACAGACTTCTCAAGGCTTCCTGTCTCTTTCACTAAAGAGCTTCTCTCAGGCCAGGCCCCTACCTCTACTCAGGTCAGTCCCTTCCGTATTGAAGCCCCGCCCCGTCGCTTCCCCGCCACCTTACACCCCGCCTCTTTCTCTTAAAGCCCTAGGAAGATTACTGGAGTTTGGCGCCAACCGTGTTTTTTTTTTCCCTTCCAAAGGCGGGAACTAGTTGTGGGCGCTGCGACGTGCTTTGCGTCTGATATGATTGGCCGTAGGCACTCAGTCCCGCCTCCGTAGCCTGAATGCGCTCTGGTATTGGTGGAGATGCAAGGGAGACCTCGGTGGGCAGAAAGGAACCGGGTTGTCTTGGGCCGGGCAGGGCGGGTAAGTTGCCGTAGGGGCCCGGTCCGTGAGGGACTGCTAAGGAAGAGGCTGCATGGCGCGGTAGTCCCCCGAGTGGAGGTCGGCGGCCCCTGGGAAGCCAGAGAGTCGGAGGGAGTTCATCTGGAGCGGCCAAGTAGGTCGGGGAAGGGCCCCGCCTGACGTCTGGCTGCGCAGGTAGCCACGTTCCCTCCGCCCCCGGTGCAGCTTCAGGGCTTGCTCCCTGCGTCCCTCCGTCGTCCCTCGAGAGGGTCTGGAGCGGGGCTATGGGCGGGTGCGCCCAGGAATTGTCCCTTCGGCCGCTCGTCCTGCCCCTCCCCCACCGCCATCCAGTCTCTCTTTGGAATATACTCTTAAAAGCTTTCAGATGGAGTTCTTTGGAGAAATGGGTTTCCTGTAGTGTCAGGTGATCGTTGATGTTGATTGTTTCTGAAACGTTTATTTAGGCATCAAACCAACATGCCTCAATAAGTTTATTTTCATTTTTGCAGCGCCTAGATTCATCCCTAGCACATAGTAGGCCCTAACTCAGATGTGAATGTAGAATTCGCAGGAGCTGAGCATTTGTACTTCAGGCATCAAGTTGTCTTTGACTCTTCGACTCTTCCTTGGTCTTTTTCCGTTCTCCACATCTCCACCAGCAAACATTTCGCCTCTCCTCGAGGCCCTTCCTCCCATCTCCCTCAGCGCCTCTTTGCTTGGAGGGGGAACAGAGGCTTTCATGGCAGGGATTCTCCCATCTGCCCTCCTATCCCCGCTATGCCCTCCAATTATCTTTTCCTGGCGTTCCGTTTTACAAGAGATGGCCTTCTTTCCAAAAACATTTATATTGCATTGAATATTCTTGATTTTGGCCATCTTGCTTTACAGACAGACCTGGGGTCTAATTTCAGCTCTGCCACTTACCAGCTGGTTGCCTTGTGCAATTTCTTGATCGTCTGTGTTTTCCTCATCTGTAAAATGGGAAAAAAGATAATATGGACCTCATAGAACTCTGGGGAGGATTTAAACTAAGTGAATAATGTATTTAGACCATTTAGGTTAGTGCCTGGAACATAGTAAATATGCCATATGTAATAGTTTTTGTTAGTATTTGCCCCTCACATTTTCTTTTGGGGTCTTGCTGTATTAGTATTAGCCTTTCCCATGAGCATAAAAATACAGACTGTCTGTCTCCTCTGGCTTTTCCCTGTTTTTCTCTACAAATGCTTGTGTGTTTTTCTCTAAATTTTATTTTTTATCTTTTAGCGTCTACATTAAGGACACATTCTCAGTTTTGTAGCGATTTTTTTTTTTTTTTTTTTTGAGACTATAGCCCAGGCTGGAGTGCAGTGGCAAGATCTCGGCTCACTACAGGTTTGACCTCCTGGGCTTAAGCAATCCTTACCTCAGCCTTCCAGGTAGCTGGAACTACAGGTGCGCACCAGCATGCCTGGCTAATCTTTGTATTTTTTGTAGAGACTAGGTTTTGCCATGTTTCCCAGGCTGGTCTCGAACTCCCGGGCTCAAGTGATCAGACTGCCTTCAGCCTCCCAAAGTACTGGGATTACAAGTGTGAGCAGCCACCACGCCCGGCCACATTCTCTCAATTTTGAAAAGAAAATTTTCTTCAGACTACTATGACAAAAGGCTACGTGAGCCTTCTCCTGTCTACTTTGCTTTCACATCTGAATCTATTGGAATTTTTCCAGAAAAGATTATGTATGAATAAATCTGCTTACAAACATTTTGTTTTTAGACAGAATCTTACTCTGTCGCCCAGGCTGGAGTTGCAGTGGCATGATCCCAGATCACTGCAGCCTCTGCCTCCCAGGTTCAAGCAATTCTCCTGCCTCAGCCTCCCCGGTAGCTGGGATTATAAGTGTGTGCCACCATGTCTAGCTAATTTTTGTATTTTTAGTACAGATAAGGTTTCACCATGTTGGCCAGGCTGGTCTTGAACTCCTGACCTCAGGTGATCCGCCTGCCTTGGCCTCCCAATACAAACTCTTTTTCGGCATGATGGTTCTCAACTTTGAAAATTTTGCCTCTACACTTTCACAGGTGCATCACTTCTATCGGTAGCAACTCTCATATATTGAGATCCTCAAATGGGAGAAGGTAAGGGAAAGTGAAAAAGACCCATTTCCCAAGAGATTCTGATACATTTTTCTTCCTCCTCCTCTTCCTCTCCTTCCAGGAGAATCACTGGCCTATGTGATTTCAAGAGCATAATCTCACCTATCACTAAGGTGCTAATGAGTCCCAAATCATAATACTTACCGTGCCTTTTCTGTATGACATTTCCAGCTGTTAGATATCCCCCCCGCCGCCGAGATGGAGTCTTGCTCTGTTGCCCAGGCTGGAGTGCAGTGGCACAATCTCAGCTCACTGCAACCTCTGCCTTCCAGGTTCAAGCAATTCTTCTGTATCTCTGGAGTAACCGGAATTATAGGCACATGCCACCACGCCCAGCCAATTTTTGTATTTTTAGTAGAGATTGGGGTTTCACCATGTTGGCCAGGCTGGTCTCGAACTCCTGACCGCAGGTGATCCGTCTGCCTCGGCCTCCCAAAGTGCTGGGATTACCACCCCCGGCCGCTGTTAGACATCTTTATCTGGATGTCCTACAGATAACTCAACATGACTTCACTGGTTCTCCATTGCAGTTAAAGCCTGACTATCCTTGATAGCTAGAAACATGAAAATCATCTTTAACAAACTGGGAATTTCATTAATTCAACAGGTACTCTTTTATTACTTGCCATTCTGCTAGGCCTGCTGAGAGCGAGGGATACAGTGAGTGCTGGGGAACAGAACGGAGATGGTCCTAGTCTTTATGGAGAACCATTGGGTGGTCCATTGGGTGAGATGGACATTTCTCCAGGATTCCCATAAAAATGGAATCATGAACTTCAAGAAGAGGTCATGTAGGGAAAGGACACAATGGGGTAAGAGTATGTAACAGAAGGCCTGACTTAGTGGGAAGAGAGGGTGGACAGGGGAGACTCAAAATGACTTAAGCAAAATATCAAAGAAGAGCTAAGTGAAAGTAGAATATTGAGGAAAGAGTATTCCCTGCAGAAGCCCCGTGGTTCTTTTTGTTGTTGTTGTTGTTGTTTTCCATTTATAAATAGTTTATCCTGTTCACATTATGCAGAATTTCAATGTCATTTATCCACAACGTTAGTACAGTAACAGAAACAAAAAGGAGGGTGGGGGGAGGTTCATAGTGTGGCCTGACATAGTCTAAGGGCTCTCTCCTGTAGTATGCATCTCCTGCAGGCAAGTATTAATATCACTTCATTGTTTGAAGGAGAGTACACTATCCAGGATTCATTTATTGTTCAGATGTCTTTTCCAAAGTATGAGAAAACAGGAGTAAATTCAATAATGAATATCTACAATTCAAACCAATTTAACCACAGGTCAAGGATGTCTTTCTTATCTATTATCACAAACATCCCAGTTGCTTGGCCGGGCGCGGTGGCTCAAGCCTGTAATCCCAGCACTTTGGGAGGCCGAGACGGGCGGATCACGAGGTCAGGAGATCGAGACCATCCTGGCGAACACGGTGAAACCCCGTCTCTACTAAAAAATACAAAAAACTAGCCGGGCGAGGTGGCGGGCGCCTGTAGTCCCAGCTACTCGGGAGGCTGAGGCAGGAGAATGGCGGGAACCCGGGAGGCGGAGCTTGCAGTGAGCTGAGATCTGGCCACTGCACTCCAGCCTGGGTGACAGAGCGAGACTCCATCTCAAAAAAAAAAAAAAAAAAAAAAAAAATCCCAGTTGCCTCCATCTAAAAATTTGTTTTAAAAGTTAAGACACGGCCGGGCGCGGTGGCTCAAGCCTGTAATCCCAGCACTTTGGGAGGCCGAGACGGGTGGATCACGAGGTCAGAAGATCGAGACCATCCTGGCTAACACGGTGAAACCCCGTCTCTACTAAAAAATACAAAAAACTAGCCGGGCGAGGTGGCGGGCGCCTGTAGTCCCAGCTACTCGGGAGGCTGAGGCAGGAGAATGGCGTGAACCCGGGAGGCGGGGCTTGCAGTGAGCTGAGATCCGGCCACTGCACTCCAGCCTGGGCGACAGAGCAAGACTCCGTCTCAAAAAAAAATAAAAATAAAAAAAAATAATAATAAAAATAAAAAAAAAATAAAAAATAAAAAAATAAAAGTTAAGACACAATTAATTATACCTTATTAATTCACTCAAAAGCGAAAAAAAAAATGTACCACCCAGCATACAAAAGTTACACATTGGAAGTATATATATAGGGCCAGGTGCGGTAGCGCATACCTGTGATCCCAGCACTTTGGGAGGCTGAGGCAGGTGGATCATGAGGTCAGGAGTTCAAGACCAGCCTGGCCAAGATGGTGAAACCCCGTCTCTACTAAAACTACAAAAAATTACCTGGGCGCAGCTTCAGGCGCCTGTGATACCAGCTGCTCAGGAGGCTGAGGCAAGAGAATCGCTTGAACTCGGAGGGCGGAGGTTGCAGTGAGCAGAGATTGTGCCACTGCACTCCAGTCTGAGCGACACAGTGAGGCTCAAAAAAAAAAAAAAAAGTGTATATATTATATATTTCCTTTGTTTTTTGAGATGGAGTCTCTCTTTGTTGCCCAGACTGGAGTTAAATGGCATGATCTCGGCTCACTGCAACCTCCTCCTTTCAGGTTCAAGTGATTCTCCTGCCTCAGCCTCCCAAGTAGCTGGGATTACAGGTGTGAGCCACCATGTCTGGCCAATTTTTGTATTTTTAGTAGAGATGGTGTTTCACCATGTTGGCCAGGCTGGTCTTGAACTCCTGAACAAAGGTGATCTGCCTGCCTTGGCTTTCCAAAGTGCTGAGATTACAGACTTGAGCCACTGCGTCTGGCCTCAGAATTTGTTTTTTATCCTGAAATCAGCAGAAAGCACTGAGGGGGTTTTCTTTTGTTTTGTTTTTTTGAGACTAAGTGTCCTGTGCCCCAGACGAGTATAGTGGCATGATCTGTGCTAATTGCAGCCTCCCCCTCCCAGCTTCCAGAAATTCCCCTGCCTCAGCCTTCCAGGTAGCTGGGATTACAGGCATGCGCCGCTACGCCTGGCTAATTTTTGTATTTTTAGTAGAGATGACGTTTCACCATGTTAGCCAGGCTGATCTCAAACTCCTGACCTCAGGTGATCTCCTGATGTCAGGTGATCGCCCGCCTCGGCCTCCCAAAGTGCTGGGATTACAGGCGTGAGCCATTGTACCCAGCCTAGGCACTGAAGGGTTTAAGCAGAGTTGGGAACATGATCATGTTTGCATTTCGAAAATAACTCATACTGAGGTTTGAAGAACAATTTGAAATGGGGGAAGACTGGCCATTTGAATACACTTTCCATTAAATCTTGTTGACTACCTCTCAGATCTGTTTTTAGTGTTTTGTGGGTTTTTTGGTTTTGTTTTGTTTTGAGACAGTCTCGCTCTTTGACCCAGGCTGGAGTGCAGCGGTGCAGTGACAGCTTACTGCAGCCTCCGGAAGCATGTGCCACCACACCCAGCTAAGTTTTCTGTTTTTTGTAGATACAGAGTCTCACTGTGTTGCCCAGGCTGGTCTTGAACTGTGCACAAGCAATCCTCCTGCCTCAGCCTCCCAAAATGTTGGAATTACAGTCATGAACCACCGTGCCCAGCCAAGATCTGTTTCTTATTTTTATTTCCACTACTAAGAACTTAGAGTGACACCTCTTTGTCTTCTGCCTTGTTTTGGTAGCCTTTTGTTTCTCCCTTCCCACTCATATTTTCCAGACTCTTGCCAGAGTTCAACTTCTAAGATGCAGATTTGATCATTATATTCCCCTGCTTTAAAAACCTTCACTGGTTCCCCCATTCCTTTCTACATGGAATCCAAGTATCTTAATCACATAATACATCCCTTGATTTATTTTATTTTATTTTATTTTTTTTGAGAGAGTCTCACTGTCATCCAGGCTGGAGTGTGGTAGCACGATCTTGGCTCACTGCAGCCTCCGAGCCTATGACTTTCTACACTTTATTCTCACATTCTGGTCTTGCCTTCACATGTTCTGTTCTGTGGGTGTTCACACCCATACTTGATTGTGAACTTATAGATAGATGTCGTGAGGAACAGATGTGGGGAGATCGTGTCAAGAAGTGTTTGCAAACATGAGCCTAATTTAATTGAACCTTGGAATTTTGGAAACCTTGAGACAGTGAATAATGGAGCTAGAATGATAGGCGTCAGTCTATATCACGATAAGGAATTTTTTTTTTTTTTTTTTGAAATGGAGTCTCACTCTGTGGCACGATCTCAGCTCACTGCGACCTCCTCCTCCTGGGTTCAAGCAATTCTCCTGCGTCAGCCTCCCAAGTAGCTGGGACTAGACACGCACCACCATGCCCAGCTAATTTTTTTTTGTATTTTTAATAGAGACGGGGTTTCACCATGTTGGCCAGGATGGTCTCGATCTCTTGACCTCATAATCCGCTTGCCTAGGCCTCCCAGAGTGCTGGGATTATAGGCATGAGCCAGTGCGCCCAACCGGGATAAGGACTTTGTACTTTATTTATTAAAAATCGGGAAGTAAAGTTTTTGAGCAGGATTGCGGTAGAACTAACCCAGTAGTTGTGCATAGCATGTATTTGGAGCGGGGAAATAATTAGGTAGCTATAGTGGGGCCTGAAACAAATCGAAATGGCGAGAATGGGGATAAATAGGAGAAACATTTCAGAGGTAGCATCAGTAGATCAGTAGTCTATTAGGGAATGTTAGTACTACTCCAAGAAATAGAGAAATCAGGAAGTGAGCAGATATGGATGGAAAGATGATCTCTTGTTTTGGACTTGGTGAGTTTCTACCTACAGGAATGTGTTTATTAATGTTAGCATTTTTTTGTTTGTTTGTTTTGAGACAGGGTCTCATTCTATCACTCAGGCTGCAAGGCAGTGACTTGATCTTGGCTCACAGCAATCTCTGCTTCCTGGGGGTGCTTAAGGAATCCTCCCACCTCAGCCTCCTAAGTATGGTTGGGACCATAGGCGTGTGTCACCACGCCTGGCTAATTTTTGTATTTTTTCTAGAGATGAGATTTCGCCATGTTGCCCAGGCTGGTCTCAAACTCCTGGCCTGAAGTGATGCACCCACCTCGGCCTTCCCCCAAAGTGCTGGGATTACAGGTGTGAACCACTGTACCCTGGCATCCAGCCACTAATTTATTTGTTTGTTTGTTTATTTATTTATTTATTTATTTATTTATTGTTTGAGACAGTCTTGCTCTGTTGCCCAGGCTGGAGTGTAGTGGGACAATCTTGGCTCACTTCAGCCTCTACCTTCCCCACGCTCAAGCAATTCTTTTGTGCCTGAGCCTCCTAAATAGCTGGGATTACTGGTGCGTGTCAGCATACCTGGCTAATTTTTTTTATTTTTAGTAGAGAGAGGGTTTCACCATGTTAGCCAGCCTGGTCTTGAACTTCTGACCTCAGATCTGTCCACCTGCCTAGGCTTCCCAGAGTGCCGGGATTTAGGCATGAGCCACCACACTTGGTTGCTAATTGTTTCTTGTTTGTTTGTTTGTTTGTTTTGAGACAGAGTCTCGCTCTGTCACCCAGGCTGGAATGCAATGGCACAATCTCAGCTCACTGCAACCTCCGCTCCCGGCTTCACGCCGTTTTCCCATCTCAGACTCCCTAGTAGCTGGGACTACAGGCGCCCACCACCGCGCCTGGCTAATTTTGTTTTTGTGTTTTCAGTAGAGATGGGGTTTCACCATGTTAGCCAGGATTGTCTCTATCTCCTGATCTCGTGATCCACCCGCCTCAGCCTCCCAAATTGCTGGGATTACAGGCGTGAGCCATTGCACCCAGCCCACTAATTGGTTTTTTAATGTTAGACATCCTCACATTTTTGGGATACATCTCACTTGTCTGTAGTGCTTTTTTGTTTAATATCTTAGTGGATTCAGTTGGTTGATTTTTTTTTTTTTTTTTTTTTTTTTTTTTGCTACGGAGTCTCCCTCTGTTGCGCAGGCTGAAGAGTGGCGCAATCTTGGCTCGCTGCAACCTCTGCCTCCCAGGTTCAAGCTACTCTCCTGCCTCAGCCTCCTGAGTAGCTGGGATAACAGGTGTGCACTACCATGTCCTTCCAATTTTTGTGTTTTTAATAGAGACGGGACTTCACCATGTTAACAAAGTTGGTCTTGAATTCCTGACGTCAAGCAATCCACCCACCTTGGCCTCCCAAAGTGCTGGGATGACAGGCCAATTTTTTTTTTTAAGGCTATTTCTGTTTATGTTTATAAGAAAGATTGGCTTATAGTTGTCTGGTCTTGTAGTTTTTTTTGTTTTGCTCTATTCTTGACCAGTTTTGTTTTTGTTGTTGTTGTTGTTGTTTTGAGACGGAGTCTCGCTCTGTTGCCCAGGCTGGAGTACAGTGGCGCGATCTTGGCTCACTGCAACCTCAGCCTCCTGGGTTCACACCATTCTCCCGCCTCAGACTCCCAAGTAGCTGGGACTACAGGTGCCCACCACCACGCCCGGCTAATTTTTTTGTATTTTTAGTAGAGACGGGGTTTCACCGTGTTAGCCAGGATGGCCTCAATCTCCTGACCTTGTGATCCGCCCACCTCGGCCTCCCAAAGTGCTGGGAGCCACCGCGCCCGGCCCCAACCAGTTTTGAAATTAAGGTTGTATTCGCCTCAATTATTTGCTTATTCGCAAATAGTTTTTTCTGTTGTCTGGAACAGATTAACCTTTCATTATTATTATTATTACTTTTAGAGAGAGTCTCATTATGTTGCCTACGCTGGTCTTGAACTGGGCTCAAATGAACCTCCGCTTGAGCCTCCCAAAGTGCTGGGATTACAAGCACAAGCCACTGTGCCTGGCCTAATCGTTTTAAAATTTGTAGTGTTTTTGCTTTCTTTCTTTTTCCTGATTAGTTTTGCCATAGATATGCTTATTTCTCTTTTCACAGAACCAACTTGTATTTTTATTGATCTTTCTAGTGCTTGTTTGTTAGTTTTTGCTGGTTATATATATATATTTTGTTTGTTTGTTTTTGAGACAGAGTCTCGCTCTGTCACCCAGGCTGGAATGCAATGGCACAATCTCAGCTCACTGCAACCTCCGCTTCCCGGGTTCACACCATTCTCCTGCCTCAGCCTCCCAAGTAGCTGGGACTACAGGTGCCTACCACCATGTCCAGCTAATTTTGTTTTTGTATTTTTAGTAGAGATGGGGTTTCACCACATTAGCCAGGATGGTCTTGATCTCCTGACCTCGTGATCTACCTGCCTTGGCCTCCTAAAGTGCTGGGATTACAGGCGTAAGCCACTGTGCCCGGCCTTGCTGGTTATATTTTTATTTCTTTGGGTTTACTTTGTTCTTTTTCTAACTTCTTGAGGTGATTGATGGCCTCATTAATGTTTTGTCCTTTCTTCCTATACATTTAGTACTGTAACTTTGCCTTTAAAAGTACTATTTTGGTTTTATCCCATAAATTTTCTGTGTTGTATTCATTGTTACTCAGTTCTGTACTTTTTCCCAGTTTCCATTAGTATTTGTTCTTTCACCTATGTTTATTAATTTCCAAATGACCTGGGAAATTTGAAAGTGCGTTGTTAACTTTGAATTTTATTGGGCTAGATGGAAGCATTTCTTTGATATTTGTGGAAACTTGCACTGCGGCTTGATACATAGACAATATTTATAAATGCGCTTAAAAGTAGTGTAAGTTCTCTTAATTGTGGTATGCAGGGTTATGAAATTATCAGATCAAACCTGTCAATTTTGTATTCAGAGCTATATGCTTAAATTTCTTTAACTGCTTGATCATTAGAGAAAATAATGTTAAAATCTCTATTGTAACAATTTGTTTTTTTGGCTTTTTGGTTTTGGGGGTTTTTTTTAAAGCAGAGAATCGCTCTGTTGCCTAAGCTGGATGGAGTGCAGTGGTATGATCTTGGCTCACTGCAACCTCTGCCTCCTAGGTTCAAGTGAGTCTCCTGCCTCAGCCTCTAGAATAGCTGGCATTATAGACACCCACCACCACGCCCAGCTAATTTTTGTATTTTTAGTAGAGATGAGGTTTCACTGTGTTGGTCAGGCTGCTCTTGAACTCCTGACCTCAAGCAGTCCACCGCCTCCATCCATCCCAAAGTGCTGGGATTACAGGCATGAGCCACTGCACCAGCCCAATTGTGACTGAGTTATCTATATCAGTCAGAGTTCAGTCAGTAGGCAAAAACCATATAGTAATTTGAAAGGGAAAGTTTAGTATAAAGAATTATTGGCCGGGTTCCATGACTCACGCCTGTAATCCTAGCACTTTGGGAGTCCAAGGCGGGCGGATCACCTGAGGTCAGAAGTTTAAGATCAGCCTGGCCAACATGGCGAAACCCCGTCTCTACTAAAATACAAAAATTAGCCAGGCCTGATGGGGGGTGCCTGTAATCCCGGCTGCTCCGGATGCTGAGACGAGAGAATCGCTTGAATCGAGGAGACGGTGTTTGCAGTGAGCCGAGAGCGCGCCACCGCACTCCAGCCTGGGCGGCTGAGCGAGACTCCGTATCACAAAGAAAAAGGCCAAGGTGCAGTGGCTCACGCCTGTAATCCCAACACTTTGGGAGGCCGAGGCGGGCAGATCACGAGATCAGGAGATCGAGGCCATCCTGGCTAACGCAGTGAAACCCCGTCTTTACACAAAAGATTAGCTGGGTGTGGTGGTGGGCGCCTGTAGTCCCACCTACTCCGGACGCTGAGGCAGGAGCGTGAACCCGGGAGGCGGAGCTTGCAGTGACCCGAGATCGCAACACTGCACTCCAGCCTGGGAGACAGAGCGAGACTCCGTCTCAAAAAAAAAAATATATATATATATTGTTGACAGGATTGAAGTAACTAGTAATTGTCTAGTAATAGTTAAGGAATAACTGAAAAATATAGGAATATCAGATATAGGGAGCAGCTATGACCGCTGGGGTTTTGATCATCCAAAGAAGAGCTGTGTTCCCTCACTCTAAGGATGGGATCCAGACCTCATGGAAAGAGCATTGCTGGGGTCAGCTGGACGGTGGAGACATTGCTAAGTGTTTTGCTCTGTTCTAAATCGGCCAGAGGAGTTGTATAGGGAAGCTCCTGGGTGCTAGAGGATCTATGAGTTGGAGAAGCTGCCCTCTCCCTGAACCTAGCAGGAGGAAGCCGTGTTCTGCAGGAGCCAATCATAATAGGAACCTGATGTACAGGAAGTGAGCCTGTGGAAAACCGCCCTGCAGGAACCGAATGCTGGGACAGCAGGCTTTGTAGGAGCCTTGCTAGCCAGATGCACCGAAACTAGGGAAAGAATCCCCCTTCCTCTTCCATTGTTCCTCCACCATTCTGATAAGGGTTAACCTTGTGCCAGTTAGCAAAGGAGAAATATCTACAAGGCCTAGCTCCTTTATCACAGAAGTATGGATTTGGAATTGAGAGGCATAACTGTCACAGTCCCTTTAACTACTTTTTTCCTTTTCCTACAGCCTAGGAAGCTAAGAACCTTTAACTTTTTCATGTGTACACAGTGAGAAGCCACACACATATAACTTCTTTTGATGACTTCTCTATATTACTGTATATGTTCTCAGAAATTTTGAAGTACTATTAATGCATCATGTGATACAATTAAGAAATAAGCAGTTACTTCTTAATTTATAAATAATCTTTTAAAAAATACCTTTGGCAGCCGGACACGGTGGCTCACGCCTGTAATCCTAGCACTTTGGAAGGCCGAGGCAGGCGGATCACAAGGTCAGGAGATCGAGACCATCCTGGCTAACACGGTGAAACCCCGTCTCTACTAAAAATACAAAAAAAATAAATAAATAAAATAGCCAGGCGTGGTGGCGGGCGCCTGTAGTCCCAGCTATATGGCAGGCTGAGGCAGGAGAATGGCGTGAACCCGGGAGGCGGAGCTCGCAGTGAGCAGAGATGCACCTCTGCACTCCAGCATGGGCAACAGAGCGAGACTCCGTCTCAAAAAATAAAATAAAAAATAAAAAATACCTTTGGTGGTGGGGACCTAGAATTAAGATGTGAAGATAATGATCTGACAAAAAAATTTGGAGAAAAATTTAAGACAGATGGGGGCAAAAGATCCATTATTAGCTGGTCCCAAAGTAGTATTTTCTCAGTTGGCTGTTCACAGTCAGTTACAGATCAAACTTCCCGTTCTATTCTTCCCCCCTTATTATTGCTCTTGACTAATTGTTAAAAAAGAGACCCAGGATTACCAAGTCTCTTAGATTTATATTTATTTCCAGGTTTAACTTACTAGGTCGAGTCTTCTTCTTTTTCTTCCTTTTTTTTTTTTTTTTTTTTTTTTTGATACGGAGTTTCGCTCTGTCCCCCAGGCTGGAGTGCAGTGACCGGATCTCAGCTCACTGCAAGCTCCGCCTCCCGGGTTTCCGCCATTCTCCCGCCTCAGCCTCCTGAGCAGCTGGGACTACAGGCGCCCGCCACCTCGCCCGGCTAGTTTTTTGTATTTTTTAGTAGAGACGGGGTTTCACCGTGTTAGCCAGGGTGGTCTCGATCTCCTGACCCCGTGATCCGCCCTTCTCGGCCTCCCAAAGTGCTGGGATTACAGGCTTGAGCCACCGCGCCCGGCCTACCTTTCTTCCTTTTTTTTAAATTATTATTTTTGAAACATGGTCTCTCACTCTGTTGCCCTGGCTGGAGTACAGTGGCATGATCACAGCTCACTGTAGCCTCCACCTCGCAGGCTCAGGAGATCCTCCCATCTCAGCTACTGAAGTAGATAGTACTATAGGTGTGAACCACCATGCCTGCCTACTTTTTAAAAAAATTTATTCTATTAAATAAAGATGGGGTCTCCCTATGTTGCCCAGGCTGGTCTTGAACTACTGGGCTCAAGTGAACCTACCACCTTGACGTCCCAAAGTGCTAGGATTACAGTTGTGACGTTTTTTGTTTGTTTTTCAAGACAGAGTCTTGCTCAGTCACCCAGGCTGGAGTGCAGTGGTGCAATCTCAGCTCACTGCAACCTCCACCTCCCGGGTTCAAGCGATTTTCCTGCCTCAGCCTAGTTGGGATTACAGGCACGCCCCACCATGCCTGGCTAATTTTTGTATTCTTAGTAGAGACGGGGTTTCGCCATGTTGGCCAGGCTGGTCTCAAACTCTTGACCTTGTGATCCACCCACCTTGGCCTCCCAAAGTGCTGGGATTACAGGCATGAGCCACCGTGCCCAGCCCGTTTGTTTGTATTTTTTTTTGTCTTGATGTGGTTTTGCCATGTTGCCCAAGCTGGTCCCAAACTCCTAGGATCAAGCAGTCCTTCCACCTTACTCCCAAAGTGCTGAAATTACAAGTGTGAGTTACCACACTTTTTTTTTTTTTTTTTTAAGTAATACCTGCCATTAGTATAAACTAAAACTGTATGAAATAATAGTGCAGGGAAAGCTTTGATCTATTTGATCTCTTTAACCAAATCATTAGATTCTCCATTATTCTGAGAGGAAACCCCATGACTAATGCTCCCCTCTCCATGTGACAGCTTACAGCTACTACTAGTAGATTTCTCATTAGGAAACCTCTGAGTATCTGATTTCACCAGTTGAATTTTGCTTTGCAGAGTCAGTTATGTTACCAGACGTGATTATGTTATTTGTGCTTTTTGTAATTGTGCAGGCTATTTTATAACAGTTAATCAAATGAGCTAATTGAAATAAATGTTAGATTGAGGAATGTGAGGAATGGAGGAAAAAAGATAATACACCTTGATTTTATTTATCTCTTGTGGTAGAACCATGATCTTGTCTTTGAATATGAATCCAATGATGAGAGTGTTGACATCTTTCTTGCATGAACTACACCCATAAGACATTGCCCATGATTTTCAGTTTTTGTTTTGTCCTTGCTTGAGCCCAGGGAGGTTGCAGTGAGCTGTTGTGCCACTGCACTGCAGCCTGGGTGACAGAGGGAGACTCTGTCTTTAAAACAAAAACAAAAACAAAAACAAAACTTAGATACTTTTTAATTGATCTGAGTATAGACTAGATTTTCTCCCCTAGTACTTTGGATCATTTTTTCTTCACTTGATTTGACATGCAGGGGGGTGTGTGTGTGTTTTGCTACCTATCTTTCCATAGCATTCTGCCTAGTTTTCAGTAGAAAATAACTCCCTTTGGTAATGTGATCTTTCATCATACTGTGATTTAGAAAAATATGAAAATGGGCATAATTGGATTTGACAATAAATATACATTGGTAAGCTTTGAGAAAAACCCAGAATCGTATATAGAAAACCTTCCCCCAAACTAAGAGGGAGCTAGGAGACCAAAGAATGATTCAGACGAGTCCAGCTTGGCGAATAGATATATTTATTAGGACTAATAAGCTTATTTTTTACAAGGCACTCTGGATGGCAGCAGAACAACTTTAGAGATCCATGCTGCCCTTTTGTCTGTAAACTGTTTTTAAGCTAACTTTCTGGCTCATTGCCTACTGTATTTAAGCGATGAGACTGTTTTTCTTGGTAGGTTCTCAAATACTCTTCGGAATGTTTGGGTTCCCAGGGGCACTGGCTCTTCAGCCTGGCACCATGGTCTTGGCTCATCTCCTGTCCTTCAGGATTCAGGCAGCAGACATACACCCTCCACTACATAAGCATATATCTCAATTGGTGGGAGCAGAAGTATGCAGGTGCAGGCTTGCTAATAATTTCATAGCCCCAAGTGGCCAGAGTGGCCATAGTTCAGTGGCCATAATCATTCATTGGGTTTTACTGGCAGATTAGAGGATGCCAGATAAGTTAGTGAAGAGAGGCTTTTTTTTTTTTGGTGGGGGGACGGAGTTTCACTCTTGTTGCCCAGGCTGGAGTGCAGTGACGCAATCTCAGCTCACTGCAGCCTCCACCTTCTGGGTTCAAGTGATTCTCCTGCCTCAGCCTCCCAAGTAGCTGGGATTACAGGCACCTGCCACCACGCCCAGCTAATTTTTGTAGTGTTAGTAGAGACGAGGTTTCACCATGTTGGCCAGGCTGATCTCGAACTCCTAACCTCAGTTAATCTGCCATCTTCGGCCTCCCATAGTGCTGGGTTACAGGCATGAGCCACTGCAATCTGGCCTGTTTTTGTTTTTTTACTGTTTTGGATTCTTATGTTGTTTCTAGTTTTACCATAAACAACACTGGTAACAGATTATTAGATGTGAAATTGTTAGGTCAGAGTATTGCACTTAAACATTTCATCAAATTTTTAATCAAATCAAAGCTGTTGCCAAATTGCTTTCACAGAGCTTTTACCAGAGTACACTTGAGAGAGCTGTGAGAGTACCTCTTTTCCCATACCTTTGTCAACCTAGTGTACTATCAAACTTTTTGTTATTTGCTTGTCTTACTATGTTATTGGTGAAAACATGTCAGGAGTCCCGAAGACCACCCCTAAGTTTGATGATTTTCCAGACTTATAGGATTCACTATGTAGTTGTACTCACAGCTATGATTTATTACAATGAAAGGATGCAAAGCACAATCACCAAAGGGAAAAAAGGTCCATGGGGTAAAGTCTAGAGGAAACCACGTTAAAGTTCCCATGGTTTTGCTCCCAGTGGAGTCATGCCCTTAACTGTTTGTTCCCCCAGCAACTAGTGATAGCAGGTGTGAAATGTTGTCTACCTGAGAAGCATGTTGGAGACTCAGTGCCCAGGCTTTTTACTGGGGGCTGGTCACATAGGCCACCTTTGCCTGTCATGTACTAAAATTTTAAGACTCCCAGAAGGATACAGGTGTTTATGATACACCACATTGTTTGTATGAACAGTTTAGGCACATCGAGACACTTCTTATCGGTCTGGAAATTGTGGGAACCCTCCTGAAATTTGAGTTCTTAAACTCCAGCCAAGGGCCTTAGTAAGCAGCCTTTCTAACGATAAGTAGCCATGCCTGGCTATGCCAACACTTTCCTACACAACATGGCATATCTCATTGTTTTAATTTGTGTTTAGTGAAGTCAAACATCTTTTAGTTCCAAAAGCTTAGCTTTGTTTTTTTTTTTTTAATGATTTGTCTGTGTTTTTTGACCATTTTTCTATTTGGTCTAAGTGATTACCTTTTTTTGGTATCAGTATTTCTTGTTAGTACTAATATGTGTGTGTGTGTGTGTGTTGTGATAGTAGCGATGGTTCTTATTTTAGTGCAAAAGTTAATTTGGCCGGGCGCGGTGGCTCAGGCTTGTAATCCCAGCACTTTGGGAGGCTGAGGCCAGCGGATCACCTGAGGTTGGGAGTTCGAGACCAGCCTGACAAACATGGAGAAACCCCATCTCTACTAAAAATACAAAATTAGTTGGGCATGGTGGTGCATGCCTGTAATCCCAGCTACTTGGGAGGCTGAGGCAGGAGAACTGCTTGAACCCGGGAGGTGGAGGTTGCAGTGAGCCAAGGTTGCACCATTGCACTCTAGCCTGGGCAACAAGAGCGAAACTCTGTCTAAAGAAAAAAAAAAGTTAATTTGTATTTTGGTCTGTTTTATAAAATTAGCATCATTTACTTTGTACATAGCTTAAGTATATTAACAATTTTTTTTTTTTTTTTCTTGAGACAGGGTCTCACTCTGTCACCCAGGCTGCAGTGCAATGGCACTATCTCGGCTCACTGCAACATTTGCCTGCCAGGCTCAAGTGATCCTCCTGTTTCAGCCCCCAAGTAGCTGGGACTACAGGCACAGGCTACTACACTTGGGTAATTTTTGTGTTTTTTGTAGAGATGAGGTTTCACCATGTTGCCCAGGCTGGTCTCAAACTCCCGGGCTCAAGTGATCCACCTGACTTGACCTCCCAAAGTGCTGAGATTAGAGGCATGAGCCATCATGCCTGGCCATATTAACAAGTTTAAAATTTTTGCTTTATAGTTTTGACTTTTTACTAGAAAGTATTAGGCACTTTTTTTGATAACACAAATCTGCTTTTAATAATGGTAGAGAGAAAGGCCAGGCACGGGGGCTCATGCCTGTAATCCCAGCACTTTGGGATTCTGAGGTGGGTGGATTACTTAAGGCCAGGAGTTCAAGACCAGCCTGGCCAACGTGGCAGACAGGCAAAACCCTGTTTCACTAAAATTACAAAAATTAGCTAGGTGTGGTGGTGCACTCCTGTAATCGCAGTTATGGTACACTCCTGTAATCCCAGCTACTCTGTAATCCCAGCTACTCGGGAGGCTGAGGCATGAGAATCACTTGAACCCAGAAGGCAGAGGTTGCAGTGAGTGGAGATCAAGCCACTGCACTCCAACTTGAGCGACAGAGTGAGACTTTGTCTCCAAAAACGAAGAATGATAGAGAGTGAGCTTTTTCAATGTGTCCAAATTTGAAAATTGCTTTTTGTTTTGAAGCTAGGTTTATTCTCTGAATTGTGAGGTTTATTTTAACAGTGGAAATTTTAAAATATTTAATACCGTAGGTGGTGACTTTCAAAAGGAAATAGGATCATGGCAGCAGATGATGACAATGGTGATGGAACAAGTTTATTTGATGTCTTTTCCGGTAAGAGCTACTTTTAATTGTCTTTCTAATTTACTTTTTGTTTTTTTGGTTTTTTTTAAATGAGACAGGATCTCCCCCACTTGCCCAGGGTGGAGTGCAGCGGCGCCATCAATAGCTCTCACTATGACTTCAGACTTCAGAGCTCAAGAGATCCTCTCGCCTCAGCCTCCTGAGTAGCTAGGACTACAGGCACATGCCAACACGGCCATCTAATCATTTTATTTTTTGTAGAGACAAGGTTTCACTATGTGGTCTAGGCTGGTCTCTAATTCTTGGACTCAAGCAACCCTCCCTTTTTGCCTCCCAAAGTGTTGGGATTACAGTTGTGAGCCACTATTCCTTGCCTAACTTTACTTTTTAAATTACAAAATCATTTACCTATTCTCATTGGAAACATAGTCATTATCAGCCTTTTTTCTCTATACATAAATGAATTAATACAATAAAATGCCTGGTACATGGAAATGCTTAAAAGTGTGAACTTACTGTATGCTTTCAAGCTTCAGAATGTAGTCAAATTAGTGATTTTACTAATATGAATGATAATGATTTTTATTATTATATCTAAAAATATGTAAGATAGGTTGTTGTTACTCTTGAAGTTAATATTTCCAGTAAATGCACTGATGGTTGTTTGTTGTTCAGGAAAAAATTGGGCCAGGTGCGGTGTCTCATGCCTATAATCTCAATACTTTGGGAGGCCGAGGTGGGCGGATCACAAGGTCAGGAGTTTGAGACCAGGGTGACCAACATGGTGAAACCCCATCTCTACTAAAAATACAAAAATTAGCCAAGCGTGGTGGCATATGCCTGTAATTTCAGCCACTGCACTCTAGCCTAGACGACAGAGCGAGACTCTTGTCTCAAAAAAAAAAAAAAAAAATTGATAGTCACAATGGATAATTAGTTTGAAAAAGAAATAAATAACTGTCAATACCTGGTAGTAAAATAAGCTCATAAAATAGAATTTCTTTTCTTTTTTTTTTTTTGAGATAGAGTTTTGCTGTTGTTGGCCTGGGCTGGAGTGCAGTGTTGCAGTCTCAGCTCACTGCAACCTCCGTCTCCTGAGTTCCAGCAATTCTCCTGACTCAGCCGCCCGAGTAGCTGAGATTACAGGCGCCTGCCACCATGCCTGGCTAATTCTTGTATTTTTAGAAGAGACGAAGTTTCACCATGTTGGCCAGGCTCATCTCGAACTCCTGACCTCAGGTGATCCACCCACCTTGGCCTCCCGTAGTGCTGGAACTACAGGTGTGAGCCACCACGCCCGGCCCAAAATAGAAATATTTTAAATTATATGCGGAAGATAAACTTCCAGACACTGACATAACATTATTATCTCTTTCTTTTAATGATAATCATGCTGTGACCTCATTGAATTTGTTGAGATATGCGCATATGTTTATTGACCAGAATAGTGATTCCTATGCCATGGAGAGTAGGAAGGGCAGTTATAAAACATGTTTAGTAGAATTCCATTTTTGCCTAAAATAATGTTTTAAACAATTAGTATTCATAGATATGGAAGAGTTCACACCAACTATGGCCATTATAACCATTCTGGGTGGGGTTATTTGGTGTTTATTTTTGCTGATATAGTTTCAAGTTGTTACACTGTAATTCTCTTTTATGTTTTTCCTTTGAAAAATTTTAAGCCAGGCCAGGCGCAATGGCTCTTGCCTGTAATTCTGGCACTTTGGGAGACCGAGGCGGGTGGAGCACCCGAGGTCAGGAGTTCAAGACCAGCCTGACCAACATGGTGAAACTCCGTCTCTACTAAAAATACAAAAATTAGCGGGGTGTGGTGGTGCACACCTGTAATCCCAGCTACTCGGGAGCCTGAGGCAGGAGAATCACTTGAACTGGGAGGTGGAGGTTGCAGTGAGCTGAGGTCGTGCCATTGCAATCCAGCCTGGGGGAAGAACGAAATTCTGTCTCGAAAAAAAAAAATTTAGGCCAACAAATAGAAAAATTGGAAATATAATGTAATGAACAGCATTATTTGTCACCTAGATTCACAAATGATTAAATTTTATCACATCTGCAACCATTAAAATTTGAAGGACAAAGCTACAATTTAATCTGATTTTCTGGATGCAGCTGTTTTTATTTCTATGTGTCACTGTCAAGTCGCTGTCTATACACATACGTGTATATATATATATGTTTTTTTTTGAGATGGAGTTTCACTCTTGTTGTCCAGGCTGGAGTGCAATGGCGTGATCTAGGCTCACTGCAACCTCCGCCTCCCAGGTTCAAGCAATTCTCCTGTCTCAGCTTCCTGAGTAGCTGAGTTTACAGGTGTGCACCACCATGCCTGGCTAAGTTTTGGTATTTTTAGTGGAGACGGGGTTTTGCCGTATTGGCCAGGCTGGTATCGAACTCCTGACCTCAGGTGATCCACTCACCTTGGTCTCTCAAAGTGCTGGGATTATAGGCGTGAACCACCACACCTGGCCAGGTTTTTTATTATTATTTTCTTTTGAAACGGAGTCTTGCTCTGTCGCCCAGGCTGGAGTACAGTGGCGCAGTCTTGGCTCACTGCAAGCTCTGCCTCCTGGGTTCACATCATTCTCCTGCCTCAGCCTCCTGAGTAGCTGGGACTACAGGTGCCCGTCACCACGCCCAGCTAATTTTTTGTATTTTCAGTAGAGACGGGGTTTAACCGTGTTAGCCAGGATGGTCTCGATCTCCTGACCTCATGAGCCACCCTCCTCGGCCTACCAAAGTGCTAGGATTACATGCGTGAGCCACCGCGCCCGGCCCGTATATGTATTTTTTAGGCTAATCAAGTGAAGCAGTAGGAGAAGCATATACATTTTAAAACTAGTCACAGCTACAGTGTACTTTCTACTTTGTGTCTTCCTTTTTTTTTTTTTGGAGACGGAGTCTCGCTCTGTCTCCCAGGCTGGAGTGCAGTGGTGCGAACTCGGCTCACTGCAACCTCTGCCTCCCAAGTTCAAGTGATTCTCCTACCTCAGCCTCCAGAGTAGCTGGGATTACAGGTGTGCGCCGCTATGCCTGGCTAATTTTTGTATTTTTTTTTTTTTTTTTTTTTTTTTTTTTGAGACGGAGTCTCGCTCTGCCGCCCAGGCTGGAGTGCAGTGGCCAGATCTCGGCTCACTGCAAGCTCTGCCTCCCGGGTTCACGCCATTCTCCTGCCTCAGCCTCCTGAGTAGCTGGGACTACAGGCGCCCGCCACCTCGCCCGGCTAGTTTTTTGTATTTTTTAGTAGAGATGGGGTTTCACCGTGTCAGCCAGTATGGTCTCGATCTCCTGACCTCGTGATCCGCCCGTCTCGGCCTCCCAAAGTGCTGTGATTACAGGCTTGAGCCACCGCGCCCGGCCGATTTTTTGTATTTTTAGTAGAGGCGGGGTTTCACCATGTTGGTCAGGCTGTTCTCTAACTCCTGACCTCAGGTGATCCGCCTGCCTCGGCCTCCCAAAGTGTTGGGATTACAGGCGTGAGCCACCTCGCCCAGCCTAGACTCTCTCTTTGTAAACACACACACACATCTAGATGCACACCCGTTTTTTTTTCATGACCCATTTGAGAGTAAGTTACATACATTATGGCCCCTTACCCCTAAGTATTTCAGTATGTACTTCATAAGAAAAGGTTGGTTCTCTTATATACAGTGTAATTTCAGTTTCATTAGATTTAACACTGATAAAATACTTTTGTATTTGATTTGCTATTTTTATTGCAGTGAATAATGTTCTTTATTATTGTAGTTGGATTTAGGTCATTTTAATCTTTGAGTTTAATTTGTCGCATCAGTTATTTTTTCTGATTTCTTTCAAATATTATTTGAATATATATTTACTTATTTAAAATTTTTTTCTCCCTTTAGCACTAGTGCTAACTGCTAGTAATGTTTGAGTATATTTTTGAATTGCATTTCATTTATGAGCTTTTTCACTGTACCTCTTTGTATTATTTTTAGTACTTGTTCGAGGAAGTGTGTACATCTTTAACATTTTGTAGTCTGTTTACTAGTATTGTACCTTTTTACATGAAATATAGAATCTTGCATGTGTAGTTGCATCTATCTGCTCCCTTGCCTTTCATGTTATGAACCCCACAATAAAATGCTAGTGTTTACTGGGCTGGGCATGGTGTCTCACGCCTGTAATCCCAGCACTTGGGGAGGCCGACACGGGTGGATTGCCTGAGCACAGGAGTTCAAGACCAACCTGGGCAACATGGTGAAACCCTGTCTCTACCAAAATACAAAAAATTAGCCGGGTGTGGCGGCATGCGCCTGTAGTCCCAGCTGTAGGCTGACGCAGGAGAATTGCTTGGACCCGGGAGGCAGAGGGCGGAGGTTGCAGCAAGCCGAGATCACACTGCTGCACTCCATTCTGGGCGACAAAGCGAGACTCTGTCTCAAAAAAAAAAAAAAAAACTATAGTGTTTACTGTAACAGTTCTATGGATCTTAAAGAAATTAAGAAGAAAAATTAGTCTTTTATGATTACTCGTTTATTTATCATCTCCAGTCCTAGCATTCTTTGGTATCCTTCTAGTAGCACTTTCTCCCCATTCTCTATTTGCTTCTGGACTCCAGATATACATTATGTAAGAACTTTTGATATTATCATGTAGGTCACTAAGACTCAGTTCTTTTTTAAGAAAGTCTCTCTCATCTACAGATTGGGTAATTTCTGTTGATCTGTCTTCAAGTTCAGTGGTTCTCCTGTCAAGCACATCCAGTAATTTTTTATATTACATATTGTAATCTTCAGTTATAGGTTTTTCCTTTGGTTCTTTTTCGTTGTTTCTGAGATTTTCTGTGTAGTAAGTTTGTGCTTGTCTGTGTGGTTTTTTTGGAGACAAGTTCTTCCTCTGTCAGCCAGGCTGGAGTGTAGTCGCATGAACATGGCTCACTGCAGCCTTGACCTCCTAGGTTCAAGTCATCCTACTGCCCCAGTCTCCTGAGTAGCCAGGACTACAGGCATCTGCCACCATGCTCAAGCTAATTTTCATTTAATTTTTTCGTAGAGACAGAGTCTCACCATGTTACCTAGGCTGGTCTCAAACTCATGGGCTCAACCAATCCTGTGGCCTTGGCCTCCCAAAGTTCTGGAAATACAGGTGTGAGTCACTGCACCTGGCCACCATGTAGTAACTTTGGATTGTATAGTCAACATTATAAATGAAATGTGAGACACTGGATGCTGTTAACATTCCTCTGAAGAGTTGTTTTTAATTTTAGCAGATACTTAACTTAGCTGAACTTGTGATTCGGTCCCTTCTGTAATAGCAACTGAAATCTCTGTTTTAGGTTTAGCTGGCTTTTTGGAGTTCTACCCTTTTTTGAGAGTCACCCAGAGATTTGGGCAGAATTTAGGTAATGCTCTTTGTGGATTTCTGTAATTCCTCTTTCGTGTACTAGTGACTGTTACGACAAATTCTTTTCTCCAGTTCTTCAAGCTACTAAAGGACTGGAGGTTTCTCTCTTGAGTTGTCACTGCCCAGTATAGCTACAACTAGGGCCTGTCTTTCTACAAAAAGCAGTAATAAAAGGGGACAGGGAACTTGGGAGGTGCTATTTTCTTTCAGTTGTCACTACCCTTTCAGTTTTTGCCTGCTTTAGGGTGTACTCTAGCTCTTTAGATAGCTTCGAATATTTTATTTAGTGTTTACGGTAGTTATCTGCAGGAGGATTGGTTTTGTAGAAACTACTCCACTGTAACTGGTATTGGAACTCTTTCAGTAGAATATATATATGAGACTGGATCTCGCACTGTCACCCAGGCTGGAGTGCAGTGGCAGAGTCATGGCTCTCTGCAGCCTTGACCTTCTGGGGTCAAGCAGTCCACCTCAGCCTCCCATGTGCCACCACACCTGGCTAAATTTTTATTTTTGGTATGCTGTGTTGTCCAGGCTGGTCTTGATCTCCTGAGCTTAAGCAATCCGCCTGACTCAGCCTCCCAAAGTGCCAAGTTTACAGGCGTGAGCCACCGTGCCTGGCTTATCTCTTTTTTAAAACAAAACTATTAAGTCTCTTTCTTTTCCTGGTCCTTCAGTGTAGGAATGGAAAAATCACAGTGCCTAAAGTCATTTTTAACTAGTCTTTGCCTTTCTTGCAGCTTCTCCTCTTAAGAACAATGATGAAGGCTCATTGGACATATACGCTGGGTTGGACAGTGCTGTTTCTGGTATGTGAATTCCACAAAAATAGTTTCATTTTTTTGGTCAGTTCATTGTGTGTGTTTGTGGTTACCAAATCCTGGTATATCATAGCTCCTAAACAATTTGCCCATTCTTTGTAATTACACTGAGGTAATTCTTTTCTTTCTTTTTCCCCCACAATAACTTCCAGAACCCAATCTTAACCAAAGCTTGATCAGAAAAACAAATTAGCAAACAGGTTTATTCATCTCGGCCTCAGATTTGATTGAGCCTTGTGCAAAAACATTTTCTACTATTGAAGTGCAACTAGTGCTGGTGTCTGTTACTACTCACTTATACTCTTTTTTTTTTTTGAGACAGACTCTCACTCTGTCGCCCAGGATTAAGTGCAGTGGCTTAATCTCGGCTCACTGCAACATCCGCCTGCCAGGTTCAAGTGGTTCTCCTGCCTCAGCCACCCAAGTAGCTGGGACCACAGGCACGTGCCACCACGCCCAGCTAATTTTTTTGTATTTTTAGTAGAGACAAGGTTTCACCATGTTAGCCTGGATAGTCTCGATCTCCTGACCTCGTGATCTGCCCGCCTCTGCCTCCCAAAGTGCTGGGATTACAGGCATAAGTCACCACACCTGGCTGCACTCATACTCTTGTAGGTTATATGATATTAGAACATTTGAAAAGTGTAAGTTACTATAAGTATTTTTAAATGTATCGGTAAAAGTGATATGCTGAGAATCTAATGACCTATTCAAATTAGAAACCTTTTCCATAATCAGATTTCTTAAAGTTTTGAACAGTTATGATCTTCATACCTAATTTGGTTGACAACAACCATTTATGTAAATTGGTAGTCCATCTGTAAAATCAGTATAAATTTGGAATGTAGGAGAAGTGAAATGTAGGATGAAATATAGGAGATGGAGAAATGTATAATCTTTGAAGTAGACAAAATATCAAAAAGTGTAACAAGGCTGGGCACTGTGGCTCGCGCCTGTAATCCCAGCACTTTGCAAGGCTGAGGCAGGCGGATCACCTGAGGTCAGGAGTTCGAGACCAGCCTGGCCAACATGGCAAAACCTCGTTTCTACTAAAAATACAAAAAAAAAAATTAGCTGGGTGTGGTGGCATGTGCCTATAGTCCCAACTACTCAGGGAGGCTGAGGCAGAAGAATCACTTGAACCCAGGAGGCGGAGGTTGCATTGAGCCAAGATCGCGTGACTGCGCTCCAACCTGGACGACAGAGGGAGACTCCATCTCAAAAAAAAAAAGAAAATGTAACAAATATTTTCACTTTGAGAGGCCAAGGCAGGTAGATTTCTTGAGGTCAAGAGTTCGAGACCAGCCTGGCCAACATGGTGAAACACCGTCTCACCATCTCTACTAAAAATACAAAAATTAGTGGGGCGTGGGGGTGTGCACCTGTAATCCCAGCTACTTGGGAGGCTGAGGCATGAAAATGGCTTGAACCTTGGAGGGTGATGCTACAGTAAGCCAAGATTTGTACCACTGCCACTGCACTCTAGCGTGGGTGACAGAGTGAGACTCAAAAAACAAAACAAAGAAGTATAACAAGTAATTTAATGGAAGGTTTTTTTGTTTGTTTGTTTGTTTGTTTTTAGACAGTGCTTCCAAATCCTGTGTACCATCAAGAAATTGTTTGGACTTATACGAAGAGATCCTGACTGAAGAAGGAACTGCAAAGGAGGCAACATATAATGATGTATGGGTTGCTACAATTATTAAGGACAGTTATTTACTATTTTGTAGCTTCTGAAGAACAGTCAACTGCTTAGTTTTGAACAAATATTTTGTTTAGGAACTTAGCTCTTAGATTAATAAATATTTAAGTCAGTTTTTGTCTTCAGACCTGCTTTTTAAAGGAATGTTTTCTGAATACTTGTCTAAATTTAGTTACAATTTTGCTTCCCAATTTAAGCATCTGAGTATGAAACCTCAACAGGCAAACAGTGTTATAACATTTTTTCTTTTCATAATATGTACAAAGTTAAATTATATGTTGCATAAAATGTCCTGAGACTTGTATTTCTTTCTACTATGTTTGAATTTTAAAGTTTGGATGTTGAATGTGAAACTAAACAAAATAGATTATTTGTAGGCTTAACTTTAAAACTAGTAATCTTTCTGGTAGAAGTAGACCTCATCTGCCTTCTTAGTGAATTGATTTGCAAATTTTAAAATATTTTGAAATGCCAATTCAACTAAGAAAATAATTTTGAATCATGATCCTTTTATATTTTATAGTTGCAAGTAGAATATGGAAAATGTCAACTGCAAATGAAAGAGCTGATGAAAAAGTTTAAAGAAATACAGACACAGGTAGGGTATAAATGAAAACATAAAAAACAAATTACCAGGCACAGTGACTCACACCAGTAATTTCAGCACTTTGAGAGGCAGAGGTGGGAGGTTTGCTTGAGGCCAGGAGTTTGAGCCCAGCCTTGGCAAGGTAGCGAAACCTCATCTCTACAAAAAAATAAAACAATTAGCTGTGTATGGCCCCCCTAGCTACTTAGGAGGCTGAGGAGGGAGGACCCTTGAACTCAGGAGTTTGAAGTTACAGTGAGCTGTGATTGTGCCACTGCACTCCAGCCTGGGTGACAGAGGAAGACACTAGCACTTAAAAAAAAAAAAAAAGTTATTATAAATAGAAATTAAAATGTTAAAGTGTTGACAGTTTATAAAAAAGCTTTCTTTTAGTATTAAATGAAATAGCAAATGTGGCAAATATGCATTATTTCCCGAGTTGATGAAACTGATAAAACGGCTTGATTTGTTAAATGACATTGATATAAAGGGTCTGTTAGACTTAGGTCAATTAATAGTTAATTGATAGAAAATTTGTGGAGATGATGACAACTGGTTTAAAACAATGGTTTTGAGGAACAAAGATATGGGTCTAAAATGGCTCTTGGGGGACACTGATGATGCCGTCACAGCTTTTGCCAGAATGACCCATTTTGTGACTGCACTGCAAAAATTAGGAATGTCATGTCCTGTTCTAGTTATCACTTTTTGGTAAAATTGTTTCTCTTCCTTCTCTTTCCCCTGAAAGAACCAGTGAACTATCAATTCTTTCTTAGTTTATCTTAGGGACTAATACATCTTTTTTTTTTTTTTTTGACGGAGCCTTGCTCTGTTGCCACGCTGGAGTGCAGTGGCACAATCTTGGCTCACTGCCGTCTCCAGCTCACTGCAACCTCCACCTCCCACGCTCAAGCGGTTCCCCTGCCTCAGCCTCCCAAGTAGCTGGGATTACAGGCACCCGCCATGACACCTGGCTAATGTTTGTATTTTTAGTAGAGACAGGGTTTCAGCATGTTGGCCAGGCTGGTCTTGAACTCCTGACCTTAGGTGATCCACCCGCCTCGGCCTCCCAAAGTCCTGGGATTACAGGCATGAGTCACTGCACCCAGACCGGACTAATACATCTTTGCAAGTTTAACCAAAGCTGTTGAATATAACCTAATTCTTATCATTTTTATTTTCAATTTTCAAGATCATGGCCAGGCAGAACTTACTTTTTCTGCTGTTCATTGGTTTTTCATTTCAATCTCTGTTTTAAGTAGTTTCACTTTAAGTGGGACTATTTCTGGTGCCAGTTATCTTCTCATAGTCTCAGCTTCCCCACCTGTATAAGGGAGATAATAGTACTCCTCATATGGCTTATAAATGTGTGATGCCTGCATGTAGTTAACATTCGATAATTATCAGCTAATATATGTAGTAGTATTAGTAACCCTGTAGGTATGTACTTTATTAATATATTTTGTGGTGTTTTAGAATTTCAGCTTAATAAACGAAAACCAGTCTCTTAAGAAGAATATTTCAGCACTTATCAAAACTGCCAGGGTGGAAATAAACCGCAAGGATGAAGAAATAAGTAATCTTCACCAAAGGTATTACTGAGCGGTGTAGTTGTTATAAATTACATGGGTATTGATATGTGGAATATTTTTAACTTTGAGAGGAAAGATGAAAATAATGTTTTTTGTTTTCTGTTTGTTTTTTTTTTTTCCAGAGACAGGGTCTCATTTTGTCACCCAGGCTGGAATGCAGTGGTGTAATTATAAGTCAGTGCAACCTCCACCTCCTGGGCTCAAGGGATCCTCCTTCCTCAGCCTTCCAAGTAGCTGAGACAACAGGTGTACAACACCATGTCTGCCTGATTTTTTAATTTTTTTATTTTTGGTGGAGACAGGGTCTCACTATGTAGCCCACACTGGTCTTGAACTCCTGGCTTCAAGTGATCCTACTGCCTCTGCCTCCCAAAGTGTTAGGATTATAAGGGTGAGCCACCATGCCTGGCCCATATGTGATTATTAATAGAACATTGTGGCCAGGCTCAGTGGCTCGTACCTGTAATCCCAGCACTTTGGGAGGCTGAGGGGGACAGGTCACTCGAGCTCAAGAGTTGTAGAGCAGCCTGGCCAACAGGGTGAAACCCTGTCTCTACTAAAAATACAAATATTTGGCTGGGCGCAGTGGCTCATGCCTGTAATCCTAGCATTTTGGGAGGCCAAGGCGGGCAGATCATCTGAGGTCAGGAGTTCGAGACCAGCCTGACCAACATGGTGAAACCCCATCTCTATTAAAAGAAAAATACAAAATTCGCTGGACATGGTGGTGCATGCCCAGAATCACAGCTACTCGGGAGGCTGAGGCAGGAGAATCTCTTGAACCCAGGAGGCAGAGGTTGCCGAGATTGTGCCATTGCACTCCAGCCTGGGCAACAAGAGTGAAACTCCATGTCAAAAGAAAAAAAATTTAGCCAGGCGTGGTGGTGGACACCTATAATTCTACCTACTTGGGAGGCTGAGGCAGGAGAATCACTTGAAGCTGGGAGCAGAGGTTGCAGTGAGCTGAGGTCATACGACTGCATTCCATCCTTGGTGACAGCCTGACTCCATCTCAAGAAAAGGAAGCAAATAAAAATAGAACATTGCTACATATTTCTCTGAATATATTTAGTTTCCTAAAACACTGAGTTCTTTCTCTACTACTATTTGCCCTGATGAAATGATGGTGTATATGTCATGGGTTCTTCTAGGTCCCCACTAAATTACTAAAATATCAAGAGGACATCTGTGCTCATGTATCCTATTAATCAACAGCCTTTATACTATCCCTCAATTGTATATTCTTTCCTCTCTCAAGGGGATTTTCTCCATTAATTTCTCTCTTTTATTGGTTGGAGGCAATATTTTGCTCCGGAGAGAAGTTCATATCTTCATAGCCAAACCTCTGAAAAAGTTGTCTAAACTTGTTTTCATTTTCTTTCTTTCTACTAACTCCCTTTGTTTTTTTTTTTTTTGAGATGGAGTCTCACTCTGTCGCCAGGCTGGAGTGCAGTGGCACGATCTTGGCTCACTGCAACCTCCCCGTCCTGGGTTCAAGCAGTTCTCCTGCCTCAGCCTCCTGAGTAGCTAGGACTACAGGCACGTGCCACCATGCCCAGCTAATTTTTATATTTTTAGTAGAGATGGGGTTTTACCATGTTGGCCAGGATGGTCTTGATCTCTTGACCTCATGATCCGCCCGCCTCAGCCTCCCAAAGTGCTGGGATTACAGGCATGAGCCACTGTGCCCAGCCTTTTTTTTTTTTTTTTTTTTTTTTTTTTCAAGACAGAGCCTCACTCTGTTGCCCAGGCTGGAGTGCGATGGTGCAGTCTCGGCTCACCACAACCTTTGCCTCTCAGGTTCAAGCAGCTCTGCCTCCTGAGTAGCCGGGATTACAGGCACTCGCCACCACACCCGGCTAATTAAAGAAAAATTTTGTTTTATATTTTGAGACAGTCTCGCTTTGTTGCCCAGCTGGAGTGCAGTGGCGTGATCTCAGCTTACTTCAACCTCCACCTCCTGGGTTCAAACATTCTCCTGCCTCAGCCTCCTGAGTAGCTGGGATTACAGGCACCCACCACCACGCTGGCTAATTTTTGTATTTTTAGTAGAGACAGGGTTTCACCACGTTGGTCAGGCTGGTCTCAAACTCCTGACCTCAGGTGACCCACCTGCCTCAGCCTACCAATGTTCTGGGATTACAGGCATGAGCCACTGCACCGAGCCTACACCCAGCTAATATTTCTGTATTTTTAGTAGACACGGACAGGGTTTCACTATGTTGGTCAGGCTGGTCTTGAACTCCTGACCTCAGGTGATCCACCCATCTTGACCTCCCAAAGTGCTGAGATTTCAGACATGAGCCACCTGTGCCCAGCTTTTTTTTTTTTTTTTTTTTTTTTAAGGCAGAGTCTTGCTCTGTTGCCCAGTGCAGTGGCGTGATCTCAGCTCATTGCAACCTTTGCCTGCTGGGTTCAAGTGATCCTCCCACCTCAGCCTCCCCAGTAGCTGGGATTACAGGCATGCACCACCTGTAAAAAATTTAAGAAAAAAAACAAAAAACAATGGTTTTTTGTATTTTTAGTAGACGGGGTTTCACGATTTTGTCCAGGCTGGCCTCGAACTCCTGACCTCAAGTGATCTGCCTGCCTTGGCCCTCCAAAGTGCTGGGATTACAGGCATGAGCCACTGCACCCAGCTTCAAGGGTGTTCCTTTTATGGTTAGTGCTTTTCGTGTTTACATTTCCCCAGTGATCTCAAAGGTATCTACCAACAGTTGGTCGGTTGAGTCAGTATCTATATTGGTTTCCTGAGTTAGTGTAACAAAACTACCAGAAATGGGTGGCCTAAACAACCAAAATTTGTCTCACAGTTCTGGAGGCTAGAAGTCCAAAATGAAAGTGTCAGCAAAGTTAGTTTCTTTTGAGGGCTCTGAAGGAAGGATCTGATTCAGGCCTCTGCAGTTGTAGATGGTTGTCTACTTCCTGTGTCTCTTAGGACATCACTTTAACTTGATTACTTCTGTAAAGACCCTTTAAATAAGGTCCTATTCTGAAGAACAATGGGTTAGAACTTCAAATTATGAATTTGGTCAGGAGAGGGGACACAATCAACTCATAACAGGGTTCATATGAGGTTTACATATTGTTTTAGGTTGTATGTTTTTCTAATCCTCTTATAACAATCGCCCTCTATTTCTGATTTTTTTAAGTTTTGGGTTTTTCTACACATTTAATACTGATTAGAAATAGATATATGAAATTTCAAAGAAATTATAGAAGTTCAGGAAGATGAAGTTATTACCAGAAGCTAAAATGGGCCAGGCACGGTGGCTCACACCTGTAATTCCAGTACTTTGGGAAGCAAAGGCAAGAGAATTGCTTAAGTCCGGGAGTTTGAGACCAGCCTGCACAGCATAGTGAGATCCCATCTCTACGAAAAATTAAAAATTAGCTGGGCATGGTGGCGTGTGCCTGTAGTCCCAGCTACTTGGGAGGTTGAAGTGAGAGGATTGCTTGAGCCTAGGATATCAAGGCTGCAGTGAGCCATGATCATGCCGCTGCACTCAGCCTGGGTGAAAGAGGGAGACCCTGTCTCCAAAAGAAAAAGCTAAATTGAGCTATCTGCATTTTATTGCTAGGAAACCTACCAGTTTTTTTAAACACTAATATAAAACCTTAAGACTTAGATTTTTGTTTGTTTTAAACAGTAAATATATACCATTCTCCTAGGAAAGAATTACAACTCTTTATTCCTTTTTACTTTTGCATAGTATATAACGCCTTAAGATGGCCATTGGTGCTTTGGCTTGCTATGGGATTGTATGTGAAACAGAAAAACTACGATAGAGAATTATGTAGAGTTTTACCTTGATCATGTCTGTTGTTTAGCAAGATTTTACTTTTCCTTGTGTTTCAGTTGAGCCAGAATGAATAAGGCAAGAAAATAATGTCACTTGTTCTAAAAGAAGTGAACTTGTGGTTAGCTGGGGAGTTATGCACTGTGGTGAAGTAAGTCTGAGAGCCATTGGCAAGTATTGGGATAGATCCTCAGGTCCTCAAAACTTACTTGAGCAAAGCACATGAAAGAGAATTTCATGTTTTAAAAACAGGCCAATTTAGTTGGAAGCTGGTAATTTCTTTTTCTTCTTTTTTTTAGGGACAGGGTCTCACTTCGTTCTGTCACCCAGGCTGGAGTGCAATGGCGCAGTCATGGCTCACTGCAGCCTCAACCTCCTGGTCTTAAGTGATCCTCCCACCTCAACCTTCCAAGTAGCTAGGACCACAGGCATGTACCACTATGCCTGACTAATTAAAACAAAAAATTTTTTTAGAGACAGGATGTCACTCTGTTGCCCAGGTTGATCTTGAACTCCTGGGCTCAAACAAGTGATCCTCCCGCCTTGGCCTCCTAAAATGCTGGTATTACAGGCATGAGCCACCACACCTGGCCAAAGCTGGTAATTTCTTTCTCAACCAGGAGGTTGAGGCTGAGACAGAGTCTTGCTCTGTCACCCAGGCTGGAGTACAGTGGCACAGTCTCAGCTCACTGCAACCTCCGCCTCCCAGGTTCAAGCAATTCTCCTGCCTCAGCCTCCCAAGTAGCTGGGATTACAGGTGCCTGCCACCACACCTGCCTAATTTTTTTGTATTTTTGGTAGAGACGGGGTTTCACCATGTTGGCCAGGCTGATCTCGAACTCCTGACCTCAAGTGATCCACCTGCCTTGGCCTCCCAAAGTGCTGGGATTACAGGCATGAGTCACCATGCCTGGCCAAAGCTGGTAATTTCTTAATCACTCATGTGAATAAAGTTTGAAATATTGCAAATATAATTTAACTTTGTTTTTTTTGTTTTTATTTCTCAATAGATTGTCTGAGTTTCCACATTTTCGAAATAATCATAAAACCGCAAGGACATTTGATACAGTTAAAACAAAAGATCTTAAATCTAGATCTCCACATTTGGATGATTGTTCAAAGACTGATCACAGAGCTAAAAGTGATGTTTCTAAAGATGTACATCATAGCACTTCACTGCCAAATCTGGAAAAGGAAGGAAAATCACATTCTGATAAAAGGAGTACTTCACATTTACCTATATCTGTCGAGAAACACTGCACTAATGGTGTTTGGTCGCGTTCTCATTATCAGGTTGGTGAGGGTAGCTCAAATGAGGATAGTCGAAGAGGAAGAAAAGATATTAGACATAGCCAGTTCAACAGAGGAACTGAAAGAGTACGAAAAGACTTAAGTCCTGGCTGTGGTGATGGTGAACCAAGGATACTGGAGGCTAGTCAAAGGCTACAAGGACATCCTGAGAAATATGGTAAAGGTGAACCAAAGACTGAAAGCAAAAGTTCAAAGTTTAAAAGTAATTCAGATTCTGACTATAAAGGTGAACGCATTAACTCTTCTTGGGAGAAAGAGACCCCTGGAGAAAGGTCACACAGTCGAGTAGACTCTCAAAGTGACAAAAAACTAGAAAGACAAAGTGAAAGACCACAAAATATAAATAGGAAAGAAGTTAAATCACAAGACAAAGAAGAAAGAAAAGTTGATCAAAAACCTAAGTCAGTAGTAAAGGACCAAGATCACTGGAGAAGATCTGAACGAGCATCACTTCCTCATTCCAAAAACGAAATAACATTTTCTCATAATTCAAGTAAATACCATGTAGAAGAGAGAAGAGGATGGGAAGATTGTAAAAGAGACAGGAGTGTAAACAGTCATAGTTTTCAAGATGGAAGATGTCCATCTTTTCTTTCAAACAGTAGAACTCACAAAAACATTGACTCTAAGGAAGTTGATGCTATGCAACAGTGGGAAAACACACCTTTAAAAGCAGAAAGACATAGAACCGAGGATAAGAGGAAAAGAGAACGAGAAAGCAAAGAAGATAATAAGCATATTAGAAATGAAAAAAGAGTACCTACAGAACATTTTCAGAAGGTTAATAAGGAAACTAAGAAAACCACTTCTGATTTAAAGAAACAGAATGAACCAAAGACTGATAAGGGAGAAGTCCCTGATAATGGAGTTTCTGAAGGAGCACATAATAAAGAGCTTGCAATGAAAGCTGAGAATGGTCCAAATGAAACAAAAAACAAAGACCTAAAATTGAGTTTTATGGAAAAATTGAACTTAACTCTTTCTCCTGCTAAAAAGCAACCTGTTTCTCAGGATAATCAGAATAAAACAACTGATGTTCCCAAGTCCAGTGGTGTATGTGATTCAGAGTCTTCAGTGCAAGCTAAAACAGTGGCATATGTTCCCTCCGTCAGTGAACATATCTTGGGGGAAGCCTCTGTCAGTGAACATACCATGGGGGAAACGAAGTCATCATTATTGGAACCAAAGGTTGCTCTTTTAGCAATGACTGAACCCAGGATTGGTATCTCAGAAACCAAAATGGAAGAAGAAAATAGTTTGTTAGTTAGATCTGTTGACAATACTATGCATTGTGAAGTGCCCATTTGTGGTACAGAGACTTCCTTCCCATCTCCTATGGAAATACAACAGACAGAATCCTTGTTTCCATCAACAGGAATGAAACAAACCATTAATAATGGAAGGGCAGCAGCTCCTGTGGTAATGGATGTATTACAAACAGATGTGTCTCAAAACTTTGGATTGGAATTGGATACCAAAAGAAATGATAATTCAGATTCTTGTGGTATTTCTGAAGGTATGGAAATGAAGGTAGCACTTTCAACAACAGTGGGTGAAACCACTGAAAGCATTTTGCAGCCTTCAATTGAGGAAGCTGATATTTTGCCAATAATGCTTTCAGAAGATAATAACCCAAAATTTGAGCCTTCTGTTGTAGTTACACCACTTGTTGAGAGTAAGTCATGTCATTTGGAGCCTTGCTTACCTAAAGATACTTTAGATTCTTCACTTCAGCAGACTGAGTTAATGGACCACAGAATGGCAACTGGTGAAACAAACTCAGTATATCATGATGATGATAACTCGGTTTTGAGCATTGACCTTAATCACCTGAGACCTATTCCAGAAGCTATCAGCCCTCTGAATAGTCCAGTGAGACCTGTAGCAAAAGTTCTTAGAAATGAAAGCCCACCTCAAGTTCCAGTATATAATAACAGTCATAAAGGTAATAGTTTATATTCTATAACTTTGCTTTTTTTGAGAATGTAAAATACATAAGATAAATTGGTGATATTCTTTTTTGATAACATAAAAAGTAGGCCGGGCACAGTGGCTCATGCCTGTAATCCCAGCACTTTGGGAGGCTGAGGCAGGTGGATCAAGAGGTCAGGAGATCAAGACTATCCCGGCTTACACAGTGAAACCCCGTCTCTACTAAAAATACAAAAAAATTAGCCGGGCCTGGTGGCAAGTGCCTGTAATCCCAGCTACTGAGGAGGCTGAGGAAAGAGAATGGCGTGAACCCAGGAGGTGGAGCTTGCAGTGAGCAGAGATTGTGCCACTGTACTCCAGCCTGGGTGACAGAGCAAGACTCTGTATCAAAAAAAAAAAGCAGCGTATTACTCAGCCCCTGTTATCTAGACGTGCACATGGAAGGTTTTTTGTGTGCGTGTTTTTTTTTTTAGATGAAGCCTCACTCTGAGGCTGGAGTGCAATGGTGTGATCTTGGCTCACTGCAACCTCCGCCTCCTGAGTTCAAGCAATTCTCCTGCCTCAGCCTCCCAAGTAGCTAGAACTACAGGCACGTGCCACCACTCCCAGCTAATTTTTGTATTTTTTTTTTTAGTAGAGATAGGGTTTGACCATATTGGCCAGGCTGGTCTCGAACTCCTGACCTTGTGATCTGCCCGTCTTGGCCTCCCAAAGTGCTGGGATTACAGGCGTGAGCCCCCACACCCAGCCAGAGTTGTTTTTTTGTTTCTTTTTTTTTTTTCTGAGACAGAGTCTCACTGTGTCACCAGGCTGCAGTGCAGTGGCGTGGTCTCAGCTCACTGCAACTTCTGCCTCCCAGCCCAAGTGATTCTCCTGCCTCAGCCTCCCAAGTACCTGGGATTACAAGCACCCACCACCATGCCCGGCCCTGAGCACTTTTTAAGACCAATAAAAGCCAGAGATACAGGCCAGGCGTGGTGGCTCACACATGTAATCCTAGCAGTTTGGGAGGCTGCGGCAGGTGGATCATGAGGTCAGGAGTTCGAGACCAGCCTGGCCAACATGGTGAAACCCTGTCTCTACTGAAAATACAAAAATTAGCTGGGCATGGGGGCCGGCGCCTGTCGTCCCAGCTACTAGGGAGGCTGAGGCAGGAGAATTGGCTTGAACCCAGGAGGTAGAGGTTACAGTGAGCCAAGATTGCACCACTGCACTCCAGCCTGGGTAACACAGCAAGGCTTCTCAAAACAAAATCAATGATGCAAGTATTAGGCATTAACATTCTGCTTCAAAAAGAACTAGTAAAATAGTGAATTGCCTCAGTATTTAATTTTTTGTTACATGTAATATTTAATATGGACATGTCAATGACTAAACTTTAATATATTTTTATCTTCTATAAATGTATTTAATATATTTTTCTCTTCTACAGATGTGTTTTTACGAAATTCAGCTCATTCTACCTCTAAGAGTCAGTCTGATCTCAATAAGGAAAATCAAAAGCCAATTTACAAATCTGACAAATGTACAGAAGCAGACATATGTAAGAATTCACCATTAGATGAATTAGAAGAAGGGGAAATTAGAAGTGATAGTGAAACATCTAAACCACAAGAATGTTTTGAAAAAAATTCCAAGCCTAGAGCGTCGGCTGATGTGCGGAAGTCAAAGACTATCCCACGACATGGGAAAAGTACTGTGGGTCTGGATAAAGACAGTAGGAAAACACATGTAAGAATCCATCAGACCAATAACAAATGGAATAAAAGACCTGATAAATCTAGCAGATCTTCAAAAACGGAGAAGAAAGATAAAGTGATGAGCACTTCCAGCTTGGAAAAAATAGTTCCAATTATTGCTGTACCCTCTTCTGAACAAGAGATCATGCACATGTTACGAATGATAAGAAAACATGTAAGGAAAAATTATATGAAATTCAAGGCAAAATTTTCATTAATACAATTTCATAGAATTATTGAGTCAGCAATTTTGAGTTTTACATCTCTAATTAAACATCTCAACTTACACAAAATCTGTAAGTCAGTGACTACCTTACAGAAGAATCTCTGTGATGTTATAGAGTCTAAACTTAAGCAAGTTAAAAAGAATGGCATAGTTGATCGTTTATTTGAACAGCAGCTACCAGATATGAAAAAAAAATTGTGGAAATTTGTAGATGACCAACTTGATTATTTGTTTGCAAAGCTTAAGAAAATCTTAGTTCAGTTTTGTGATTCCAAAAACTTTGGAAGAGATAGTGATGAAGGCAAACCTGAAAAAACAAGTAAACAGAATGCACAGTATTCAGATGGTCAGAAAGGGAGTGGGTACAACTCCAACAAAGAATTGCCGAAAGAAAAATTATCAAAATCAGAAGACTGTGTTCATTATAAGTCTTTAGTGGGATGTAAAAAGTCTGAGGAAAAATATCAAGACCAAAATAACTCCAGTATTAACACTGTAAAGCATGACAGTAAAAAAAATTTTAACAACTGCTTTGATAATACAAAGAACTCTCAATCCGAAGAGCGCTCCTTGGAACTACACTGTTCAAGCACCCCAAAGTCAGAAAAAAATGAAGGAAGCAGTATAGAGGATGCACAGACATCCCAGCATGCAACTTTGAAGCCAGAACGAAGTTTTGAGATTCTTACTGAACAGCAAGCATCTAGCCTTACTTTTAATTTAGTGAGTGATGCACAAATGGGTGAAATATTTAAAAGTTTGTTGCAAGGTTCTGATCTTTTAGATAGTAGTGTTAACTGTACTGAAAAAAGTGAGTGGGAGTTAAAGACTCCGGAGAAGCAGTTGCTAGAGACTCTTAAGTGCGAGTCTATACCAGCTTGTACAACAGAAGAGCTAGTTTCAGGGGTGGCTTCTCCATGTCCTAAAATGATTAGTGATGATAATTGGTCATTATTATCATCTGAGAAAGGTCCGTCTCTGTCTTCAGGGCTTTCATTGCCAGTTCATCCTGATGTGTTGGATGAAAGTTGTATGTTTGAAGTGTCTACTAACCTACCTTTAAGTAAAGATAATGTGTGTAGTGTAGAAAAGAGCAAGCCCTGCGTTTCTTCCATACTTTTTGAAGATCTAGCAGTCTCTTTAACAGTACCATCACCTCTGAAGTCAGATGGTCATCTCAGTTTTTTAAAGCCTGATGTTTCGTCTAGTTCAACTCCTGAAGAAGTCATTAGTGCTCATTTTAGTGAAGATGCATTACTTGAGGAAGAGGATGCATCTGAGCAAGATATTCATTTAGCTCTGGAGTCTGATAATTCAAGCAGTAAATCAAGTTGTTCTTCTTCCTGGACAAGCCGATCTGTTGCTCCAGGCTTTCAGTACCACCCTAATCTACCTATGCATGCCGTCATAATGGAAAAGTCCAATGATCATTTTATTGTGAAAATACGACGTGCAACACCATCTACCTCTTCTGGTCTTAAACAGAGTATGATGCCTGATGAATCATTGACATCTTTGCCCAGACATGGAAAGGAAGCTGATGAAGGAGCAGATAAAGAATATATTTCATGTCAGAACACAGTTTTTAAATCTGTGGAGGAATTGGAAAATTCCAACAAAAATGTTGATAATAGCAAGTCAACTCATGAAGAACAGAGCTCTATGATACAAACACAGGTTCCTGATATATATGAATTTCTTAAAGATGCTTCAGGTAAGATGGGTCATCGTGATGAAGTGTCTGATGAATGTTTCAAATTGCATCAAGTATGGGAAACAAAAGTGCCTGAAAGCATTGAAGAATTGCCTTCAGTGGAAGAAATCTCACACTCTGTCGGGGATCATCTTCCAAACACATACATAGATCTAACGAAAGATCCAGTCACTGAAACCAAAAACTTGGGGGAATTCATAGAAGTAACAGTTTTAAACATTGATCAGTTGGGATGTTCTGGAGGCAATTTAAATCAAAGTGCTCAAATATTAGACAATTCTTTGCAGGCTGATACTGTAGGTGCTTTTATTGATTTGACACAAGATGCTTCAAGTGAGACTAAAAGTGAAGGTAATCATCCTGAATTAGCTGTTGAAGACTTGGGATGTGGGGTGATACAGGTAGATGAAGATAATTGTAAGGAAGAAAAGGCACAAATGGCAAACAGGCCTTTGGAGTGCATTGTTGAGGAAACCTATATCGACTTGACCACAGAATCTCCCAGTTCATGTGAAGTAAAAAAGGATGAATTAAAATCAGAGCTAGGATCAAATTGTGTTAACTCGGAGTTGCCTGGGACTTTGCATAATGCTCACAAAAAGAGAAGAAACCTTTCTGATCTAAATCATTCTCATAAAAAACAAAGAAAGGAAACAGACTTAACCAATAAGGAAAAGACCAAGAAACCTACCCAAGATTCTTGTGAGAATACTGAAGCTCACCGAAAGAAAGCCAGTAAGAAGAGGGCCCCTCCTGTGAATAAAGATCCCTCATCATTAAAGGCAACCCCAGGGATTAAGGATTCATCAACAGCACTTGCCACTTCTACGAGCCTTTCTGCAAAGAATGTTATTAAAAAGAAGGGAGAAATTATCATTTTATGGACAAGGTAAGAATCTTGTGAGGCATTTAAATCACCAGGAAATTTTGAGCTCAGAAATCTAATCTGTCTGGCTGGGCATGGTGGCTCATGCCTGTAATCCCAATACTTTGGGACACTAAGGCAGGTGGATCACTTGAGCCCAGGTCCCAAACCCAGGAGTTTGGGACCAGCTTGAGCAACAAGGCAAATTTATGTCTCTATAAAAAATACAAAAATTAGGGCTGGGCGCGGTGGCTCACGCTTGTAATCCCAGCACTTTGGGAGGCCGAGGCGGGCAGATCACGAGGTCAGGAGATCGAGACCATCCTGGCTAACATAGTGAAACCCCGTGTCTACTAAAAATACAAAAATTTAGCCGGGCGTGGTGGCACGCGCCTGTAGTCCCAGCTACTCAGGAGGCTGAGGCAGGAGAACGGCAGGAACCCGGGAGGCGGAGCTTGCAGTGAGCCGAGATAGCACCACTGCATTCTAGCCTGGGCAACAGAGCAAGACTCCGTCTCAAAAAAAAGAAAAAAAAAATACAAAAATTAGCCAGGTGTTGTGGTGCAGGCCTGTGGTCCCAGCTACTTGGGAGGCTGAGGCAGGAGGATCACTTGAGCCTGGGAGCTGGGAGGCGATTGTACTCCAGCCTGGGTGACAGAGCAAAACCCTGTCTCAAAAAAAAAAAACAAAAACCTAAAGATACCTAATCTGTCATGTCTTCATAACTTTATCCCAAAATAAAGAAAATGATGACTTCAAAAGTGGCCAAATTTAGTTGAAGATACATTCTAGAGTACAGTCCTGCTGTACTGTTGTACAGTCTAGAACAGTGGCTCTTAACCAGAGGTGTGCAGTAGCACCATGGATAGAAGTTTTCACTTTGAAAAGCTCTAGTGTGAAGTTAAAAAGAAAAAAGTGAAGTGAAAAAAAGTGAAAAAGTGTGTTTTAACTTCACTTTTTAAATTAAAAACAATTATTTCATTTGGAAGGAACTGGTGTAAGCACATCTTAGAGGGAATGACAAGTGATGAAACAGCCAAAAATGGGAGTGTTGGTACAAGTTGGTGCAAAACCACAATTACTTTTGCAGCAACCTAATAATTTGATTTTTCTTCCAAATTAGTAAAGTTTACAGTTTTGTAAACCATTTGTAATTTTGAGGGTTTTTGTTTGTTTTGAGACAAAGAGTTTCACTTTTGTTGCCCAGGCTGGAGTGCAGTGGTACCATCTTGGCTCACTGCAACCTCTGCCTCCTGAGTAGCTGGAATTACAGGGGCATGCCACCACGCCCAGCTAATTTTGTATTTTTAGTAGAGACGGGGTTTCTCCATGTTGGTCAGGCTGGTCTCGAACTCCTGACCTCAGGTGATCCGCCCACCTCCTGAAGTGCTGGATTATAGGCATGAGCCACCATGCCCGTACACTTATGAGTTTTATATGAACTGTTTAAGGAAATCAAGACCCCATTCAGATGTAAAAGTAACCACAGTTATGAATCATTGGACTAGAGGTAGATATACTTGACTAGAATGCTTAATGAGAGAAGCTTAATTTTGTGAAAACTGGTGATCAGTTTTGTTAATTCCACGGTCCTCAAATCCCCATTTCAGGTAACTTTGCAGATGGCAGTATAAAATCTCAGCAATTGTATTAATACACATTTGGTCAGAGTATGTAGTAAAAGCAGAGGTCTGGGAATTAGGAGATGTGGATTCTATTTTAGTTCTGGTTCTTCTGCTTAGTATGTCTGTGACTGTCTTTGGGCCCTAAGTTTTTTAGTGTATACATTAAAGGTAAAATTAAAAAGAAATACTTTAATTTTGTTATTGGGAAAATAAATCAGTACGTTTGTTATAGAATACATATGAACTCATAGAGCAAAATCATCTAAATCTTATTTCTCAGAGATACCCATTGTCCATATTTTGATATATACACTTTTTCCTATGGGTTTAAATTTCCCTGGTTGGTGGACTTTAAGGCAGTGGGATTTTCATTACCTTTCTACTACAGTGTACTAAGACTAAATACCATTTTTTTCCTCCTCAGAAATGATGACCGGGAAATTTTACTGGAGTGTCAGAAAAGAGGGCCATCATTTAAAACATTTGCATATTTAGCCACCAAGTTGGATAAAAATCCAAATCAGGTAACTACCCAATTTTTACATCTCTATTGGTTCACAGATGTTATTACTCTAAATACTTAAAATTTAGGCTGAGTGTGGTGGCTCCCACCTATAATCCCAGCACAGCCAAGGCGAGAGGATCCCTTGAAGCCAGGAGTTCAAGACCATCCAGGCAACATGGTAAGACCTCTGCCTCTACAGAAAAATTTTTAAAAATTAGTGGGTGCTGTCATGTGCACCTGTGGTCTCAGCTACTCGGGAGGCTGAGGAGGGAGGATCGCTTGAGCCCAGGAGTTCAAGGCCAACATAGTGAGACCATGTCTCTACAAAAACCAAAAAAATTAGTAGGGCATGGTAACATGCACCTGTAGTCCCAGCTACTCAGGAGGCTGAGGCAAATGGATCGCTTGAGCCCAGGAGGTTGAGGCTGCAGTGAGCTGTGATCATGCCACTGCACAGCAGCCTGAGACAGAGTGAGACCCTGTTTCAGACAGACAAAGTAAATAAATAAATGTTTAGATTGAAGTTTTTTTTATTTTTATTTTTTTTTTTATTATTATTTTTTTTTTGAGACAGAGTCTCGCTCTGTCACCCAGGCTGGAGTGCAGTGGCCGGATCTCAGCTCACTACAAGCTCAGCCTCCCAGGTTTACGCCATTCTCCTGCCTCAGCCTCCCAAAATAGCTGGGACTACAGGCGCCCGCCACCTCGCCCGGCTAGTTTTTTGTATTTTTAGTAGAGACGGGGTTTCACCGTGTTAGCCAGGCTGGTCTCGATCTCCTGACCTCGTGATCCGCCCTTCTCGGCCTCCCAAAGTGCTGGGATTACAGGCTTGAGCCACCGTGCCCGGCGAAGTTTTTTTTTAAATTAAAGTTAGTTTCACTCAGTTTTTTTTGTTTGTTTTTTTGTTTTTGTTTTTTTTTTGAGACAGTCTCACTTTGTTGACCCTGCTGGAATCCAATGGCGTGATCTTGACTCACTGCAACCACCACCTCCTGGGTCAAGTGATTCTTGTGCTTCAGCCACCCAAGTAGCTGGGATTACAGGTGTGTGCCACTACACCCAGCTAATTTTTTGTATTTTTAGTAGATTACTGGAGAGACAGAGTTTTGCTGTGTTGGCCAGGCTGGTCTTGAACTCTGGGCCTCTTATGATCTGCTAACCTCAGCCTCCCAAAGTGCTGGGATTACTGGTGTGAAAAAAATGTTTTGAGAGTTGGAGTCTCATTATGCTGCCCAGGCTAGATTTGAACTCTTGGGCTGGCTTAGATTTACTTTTTGAGTGTTAGAATATGTAGATATTTATTAGCCAGCCTCTCAGTGTAGGATTGTTAAAAACTTGGTAACTGTGGAAGAAGTATGACTGGGACAATCCTGATTGTTTTGTAAACTGATGTTTGCTTAAGAAATATTAATGCTTGTAATCCCAGCACTTTGGGAGGCCGAGCTGGGAGGATTGCTTGGGCCCAGGTTACAGTAAGCTATGCTCTTCACACTGTACACTCCAGTCTGGGTGACAGAGCTAGACTCTGTCTCTTAAAAAAAAAAAAAAAAAAGGCCGGGCGCGGTGGCTCACACCTGTAATCCCAGCACTTTGGGAGGCCGAGGCAGGCGGATCACAAGGTCAGGAGATCGAGACCACGGTGAAACCCCGTCTCTACTAAAAATACAAAAAATTAGCTGGGCGCGGTTGTGGGCGCCTGTAGTCCCAGCTACTCGGGAGGCTGAGGCAGGAGAATGGCGTGAACCCGGGAGGCGGAGCTTGCAGTGAGCCGAGATCGCGCCACTGCACTCCAGCCTGGGCGACAGAGCGAGACTCCGTCTCAAAAAAAAAAAAAAAAAAAAGACCGGGCGTGGTGGTTCACACCTATAATCCCAGCACTTTGGGAGGCTGAGGCAGGTGGACCACCTGAGGTCGCAAGTTCAAGACCAGCCTGACCAACACGGAGAAACCCCATCTCTACTAAAAATACAAAAAAGTTAGCTGGGCGTGGTGGCGTATGCCTGTAATCCCAGCTCCTCGGGAGGCTAAGGCAGGAGAATCACTTGAACCTGGGAGGCGGAGGTTGCAGTGAGCCGAGATCGCGCCATTGTCCAACCTGGGCAACAAGAGTGAAACTCCATCTCAAAAAAAAAAAAAGTTCGGTATTGAAAAATTAACTAATAATCACCTTTAGTATGAAGATTTTTTTCTTTTTTGAAATGGAGTTTCGCTCTTGTTGCCCAGGCTGGAGTGCAATGGCGTGATCTTGGCTCACTGCAACCTCTGCCTCCTGGGTTCAAGCGATTCTTCTGCCTTAGCCTCCCGAGTAGCTGGGATTACAGGCATGCACCACCATGCCTGGCTAATTTTGTATTTTTAGTAGAGACGGAGTTTCTCCATGTTGGTCAGGCTGGTGTCGAACTCCTGACCTCAGATGATCCGCCTGCCTGGGCCTCCCAAAGTGCTGGGATTACAGGCATGAGCCACCACACCCGGCCATGAAGATATTTTTCTAAACATTACTTTACCTCTTTGTTATTGAAGGTGACTTTTTCTGTCTTTAGCTGTCTTATGAAAGTATTCTTCAAAGATGAGAAAAGATTACGAGGTATTTATAATTAACACTCATTTTTAAATTTTCAGGTCTCAGAAAGATTCCAGCAGCTAATGAAGCTCTTTGAAAAGTCAAAATGCAGGTAGTTAATGGTTACACTACAGGAGACTACTAAAATAAATGTTTGACACTGTAGTTGTGCAGTTAATGGCCTGTTAGTCATTGAAGATGTGAATAGTGGGTGAGAGACATCCAGTTGAGTTCCTGCTTCAGTCACAGGTTGGAGGATGGTTGCTCGAGCAGGCATCTAAGGTGACCTCATCCACAGGGACGTGCTCAGAGTGAAGCCTGCTGCAGTTCAGATCAGCATGGCATCTCTCCTCAACCTTCTGATTGCTGATGAGCCTAAGGTGGGGGGAAATCCATTTGATTAATAATAAAGTTTTTATAGATAAATATAAAATCAAACGTTCTTGAATAGCAGTATGTGGTTCATAAGCAGTGAAGTCTGTGTAGTGATGGTAATTTAATATTTCTCACATTTTTAATTAGTGCTAATTAAGGTACAAAACATAAAGTCTATCGTCATCTAAATTGATGACATGATTTACCATATTAAATTGTTAATGTTCACAGACATGTTTCCTCAGTTTTTGTTTTTGTACCTGTCGTACAAGTCATTCTTGTACAATACAGGTTTATTAGAGCAATAATATTTAAATTAGCAGCAGAAGGCTGGGCGTGGTGGTACCCTCCTATAGTCCCAGCTACTCGAGAGGCTGAGGCAAGAGGATTGCTTGAGCCTAGAAATCTGAGGCTAGGATACTAGGATTGTGCCTGTGAATAACCAATACACTCCAACCTGGGCAATATAGTGAGACCCAGTCTCTAAAACCTAAGGAAGTAAATAAATTACCAGCAGGTTTTTTTCTCTAAGATCTCAGCCAATTGCTTAAATCTTTTGGATTTTTATGTAAGCAAAATTTTAAAGATATTTAATGTATCACAATATTTTTAATTGATTTGCTGTCCCAATTATTTGAATGCAAAACATGCAATTTTAAATGAAGTTTGAATTAAATCTGAATAGAAACGATATTTGGACATACAGAGCCAGGCACAGTGGCATGCCTGTAATCCCAGCACTTTGGGAGGCCGAGGTGGGCGGATCACTTGAGGCCAGGAGTTCTATACCAGCCTGGCCAACATGGTAAAACCCCGTCTCTACAAAAAATACAAAAATTAGCTAGGCATGGTGGCACCTTTCTGTAATCCCAGCTACTTGGGAGTCTGAGGCATGAGAATCGCTTAAACCTGGGAGGCGGAGATTGCGGTGAGCCAAGATTGTACCACTACACTCCAGCCTGAAAGACAGAGTGAGACTCTGCCTTCACAGAAAGAAAAGAAAAAAAAAAAACCAAAAAACTAGATTTGGACATGGAGCACAGTGCTAGTGAGATCTTCAAAATTGTGTAGTAGTTTACTATGATGTTAAATTTCTTTGTTTGTTTGTTTGTTTGTTTTGAGACAGTCTCACTCTGTTGCCCAGGCTGGAGTGCAGTGGCATGGTCGCAGCTCACTGCAACCTCTGCCTCTCGGGTTCAAGTGATTATAATGTTAAATTTCTCTTTGTATAATTCAGAATGTGGCCGGGTGCAGTGGCTCATGCCTGTAATCTTAGCACTTTGGGAGGCTAAGGTGGGTGGATCACCTGAATTCAGGAGTTCGAGACTAGCCCGGCCAACATGATGATACTTCCTCTCTACCAAAATTACAAAAATTAGCTGGGCATGGTGGGAACATGCCTGTAATCCCACCTACTGGGAGCCTGAGGCAGGAGAATCACTTGAACAAAACACGCACACAACAGAATGTAAGCTTAAATAATGGGGAATTTGGAGAAGAAGCTTATTCTAAAGAACGTTTTTTTAAAAAAGCTTATTCTAAAGAACTGGGCAACAGTGGCTTGATTATCTTTTAGATTAACTGTGCTTTTTAAGATTTTTGCTGCCTTTAAGAAATTCAAGTTTCTTTTTTTTTACCTTAATGTTATGATTCTCTTGTGAAGAGAATGTAAATTCTTTTAAATAGAGATGGGGTTTTGCTGTGTTGCCCAGGCTGGTCTCGAACTCCTGGACTCAAGCGATCCATCTGCTTTGGCCTCCCAAAGTGCTGGGATTACAGGCATAAGCTACTGCATCTGGCCAAAAATCTTAAACCGTTTAATGAATTTGATATTTGAGATTTTCTTTGCTTGCAGGATAGCACATATTGTGTGTTATTTTATTGGTAGCTTACCTCTTAATTGATTTTTTTCCCCACAAGTACTATAGTCTTATTAAATTTTTATCAATATCAAAGTATAATGATAGTTACCAAACTGATTGCAAAAGCTAGTTTTTTTTTTTAATTTTGAGACCAATTGGAAGATGAGAAAGCTAGTTTATTAAACACCAATATTGTCTAAATGGAGCTCATTTAAGGTAACATATTATGACATAGTCCTATCAGAAAAATAGAATAATAACTTTAGCATTTTCTTACATTACAGATAAGTTGCTGAATTCCTGGGACTCTTAATTGATATTGCATACTACACAGAAGCTTCAAATTCCTCATGTTTTAAATGAGCACTAGAGGGAGGTTTGTCACCTTTTTGATTACCAGATGATAATCTACATTTGTAATTACTCAGTGACTCTAATTTCACATCAGCATGTTCAGCTTGTTCTAGTCATCACTCTGATTTGCTTATCTGTTTTTGGTCAAAATATTTATTTTTAAACATATTAGAACTTATCAAAATGAAAGCAACAGTGATGTATTGAAATCTTAGTTTTGATATTTTAAAGAAATGACTTTGTAGATTAAAAAAATAGTTTTGTAGCATTTTAAACTTAGTGACTATTTAGTTCAAGTGTTCATCCATTTTTTATTTGCTTTTATAATTGCCTCTCCTTGTTTTGGTATATTGTAAAATAATTTAAATAATGTATTTATAAATATGTATAATGATGTAAAATACTGTGTGTATATATATGTATGTGTGTTTCTGTGTATGCACACACATAAAATGGCTTTACCTAGCCAAGGATTTTTTTTATCTGTATAAAACTTTTTGTATAAAGTTTGCTTTCAATAACAGTTATGTATAATAAAACCATGTAAAGTTTTGTTGTATTTTGATTGGAATGTTTTACTTTTATTGTTTTTAGGTAATAATTTAAAAAATCAGAAAGGTAAAAGTCCCAGGGAACATAGGGAGCAATTTTGAAGTGGTTCCTGGTGGGGGTGTGGCTGGCTGAATGACTCTGAGTAGGTTATTTGAGAAAACTGATTGCTGTTGTCTGCCTTCTCACAGCAAGTACCGGAATGGTGAGCCGTATCTCTGCTGCAGTTGTCCTCACAGATAAAATCAGAGTAGCACAATAGCTTTTTGGGTGAAGATTTGGAGTAAACAGGTGTAAGGATTGATTAGTTTGGGCATTACTTCTTCACCCCTCTGCCTTCAGACTCACAGAAATTCTCAGTTAATAATCTAGGCCCTAGAATCTAGGAAGTGCCTCTTGTCATTGCCATTTTTCTCAGGGTGTTCAAAGGAAGAAGCCCTGTCCTAAAGGATTACACATTGAAATAAATAGCAGTGATATTTTTGTGCTAGGGCTCTCCAGCATGGGGCTTGTCCCTTCCCTCTCTTTGAACCTTTAATACCGACTAGAGGGTTGGCCATCAGTCCTTCTCCAGTGCATACTCTCACACAGAAGATCTCATACCACCAGGTAAGTGAGTTCACAAACAGTATGACTGAAAGATACTACTGGATTACATAAGACTTTCAGAATCTAAAATGAAACTAATAAACATTAAAAGATGTTAGCAACGTGATACAAGAAATAATGAAACATTTAAAATAAATAACAATAAATGGAGTAAAAGTAGGATACAGGCCAGGCGCGGTGGCTCATGCCTGTAATCCCAGCACTTTGGGAGTCCGAAGCAGATGGATCCACGAGGTCAGGAGTTCAAGACCAGCCTGGCCAAGATGGTGTAACCGTGTCTCTACTAAAAATACCAAAATTAGCTGGGCATGGTGGTGGGTGCCTGTATTCCTAGCTACTCAGGAGGCTGAGGCAGAGAATTGCTTGAACCTGGGAGGTGGAGGTTGCAGTGAGCCGAGATCACGCCACTGCACTCCAGCCTGGGAGACAGAGCAAGACTGTCTCAAAAATAAAATTAAATTAAAACTAAAATGAAAAATAGGATAGATACAGATGCAGAATAAATTAGTTGGAAAATCAGGCTGAGAAACCCCCAAAAGGAAGCAAAAATAATAATAATAACATAGGAAATACAAAAGTGGATTTAAGCAAGATGGAAGCCAGAAGCAGGTGTGCCAACATTCAGGTAAGAGGCCTAGAAGGAGGAAAAAAATATAGATTGAAAGGGCCATAGGGCACCAAATGAGAGACATACTGAAATTTAAGAGTATCAAGATAATGAGAAAAATCTAAAAGCTTTTAGAGTAAATGTATAAAGGAACAAGAATAAGATCGACTTCAGTCTTCTCAACAATACTGGGTGCAGAAAAGTAATGTATTTAAAGTACTGGACTTAAAGTTTTAATCTAAATTGTCATTCAAATGTGAGTATAATAAAAACATTAAGATTTACCAAAGATCTCTATCCAAAAGAAAAGAAGTCACTGTATCAGAAAAACACCTACACACATTTATTGCAGCACGATTCACAGTTGCAAAGACAGAATAAACCTGAGTGTCCATCAATGAGTGGATAAAGAGAATGTGGTACACATATATCATGGAGTGCTACTCAGACACACAAAAAGAATAAAATAATGTATTTTGCAGCAACTTATATGGAACTGGAGGCTGTTGTTCTAAGTGAAGTAACTCAGGAATTGAAAACCAGATAACATTCAGGTACAGTGGCTCACGCCTGTAATCCCAGCACTTTGGGAGGGTGAGGTGGGCAGATCACCTGAGGTCAGGAGTTTGAGACCAGCCTGGGCAACGTGGCAAAACGCTGTCTCTACTAAAAATGCAAAAATTAGCTGGGCATGGTGGCAGGCGCCTGTAATCCCAGCTACTCGGCGGCTGAGGCAGGGAGAATTACCTGAACCCAGGAGGCGCAGATTGCAGTGAGCCGAGATAGTGCCACTGCACTCTAGCCTGGGCAACAAAGTGAGACTCCGTACCAAAAAACAAAAACAAAAAACCCAGATACCCCTTTTTGCTTCCACTGCCACCATGGCACTCATGAAAAAGCTTGTGGCAAACCAGAGCAGAAAAAAGAATCAGGTTCTGAAGTTTACTCTTAATTGCTCCTGCTGTAGAAGATGGAAACATGGATGCTGCTAACTTTGAGCAGTTTTTGCAAGAGGGGATCAAAGTGAATGGAAAAGCTGGGAATCTAGGTGGAGGGGTTGTGACCATGGAACGGACCAAGAGCAAGATCACCATGACTTCTGAGGCGACTTTTTCCTAAAGGTATTTGAAATATCTCACACACAAAAAAATATTTGAAGAAGAATAATCTGTGTGATTGGTTGCATGTAGTTGCTAACAGCGAAGAAAGTTATGAATTATGTTACTTCCAAATTAGCCAGGACAAACAGGAGGAGGAAGATGAGGGATTAAAATTCATTTATCTGGAATTTTTTGTATGGGTTCGTGAATAAAACTTGGGAACCAGAGGGGAAAAAAAAGCCAGATACCACATGTTCTTGCTTATAAATGGGTATGCAAATGCATACAGAGTAGTATAATGGACATTGGAGACCCAGAAGGTGGAACAGGGAGGGGATGAAAAACTGCATATTGAATACAACGTTTGTGACTTCGGTGACTGGTGCACTAAAATCCTAGACTTCAGCACTATGCAGTTCATCCATGTAACTGAAAACCACTTGTACCTCAAAAGCTACTGGAAAATTTTTTAAAAAAATGAAAAAAGATTTGCCGGGCCATGTGCGGTGGCTCACGCCTGTAATTCCGGTACTTTGGGAGGCTGAGGCAGGCAGATCACTCGGTCAAGAGATCAAGACCAACCTGGCTGACATGGTGAAACCCTGTCTCTACTAAAAATACAAAAATTAACTGGGTGTGGTGGCGCACGCCTGTAATCCCAGCTACTCGGGAGGCTGAGGCAGGAGAATTGCTTGAACCCAGGAGGCAGAGATTGCAGTGAGCCAAGATCGGGCCACTGCACTGCAGCCTGGTGACAGAGTGAGACTCTATCTCAAGAAAAGAAAAAGATTTGCCAATGATTCACATTGAAAAAGTTTGGAAAAACATACTCAACAAAAAGTCTAGAAGATACTACAAAAGCTATGGGGATAACAGTGTTCAGATACCTTGGTAACATGTGTATAGGGGGAGAAAGAATTTTTTAGAAAGCAATAAACCAGAATTATAATTTTAGACAGTAACAACATAATGGCAAGTAGAGGAGATCAAGAAAGCATACAAGTGTTACAGTTCTTGCCTTGTTAGAAAGAAGGTATTGACATAAAAATGTCAAACTTAAAATTGAGGTATAGCATTCACATAGAAAAGTACATGAAAGAAATAGAGTTTTCACCAAGATGAACACTTGTGTAACAGCACCCGGAACAAGAATTAGAACATTACCAGCCCTTCAGAGTGCCCCCCATTCCTAGTAATAGTCCTTCCTTCTCCCTACGGACAAACATTATCAGAACACTATTTCTGATTTATATTATCATAGATTAGTTTTGCTTGTCTTTGAACTTCCAAATGAAATTATAACTGTAGATACTATTTGGCTTATTTCATTAATCAGTATGTGAGGTTCATGCCTGTGTTGAGTATAGCAATAGTAAATTCTTTCTCACTGCTGTATATATTTCAATTGAACCACAATTTATCTATCCTACTGTCGTAGACATTTGTGTTCTAGTTCGGAACTGTTAGAAATAATGCCATTGGCCGGGCGCAGTGGCTCATGCCTGTAATTCCAGCACTTTGGGAGGCCAAGGCGGGCAGATCACGAGGTCAGGAGATCGAGACCATCCTGGCTAACACGGTGAAACCCTGTCTCTACTAAAAATACAAAAACGAAAAATTAGCTGGGCATGGTGGTGGGCGCCTGTAGTCCCAGCTACTCGGGAGGCTGAGGCAGGAGAATTGCTTGAGATGGACTTTCACTCTTGTGGCCCAGACTGGAGTACAATGGCGTGATCTCAGCTCACTGCAAACACCACCTCCTGGGTTCAACTGATTCTCCTGCCTCAGCCTCCCAAGTAGCTGGGATTACAGGCACCTGCCACCACACCTGGCTAATTTTTTTTGTATTTTTAGCAGAGACGGGGTTTCTCCATGTTGGCCAGGCTGGTCTCAAACTCCTGACCTCAGGTGATCCTCCCACCTCAGACTCCCAAAGTGCTGGGATTACAGGCATGAGCCACTGCACCCAGACTTTTTTTTGTATTTTTAGTAGAGACGGTGTTTCACCATGTTATCCAGGCTGGTCTCGAACTCCTGGCCTCAAGTGATCCACCCACCTTGGCCTCCCAAAGCACTGAGATTATAGGCATGAGCCACCATGTCTGGCCTATTTTATTTTATTATTTATTTATTTACTTTCTTTTTTGAGACAAGGTCTCACTTTGTTGCCCAGGCTAGAGTGCAATGGTGCAGTCACTGGTCACTGCAGCCTCGACCTCTTGGGCTCAAGTGGTCCTTTCACCTCAGCCTCCCAAGTATCTGGGACTGCAGGCGCACACCACTATACCCAGCTAATTTTTGTATATTTTGTAGAGACAAGGTTTTGCGGTGTTGCCCAGGTTGGTCTCGAACTCCTGAGCTGAAGCAATCCCCCTCCTAGCCTCCCAAAGTGTTGGGATTACAGGTGTGAGCCACCGTGCCCAGCCTACCACTTTTTATTTAACCATTCAGTGGACATTTGGGTTGTTTCCACATTTAAGCTACTCTGGAGTATTATAAACACAGGTATTCATATTTGGGCACCTGCTTGCTTTTATTTACTAATTTATTTAATGTATTTTTCCTTTTTACCAGCTTCTACATCAAGAACACAAAGCTGGGCAGCGTGCACTGGCTCATGCCTGTAATCCCAGCACTTCGGGAGGCCAAGGCAGGATGATCGCTTGAACCCAGGAGTTCAAGACCAGCCTGGGCAACATAGTGGGAATCTGTCCTACAAAAAAAAAAAAAAAATTAGCCAGATGTGGTGGTGCCAGTGTGTGGTGGCACACTCCTGTGGTCCCAGCTACTCAGGAGGTTGAAGTGGGAGGATTGCTTGGGCTTGGGAAGTCAAGGCTCCAGTGAGCCATGATTGTGCCAGTGCACTCCAGCCTGGGAGAGAGTGTGAGACCCTGTCTCAGAAAAAAAAAAAAAAGGAAAAAATGTGTACTGTTTATCAGCTTACAAAAGTTTCTTTCCAGGCTGGGCGCGGTGGCTCACGCCTGTAATCCCAGCACTTTGGGAGGCCAAGGCAGATGCATCACTTGAGGTCAGGAGTTCGAGACCAGCCTGACCAATATGGTGAAACTCTGTCTCTACGAAAAATACAAAAATTAGCTGGGCATGGTGGCACACACCTGTAATCCCAGCTCCTTGGGAGGCTGAGGCTGGAGAATCCCTTGAACCTGGGAGGCAGAGGTTGCAGTGAGCTGAAATTGTACCACTGTACTCTAGCCTGGGTGACAGAGTGAGATTCCATATAAAAAAAAAAAAATTCCTCCTTTATTTATTTTCTCCTTTATTAAGTGTGGTAAAATAAATCATCAAAAAAATTAAATCTTGCAGTTTCAGAATAAACTTAACTTTATTTTTATTTCATTTTTTCTTAAAACTCCTTGTCAACACAATAAACCCAACTTTAAATTATTAATATATTATATCCTTTTTAAATATATTGTTGGATTTAGTTTACTATACTAATGTATGTTTAGGATATTCTGTTGTTTTTTTGTGTGTGAGATTGGCTTACGTTTTTTTCTTTCTTAATGTCTTGTAAGGTTTTGGTATCCAAGTTATTATGCTAACTTCATAAAATGAATTGGAATGTGTTCCCTCTTTTTAAATTCTTGAAAAGTTACGTGAGCATAAGCCCATTGCTGAGCTTCTCCTGTGAAATCTGTTTCTTGAACAGAAAATGTATACAATGCCATAATGGTGAATAAGTATTCCGTTTGGCTGTGCTTGTGGTGCTGACAAAAGCATTAAGGTCAGGGAGGTAAATCCATGCTGAAGAATATGTCTCTCCTAATGAGAACAAATTACATTCCCCTCCATGGATAAGGTCAGTCTGATGTAAGAAACCTGCTAGTAGGTAGGTGGCTAGTCCATATTGGGACTTAACTTTGACTTTGTTCTTGACATATTAAGCCCTCCACAATGGAGGCCCCAGGTCAGTTTTGGTGAGTCAAAGTCCATGTCGCTGAGCCCATCGCCTTCTTTCTCACCACCATGGTGATTTTGTATATGGGTCCATTGAGCAAGCACTGGATTTGCAAGGGAAAGACAAGACTGACATCCCCAGAATGTATTATGTTGTTCATCTCATTGAGATTCTCTTCTACAGTAGGTGTCTTTGGTGAACACTGACATAAAACACAAATGTCTTCACATTTTGTCTCTAATCCTAGAAGCCCCTTCACGATACCTTTTTCTTAGACCTTGTCACATTTTGTTTTTTCCAAGTCTTAAACCATCCAGCCAAACCTTTAACCACTTCCCTTGAATATACATCTTATGTCTGGCCCTCTCCCACTCCAGTTGAAGAAGACAATCATACATGCTGCTCAAAGTTTTACCCCCCAGGAGAATTTCCCTTCATCATTGTCTCCTGGTTAGCGTTGTAACATTGCAGCAGTCTATTTCTGGCCTTTGCTGGTACATCAGTCAGAAACATCTGGAAAATAGGCCCAAATATTTTTTCTCCTCCTCAGTTAACTGGTCATAAGGAACTTCACCTGAGGCTCTAGGTGTTGACTGAGTGAGAAAAGAAGCAGGTACAGTATTGGGTATCAGAGGAGTCTGCTTATGTAACTAATACACCTTCCAGATCTGCTTCAGTCTGATGTTGTATATAACATTTACACTTATTGACGTATTGCTGCTGTGTGTGCCCAACCTTATGGTGGCATGGGTCAGATAATACCCACTTCATTCTGGATATCTCAGGTCACCTGGTCACTTTATGTACCATGGTCAGGCATTCAGTCTCTAACAGCGCATAGCTATGCTCCAGAACGCTGAAGCTCTGCACTGTGATTCTTTTATTGAGGCTTGCTAGAGCCTCCATGTGACATATCGTATTAGTCAGTTCTCATATCTGCTGATAAAGATATACCCAAGACTGGGTAATTTATAAAGAAAAAGAGGTTTAGTGGACTCACAGCTCCATATGACTGGGGAGGCCTCACAATCATGGTGGCAGGCAAGAGAGTTTGTGCAGGGGAACTCCCATTTATAACACCATTATATCTCATGAGACTTATTAAGTACCACGAGAACACTATGTGGGAAACCATCCCATGATTAAATTATCTCCACATGGCCCCACCCTTGACACCTGGAGATTATTACAATACAAGGTGAGATTTGTGTGGGGACATAGTCAAACCATATCACATATTTATTAGCTAAAGTTTCTTTGAGTTCATCGAATTTGCTGGGATTTTGCACACTCTTGAACTGCAGCCTGAACTTACTGCAGAGCTTTTTCTTTCTCTGTTTCTCAGTAAAACTCACAGCCTTACAGGTTACTCATTTAATGGACCAGAGTAGCATATCAAATGACCTCCATAATTCACAAAGGCTTATCAAGCCTTGCACCTTTTTTTTTTTTTTTTTTTTTGGTGTTGGTGATAGTGGTAGTTGCAGTGCAAGGGATAGAAACTACTTTCACTTGGGGAGGACTGGATCTCTAGAAACTTTGCTGAAGTGGCAGGTCCCTTAATTTTTGTGGGGCTTGTATTCTACCCTGTGGCCTGCATTTGTCTTCTTACTAAAACATCTACGGTACTTTTCTCTTGCTCATCAGGTCTAATCAGCATAAGTTATCAATGTAGTAACCCAGTATGGTATTCCGGGGGATATCAAGATCATCTAGACCTCTGTGGTCTAGATTATGGCAGCGAACAGGAAAATTGATGTAGCCCTCAGGCAAGATGGTGAAAGATGTATTGTTGACCCTGCCAGATAAAAGCAAATTGTTGGAGGTTGGCAGCATACATTTTAACACTCGAGGGCCTTATAAAAATCAAGAAAGGAACCATTCTCAGATGTCAGGCCTGCTCAGCTCATGGAAGCTTAGAATTAAAAAAAAATACATATATATATATTTCATAAAAATATGTATTTCTATAAACGACATATAGAATTATTTGAGAGTTTTAAATTTATGAGAGTATTCCAATGTATGTATTGTTCTGTGATTTCCTTTATTCACTCAGTTTTTTTTTTTTTTCAAATGGAGTTTTGCTCTTGTTGCCCAGGCTAGAGTGTGTGCAATCTGGGCTCACTGCAACCTCCACCTCCGAGGTTCAACCAATTCTCCTGCCTCAACCTCCCAAGTAGCTGGGATTACAGACATGTGCCACCACGCCTGGCTAATTTTTTAAAATTTTTAGTAGAGATGGGGGTTCACCATGTTGGTCAGGCTGGTCTTGAACTCCCGACCTCGGGTGATCCACCCGCCTCAGCCTCCCAAATTGCTGGGATTACAGGTGTGAGCTACTGTGCCCAGTCACTAAGAATATTTTTGAAATTTATGTTAAGACAGTTCATTCACTTTGTTCTTTTTTAAGGCAAATGACTTCTGTTAATATTTGCAAATCGATATAGAGAAAAAGTATTTGCCATGTGAATGGCTGCGTACTGTGTAACAAGACTAATTAGATTTCTTCCATTAAAGATACCACATCTGGAGCAGTAACTGCAATTGGAGTCAGTGCATGATTAAGGTGATAATTTTCTAAGATCTATTATTCTTTTTCTGTACAAAGGATGAGATAGGTAGTACCATGCTGCACCTTTAGTGTCTTTTTTTTTTTTGAGACAGGGTCTCACTCTTGCCCAGGCCCCAGGCTGGAGTGTAATGGTGTGACCTTGGCTCACTGCAACCTCTGCTTCCCGGGTTCAAGCAATTTTCGTGTCTCAGCCAACCCAAGTAGCTGGAATTACAGGCATGTGCCACCACATGTGGCTATGTTTTGTATTTTTAGTAGAGATGGGTTTCACCATGTTGCCCAGGCTCGTCTCGAACTCCTGGCCTCGAGTGATCCACCCGACTCAGCCTTCCAAAGTGCTGGCCCTTTGAAAGGGGCCACTGTGCTTGGCCCCTTTCAAGACTTTAATGGAGGCACTAATCTCTGCAATTGTCCTAAGGATGAAGTATTGTTTTTCTGTGGGGGAATTTAAATCTTCCATCCAACTCTTTCCTCTATTATGTCCTATCTCCTCTGTGTTAATTCCTCTCCTCTTCTTTAATTTCTTTTAGGTTGACTACTTTTAATTCAATTTTACCTCTCTTAACTTTATTGTTCTCTGAGAGATTACACATGCATCCTTTGCTTATCGATGTTTAATATTCTGACTCTGATAAATGCATTCAAGATATTACATCTGTTACTTTTCAGGTGACTTTTTACCTAATACTGTACAAATACAGTTATTAATACAGCATATGTTTTTACCTCTAGTTAATTCTGACAGATAATTTGTACTTTGGGCTGATGTGCCAGGCTAGTGAAAGTTTAATGTCACCTGTCTACCTTTCATTATCATCCTTTTTTAAAAACTAAATGACCAAAAATAGAATAGGCAGATGATAACGATGAACTATCAGTAATTTTAAGCACTTCTACATTTTATATGGAAAAGAGCAAGCTTAGAAATGTGCCTCAGAGCCGTGATCTGAAACCCTCATTGGATTCTAGTGATGCCCTTGCAGTCAACACCTCTAAGATGGCAAGAAGATTATATGCTTGAGATGTGATTAGTGAAAGATGCTGCACACTGAGAGTTTGGAGACCTGGTCTATCAGCATTGGGCAAGTCGTTTGACCTCTCTGGAATTCTCATTCTTTCTCTAAAAAATCAGACCTAGGTTTCTAAGGTTACTATTGGCTTCCGGATTCTCTATTTAAAAAGAAAAATACTTTCTTGAGTCGTTTGTTTTGACCTAATAGAGTATTGCTACAACAAGAATGGTGACACACACCTGTAGTCCCAGCTACTCAGGAGGCTGAGGTAAGAGGATCACTTGAGCCCAGGAGTTGGAGTCCAGCTTGGGCAACAGAGCAAGACCCTATCTTTAAAATAATAATAATAATAATAATAATAATAATAATAATAGACTATTGGCACAGAAATGGACGGCATGCTGTGGCGGGGCAGGTGCAAGATGCCGCTGATGGTTCAGGTGCTTAATTTGCAGTAGGGGCTCCGCGCGGTGGCTCATGGCTGTAATCCCAGCATTTTGGGAGGCTGAGGAGGGCACATCACTTGAGGCCAGGAGTTCGAGAGCAGTCTGGCCAACATGGTGAAACCCCGTCTCTACTAAAAATACAAAAATTAGCCGGGCGTGGTGGCGCATGCTTGTAATCCCAGCTACTCAGGAGGCTGAGGCAGGATAATCGCTTGAACCCGGGAGGCAGAGGTTGCAGTGAGCGCCACTGCACCCCAGCCTGAGTGACAGAGGAAGACTCCACTTCATTAAAAACACACACACACACAATAAAATTTGCTGTAGGTGTGACCTCCTGCCCCGCACGGCCAGGAACTTAATCTTGAGGGCCAGCTTGTCGTCCTGTACGCTGCTCTAAAGAGGCGGCCGTGGTGCCCATGCAAGTCGACAAGGATCCCCCGGAGGACCTGCAGAATGCACCCGACGTCAACTACTTGGTGGACCCCACCCTGGAACTGGAGCAGTGCGTTGGCAGCTGCAGCTGCCGGATGCGCACCGAGCCGCTGCAGTTTATTGCTGGCTGACTATTGCCCCTTGCTGCGGGCAGAGGCCCTGAAGATGGCACTCTTCTTCCTGCAGATAATCTTTAACGTGGACCTGTACGAAGAGGTCCACCGGAAGCTCTTGGAGGCCACCAGGAATCTGCGGAACTCACCTGACGCCATCCCCGAAAGTGGCGTGGAGCCCCTCTGCCCCTGGACACGGCCTGGGTGGAGGCCACTCAGAAGGAGGCCCTGCTGAAGCTGGAGAAGCCGGACGCAGACCTGAAGAACTACAAGGGCAACTCCACCAAGGAGCGCAGCAGGCGTGGCCACGATGATTCAGCAATGCCCTCAAGTGTCACTCACGGCCTGAGGCTACTGCAGCAGCGCCAAGCACGCCATCAACATGTCCTCAATGTCTTCAAGGTCAGCGTCTACTTGCAACATTGGCCTTACGTGCTGAGCCGCGTCTGCAAGGCCGAGTCCATCCTGCAGATTGCCGAGTAGTGAGGACAGCGGGGCAACCAACCAGGCGCAGGCGGTCCTCACTGAACTCCCATGCGCTGCAGGCTTGGCGGAGCTGGCCGTGAGGAAGTACAAGAAGGCTGCCAAATGCTTCCTGCTGGCTCGGTTTGATCACTGTGACGTCTCCGAGCTGCTGTCCCCCAGCAACGAGGCCGTCTTTGGGGGCCTGTGCGCCTTGGCCACCTTCGACCAGCAGGAGCTGCAGCGCAACCTCATCTCCAGCAGCTCCTTCAAGTTGTTCTTGGAGTTAGAGCCGCAGGTTGGAGACCTCGTCTTCAAATTCCACGAGTCCAAGTGTGCCTCGTGTCTGAAGATGCTGGACGATGTGGCCACCTTGAGTCTTGAGGCCAGAAGTTTGAGACCAGTTGGGTCAACATGGCAAAATCCCGTCTCTACTAAAAAATACAAAAAGTAGCCGGTTGTGGTGGTGCCCGCCTGTAATCCCAGCTACTCGGGAGGCCGAGGCAAAATTGCCTGAGCCTGGGAGGCAGAGGTTGCAGTCAGCCGAGATCGCGCCGCGGCATTGCAGCCTGGGAGACAAAGCGAGACTCTGTCTCCAAAAAAACAAAAAAGGAGGAAATGTAGGACAACCTGCTCTCGGACATGTGTACCTCCCCCACCCCCACTCCCCCACCTCCCCACCGTCAGGACCCTGTACGCCTAGATTCGCAACTGCGCCCTCAACACACACAGGATGGCCACGCCCTCAGCCCAGCGGTGGCAGCGCAGGAGGGTGAGCTGAGGCAGCAAATCCGGGAGGATGTGGATCAGCGCAAGCACCACCTTCGAGAAGTCTCTGCGAATCGCTGTAGTTTCAGCACAGCGCCCAAGGCCGGATGGTGAGGGTCGCTGTGCTGCGCAACCAGATCCACGTGAAATCCCTCCCGGAGAAGGGAGCCGGGGGAGCGACTCCGGCCAACAGCCAGTCCCAGTGAACACCAGCTTCTGAGGGGCGGCCCTCAGCCTCCGGATGTCTGCACACCCTCCCGCCCCCACGGACCTGTTCACCTCGAGGCAGCTCGCGGCCCAGTGAAAGGCCTGGCTGCTGTGTGCCCTCGCATCCCGTGTGCCCTCGCACCCTGTGTGCCCTCGCACCCCGTGTGTCCTGTGCTGGGGCCTGGGAGGCAGGCGGCCGCTAGCCATCCTGGAAGGTGGGGCCTGTAGCGCTTGACCACGTGGGTGGCTGCAACTAGAGAGCAGGCTGTGCAGCGCTGAGGCGGCACCACCTCTCGGAAACCTCCTTTTCCAAGGAGGAGGAAGAGAAGGAGGGAGAGGGAGAGGGGCCGGGGAAGGGGGAAGAAAAGGAAGAGGAAGAGGACGAGGAGGAGGAGGAGGAAGAAGAAGAAGGAGGAGGAGGAGGAGGAGGAGGAGGAGGAGGAGAAGAGAGGAGGAGAGGAGGTTTTTTTTTTCTTTAGAAGAAGAAGAAGAAGAGGAGGAGAGGTTTATTTTTTTTTTCTTTTTCTTTTTTTCTTTTCTTTTTTTTTTGAGATGGAGTCTTGCTCTGTTGCCCAGGTTGGAGTGCAGTGTCGCGATCTGGGCTCACTGCAGCCTCCACCTCCTGGGTTCAAGCTATCCTTCCACCTCAGCCTCCCGAGTAGCTGGAACTACAGGTGCACACCACCATGTCCAGCTAATTTTGTATTGTTTTGTAGAGATGGGGTTTTGCAATGTTGTTCAGGCTAGTCTCGAACTCCTGGGCTCAAGCGATCTGCTTGAGGCCTCCCAAAGTGCTGGAATTACAGGCATGAGCCACCAAGTGCTGGCCTTTTTCTTTTCTTTTCTTTCTTTTTCTTTTCTTTCTCTCTCTCTTTTTTTTTTTTTTTTTTTTTTTTTGAGACAGAGTCTTGCTCTGTCACCAAGGCTGGAATGCGGTGGTGCAATCATAGCACTGCAGCCTCCTTGAACTCCTGGCTTAACGTTATCTTCCCTCCTCAGCCTCCTGAGTAGCTAAGACTACAGGCATGCACCACAATACCTTGTTAATTTTTTTTATTTTTTTTGGTAACGACGGGGGTCTCACTATGTTACTCAGGCTGGTCTCCAACTCCTGGCCTCAAGCAATCTTTCTGCCTTGGCCTCCCAAAGTGCTGATATTATAGGCATGAACCATCACACCCGACCCTAAAAATGTTTATTCTCTTTTTGAGATGTTTCTTCTTTCAGCATGTCATGATTTGCAATAAGACTTTAGGTTTGATTGCCACTCCATTATTATTTGTCCGCATTTATGAGGCCAGACTCACCCCAGGCACTTGTTTATGAAATCGGACATGACTCATTGATCTACGAGCATCGATTCCTAGAACAATCAACAGACTGAAAGAAATGCACCCAAACATAAATCACTGTATGCATTCACCAACGCAAAAGGAAAATTCTCATTTGTTTCACGTTTCATTTCCAAATATGATATACCAGGAGAGGTCCCAGCTTGATATCAATTAGAAAAAAATACTGTAAGAAAATTGCAAAGCACCAGAGGACATTTTGAACCTTGGGGGAGGACTAGGTTAAACTCCATTGATCAAAATAACTGTGCTCATTCTGGATTAGGGCCCCACAGCCACCTGATCAGAGCCTTTATATCTGCAACCAGCAGCAATTTTTCCACTAATGAGCCACACACGGTGCAACTTTAAGGTTCTGCAAACCCAATCGTGATTTTTTTTGTTCACCCATAAGGTAAGTAGTAAATATGTGGAGTTTCTTGTTTATGAGAAATATATAGAAAATCCTTGTGGAGATAGAAAGACAAGATCTGAAATAATATGCAGAAAAGGGCCATCAGCTTTTTACATAGGATATGCTGGATTTGTATTTGATAATAAAAGAAAATTCAGTAATAGTTCTAAGACCCACATTCATTTAATGGTAAAAAGTAGTTATTTTTAGAAAACAGACTAGTTGTCTAAAGGACAAAATGTCTTGTATTCTAGTATATAAGATTGTATTTTTTTTTTTGATGTAGGCTAAGCTCAGTTTTCCTTGCTATTTAAAAATAATAATTTCCACATTTTAAAGAGAGAGTGGCAAAAAGCAGTATTATATAGTTTAGTACTGCCAAATAGGAGTAAGATTGACACGAGTTAGCTTTCCCATCTCAGGGTTTTTATATAAAATAGAAGCTATAGGTTTTTTTTTTAAGTGCTAAAGGAATCCTTTATTTATTTTTTTTTCCAGATCTCTACCTGCAGAGGAAATCTCTTTTTAAAATAAAGAATAATGACGAGAAAGTTTTAAGGGAATAATTATGGGAAAAGACCAAAACTCTAAGACAGGATAGAATTTAGTAAGTTATTGCTTTTGGTTAATGAGGTCTGAGTCCTCATTTTAATATCTAATTTTTATTTGCAAGTAATATAAATGACTGCATTCTTAATTTTTGAATTTCAAACAATTCACAACTATATAGAGTAAATTATAAAAGTCTCATTAATACCTCTTCCAAATTCTGAGAGGTATCTATCACTTTTTCAATTTCATTAAAAAATTCTTTATATATGTACATACAGGTAAAAATGTACATAAACCTACACTTTTGATAAAAATCACTCATGCTTTCTTAGAAGTCTTTTTTCCTTTCCTTTCTCTTTCTTGCCTCTCTTTTTTCCACCTTAACTTCCCAACCACTCTCATCACCTTCAACAGACCTCAGGTAACCTATATTAAATTCCTGGTGTGTATCTTTCTGCATTTTTTTCTCCATGCTCAATAAAATCACATACATATATATCTCACATACACATGCGTAGATATATATGTACATTTACAGAGTTTTATTTTACTGAGTGATTTGCAATTCCACACTGAATCTTTGGATTAATTTGGGGAGAATTGACATCTGTACCTATATTGCAATTTTCAATCCCTGAGCGTGGTATATCACCATTAAATTAAATTTATTTATATAGTGGTGTGTGTGTGTGTGTGTGTGTGTGTGTGTATTTGACGTTGTCAACTATCCCCCTTCTTGAAACTCTGGCTTTGGGCTTTGGTTTCAGAGACAACACCCTCATGGTTTTCATCCTCTCTCTCCTTGGCCATTTCTCATATTTATTTGTAGACTCTTTCTTCCCCTATGTTAGTCTCAGGGTTCTGTCATTGTCTCACTTTTTCTTTTTGTCTCTGGGTGATCCTCTCTACCTATTCAATGATAATTCATTAATGTTTATCTCCTGTTTGTACCATTTTTGTTGTTGTTGTTCTCTAGACCCAGATGCCTTCTGGACATCTCCACCTTTGCCGTTCAGTTTTGCTGGTAGAATCTGTATCTTTTCTTTCTTTCTTTCTTTCTTTCTTTCTTTCTTTCTTTCTTTCTTTCTTTCTTTCTTTCTTTCTTTCTTTCTCTCTCTCTCTCTCTCTCTTTCTTTCTTTCTTTCTTTCCTTCCTTCCCTCCTTCCTTCCTTCCTTCTTTCCTTCCTTCCTTCCTTCCTTCCTTCCTTCCTTCTTTCCTTCCTTCCTTCCTTTCTAAGGGTCTCACTCTGTCACCCAGGCCAGAGTGCAGTAGTGCCATTATGGCTCACTGCAGCTTCAAACCCCTGGGCTCAAGTGATCCTCCCATGTCAGCCTCCCTAGTAGCTAGGACTACAGGCACTCACCATCATGCCTGGCCAACTTTTTACATTTATTTTTTGTAGAGACAGGGGCCTCACTATATTTCCCAGCCTGGTCTGCAACTCCTGGGCTCAAGCAGTCCTCCCGCCTCTACCTCCCAAAGTTCTGGGATTACAGGAGTGAGCCACCATGCCCAGCTAGAATCTGTATTTTTTTCTAATTATAATTTCTGGCACTGATGTGCTTAAAAAGCCCTCTACTTCAAGATTAAACAACATATTCTTTTATAATTTATTTTAATATGTTTTTACAGTTAATGTTTTGTTCCATCTGGAATCAATTGTTGTGTTTGGAGATAAGTTGGAAAAAAATCTAAGGATTCCAGGGTTTTCTCTCATTTTTTTTGGTTGATATTCATTTTTGTATTATCAGTCTTGATTCATTTTATAGGTTAGTGGGAGTCCTTAGTGATCAAGTGCTGTGAGGTCTGGGACCAAATATAGCTTGTTATTGAATTCCTGGCATCTAGCACAATGCCTAGGTGATAGCAAGGTTTGATTTATTTAATTTTATTTAATTTTATTTTATTTTATTTTATTTTATTTTATTTTTATTTATTTTTTTTGAGATGGAGTCTTGCTCTATCACCCAGACTGGAGTACAGTGGCAGGATCTTGGCTCAGTGCAACCTCCGCCTCCCAGGTTCAAGCAATTCTGCTTCAGCCTCCTGAGTAGCTGGGATTATAGGCACACAGCACCATGCCTGGCTAATTTTGGTACTTTTAGTAGAGACGGGGTTTCACTATGTTGACCAGGCTGGTTTCAATCTCCTGACCTTGTGATCTGCCCGCCTCAGCCTCCCAAAGTGTTGGGATTACAGGCGTGAGCCACTGTGCCCAGCCAATAGCAAGGTATTAGCAAATATTACTGAATGAATGAATTATGGAAGGGGAGAATTGTTTCATTATCTATTTTTTTTTTAATGGAGTTTCGTTCTTTCACCCAGGCTGGAGTGAAGTGGCATGATCTCGGCTCACGGATCACTGCAATCTCTGCCCCCTGGGTTCAAATGATTCTCCTGCCTCAACCTCCTGAGTAGCTGGGATTACAGGCGCGTGCCACCACACCAGCTAATTTTTCTATTTTCAGTAAAGATGGGAGTTCACCATGTTGACCAGGCTGATCTCGAACTCCTGACCACCCACCTCGAACTCGTGATCCACCCACCTCAACCTCCCAAAGTGCTAGGATTATAGGCATGAGCCACCACATCCAGCCTCATTATCTATTTTAACTTAATAATGATTTCCTATTTTTCCTCTGTATCTTTCTTATCTGGAAGTCTTCCATATCTTAGAAAGCTTTAACCTTCTAAGTATTTTAACCTTATTGAATCTTGAAAAACATTAGTTTTTCAGGATAAACCAAGTAACCTGTTCATGTCAGCTATACCTTGTTTCCCAGATCCTAAGATTGCTAGATAAGCAGTTTATATTCACTTTTCTTCTAAGTTAGCAAAAATTCCATGAAAACATGATGTTCCAGATGTGGCTTAATGGATGTAATTATGTGTTATTACTGGTATTGTTTCTGTGTCTGCCTAATCTTTACTGCTACCCTGATATGAACCAGTTCCTGAGGATTTACTTGACTGATTTGTATTTTCTTTACCTATACTTTGTCTTGCAGTGAAAGCCCTGGATAATATATCATGAGGATCTACTTTATTTTGCCTGTTGATGGTTATTTTGGTGATAGGGTCAAGGAACATGATTTTAAAGTGAAAAGACAATTCCATTCACTATTATATATTGATGCCTTCTGTGTGCAATGACCAACATGCTTTAGAAAAAGTCTCTATCTGCAAGGGGTGTACCTTTCTAGGAAGGGGAACATAAGCCACAACCATCACAAAACTCATTTAGGCACAGTCCCAGGTGAATAATATTAATAATAGTGTTGTGAGGATTCAGGAAAGGGAAAAATAACTACAACTTGGGATGGGTAGGGAACACTTCCTGAGGAATTGAGACTCCTATGATCATGTCAGATGTATGGTAAGTAGAATATCTCATATGGATAGAAAAATGAATACAATTGTGCAATTAGAATGAATTGTACAAATATGGAGACCTATTTGTATACTAGAATAACAAGCAGCTGTGTGGGGGAGAGTAAAAGAGAATAGGAAGAAGTAAACTGTGGTGAAATTGTGGGGGGGTCTTTAGTGTTTTTTCGAAAATTAATGTCTTTGGAAATATCCTATTTTAAGCATGGGCTATAAATATTAGGGCTGGAATATCCTTCATAGTTTTGCTGACATACAAAAGAAC